>NC_141873.1:287636042-288291042 GCF_056163025.1 Triticum urartu
TAGAGATGATCATAGAAAAAGTGAAATATTTTATAGGATCCGTTTCGGAAACATGGAATGTCAGAGAAATTCAAATTATGTGAGGCTTAGAAAGAAGTCCTGTGTAGAGTCCAGGGAGAGCCTATTTTGATTTGATCTCTAGTTACCCTTTTTCCTTCTCAAACAACGCGTTTGATTTCCTTCCTTATACCAAAGGAATTCCATCTTTCTCTTGCCGATCACATCACATCCAAGGCATTTCGTCGGAATACATCCTGTCTTTTCGCCTTTGTAGTCCTATGCCAGGTTCGGATCACTTACTATACATGGCCCTACGAAGGGGTTAGGAGCGCCCCTGCCATTCCTTCCTAAGTTGCTGTTCCGTACCCCCGGACTTTCTTAAGTCCTTGAAAAGGGTTTGAATGACAGGAAAGTACGGACTTTGGGACCCTTCTGCTTTGAGACTCTGGAGGATTTGACCCATCCTTCCTGGGCCATATGTATACTCAAGTATTTCCGAAAGACGTTCTGCCTGAAACCCCGCCGGTACCCTCGTGTGAAGTTCCCCATGGATCCTTTGGATTTCGTCTGCTATAGCTAGAAGATTATCTGGGTTTAGCCCAAGATCTGGCTGGTCCGGCCCAGGCAGAGCACTCGACGGCTCAGTTGAAGGACCAGCATTCCTATCAGGTTCCCTTCCAGCAGAGGCTTCTGCCTCTTGAGCCTTTGCTGGCTCTCCGCCCTCCGGCAAGCCCCCAGGGGCTTGACTTGTGGACGCGACTTGTTTCCCACGCCTATTTTCACTTTCCTGGATAAGCTTATCCCATAAGCTCTCCTCCAGTGGAGGCTCCTTCTCTGACCCCGAAGTACCTGCATTTTGCGCAGGATCGTTAACCGGCGAGCATTCCGCTGGGGTAATGCTAGACTCAAGTATGGCGATGAAAGACAAACCCGTGAAAACGTGCGCAGCCCATACAGGGCAACGCGGACATAAAGCGCGAAACAACATCCGTGATACGCCAACCAAGATAAGAAAGAGGAAGAAAAAGATATCGGGATACGCATTCAAATTCAAGCCGAGCACAAACTTACCAAACACTTTAGAGCACAAAACTTCCAAACGGCACATTATCCGCAACATGGAATGAAAGAGAAATTCAAATTATGTAAGGTTTTGAAAAAAGTCCTGCGTAGAGTCCACGGGGAGCCTTTTTAGATTTGATCTCTAGTAAAACTAAGACTGGAGCTTGAAGCCATGACTCTAGAACCTGAAGAAGCCTAACTTCTGCATTTTTATACGATTTTCTGACTATCATTTGCCTTTCATTAAAATATGATAATCTTCGATTGGTAGAAGTGAGTCCGGATCTCCCTCTTTTCCACTAAACCATTTCATTTCTATATGAAAATAAGAGATGCTTCTAGGGACAATCAAGATCACTAGGAAAGAGCTGAGTTAAAGTGGCACTCACTTGATTAAAGGGTTTCGTGTGTACTGACTGATCTAAGTGCAGAACCATTCAAGAAACGTAATTGAAAGAAAGAAAGAGCACTATTCTTCTTTAGTTAGGTACTGCCATCAATGAGTTTGCTAAGAAAGACCCCGGTGGAATATTTGGCCTGCTTACTAACTTATAGGCTTCAGAGGGGACCCTTTCTCGCCCAGCCCTACCTACAGGGAGTGTAGGATTTCGTTCGCAACTCTTTTTCCTAGAAATCTCAATCCAGCGAGTCACTACTCTTTTTCTCAAACAAGAAGCTGACAAAGAGATCCATCCATTTGATTTTCCCAAGAGACTGGTTTGATTCCACCAGAGTCTCTCTTAGCGCATAAGTAGAAATTCATTCTGATTAGCATGAAAACCATTTTGCAAGATATCAAGAAATTCTTTAAATAAGTCATCATTCATTAGCGCGTAAGAGCATTCATTCTATCAACGATATTTCTCGAACTGGCGCACTTCCCTGTAGAGAGGAAAGTAGGAGATTTCTCGTAAGGATTATACGTGATTTTCCCATTATGTGAGCGTGCATTTCCTCAATCATTAAGAATTGGGCCTTGGGAAGAAAAACTAGTTCTATGTCAATTCTACAGCCAGAGAAAGAGGGAATGAATGATCGGTCTCGTTCTGGATCTCTTTCCTTGCGCCCTAGTCCATTCCATCTATCTTGACCGCAACTTGGATTCTTTCTTGACTGCTATTTGGATTGGTAGTCCGTCAAATCTCTAAGCAGGTGGCTAGAAAACCTTCCGGAATAGGAGGAATATCAGATAGTTTCTCATCAGGAATGGAATTCGGTTTCCAATCTGGTCACACATGACTCTTTCCCTAAAGCAATTTCTTGATTAGGAGCAGTGGGTGGCCCATAGAAAGGAATGCCTGCCTATCCATAGCCGGGCAAATTGCTGCATATTCAAGTCACCCAATTCTCTTCTCTTGCACTATGTCTATTGGAATGGACCCTTGATTCTCCAGCAGATCCTCCTGGTATGGAAGGATATCATCCACAAAACAGATTGCGGAAAATGCCATCCAAGTTCGCAAAGGAGCGGTCTTCCTAATCTCTATTTTGTTTGTGGGAATCTCTAGTGAGACCTGTGATAGAAGGGGTAAAGGTGAATTTCAGTCCTCTTTCTCTCGGAAATATGCGCCACATGCCAGTGATCGATCTCTCTCAAGCTAGGTATCGGTGAAGTCCGTCATTGAATTGAAGTGGTAGAGTGGTAAGTGGGCGTACGGTCTATGGATTTCCTATCAGTGGCATTAGTTCCTTCTCTAGATAGATGGCTATTGAGCTTCTCATTCGTGAGAGTCATGCGCCGGATCAAGGGCTCTCTCATCTCCTATTTGGAAATGTATAGGTTCTGTATGTAAGTGGCCAGTGCCCGCGGGTAAAGGCTGATCATCAAAAGTCATCTAATCCATCTAAGTGCCGGTATTGCCCAGTGCTTGACTGGAGTTGTCATGATACCCAGATACTCACCTCACTATACGCCAATTCAGGGAAAGGTCATGCTGGGAAGCTTGCTTGAAAGATAGTCTCAACACTCTCGATGAGAAACGAGAACCTAGCCAACGAAGGTTTATGCATATATTGGCCCGCATCCAGAGGAAGTCAAGGTTTCCAGATGTGCTCATCCCTGCTTGCTGATATGCAAATCGATTGGAATTGGCAAATCATAGAGTTTGTCGCTGACAAGAGCTGTTTTGGCCATGGTGATCCTCCTCTCAGTACCCATTCCTGCGAATTCCCAATCCAATTATATTAGTATAATGTGTAGAAGAAAAAGGGGAATCCATGAGAAAGCCCATATTGTTCGTGGCAATGGAACATTCCTTTCCACTTTTTTGAATGGAGATCACTGACGAGCACTCTTGCGCAAATCAAGAGTAAAGGTAGGAGCTATGAAGCTATCCCGGGTAGGAAAGGATCCCTTTGAGTTCATATTGCTGCAGGAGAAAGAGAAGGGCACAGAGCTTCTATATACCACTGGATTCCACCAGACTGTTCTGTGGAAAACACGGCACCCTATCCCTTCCCTGACGGGAACCTGGATACCATAGCATAGGAACCTCGAAAATACGTATTATAGGTTGGTTGTATACACACTCATCCTTTAAGAAGATAAGAGAGCCCCGCGGACATTTCCTTCCTCGAAACCTGGAAACTGATACTGCCTCGATTCTACTTCCATCTATCATGTCCAATCTTACTTTCGTGCCGATGAAGGGCAGTCCGGAAGGTGGAGTTAGCACCGGGCCTATTCTTAGAAGAATAAGTAGGAGTAGGAGCACTCTTCTTCCTCAAGCGTAGCCGTATTAGTTGGATCCGGCATCCTTTCGACTGGAGATACCCTAACATTACCGGCTTCCCGGCATACTGGCAAGTTTACTTGACTCACCCATTCTTGAGACTGGCCTGGCCACTACTTTGTTTGATTTCCTTGTCACTGTAGTAAGCAAGCGACACCTATCGATCTACTTCCCTCTAGCATCACTCATACTTACGGCACTAGTCCATCCATCCCTCGACCGAAGAGAGTCTTCCTCCTCACGGAACTAGGGTTTGGTTTCATAGACAAGACTTTCGAGCGCGACGTTGCGCACATCCTCTTGCTTGGTATCTTTTCTAGTGTACATCACATTCATTTTCCTTTCCATGAATTTGCCTTTCATGTAGATATGATAATCTTCGTGGCATCAACCTCATATAGGAGCTGCCAGTAGTACTTTCGCGGGATTTTAAAGCAGGCAAACTTATGATGCGAGTCTAGTTAGAATAGAACCAGTGCACTCTAAAATCCGAACCAACCAATACGCTTCGCTTTCCTCTGCTCGTATAGACTCCGTTCGTGTTAGGACATCCATAGCCAATAGTAATAGTAGCTAGTAGCTTCTCCCCCCTTGCCCCCGGAAAGGTTCTCATCCCTCACTGGATCTAGTTGACTTGCTGCTACAGCAATCAATCTATCTATATGTTCCAGACGGAAGAGAGAGTTTCCTACATTCCCATTCCCATGAACTGAACATCGGGTACCAACGATCTGGAATCCCGTGCTGAAACCTACAGATATGCACCTGTGCGGACCAACCTGGCAATCCTCCTGTCTATTCTTTCTATCTGGACTAGCGCTTCCCACTGGAGCTTACTACTTGACTAGAGCACTTGAACTTGTTAGTTTCATTAGTCAGTTTCCTAGCATAGCAAAGTGAGTTTCCCATCAATGGATTATCATCCTATTGTTTCCATGAACATCAGGTACATATATGAACCTGTCAACGGAGTGGAACATATGATATGAACCAAGTAGATTCGTCTTTTTGCTCGTAACGTTAGTAGTTACTCGCTCATTAGTAGTGAAATATGATCATTTGTGAGGAGTATGTTTTCAACTCTATGTATGTCAATTCGAGAGTAGAGCGATCTATGTCAACCAAGAGCAAAACTCTCTCTATTTCCGCACAGGCTTTCTTTCAATCAAGAAGAAGATTATTTCATATTTTATCACTATCCGGACTGCTATCTACTATCTACCTATCTAGCTACCCGGGCTCGTTGTGAGGCGGGACCCAACCCTCCTCTTCACTCCACTGCTTCAACAGAAATGGATCCATCATCTGCTACCCATGAGTAATAACGTTACGAATCTACCACTGATCCCGAGGGCAAGTATGAAAAAGAGAGTCAAGCAAGGTTGGATTCGTATGTTCCATTTGAGTAAGCCTCTGATGCCCTGCGCACATAGCTTCTTGCATGCCCGATGGCAGGACAGATCTCCCAACCGGGAGTATATTCCCCGCCCCGTAGCTTAGCTTAAGATCTTCGTATTTCAAGTCCACCGGCATGGGACCTGACCTTGGGAATAAGCCCCGCCCTGTCCTCTAAGATATGAGATCCACCCACACCCAAACCTGGAAAAGCGGCAGGCTCTAGTCGAACTCCATACCAGAAGAGAAGAGAACCCTTTCCGTTGGAAGAAAGAGAAAAGGGGCCGGGCTATGCACTTCAAGAGAACCAACCCAAGAAGCACTCAATAAACTATTATATATAGTCCTGGCCAAGAGAAGGCCACCAGATCAAGCTAGCAGGAATGGGTACTACAGCACCAAGAAAGATCGATGGAAAGGGACATGAAACTATTTTAGATGCACGCTCTAGCTCTAAAGCAAGCTTATACGCACTCATAAAGGTGCCGTCTAGTGCCGTGAAGATAAACCGATTCTCTGACCATCCCTCGAGATAGCCTTTGATTCTCTTTAAGGATCCGGGAGCCATATAAGGATAAGTTAGCCGTAGGATATGATTCCTTCTTGGGAAGGGAATAAGGGGATCGAGAATGATGCTGCAAACAAGATAAGGGATTCACCAAGGCAGTATTACTATGGAAATGGTATAGAGCTAGACCAGAAAAGAGAATCCATGGCATGGCTATTCACTCAATCAAAAGAGAAGGTCATAATCTGGAAACTATTCCAACACAGAAGGGTTCTACGCTAGGAATCACTAAACTAGACGAGCACTTCTCAAGTGCCAGCTAGGAAACTGTCTGTTATGCTAGAGTCAGTAGACCTTACTTTAGTGTAGGATGAGTTATGCCAGATGCGGTTCATCATGTAACAGTCATAACATAGGGTGACACAGAACTAGCTCCAGTTCATCAATGTAATGTAGGCATGTATTCCGTATATAGTCATACGTGCTTATGGAAAAGAACTTGCATGACATCTTTTGTCCTACCCTCCCATGGCAGCGGGGTCCTATTGGAAACTAAGGGATATTGAGGCATCCTTTTAATAGAGAACCGGAACAAAGCATTAGCACATAGTGAATACATCCATCCTCCATCACCAATTTCATGATGCTCACCGCCATGCGTGAGTAATTCCATCGTAGGCTTGCTGGACGGTGATGGGTTGGATGAGATTTATCATGTAATCGAGTTAGTTTTGTTAGGGTTTGATCCCTAGTATCCATTATGTTCTGAGATTGATGTTGCTATGACTTTGCTATGCTTAATGCTTGTCACTAGGGCCCGAGCGCCATGATTTCAGATCTGAACCTATTATGTTTTCATGAATATATGTGAGTTCTAGATCCTATCTTGCAAGTCTATAGTCACCTATTATATGTTATGATCCGTTAACCCCGAAGTAACAATAATCGGGATACTTACCGGTGATGATCGTAGTTTGAGGAGTTCATGTATTCACTATGTGCTAATGCTTTGTTCCGGTTCTCTATTAAAAGGATGCCTCAATATCCCTTAGTTTCCAATAGGACCCCGCTGCCATGGGAGGGTAGGACAAAAGATGTCATGCAAGTTCTTTTCCATAAGCACGTATGACTATATACGGAATACATGCCTACATTACATTGATGAACTGGAGCTAGTTCTGTGTCACCCTATGTTATGACTGTTACATGATGAACCGCATCTGGCATAATTATCCATCACTGATCCGGTGCCTACGAGTTTTCCATATACTGGTTTATGCTTATTTACTTTTCCGTTGCTACTGTTACAATCACTACAAAAATACCAAAAACATTACTTTTGCTGTCTTTACTTTGTTACCGTTACCACCACTATCATATTACTTTGCTACTAAACACTTTGCTGCAGATACTAAGTTTCCAGGTGTGGTTGAATTGACAACTCAGCTGCTAATACTTGAGAATATTGTTTGGCTCCCCTTGTGTCGAATCAACAAATTTGGGCTGAATACTCTACCCTCGAAAACTGTTGCGATCCCCTATACTTGTGGGTTATCAGGGATCTGGAAGGGGATCAATGGATGGATGTGGAAAGAAAGGAGGCGGGGGGGGGGGTGGATGCAAAATAACCATCTAGGGTTTCGGGGTTGGTGTGGAAGGGATGGTGATTGATGCACGATCCGCGTGCTACGTCCATGGACCAATCAGAATGCAGTACGACGTTATGACCATCTAAATTGGTCGTCGTTGACTAAAAATAATTTTTCGAGTGCACAAAATGAGGTTTTTTTGTGAAGGATTTGCCATATATTTGTTGCAAAATTGCACCAAATAAATTTTCTAAAATACTAGGCCATATTTAATGTATAATTGACCAAATGGTTGGGTGTCAAAAGTTTTGATCCACCTCTGTTGAAAAAAGACAAATTTCCGCCGTTTCAGCTGGAAGCAGGTCAAATTTGAACTGTGGCTGCCTCATAGTTTGCTATTTATTTTTTCCAAAAATCATTTCTAGGTACAAAAGTATCTATTTAATCAGAGAAACACCGAAAAAAATTCCAAGATTTAACCACTAGCTAGGAACGGTCAAGCCCGACGTTTTGACCACATTTTGAAACAGGCATAAAAAATTCAAACAAAATCAAAAAATTGGAAAACCTTCGAACTGTGTCATTATATGTGACCAAGTTTTCAAGAAAAATAATAAACTTGTAATAAGGCAATTATTTTAAAAAAGTGTTTTCAGAAAGGAGCTATCATGCATGAAAATTCATGGCTTTCAAGTCAAATGATCAATCTTATGGCCACATTCATGGCATAGTTTGTTCAAATGATCTCATATTGTGCACAAGGGTGCATCTTGGAATTCCAAACAATGTTGCCTAAGGGAGTTTTCATTTTCTTTGCACGGAAAATTCATTTTCCATTTTCCGAGTGCCCGAAATGAGTTTTTTTTGTGAAGGACCTACCATATATTTGTTGCAAAATTGGACCAAATCATTTTTCTAAAATACTAGGCCATATTTAATGCACAATTGACCAAATGGTTGGGTGTAAAAAGTTTTGATCCACCTGTGGTGAAAAAGACAAATTCCCGCCGATTCAGTAGGAAGCGGGTCAAATTTGAACTGCAGCTGCCTCATAGTTTGCTCTTTATTTTTTTTTCCAAAAATCATTTCTAGGTAATAAGTATCTATTTAATCATAGAAACATCAAAAGTTTTCCAAGATTCAACCACTAGCTAGGAATGGTCAAGCCCGCCGTTTTGACCGCATTTTGAAACGGGCATAAAAAATTCAAAAAATTGGAAAACCTTCGCACTGTGTCATTATATGTGACCAAGTTTCCAGGAAAAATAATAAACTTGTAATACGGCAATTATTTTAAAAAGTGTTCTCAGAAAGGAGCTATCATGCGTGAAGATTCATGGCTTTCAAGCCAAATGATTAATCTTATGGCCACATTCATGGCATAGTTTGTTCAAATGATCTCATATTGTGCACAAGGGTGCATCTTGGAATTCCAAACAATGTTGCCTAAGGGAGTTTTCATTTTCTTTGCACGAAAAATTCATTTTCCATTTTCTGAGTGCCCGAAATGAGTTTTTTGTGTGAAGGACCTACCATATATTTGTTGCAAAATTGGACCAAATCAATTTTATAAAATACTAGGCCATATTTAATGCAAAATTGAAAAAATGGTTGGGAGTCAAAAGTTTTGATCCACCTCTGGTGAAAAAGACAAATTCCCGCCGATTCAGTAGGAACCGGGTCAAATTTGAACTGCAGCTGCCTCATAGTTTGCTCTTTATTTGTTCCAAAAATCATTTATAGGTACATAAGTATCTATTTAATCAGAAATACATGGTTTGGTGGTGATACATTGAGGTTTGGACGGTGGCCCAGGGCCCCAACTCCAAAGCGCGTAGACTCGCCGCGTGGTCACCGCGTGACCGTGGCATTGCCATGCGTTCTGGGCGGCCTAGGCATGTCTAGTGGGTTGGGCACTCCCCAGGTAGGTGCTAGGAAAAAAATTACAACATAAGATTCTCATGAGGAGACCGAACTATGCTCAAAGATGAATTAACAGCCAAGTGTTTGATTAGCGGTACGAGAAATGCACATGGCCAATGGGCGCGAGTTTTGGATGAGGATGATCATATACTAAGAAGAACGTCTTCACAAATTTTCAGCTCAAAAGGAGGAGCCTAGGTGGTACTTGCTTTGCAAAGTACCACACTGGACATAAATACGAATGTTGAAGATGGGCTCAAAATAATGAATTCATTGAGCTGAAATTTGGTGGAGGATGGTTATTTGGGCATTGGAAAGCACTATAGAAAATGGATACCATTTGGACATTCCAAAGTGGTACTTCCTTCACAATGCTCTTCTTCGAACAGAATAGGAAAATGAATATTTTTGAACTAGGCAAGGAAGGTTTTTTACATATTTGACGAAGATATGACCCAAAGAATTTATGAGATTTTTTTGGGAATTTTGGGAATGACAGAAATATAGGTTGCTTCACAAACTAGGGCAAAAACTGACACATGGACATGACACATAGGCAAAACTAATGAGGTGGCGCCTAGTCATAGCAACCCACCACAATTTACAAGGTTATGACCATCTATATTGGTCATGATCAGCTAGAAATAAGGCAGCGGACAAGTGCTATCTGCTTTATGACCATTTCGTGTAAGGAAATTATGACCTTTGTGACCAAAATGGTCGTTATAGTTTAGGGTTTGGAGCCCCTCGAACAGCTTTTGACCAATTGGTCTCAAATGGTCATAGATCTATGACCAATTCTTCCAGGGTCGCTGACATAAGGTCACTAGTTGACATACTTCTTGTAGTGTAAACTGTGTCCCTCTATCTGATACGATGGTCCTCGGAACTCCATGCAGACATACGATCCTGGTCATATATATCTTGTCCAACTTCGCGCTTGTATAGGTGGTTTTCACTGGGATAAAATGATCTACCTTGGTCAAGCGATCAACTACTACCCAGATTGGTCCTGGGTAATCCGGTGATAAAATCTATGCCGAGCTTGTCCCACTTCCATTCGGGTATCGGCATAGGCTGCAATAACCTTGCTGGCTTCTAATGCTCTGCCTTCACTATCTGACATACATTGCATACTACTACGTACTCGACAATATCTTTCTTCATACCTGTCCACCAGAAACGTTCCTTCAAATCCAAATACATCTTGGTGTTTCCGGGGTGAATCGAGTATGGCGAGTCATGAGCTTCCTGAAGTATTAACTTCCCGATCTCCGCATTATTGGGCACATAAATGCGATCCTCAAACCATTAAGTCTCGTTCTCATCCTCACAAAAACCCTTGGCTTTTCCTTTGCTCATCTTCTCCTTTATCTCAGTAATTTCCTTATCATCCTTTTGAGCTTCTCGAATCTTTTCCAATAACATAGACTGAACCTCCATTGTTGCAACAAAATCTCTTGGAACTATCTCCAAACGAAGTCCCTTGAGATCATCAACTAACTCCTACGGTAATACTCCACTTACGAGGGTATTGGCATAACTCTTTCGGCTCAAAGCGTCTGCTACGACATTGGCCTTTCCTGGGTGATAGTGCAACTTCATATCTTAATCCTTTATAAGTTCCAACCATCTCCTTTGCCTGAGATTCAACTCCTTCTGCGTGAAAATGTACTTCAAACTCTTGTGGTCCATGTACACATCACATCGGTTTCCAATCAGAAAATGTCTCCAAGTCTTGAGCACATGCACTACAGTTGCTAACTCCAAATCATGTGTGGCATAATTTAACTCATGAGGTCGAAGTTGATGTGAGGCATATGAAACCACTCTTCCGTCTTGCATAAGTACACCTCCAAGTCCTAAGAAAGAAGCGTCGCAATACACTTGGAAATCCTTGCGTATATCCGGAAGAATCAGCACTGGGGCTGTAACCAAATGTTTCTTCAATTCTTGAAAACTGGCCTCACAATCTTCAGTCCAGTTGAACTTGTGCCCTTCTTCAACAAATCTGTCATGGGTTTCGCAATCTTGGAAAAATTCTTGATGAACCTCCTGTAATATCCTGCGAGTCCGAGAAAACTACGGATCTCTCCAACTGAGGTGGGTGCCAACCATTCAGTGATAGGCTGAACTTTGGTGGGGTCTACTGCTGTACCTTCTCCTGATATAACATGTCCAAGAAATCCAACTTCCTTCAACCAAAACTCACACTTGCTAAACTTCGCATACAACTGATGTTCCCTGAGCTTCTCGAGAAGAAGCGCAAGTGTTCCTTGTGTTCCTCTTCATTCTTCGAGTACACCAAAAATATCATCAACGAACACCACTACAAACTTATCCAAAAACTCCATGAACACCTTGTTCATCATACTCATGAAATAGGCAGGGGCATTAGTCAATCCAAATGACATAACCGTGTAGTAATATAGCCCGTACCTTGTGGTGAAAGCTGTCTTAGGTATATCCTATTCTTGGATCTTCAGCTGGTGGTATCCTGATCGTAGATCGATCTTGGAGAATACTTTAGCTCCTTGCAACTGGTCAAATAGATCATTGATCATCGGTAGTGGGTACTTGTTTTTGATTGTGACTTCATTCAACGCCCGATAATCAACAACCATTCTCAAAGATCCATCCTTCTTCTCAACTAAGAGCACTGGGGCTCCCCAAGGTGATGAACTTGGTCGAATATAACCTTTATCCAGTAACTCCTTGATTTGCTTCTTAATTTCCTCAAGATCATTTGCGGGCATCTGGTATGGCCTCTTTGATATTGGTCCGGTGCCTGGCAATAGTTCTGTCAAAAACTCAATGTCTCAATCTGGTGGCATGCCTGGTAATTCCTCTGGAAATACATCCGGATAATCCTTCACAACATACACTTCTTCATGAACAAGTCCCGAGAGAGAATTTACTTGGGTCCTTCTTGGCGCATGCCTAGACACATACTTGATCCTTTTTCCCTCCGGGGTGGTGAGTAAAATTGACTTACTAGCACAATTGATGTTTCCTCCATACTTCGATAACCAATCCATACCTAATATTATATCCAATCCTTGGGAATCCAAAATTATTAGGTCTGAGGGGAAAACATGTCTACCTATGGTCAATGGCATTTGAAAACATCCACTGCTTGCCATATACTCAGCTTCTGGTGAGCTTACTAACATAGGTGCCTTAAGAACTTTGGTGGGTGACTTATACTTATCCATAAACCCCCTCAAAATGTATGAATGCGATGCACCAGTATAAAAAAGAACGATTGCAGTAAATGACTCAATCAAAAACTTACCTATAACTGCATCTGGCTGCTCCTCAACCTCCTCCACGTTAACGTGGTTCACCTGTCCCCTGTTGAAAGGGTTGGGCTTCTTCCCCGAGCTTCCATTGTCGTTTCCATTCTTTGCTTCGGGGCATTCGATGGCGTAGTGTCCAGTCTTCCCGCACTTGAAACAAGTAATGTAAATCCTTCCTGGCGGGTGTTACTGGGTTGGAACATTTCTGTCTGTTGCTTCCTCCATTCCCATTCCCATTCTTGGGGCCACTGTGGTTATGCGAACTGCATCCGTTGTGGGTATGGCCTCCATTATTATGAGTGTGTCCTCCCGAGTTGGGGGTAAAACAAGGCTTCTGCTGAGCTCCAGAATTATACTTCCCTTGTCCGTACTTCCTTTTACGGCTCTCTATCTGTTGCCGCTTCCCTTCAATCATAAGATCCCCGTCTACCAACTCCTGGTAGTTTGTAAATGTTGCCACCATCAACTGCATACTCAGCTCATCATTTAGCCCTTCCATAAACTTCTCCTGCTTCGTGGCATCTATGGCCATGTCGTCTGGGGCATAGCGAGCTAACTTGCTGAACTCATCCACGTACTGCCCCACAGTATGATTTCCCTGGTGCAAGTTGCGAAACTCACGCTTCTTCATGCTCATTGCTCCAGTTGAGACATGGGTTGTGCGAAAAGCTTGCTGAAACTGATCCCATGTGACATTGGCTATGGGAAAAATGGCTGTGTAATTCTCCCACCATGAGGCTGCAGGTTGATCCAATTGATGTGCGGCAAAGCGCACCTTCTCAGCATCTGTGCAACCTGCGGTGGTCAGCTCCCTTTCAATCCTGCGGAGCCAGTCTTCTTCTTGTTGTTGTTGCCTTGGTTCTGAACTAGTAGCTGCATCAAGGCATTCTGCTGCTGGATCAACCGAGTGAGCTCCGGTGGGAAGACAAATCCGGGGTCACATCTCGGAGGCATCTGATGGGTTTAGAGGGAAGAGATTAGAATAGAGTGAGGTCTAAGGAGAAAATCACTACCCATATGCACATGAAACAAACACAATCATATCACACCACTCAATTCAAACAAGGGCATACAATCAATCTAGCTACCGTTACAAAATACTCGGACTACTCTATATACATGGGGGGAATACTACTGATAATATGGTGGTCGACTAGAAATTTTGATCGGAAGAAGACTCCATGATATCTGCTCCAGCTTTGTCTTCATTGTCATCATCACTGTTTGGGTCGAAGTCGGTGTCGTCGATGATGATGTAGTCTTCGGGATGGTCGTCACTTCCTGGTGCAGGGTCTCCCATGAATACTCCTAGCTTCTTCTTCAGATCTTCATTCTTCTCCACTAGAACTGCAGTTTCCTCTTCGTATCCATCGCGTGTAGACTTGAGTTCCTCTTCTAGCTCCATGTTTCTGGTCATCACCTTCCTCATGTCTATCATGTTGGCGTACATCTGGTTCTCCTGTTGACGAATGTGCTGGTTTAACTCCTGGATGTAGGCTACAATGGACTTGTCCCTCCTGGTGCAAATCATCTCCCATTGCTCATCTCGGCGTCCACATGTCTGGTAGATGGTGTCCTTAAGATCCATGTGGTAGACTTCGCCGATGCGTCCCATGGCGATGTGAGCTGCCATGCTATTTCCTAGACTCCAGGTTGGTGCGTCAAAGGAAAACTCTATGGGCTCAGTAACTGGGGTGAATGTCCTTCCTAGAACATGTACTCGAATGGTCCAACGCTCTTCTTCAAGTAGAGTGGCAGTGTAGGTCCCGGTGAAGCTTGGTATTCCGATGTTCAAATATCTGGTGGCTTTCTTCAAGTGGCGTCCGAAAGGGGTGTCTTCATCCAGTTGTGCAAACTTGTTCCTTGGATCCACCATCTATAGAGTGGAAAGTGGAGAAGAGTCAGAAATGAGTAGAGAAGAGTGACCTAAGGCTTATCTTAGTGGTCGTGTCCTACAGTCAGCGTGTGCTTTGATACCATCTTATAGCGATTCGACCTCAAACGGCCAAATCTCTGTGCATAAGTGTCATCCCTGGATCGATAATGCTGACACACACAGTACTTGAAGGATTTATAACAGAGTGCAATCACACACTTATTACATTGAATAACTCAAAGAGAGTACTTATTACAATAATATGGCTGAAGGCCATCTAATGAAGATAACCGCGGAAGGCTTCGAAGGCAAAATGAGTCCATCAACTCCAACTGCATAGCTGAGTGCAAAACAACGACCTAGCGCACCTTAATCTTCGTCTGAAAAGTCTGCAACATAATACGTTGCAACCCGAAACGGGTCAACACATAGAATATGCTGGCAAAATAACACTGTAGAGCAATGAACGAAAATAACCGCTATCACTAGATGCATATATGGCTGGCGGAGGCTCTATGGTTACCATGTTTGCGTAAAGCCAATTTTTCCCTACTACAAAGTAATATATATTTTTTAACTATCAAGTTTGTTAAAAAAATATTGAGAAGGTTCCTCCAACTCAATCCCAATTAAAATAGTAATTAACAACCCAACAAAATTAATTAAGAGTGATGTGATCAAACCAATAATTCAAGAACCAGATACTCAACATGTCCATAACCGGGGACACGGCTAACCATGATTAGTTTGTACACTCTGCAGAGGTTTGGGCACTTTTCCCCACAATACTCAATCTCCTCTGTTGTACTTCTCGCACTACATGGTGTTTGAGAAACTGATGACCGAGACACAGTCTTCCCGAAGAAGTCCCCTTAACCGATAGATAGGCTGGTACACCTACAATCCCCTACATCTGCTAGCCCAAAATGGAAAGGATTCCCACAACTTACTCAACTATGCCAGAGCCTATATTGTCTTGTGGCTGCACACGGAAGTTTCTATCATGAATAATCTTATGATCCCTTTGATCCTGGGTGGCGAACCATAGGATGATCACACGGGTACTCCGCGATATCCCAGGACATTGCTGGATTGCTCCAGGTGCCCAGACAATCACTGGGTGCTCCAAGGTTCCTCAACCAATCCACCCAGATGTGTATTAAAGTAGCCACCTTAAGTTCACCATTATTTAACAACTCTCACATCTGTCATGGATACTCTCAACCAAACCACGTCTACGAGCATAGCATAGCAGTATAAGCATAACGTAGAAGTAACTCCCAAGGTTTGATATAAAGAGGGCAATAGGTTCTACCTCAATAACTACTTCCCAATACCCACATGTTAAGCAGATCCTACTCATGCAATGTTTGAGGGTTGAAACTAATGCATAAAAACTGGGTAATAAAGGTATATGATCAAAGTGTTACTTGCCTTGCCGACGATCTGAAAACCCTAGTGACTCGTAGTAGCACGCTTCGCACTCCAAAAACTCTATCACAATCAAACAATAACATACATAAGCAATCATGCAATATATGCAAGGGTGAAACTCAAGAGAAAAGATTCAAATCGAAAGTTCAAGAGAAGAGCTTCGATTTGCAAAAAGAATCAATCGAAACGGAGCTGCGAAACTCAAACTGCGGTCAAAAGAAGTTCAAATTCAAATCTGCTTGCAATCAAATTTTAATTTGTCAAAATCATGTTCAAGTTGGTTAATTGGAAACAGGGGTTCGAGACGAAGATTTTGGCGCTGGTTTCACTGGATTTGGACAAAAGGTTAAAAAGTTGCGAGCGTTTGAAGATCAGGGGCTAATCTGTGATAAAAATAATCGTGGATAGGTCCCTGGCCAAAAATAAAATAAAAAGAAAAGACTAACGAACGAACGTTCGCTAACAGGGACGAACGGACGAAGGCGTTCACAAACAGAGGCGTTCGGGTGAACGTTCGCTAAATAGGTCCGAACGGAAAAACCGACCTGGATCGAAAACCGAAAAAAAAACTGGCGGCAGTTTTTACCGATTCACGACGAAAATCGGTGGGTCGGTGAGATCCGGTGAGTCGGCGGCTCCGGCATGGTGGCAGGCAACGGCAAGGCGGGGCGGCAGGGTTCGGCGAGCTGGCGGCGGCGTTGGCGGCGAGCGGCGCTAGCGGCGGCGGTGGGCGGCGCGGCTCGGCGATGAGGCGGCGGCTGCAGGCGGCGGGGTGGAGAGAGGCGGCCAGGGCCTCGGCCTTTATAAAAGGTCGGGGGGCGGTGGCTTGCTCAAGGGGATGGCCCGGGGCAGAGTCCGGCTCGGACTCCCCCTCGGCATCCGCGCCTGGCACGGCGGCGACACGAGGAAGGCGGCGCGCGGGAGTTGGGCCGGCTAGGTTTTGGCCCAGTCGGTCCGGGGAAACTTTTTTTTAATAAATTCCACTGAATAAAAATCCCAATAAAATATAAAATAATCTAAAAATGCCAAAAAAAATTGCCGTCTAAGTAAAATATTTAGAACAAAGTGAACATTTTTCTGGCCTAAAAATGCAATTTTCAAAAATGCATATTTTTCTAATTCAAATAAAATCTCAAAAAAAATCTGAATAAAATATTTATTTGATTTTAAAATTGTTCCTCCAATATTTCTCTCTTTTTGAAGAAGTCATATTATCTTCTCTCTTTAAATTTAAATATTGGAAATATTAGGAGAGAAAAATATTAAAACCAAATTGATCCTCTTTTCAAATTTGAGAAAATTTCAAATATGAAAATAAATGAAATCCCCAACTCTCTCCTTGGGTCCTTGAGTTGCTTAAGATTTCTAGGATCACAACCCAAAATACAATTAAAATATGATATGCATATGATGATTTATGTATAACATCCAAATTGAAAATTGGGATGTTACATTAAGTCTGTCCGAATCATGTTAGCAATTGCCATATTTTATGAAATCTGGCAAATGGATGTCAAAACTGCATTCCTTAATCTATTTCTTAAAGAAGAGTTGTATATGATACAACAAGAAGGTTTTGTCAATCCTAAAGATGCTAACAAAGTGTGCAAGCTCCAGCGATCCATCTATGGACTGGTGCAAACATCTCGGTGTTTGAATATTCGCTTTGATGATACAGACTTGCGGTGAAGCCTGCATTTACCAGAAAGTGAGTGGGAGCACTACAACATTTCTGATAAGTATATGTGAGTGACATATTGTTGATCGGAAATAATGTAGAATTTTCTGGAAAGCATAAAGGAGTGTTTGAAAGGAGTTTTTCAAAGAAAGACCTTGGTAAAGCTGCTTACATATTGAGCATCAAGATCTATAGATATAGATCAAGACGCTTGATAATTTTTTTTCAATGAGTACATACCTTAACAAGTTTTTGAAGTAGTTCGAAATGGAACATTCAAAGAAGGAGTTCTTGCCTGTGTTGCAAGGTGTGAAGTTGAGTAAAGACTCAAAACCCGACCACGGCAAAAAATATAAAGAGAATGAAAAGTCATTCCCCATGCCTCAGTCATAGGTTCTATAAAGTATGCTATGTTGTGTACCAGACCTATTGTGTAACTCACCATGAGTTTGTCAAGAGGGTACAACAGTGATCCAGGAGTGGAGGAGTGGATCACTTAACAACGGTCAGAATTATCCTTAGTGGAATAAGGAAATGTTTCTCAGTTATGGAGGTGACAAATAGTTCGTCGTAAAGAGTTACGTCGATGCAAGCTTTGACACCGATCTGGATAACTCTAGTCTCGATCTAGATACATATTGAAAGTGGGAGCGATTAGCTAGAGTAGCTCCATGCAGAGCATTGTAGACATAGAAAATTTGCAAAATACATACGGCTCTAAGTGTGGCAGACCCATTGACTAAACTTCTCTCACAAGCAAAACATGATCACTCTTTGGGTGTAATCACATAGCGATGTGAACTAGATTATTGACTCTAGTAAACCCCTTTGGTATTAGTCACATGGAGATGTGAAGTAATCACATAAAGATGTGAACTATTGGTGTTAAATCACATGGCGATGTGAACTAGATTATTGACTCTAGTGCAAGTGGGCAACTAAAGGAAATATGCCCTAGAGGCAATAATAAAGTTGTTATTTATATTTCCTCATATCATGATAAATGTTTATTATTCATGCTAGAGTTGTATTAACCGGAAACTTAGTACATGTGTGAATATATAGACAAAACAGAGTGTCCCTAGTATGCCTCTACTTGACTAGCTCGTTAATTAAAGATGGTTAAGTTTCCTGACCATAGACATGTGTTGTCATTTGATGAACGGGATCACCTCATTAGGGAATGATGTGATGGACAAGACCCATCTGTTAGCTTAGCATAAATGATCGTTTAGTTTTATTGCTATTGCTTTCATCATGACTTATACATGTTCCTCCGACTATGAGATTATGCAACTCCCGAATACTAGAGGAACACCTTGTGTTCTATCAAACGTCACACTGTAACTGGGTGATTATAAAGATGCTATACAGGTGTCCCAGATGGTGTTTGTTGAGTTGGCATAGATCAAGATTAGGATTTGTCACTCCGTGTATCGGAGAGGTATCTCTGGGCCCTCTCGGTAATGCACGTCACTATAAGCCTGGCAAGCAATGTGACTAATGAGTTAGTTGCGGGATGATGCATTAGGGAACGAGTAAAGAGACATACCGGTAACGAGATTGAAATAGGTATTGATATACCGATGATCGAATCTCGGGCAAGTAACATACCGATGACAAAGGGAACAACGTATGTTGTTATGCAGTTTGACCGATAAAGATCTTCGTAGAATATGAAGGAACCAATATGAGCATCCAGGTTCTGCTATTGGTTATTGACCGGAAGTGAGTCTCGGTCATGACTACATAGTTCTTGAACCCGTAGGGTCCGCACTCTTAACGTTCGATGACGGTCGGTATTATGAGTTTATGTGTTTTGATGTACCGAAGGTAGTTACGAGTCCCGAATGTGATCCTGGACATGACGAGGAGTCTCGAAATGGTCGAGACATAAAGATCGATATATTGGAAGGCTATATTTGGACATCGGAATGGTTTCGGATGAGTTTGGGCATTTACCGGAGTACTGGGGGGCCGGAACCCCCGGGGAGTCAATGGGCCTTATTGGGAGAGAAGAGGAGGCGGCCAGGCGGAGGGCGCTCCCCCCAAGCCCAATCCGAATTGGGTGGGGGGCCGGCCCCCCTTTCCTTTCCTCTCTCTCACTCTTCCTTCTTCTCCTAATCCAACTAGGGAAGGGGGGGGAACCTACTCCTACTCGGAGTAGGAATCCCCCTTGGGCACGCCATAGAGAGGGCCGGCCCTCCCCTCCTCCACTCCTTTATATACGGGGGAGGGCAGCACCCATAGACACACAAGTTGATTGTTTAGCCATGTGCGGTGCCCCCTCCATAGAATTCCACCTCGGTCATATCATTGTAGTGCTTAGGCGAAGCCCCGCGTCGGTAACTTCATCATCACCGTCATCACGCCGTCGTGCTGATGAAACTCTCCCTCGGCCTCAGCAGGATCAAGAGTACGAGGGACATCACCGAGCTGAAAGTGTGCAGATCGCGGAGGTGCCGTGCGTTTGGTACTTGATCGGTTGGATCGCGAAGACCTTTGACTACATCAACCGCGTTTCATAACTCTTCCGCTTTCGGTCTACGAGGGTACGTAGACATACTCTTCCCCTCTCCTTGCTATGCATCTCCTAGATAGATCTTCCGTGATCGTAGGAATTTGTTTGAAATACTGTGTTCCCCAACACTGATGATGCTTGATAAACCACAAGTATAGGGGATCAATTGTAGCTTTTTTGATAAATAAGATTATCGAACCCAATGAGGCGCTAAAGGTAGAATTTATATTCTCTTCATGTTCTATCGACCACAGATACAACTCTACACACACTTTATGTTTTCTTTACCTAGAGTGAGTATGAAACTACAATTACTTTGTAGGTGTAATGGGATAAGTTTTCAAGAATAAAACTAGAAGTACTTAGAATGAATAAAACTACGAGTAATTTCAAAGATAATAAAAGTTAGTTGTTTAGTAGAAAGCTTTTTGTAACATAAGAGAATGATTTGTCCATAGGCAATTGATAACTAGACTGGTAATCATTATTGCAATTTCATATGAGGGAGATCCATGAGCTAACATACTTTCTGTACTTGGATCATATGCTCTTCTGATTGGAACTCTAGCAAGCATCCGCAACTACTAAAGATCATTAAGGTAAAACCCAACCATAGCATTAAGTAACAAGTCCTCTTTACTCCCATACGCAACAAACCCCTTATTTGGGTTTGCGTTTTCATCACTCGGGCAATCCACTATAAGTGAATTATGAATGTATTGCAACACCCTACAATGGTAATCCCACACGCTTGCGCGACACGAAGGGCACCATAGGAAAGCACCAAAACAAAACATACAACTCAAACCAATCACGATCATCAATCAGCCCATAGGACAAAATGATTCTACTCAAACATCATAGGATGGAAACACGTAATTGGATAATAATATGTGGCATAAAGCACCATGTTTAAGTAGAGATTACAGAAGGGATAAGAGGTGTTACATCGTTGCATAGAGGGGGAGAGAGTTGGTGATGACGAAGGTGAAGTTGTTGGTGTAGATCACCGTCACGATGGTTGCGCCGATGGTGTTCCGGTGCCACCGGGAGAGAGGGGGAGAGAGCCCCCCTCCTCCTTCTTCTCCTTCCTTGGTCTCTTCCCTTAATGGGAGGAGAGTTTACCCTCTGTTCCATGGCTGCCATGCCTCCCGGAGCGCAGGAGCCCCTCCGAGATTGGATCTCTCTCTCTCTCTGTTGTCTTCTGTTTCGTGTTCTTGTTTTCTTTCCCTTCACCGTTTCTTAAATTCCTGAAGATCCATAACTCTGATTGGGCTGAAATTTTCAGGGGATTTTTATCCGGATACTGTCTTTCTTGTGGCTGAAGGACACCTCCAATCAACTCACAGGGCCCCCACAACCTGCCTGTCGCGCCCAGGGTAGGGGGCGCACGATCTGATCTTGTGGGCCCCTCGAGAATCGTCCCGCGTTGATTCTTTTTCCCAAAAATCACATATGTATTCTAAAATAAACCTCCATAAATTTTTATCGCGTTTGGACTTCATTTTATACGAATATTCTACGAAACAAAAAACATGCAACATATATGAACTAGCACTGGGCACTGAATCAATATGCTAGTCCCAAAAATAATATGAAATGTTGCCAAAAGTATATGAAAGTTGCAGAATATTGGCATGAAACAATCAAAAATTATAGATATGCTGGAGATGTATCAGCATCACCGAGCTTAATTCCTACTTGTTCTCGAGTAGGTAAATGATAAAAAGACAAATTTTGATGTGGAATGCTACCTAACATAATATTGATCATGTAATCTAATCATGGCATGAATATTAAGACACACGTGATTCAAAGCAATAGTCTATAATTTGATATAAAGACATCAATACTCAGGCATACCAAAAAACAATGATGCCTTTCAAAATAAAAATGGTAAATAATGCTATCCCTACAAAATCATATAGCCTTGTCATGCTCCATCTTCTTAACACAAAATATTAATCATGTACAAGCCCGATGTAAGACGAGCAATTGGTTCATACTTTTTAACGCGCTTCAGCTTTTTCAGCGCCCACGCAATACATGAGCGCAAGCCATGGACCTATGTCAAAAAGGAATAGAATGCGGTGGAATAGAATGCGGTGGTAGAGATTAATAAGGAGAAGTAAAAAAGGACGATAGTCTCTCATCGAAACGGCTAATCAACGGGCTATGGAGATGCCCATCAATTGATGTACATGCGAGGAGTATGGATTACCATGCAATGGATGCACCAAGAACTATATGTGTGATGTCTACTACACAACCTTCTTCTTGTAGACTCGTGTTGGGCCTCCAAGCGCAGAGTTTTGTAGGATAGTAGCAAATTTCTGTCAAGTGGATGACCTAAGGTTTATCAATCCGTGGGAGGCGTAGGATGAAGATGGTCTCTCTCAAACAACCCTGCAACCAAATAACAAAGAGTCTCTTGTGTCCCCAACACACCCAATACAATGGTAAATTGTATAGGTGCACTAGTTCGGTGAAGAGATGGTGATACAAGTGTAATGTGGATAGTAGATATAGGTTTTTGTAATATGAAAATATAAAGACAGCAAGGTAGTAAGAGGTAAAAGTGAGGAAAATAGTATAGCAATGCTTGGAAACAAGGCCTAGGGTTCATAATTTCACTAGTGCAAGTTCTCTCAACAATGATAACATAATTAGATCACATGACAATCCCTCAACATGCGACAAAAGTCACTCCAAAGTTCCTATCGCGGAGAACATAAGATGAAATTGCTTGTAGGTACGAAACCACCTCAAAGTTATTATTTCTGATCAATACATTGAGCTATTCCTATAAGTGTCACATACAGCCCTAGAGTTCATAGTAAAATAACACCATATGATACACATCAATCAACCCTAATGTCACATAGATACTCTAATCTCACCACAAGTATCCGTGTGTCAATTATACGATATGCATCAAACAACTTTAGATTCATAATATTCAATCCAACACAAAGAAATTCAAAGCACGCCCCAAGATTCCTACCGGAGAAACAAGGACGAAAATGTGCATCAACCCCTATGCATAGATTAACCCAATGTCACCTCAGGAATCCGCGAGTGGAGTGCCAAAACATACATCAAGTGAATCAATAGAACACCCCATTGTCACCACGGGTGTCCCACACAAGACATACATCAAGTGTTCTCAAATCCAAAAAAGTATTCAATCCGATAGTAGTGAAACCTCAAAGGTAAAACTAAATTCATCACAAGAAGATAGAGGGGGAGAAACACCATATGATTCAACTATAATAACAAAGCTCGCAGTACATCAAGATCGTGCCAAATCAAGAACATGAGAGAGAGAGAGATCAAACACATAGCTACTGGTACATACCCTCAGCCCCGAGGGTGAACTACTCCCTCCTCGTCATGGAGACCATCAAGATGATGAAGATGGCCACCGGTGATGGTTTCCCCCTCCGGCAGGGTGCCGGACCGGGCTCCCGATTGGTTTTTCATGGCTACAGAGGCTTGCAACGGCGGAACTTCCGATCTAGGTTTATTTTCAGGGGTTTCTATATTTACTATATTTATAGGAATTTTTGGCATCGGTTTCATGTCAAGGGGGTCCACGAGGCAGCGACAAGACTGGGGGCGCACCTTGATAACCCACAAGTATAGGGGATCGCAACAGTTTTCGAGGGTAGAGTATTCAACCCAAATTTATAGATTCAACACAAGGGGAGCCAAAGCTTATTTGAAGGTATTAGCAGCTGAGTTGTCAATTCAACCACACCTAGAGATTAATTATCTGCAGCAAGTAATCAGTAGCAAAGTAGTTTGATAGTTTTGATAATAGTGACAGCAGTAACAATAACAGTAACAGTGATAGCAGTAATTTTGTAGCAAGCGTAACAGTGATGATAGCAGTAGTAACTTAGCAGAAACAATATAAGATAAATTCGTAGGCATTGGATCAGTTACTTGTTGGATGATATTCATCATGTGACAGTTATAACCTAGGGCTATTCGGTACTAGCTCTAGTTCATCGATATAATGCAGACATGTATTCCATAAATAGTCATACGTGCTTTATTAAAAGAACTTGCATGACATCTTTTGTCCTACCCTCCCATGGCAGCGGGGTCCTATTGGAAACTAAGGGATATTAAGGCCTCCTTTTAATAGAGAACCGGAACAAAGCATTAACACATAGTGAATACATGAACTCCTCAAACTACGGTAATCATCGGAAGAAGTCCCGGTTTTTGTCACTCCGGGGTTACTGGATCATAACACATAGTGGGTGACTATAACTTGCAAGATCGGATCTAGAACATGGATGTAATGATGATAACATAAATGGTTCAGATGTGAAATCATGGCACCCGGGCCCAAAGTGACAAGCATTAACCATGGCAAAGTCATAGCAACATCAATCTAAGAACATAGTGGATACTAGGGATCAAGCCCTAACAAAACTAACTCGATTACATGATGGATCTCATCCAACTCCTCGCCGACCAGCGAGCCTACGAAGGAATTACTCACTCCCGGTGGGGAGCATCATGTAATTGGCGACGGAGAAGGGTTGGTGATGATGAAGAACGAAACCCCCCTCTCCGGAGCCCTAAACGGACTCCAGATCTGCCCCCCTGAGGAAGAACAGGGCTTGGCGGCGGCTCTGTCTTGTGGATCGTGATAATTCTTTCTCCCTGATTTTGAAAATAGGAATTTATAGCGTTGGTTTCAGGGTCCGCGGGGCCACCAGGTGGGTACAACCCACCTGGGCACGCTAGGAGAGGGGGGGCGCACCCTGGTTAGTTGTGCCCACCCAGGTGCCCCTCTCCGGCAGGTCTTGTCTCCAGAAATTCTTATTATTGATATAAAAAATCCTCGCAAAGTTTCGTTCCATTCCGAGAACTTTTATTTCTGCACAAAAACAACACCATGGTAGTTCTACTGAAAATAGCATCGGTCCAGGGTTATTTTCTCTTGTTTGCATAAATAAGCTTAAACAACACCCAGGTTTTCAGCCAACAATATAACTAACCATGTCAACAATAGCTCTTAAAGATTATAATGGCTCATAGCAATGACATAATCAGCTAGCGAGCAATAATAAGATATCTCAAACAGCAACACGTTGTCAAAACAACCATGATATAATATGACAATAGTGGTATCTCGCTAGACATTTTTGAGACCGCAAAACATAAATGCAGAGCACCTCCAAAGTTCAAGCAGCGACTAAACATTGTAATTCATGGTAGAAAAGATCCAGTCATGATGCACTCAACATTATCTACACACAATGCATAAATCATGACAATTGTGCTCTTCTCAGTTTCTGGCGCTTGTTTTAGAAGGTGATGACACAACATAAAAGTAAATAGATAGTCCATTCGCGGAGGGAAGCAATGATTTGCAGACGTGCCAGAGCTCAATTTTAAAAAAAGAGATAAATGATATTTTGAGACATGCACCCTTCTCATTTACTTAACGACTATCAGTTATCAATATCTCCCATGTTAAATAGGCTGGTGGCGGTTCCCAAGTGATAAAAGTAAAGGTTTTGACTCCATTGGGAGTTTTTGTTTGATTATTCGAGCTATTAACTCTTTTGTATTTTGCAGTTTGGGACTGGGACCTGAGAATAACCCGCTTAGCATGGAAGATACCGACCACCTCCTGTCGTTCCATGAATGATCCAGGCACACAAAGCAGATAATTTTTTTAGAAGTTTTTAGAGGTGGCACATGCAAATTTACTTAGGATGGCAGGGTGATACCGTATATAGGTAGGTATGGTGGACTCATCTGGAATAACTTTGGGTCCAAGATTTTTGATGTACAAGCAGAATCCCCACTTAGTACAGGCGAAGGCTAGCAATTAGATTGAGAAGCGGTCAGCTAGAGAGCAACAACGATCATAACCATGCATTATGCATAAGTAACATTGGACACTAGCATGAGTAGGATATGAACAGCATGAACATAAATATCATAGAGGCTATGTTTGTTTTGATTCAACTACATGCATGAACATGTACCAAGTCAAGCCACTTGAACATTCAGAGGAGGATACCATATCATCATACTACATCACAATCATTTTAACGCTATGTTGATATCCAAGATAAATCATTATTTACTCCCAGCTACTTATGCATGGCATGAGAAACTATAATCTCTAATTGTCATTGCAAACATGTTTAATCATAATGGGATGAATCATGGATACTAGGTTAACCATATTTACACAGACAGAACTAGTCGAGTTCATACCAGTTTCTCTCTGTCACGCACTACAAAAAAATACACTTCTGTGATGATACGTGTTTGTCACAGTAGGTTGCGTTTTTTGTCATGCATGTACATCCATGACGATTTTATGACAGAATCAAGATAGTCATACCTGTGCTGTCGTAGAAGTGTTCCATGACATTACCAAAATTATCATCATGGAAGTGTCCACTTCCATGACGATAAATCGCGTGTCACAGAAGTGCTTTCGTCAAGGGTGACCGACACGTGGCATCCACTGTAACGGAATGCCGTCAAGCTATCGGGTTGGATTTTGGATCCGATAACCCGTTAACAACCCTGACCAATGGGAAATTTCCACATGTAAATTTCTGATTGGCCGAAGGGAACACCTGTCAACTCGTCAGTGGGCCAGATGTCGCCCGTCCATTGGAGCAGACCTGCCTATGATACGTCGACACATGACTGGGGCCAACAGAGGCCCATATAGGTTAAAAAGGCCGGCCCAGTCAGAGGCCCATAGAACTTAATCAGGTACTAGTGGTGAGGGAGTCCTGGATTAGGGGGTCTCTGGACAGCCGAACTATATCCATTGGCCGGACTGTTAGACTATGAAGATACAAGATTGAAGACTTCGTCTCGTGTCCGGATGGGACTCTACTTGGCGTGGAAGGCAAGCTAGGCAATACGGATATGTGTATCTCCTCCTTTGTAACCGACCTTGTGTAACCCTAACCTCTCCGGTGTCTATATAAACCGGACGGTTTTAGTCCGTAGGACAACATACAATCATACCATAGGCTAGCTTCTAGGGTTTAGCCTCTCTGATCTCGTGGTAGATCTACTCTTGTACTACCCATATCATAAATATTAATCAAGCAGGATGTATGGTTTTACCTCCATCAAGAGGGCCCGAACCTGGGTAAAACATTGTGTCCCCTGCCTCCTGTTACCATCCGCCTTAGACGCACAGTTCGGGACCCCCTACCCGAGATCCGCCGGTTTTTGCACCGACATTGGTGCTTTCATTGAGAGTTCCTCTGTGTCATGCCCGTTAGGCTTGATGGCTCCTACTATCATCGATGGCGATGCAGTCCAGGGTGAGACTTTTCTCCCCGGACAGATCTTCGTGTTCGGCGGCTTTGCACCGCGGACCAATTCGCTTGGCCATCTGGAGAAGATTGAAAGTTATGCCCCTAGCCATCAGGTCAGGTTTGGAAGCCTAAACTACACGGACGATATCCGAGGAGACTTGATCTTCGACGGATTCGAGCCTCTGCCTTGTGCGTCACGCGGTCACGATGAGTACGATTTAGCTCTACCATCAGACAGCGTTCTGGAGATCGCACCGGCAGCCGCTCCGACCCTCAATTCGGAGCTAGTTCCGCCGACCATGGACGGGGGGATGGACCCCGCCACTAAGGCGTTACCCTCAGCGGCGATCGAGCCAAACATCGACCTTACCTTGCCCGAGAGCCCTGTTGTTAAACTGGCGAATTCTTCTCCGGTCATGGACTCCGAACCTCCTGCGCCCGTTCCTATCGAATCTGATTGGGCGCTGATCATGGAGTTTAGCTCCACGGATATCTTTCAGCACTCACTCTTCGGCGACATACTGAACTCATTAAGGTCTCTCTCCTTGTCAGGAGAGTCCTGGCCGAACTACGTCTGGCAGGACTGGGATGCGGACGACGAAGAAATTCGCGGCCCACCCACCACCCACTTAGTAGCCACTGTCGATGACTTAACCGACATGCTCGACTTCGACTCCGAAGATATTGATGGTATGGACGACGAAGAGGAACCACTGCCCATAGGGCACTGGACAGCCACCTCATCATACGATATATACATGGTGGATACACCCAAGGAAGGCAATGGCAACGAGACAGCGGAGGATGACCCCTCCAAGAAGCAACCCAAGCGCCGACGTCAGCGGCGCCGCTCTAAGTCCCGCCAAAGAAAAAGTGGTGATACCGGCACAGGAGGTAATAACACTCCGGATAGTGCCGAGGACAACAACAACCCCCTCCAGCAAGATTTAGAGCAGGAGGATGGAGAAGCTAGCCCTCCTGAGAGAGCGGCAGACGGAGAGGCGGAGGATGATAATTACATGCCCCCTCCGAAGATGAGGCAAGCCTCGGTGATGACGAATTCGCCGTTTCAGAGGATCCCGTCGAACAAGAGCGCTTCAAGCACCGGCTTATGGCCATGGCAAATAGCCTTAAGAAAAAGCAGCAGTAGCTTCAAGCTGATCAAGATCTGCTAGCTGATAGATGGACTTAAGTCCTCGCGGCCGAGGAATATAAACTCGAGTGCCCCTCCAAGAGTTACCCAAAATGCAGGCTGCTACCTCGACTGGAGGAAGAAGCGTATGATGCGGCTGATCGGCCACCTCGCGGCCATGATAGAGAGGCATTCTAGCCAAAAGCTCAGCCCCCACCCCGACGCCATTCAAATAAAAAAGCATGGGGAAGCACGCCAGACCTGCGAGACGTATTGGAGGACAAAGCAAAACATGCAAGATCGATCTATGGATCACGAGGGCGCGCCACTATGCGAGACGATAAACGTCACGCCGGATACAATAAAAGTAAATCCGACCGGGCTGAACACAGCGGGCAAGACCCATTTGAGCTGCGTCGCGATATAGCCCAATACAGAGGCGCCGCACACCCCTTATGCTTCACAGACGAAGTAATGGATCATCAAATTCCAGAAGGTTTCAAACCTGTAAATATTGAATCATACGACGGCACAACAGATCCTGCGGTATGGATCGAGGATTTCCTCCTCCACATCCACATGGCCCGCGGTGATGAATTACACGCCATCAAATACCTCCTACTAAAGCTCAAAGGACCAGCACGGCATTGGCTTAACAACTTGCCAGCAGATTCCATCAGCTGTTGGGAAGATCTGGAGGCCGCATTCCTCGACAACTTTCAGGGCACTTATGTGTGACCACCAGATGCCGATGACTTGAGCCACATAATTCAGCAGCCAGAAGAATCAGCCAGGCAATTCTGGACTCGGTTCCTAACGAAGGAAAATCAAATCGTCGACTGTCTGGATGCAGAGGCCCTAGCGGCTTTCAAACATAACATCCGCGACGAGTGGCTAGCCCGGCACCTTGGTCAGGAAAAGCCGAAATCTATGGCAGCCCTCACGACACTCATGACCCGCTTTTGTGCGGGAGAAGACAACTGGCTGGCTCGCAGTAACAATATGTCATAGAACCATGGTACCTCGGATACCAAGGACGGCAATAGCAGGTCCCGTCGCAACAAACATAAGCACCGCATTAACAGCGATAATACTGAGGATACGACAGTCAATGCCGGATTCAAAGGCTCTAAACCCGGTCAGCGGAAAAAGCCATTTAAACAAAGTACGCCGGGCCCATCCAGTTTGGACCGCATACTCGATCGCTCGTGGCAAATAAACGGCACCCCAGACAAGCCAGCCAATCACACCAACATGGATTGTTGGGTGTTCAAGAAGGCCGGCAAGTTAATTGCCGAAAACAAGGATAAGGGGTCACATAGCGATGACGAGGAGGAGCCCCGGCAGCCACACACCGGAGGACAGAAAAGGTTTCCCCCACAAGTGCGGATGGTGAACATGATATACGCAACCCACATCCTCAAGAGGGACCGGAAGCGTGCGCTCAGGGACGTATATGCGTTGGAGCCAGTCGCCCCAAAGTATCCGTCATGGCAGATTTGCTGCACTGGTTCTAGACCCAATCATTGACGGATTTCACCTCACGCGAGTCCTTATGGATGGCAGCAGCAGCCTGAACCTGCTTTATCAGGACACAGTGCGCAAAATGGGTATCGACCCCTCAAGGATAAACCCACAAAAACGACCTTTAAAGGTGTTATTCCAGGTGTAGAGGCCCATTGCACAGGCTCAATTACACTGGAAGTGGTCTCTGGATCCCCGGATAACTTCCGAAGCGAAGAGTTGATCTTCGATATAGTCCCGTTCGGCAGCAGTTATCACGCACTGCTCGGGCGAACCGCATTTGCGAGATTCAATGTGGTACCGCTGATGAAGCCATGTACCTAGGGTAGGGGCACGGACCTGTCCAAGGAGCCCTACCCTAGGACATCCCTAGGAGAAGTCACCTTTCAATCGACTTGAAGGTATCCCACTCGACGGATTCAAGACACTCGACCAGAAAGCTATCACTCGACCATGAAGCCAACCACTCGACCGCCAGGAGACCTATAGTCACTCCTCAGGCAAACGGTCAGCTGTTAAGTAGTCTTTATGGTCATTATAGCACTTTATTAGGGGCGTTACCAGTAACGCCTGACCTTAAATGTACCTGAAAACCCTGCATTACTGAGGGCAGGAGGGGGCCGGCGAACTCTATATAAGCCACCCCCTCCTCAGGATGAAGGGTTCGCACCCCTGTTATTCACACGCCAATAATCCAGTCGACCGCCTCCGGGTAACGAGACGTAGGGCTGTTACTTCCTCCGCGAAGGGCCTGAACTCGTACATCTTGGTGTGTTTACAACTTCCCAGTAGCTGAGATCTAGCCTCTCCATACATACCCCCCTACATCACTGTCAGAGTTAGAACCACGACAGTTGGCGCCCACCGTGGGGCGGGAATCTTAGCGCCTGATTGGAGAAGTTGCGATTTTTCTGATCCCTTTGATCATGGTTTCGTGCGGAGTTTTGGTGGAGGGCCGCGAGATCTGCCTCGGCGCGCTCACGTTCATCGCCGACGACTCCGCCTGGCTTCAGGAGGCGCCACTCGACATCGACGCACTCCCCGTCCGCGGTGCGACGCATTTCCGCGCATGCGTTCATGGCGTCCTCCTGCGGCAGCCGTCGACCCAGTATCGGTCGGCCCCCGTATCGTCTCCCCACTCTGTCTCCCACCGGCGCAAGCGCTCCGATCGGTCGAGACTTCAGAGGTGGGTGAGGCATGCCATGGCTCGCCAGTCGGCCGCCCCGCAAGTCGCGGCAATCGAGCCCGATGAATCCCTCTGCGGCCTGTTCGACTGGCTCCGCGGAGACCGCATCCGAGTGCGACAGCAACGACCCAGCGGCTGAGATCCTGGCGGTCGATGGAACGCACGGTCCTCCCGGTTTCCCTCGCGCTGATGGAGGCGCGGGTGGGGGCGACCCGTCGCGTCCCCACGATGAGTATCTCCCCGAACCTCTCACGTCATTACAGCGAGAGGAGCTTCGCCGCCGGAACACGGACGCACTCCGCACTCCTATTGTCGGAGAGTCCCCCGAGGCCCGGGCCTTGGAGGACATGCGCTTGGCTAATTTGTTCGAGCGCACTCGACTGGAAAATCTCGAGCGAGCACTCGACGAGCAAGCGTGTCAGCGAGCTCCCGAGTCTAGTCGACGCCAGCTCTTCCCTACGACGCAGGTATACTGAACCCCAGTTCAGAATTTGGCCGCCGCGGCCCGTATAGCAGAATCGATTCAGCCCTCCCAGTCGGAGGCTGGCAGGGGCTTGTTACAGATCAGAGCGTTGCTCCGGGCGGCGGGAAACCAGAATTCCGCTGTTTCTCAGTCGCGGAATAGGATCCACAGTCGATCCGTTGCAACAGATACAGTCTAGTCGGCTCACAGCCCGCGGTCGCCCCCGAGGCGTGAGGGACATGGCGACCAGCATGATCAGTACAGAAGGAATGAGCGGTATGATCACCGATCCGATCGTGATGATCGACGTCGAGTGCCAACCCCTCCCACGAGGAGTGGGTCATATGCGCCTCGACATCGAGATGACAGGCGCCCTCATAGCGTTGGGCAGAGGATTCCCGTCGACCCCAGGAACCCAGGCTTTGACGCGAGATTTGTCCTCGTTCAAGGCTTGGTCGACAGGAACATGGCTCATCGGGAAGGCCAGAACAGAGATGCGCCCGCCAGCAGTAGAATATGTGTTTCAGGGCCAGAGTGTTTCAGTCGAGCCATCAGGGCCGCGGTGATTCCTCCCAACTTTCGGTTGGCGACTGGAGTCAGCAAGTTCACCGGTGAGTCTAAGCCTGACACTTGGCTCGAAGATTACCGAGTGGCTGTACAGATCGGCGGTGGCAATGATGAGGTGGCTATGAAGCATTTGCCTCTCCTGTTAGAGGGCTCGGCCAGAGCGTGGCTGAATCAGTTAGCACCCAGCAGCATCTACACTTGGGAGGACCTCTCTCAAGTGTTTGTCACAACCTTTGAGGGAACATGCAAGCGACCCGCAGGCCTTACAGAATTGCGGTCTTGCATGCAGAAGCTGAGTGAAACTCTGAGGGATTACATCCAGAGGTGGATCACTTTGCATCACACAGTTGAGAACGTACCGGATCACCAAGCAGTTTGTGCCTTTAAAGAAGGCGTCAAGAACAGAGAGTTGAACCTGAAGTTCGGTCGGACCGGAGAAATGTCCCTGAATCGGATGATGGAAATTGCCACCAAATACGCTAACGGAGAAGATGAAGATCGACTCCGGAGTGGCAAGCAGAAAGCAGTCGCCCAGGAAACCGGAGGCAATTCCAGTCGGAAGCAGAAGCGGAAGGCCGAGCCAGCCGCCCCTGGGGAGGCCCTGGCCGCAACCCAGGGAAATTTCAAGGGAAAACCCAAAGGCCCCTGGAAGCCCAAGAAAGTCAAGGATCAAGATGGAAATGATGTTTTGGATCTGCCATGTCACATCGACACCAAGAAAGATGAGGAGGGTAATTTTATTTACCCAAAGCATACCACTCGACAGTGTCGGCTCCTGATCCAGCAGTTTCAGGGCAAACAGTCCAAAGATAAGGAAAATGAGTCGGACAGAGTAGAGGACAAGGAATATAGTGACGATGGATACCCCCCAAATCAATTCCACCCTGATGATTTTTGCTGATGTCGAAAGCAAAAGTCGACTGAAAGTCATTAACCGTAAGGTGAATATGGTTGCTCCGGCAACACCCAGTTATCTGAAGTGGTCTCAGACTGCCATCACATTCGACCAGTCTGATCACCCTACGCACATTGCCACCCCTGGGAGGCAAGCTTTGGTGGTCGACCCGTTGTCGAAGGCACTCGACTGACCAAAGTCCTGATGGATGGTGGCAGTGGCCTGAACATATTGTATGCTGAAACATTGAAAGGAATGGGCATTCTGATGTCCAGGCTCAGTACCAGTAACATGAGCTTCCACGGAGTCATTCCTGGAAAGAAAGCCGAATCACTCGGCCAGATCGCTCTTGATGTGGTTTTCGGTGATTCAAAGAATTACCGCAAGGAAAAGTTGACATTTGAGGTTGTGGACTTCCAAAGTGCTTATCATGCTATTCTGGGCCGGCCAGCTTATGCACGCTTCATGGCTCGACCATGCTACCTGTATCTCAAGTTGAAGATGCCCGGCCCCAGAGGTGTGATCACCGTTACCGGCAATCGGAAGAAAGCAGAAGAGTGTTTTCAGAAAGGATCGAAGATTGCTGACGCTCAGATGGCAGTTGTTGAGCTACAAGAGTACTAGAAGACTGCTGATCCGAGTGAGTTGTTACGAGCCAAGAAGCCTGCTTCAGAATCTGCTTTTCAGTCGTCCGGTGAAACTAAGCTAGCTCACATTCACCCGACCGACCCCGATGCTGCTCCGACTCACATCTCGACGATGCTCGACTCCAAATAGGAAGAAGCGCTCATCCAGTTCCTCCGTGAGAACTGGGACGTCTTCGCATGGAAGCCTTCTGACATGCCTGGAGTTCCCAGGGGGCTGGCTGAGCACCGTCTACGAGTCGACCCGAAGTTCAAGCCTGTGAAAGAACATCTTCGATGGTCCGCCGTCCAGAAGAGGAAAGCTATTGGTGAGGAGGTGGCTCGGCTCTTAGTAGCGGAGTTCATCCGAGAGATTTACCACTCCGAGTGGCTCGCCAATGTTGTCATGGTCCCCAAAAAGGACAAGTCACTTCGCATGTGCATTGAGTTTAAACACATCAATCGGGCCTGCCCGAAAGATCATTTCCCTCTCCCCCGCATCGACCAGGTAGTGGACTCGACCGCGGGGTGTGAGCATTTGTCTTTTCTAGATGCTTATTCAGGGTACCATGAGATCCGTCTGTATGGACCCGACAAGATCAAAACGGCTTTCATCACCCCATTTGGGTGCTTCTGTTATGTCACCATGCCCTTCGGCCTCAAGAATGCTGGAGCCACGTTCATGAGGATGATTCAGAAGTGTTTACTCACTCAGATCAGTCGGAACGTGGAAGCATACATGGATGATATTGTGGTTAAGTCACGGAGACGTTCCGACCTACTGACTGACCTTGCCGAAACCTTTGCTAACCTCAGGGGATATGATATCAAGCTCAATCCATCAAAGTGCACATTCGGAGTTCCAGGTGGAAAGTTACTCGGTTTTCTCGTTTCCGAACGAGGAATCGACGCCAATCCCGAGAAAATTGGCACCATACTCCGGATGAAGCGCCCTGTGCGTGTACACGATGTCCAGAAACTTACAGGTTGCTTGGCCGCTCTAAGTCGATTCATTTCTCGTCTCGGTGAAAAGGCATTGCCTGTTTACCGACTGATGAAGAAGTCTGACAAGTTCGAGTGGACACCAGAAGCTGACGCAACGTTTGCAGAGCTCAAAGCTCTACTCTCCACCCAGCCGGTGCTTGCTGCCCCAATCAGTAAAGAGCCTCTGCTGCTGTACATTGCGGCCATGGGACAAGTTGTCAGTACAGTACTCACGGTCGAGCGGGAAGAAGATGGAAAGGCCTTCAGAGTTCAGCGCCTAGTATATTATGTGTCTGAATTTTTGACCCCTTCGAAGCAAAGATATCCCCATTACCAGAAGCTTGTATATGGCATCTACATGACCACGAAGAAGGTTGCACACTACTTCTCTGACCATTCCATTACAGTCGTCAGTGACGCTCCACTGTCAGAGATCTTGCACAACAGAGATGCAACTGGTCGAGTGGCTAAGTGGGCAATTGAACTCCTCCCCCTAGATATCAAGTTTGAAGCAAAGAAGGCCATCAAGTCCCAAGCAATTGCAGATTTCGTCGCCAAGTGGATTGAACAGCAACTCCCGACTCAAGTTCACTCGGAGCACTGGACCATGTTCTTCGATGGATCTAAGATGCTGAACGGTTCCGGTGCTGGGGTAGTATTGGTCTCCCCCCGAGGAGATAAGCTCAGATACGTTCTCCAGATTCACTTCGATTCCTCCAACAATGAAGCAGAATATGAAGCACTCTTGTACGGGTTGCGCATGGCCATTTCACTCGGCGTCCGGCGCCTCATGATCTACGGTGACTCAGATTTGGTGGTTAATCAGGTGATGAAGGAGTGGGACGTCAGAAGCCCAGCTATGACTGACTATTGCAACGCAGTAAGAAAGTAAGAAAAGAAATTCGAGGGGTTAGAGCTTCATCACATCCCCCGATTGAAAAATCAAGCAGCAGATGATCTGGCAAAGATAGGCTCCAAGAGAGAAGCCATTCCCAGCAATGTGTTTTTGGAGCACATCCGCTCGCCGTCAGTCCAGGAGGATCCCTTCGCAGAAGAAGCCCCGCAACCGAAAAGTGCCACAGACCCGACTGAAGTCGAAATTCCTGCTGTGGTTGACCTAGTCATGGAGGTCTTGGCTATCACTCCTGACTGGACGGTACCATACATCGCGTATATCTTGAGGAAAGAACTCCCGGAGGACAAGGAAGAGGCTCGACAGATCGTTCGCCGATCCAAGGCCTTCACAGTCATAAGGGGACAGTTGTATAGGGAAAGCGCAACTGGAATCGGTCAGAAATGCATAACACCAGAAGAGGGTCAGATGATCCTTAATGATATCCACTCGGGGACGTGTGGTCACCATGCGTCCTCTCGGACCATTGTGGCTAAAGCATACCGAGCAGGATTTTACTGGCCAAGAGCAAATGAGATGGCAAAAGAGATAGTCGACAAGTGTGGAGGTTGCCAGTTCTACTCCAACATGTCGCACAAGCCTGCATCAGCCCTGAAGACCATTCCACTCGTCTGGCCCTTTGCTGTCTGGGGACTGGACATGGTCGGTCCACTAAGAACAGGCAGGAGCGGATTCACGCATGTGCTTGTGGCAGTCGACAAGTTTACCAAATGGATTGAAGCTAAGCCTATCAAGAATCTTGATGCTTGCACTGCTATCAGTTTCGTCAGAGGGATAACATTCAGATATGGAGTCCCGCATAGCATCATCACTGACAATGGGTCAAACCTCGATTCGGACAAGTTCAGAGCTTTTTGCGCCTCTCAAGGCACTCGAGTCGACTACGCATCGGTCGCCCATCCCCAGTCGAATGGACAAGCTGAAAGAGCAAATGGTCTGATTCTCAAAGGACTAAAGCCTCGACTGATGCGTGATCTCAAGCACGCGGCAGGTGCTTGGGTCGACGAGCTTCTGTCAGTTCTGTGGGGATTGAGGACCACCCCAAACCGGTCGACTGGAAGAACTCCATTCTTTCTGGTTTATGGAGCCGAAGCAGTTCTGCCAAGTGATCTTCTTCACAACACACCCCGAGTCGAACTTTATACCGAAGATGAAGCAGAACAAGCCTGGCAAGACGCAGTAGACCTCCTAGAAGAATAAAGAGAGATGGCCATGATCAGATCGACCATTTATCAGCAAGACTTGCGTCGATTCCACGCCAGGAATGTCAAGAGTCGAGCCTTCCAAGAAGGGGATTTGGTCCTCCGAGTGGATCAGCAGAAACCACACAAGCTTGCTCCTACTTGGGAAGGCCCCTTCATCATCACCAGAGTCCTCCACAATGGAGCGTATCACCTCTACAATGTTGATCGCCAGATCGACGAGCCACGAGCTTGGAATGCGGAACTACTCCGCCCCTTTTACACTTGAGTTCTCCCTTGGACGGGATGTAATAAGAAAAAAATTTCCCGTAGTTCATTTTTATCAAAGACAAGAGTGTTCCAATAATTGCTGTCACTTTTGTTTGCATGCGAAATCCCTCAGTGGGTGACTTAGCTGCGAATCCGTTTCGCCTAAGTTCGAAAAATCCTACCGAGTGGAGAGCCAGACTCCCACTCGGGGGCTTAGCTGCAGCCCATTGCTTGCCTAAGTGTTTAAAATCCTACCGAGTGGAGAGCAAACCTCCCACTCGGGGGCTTAGCTGCAGTCCAGCACTCGCCTAAGTTCTCTCACTTAGAGACTTAGCTGCAGTCCGGCACTCGCCTAAGTTTGAAAAAATCCTACCGAGTGGAGAGCAAACCTCCCACTCGGGGACTTAGCTGCAGTCCAGCACTCGCCTAAGTTCTCTCACTTAGAGACTCAACTGTAGTCCGGCACTCGCCTAAGTTTGAAAAAATCCTACCGAGTGGAGAGCGATCCTCCCACTCGGAGGCTTAGCTATAGTCCAGCACTCGCCTAAGTTCTCTCACTTAGAGACTCAGCTGCAGTCCGGCACTCGCCTAAGTGTTTAAAAAATCCTACCGAGTGGAGAGCAAACCTCCCACTCGGGGGCTTAGCTGCAGTCCAGCACTCGCCTAAGTTCTCTCACTTAGAGACTTAGCTGCAGTCCGGCACTCGCCTAAGTTTGAAAAAATCCTACCGAGTGGAGAGCCATCCTCCCACTCGGGGGCTTAGCTGCAGTCCAGCACTCGCCTAAGTTCTCTCACTTAGAGACTTAGCTACAGTCCGGCACTCGCCTAAGTTTAAAAAATCCTACCGACTGGAGAGCAAACCTCCCACTCGGGGGCTTAGCTGCAGTCCAACACTCGCCTAAGTTCTCTCACTTAGAGACTTAGCTGCAGTCCGGCACTCGCCTAAGTTTGAAAAAATCCTACCGAGTGGAGAGCGATCCTCCCACTCGGGGGCTTAGCTGCAGTCCAGCACTCGCCGAAGTTCTCTCACTTAGAGACTTAGCTACAGTCCGGCACTCGCCTAAGTTTGAGAAAATCCTACCGAGTGGAGAGCGATCCTCCCACTCGGGGGCTTAGCTGCAGTCCAGCACTCGCCTAAGTTCTCTCACTTAGAGACTTAGCTGCAGTCCGGCACTCGCCTAAGTTTGAAAAATCCTACCGAGTGGAGAGCCAACCTCCCACTCGGGGGCTTAGCTGCAGCCCAGCGTTTGCCTAAGTACAGGACACAACCCAATCCGCAAGGACGACGAGGTGCAAATCGACTGCTACCTTCTCCTTTGGAGCTGCACCACAAATACAAGAGTTATTTCGAGTGAAGATCGAGTTCCACTCGACGGATCATCCATGAAGATATTCAATGATAAATCCAATTCAGATAAGACCTAAAGGTCCCAGACCTCAGGACAAAGTAATCGAACCCTCAGCTCGACGGAGTTTAACGGTTACAAAATCCACTCGGCATTCCGAGGCAAATTTAAAGTGGAGCTTAAAAGTTTTTCACTCCTCAGGTGGAGGACTGGAAGGGGCGACGAACTCGTCCAAGTCGATCCCGTCTGCAATACGGGTGGCAGCAGCGATGAAAGTCTCCATGAAATCTTGAAAGTTGTGCTTCTTGGTATTGGCAACTTGGATGGCGGCCAGCTTCTCTTCTCGCGCCTCCTTGCAATGGACGCGGACCAGAGACAGAGCCACATCAGCGCCACACCGAGTAGAAGACCTCTTCCACTCCTGCACTCGGTCAGGGATTCCGTTAAGTCAAGTCATCAGAGACTCGAGATCGTTTTGGAGCGTAGCCTCTGGCCAAAGTGCCGGGTCGATCCGTGACATGGCAACCTTCAGTCGAGCCAAGTAGTCCACGACGCCGTCAATGCGAGATTCCAGTCGGAGCAGATTCATGGCAGCTTCATCTTTCACGGGAGAGTTGATTGGATCCAAACCTGTTTCGATCCGCCCAGTCTCCTCTTCAAAGTTCTAGCAAAGCTCTGCATACACGATCCAAGGATAAGTCAATTTTCATAGACTGAGTCGACACAAAAAAAAACCCAATCGGAACAGAATGTGCACCTTCTGCTTGATGTACAACTTCTTGGCGAGGCTCCTCAAGTAGCTCTAGGTCGTCCCTCCTGCGAGCGATGCCTTCCATCTTCTCGTTCAGGGTGAGGTTCTCCTTCTTCCAACGTGAACACTCTCTGTTGGCTTCATTCAGAGCGGTCTTCAGCTTGGTATTCTCTTCTTCTAAGTGGTCGACCGAAGCCAGCTTCTGTACGGCCATAGCGGTCTTGTCATCAGCCTCCTTACGGGCAGCAGCCAAGTCCTAATCCTTCTTCGCCAGAGCTTCGTTCAGTTTTTCTACGAAGAAATGATGATTGAATCGGAAATAGCAGAAGGATACTCAAGCCTAAAAACTAACCAGTCGACAAAGTCGTCTTACCTGTGGCGCCGTCTCTGACTTTCTGCAGCTCTGTTCTGGCCAGCTCCAGATCAAGGTTCAGTTGAATCTTCTGCTTCTCCAACTCAGTATAGCGAGCAACAAGTTCGCAGGATTTCTGTAAAAGAAAAATCAGTCGACACACATCCAAGATAAGTTGCTTCCGAGTAACTAAGAGACAATGACGACGTTTCTAAGACCATAGCCGAATCAAAACCATTCGACAGTAGTCTCGGGGACTACACCCAGTGGGTGCACTTAGCGTGCCCCCACCTGTTCGACCAAAAAAAAGATCTTCGGGGAAAAACCGAGTGAAGAAATACAGCTACAGAAACACAATGTAAAGACTACAGTCGACTGCCAGCAGTCCACCGTAGTCTCGGGGACTACACCCAGTGGGTGCACTTAGCGTGCCCCCACTCGTCCAAGAATTGGAAGACACACCCAGTGGGTGTACAGATACAGATACAAAAGATCTTCGGAAAAGAGACTCTTCAAACAGCATATCATAACAGACCAAGTGTTGAGTCGACTGACCTGGACGTTGCTCTGAAGAGCCAAACTCGCGTCATAGGCTGCTTGGCTGGCCTCCCGAGCCATCTTCACTTGCTCCATCATGATCCCCGCCTGGCGTATAGCCTCCTTTGCAGCAGCCGCTTGGTCCTCAGGGACGGGGTACGCAGCAAAGAGCGAAGGTGGATCCGCAGTCGACGCCGAAGGCCGCACGCTCGTCAGAGGAATGGCGAAAGTCACAGAAGCCCGAGTGGTGTCACCACCATCCCGAGCCATGGCCTCAGACGCAGGAGCAGGTTGGGGGGTCTTGTCAGCCGTCGACCTCTTGTTCCTCCTCATTCTCAGCGGTTCGTTGTCGTCGTCATCCGGGAGGTCGACAACATGAGGAGGGGCTACAAAGGAAATGTTCAATCGACCAGGGTTGCAATAAATGTTTAGTCGACTCAAAGCGGAACGTCAGTAATCATACCAGGGTTGGAGGTAACAACATCCTCCATCTCTTGGTCATCGTCCTTGGCGGAGATCTCAGAAGTAGCAGCACTACAAGCCTCGAAAGTCAGTCGGTTGGCTTAATGGATCGACCAAGGATCCGTCCACGGTCAACAAAGGATAACAAGTTTTATTATTACCCAGAAATGGTGGGGACGTCCATCTTCATCTTGGGCAGAGCCTTGGGCGGCTTGGACGGCGCTGCGCGCGGGTGCTTGGGAGCCTTTCCAGTCGGCGTAGGAGAAGAGGTCCGAGGGCGTTTCGACGACTGCCCAGCAGGAGCAGTCGCACTACCACGCTCCCGCGCTGGATCGTGTGTGAGCTTGGATCGCCCCTCCGGGCAGGGGGTTTGACCTCCTCCTCCTCCTCTTCGCTGGAGTCGACGTCGTCGCCTCCCTCTCCTTCACCGTCGGACTCCCACTCGCCTTGATCGTCCCCGCTCTCACCTCCGCTCGCCTCCCCTTCCTCAGTTGGCCCCTGTGCCCCATTGGGCGTCGAGTACATCTCAGTAGTCGCCTGAAAAACAACAGACAAGATAAAGGTCAATCGACCAACTCAAAGAAGACCAATGAAGAAAAACAAGACCTCAGTCAGGAGCATAGAGACATACCTAGTCCACGTCGTACGAGTTGTCGAGTGGAATTACCCTCCTGGCTCCTCGGGGGTTGTCCTTGTTTCCTGTGATGCTCGACAGCCACCCCTCCAGCATCTCATCGGTGACCTCCTCCGGGTGGATCCGAGTAGTGTCGTCAAGACCCGAGTACAGCCACATCGGGTGGTCACGAGCCTAGAGCGGTTGGATGCGCCTCCGGAGGAAGACCTCCAGCAAATCCATGCCCGTCACGCCCTCACGGACAAGCTCAACCACTCGATTGGCCAGCACTTTGACTTGAGCCCTTTCCTCCGGCGCCACTTTCAAAGAAGCAGGTTTTTTAGCTCGGTCGAGGGAGAAAGGAGGAAGACCAGTCGACTGTCCTGGGGTCGCCTGGTCCTGACAGTAGAACCAGGTCGCCTGCCAGCCACGGACTGACTCTGGGAAAGTAATGGATGGAAAACAGCTCTTCCCCCTCGTCTGAATCGCCAAGCCCCCGCACAACTGGATCACCTGCGTCCTCTCGTCACTCGACTTGGCCTTCCTGACCGATTGAGAGCGGCAGGTAAATATGTGCTTGAAAAGTCCCCAATGGGGGCGGCAACCCAAGAAATCCTCACACATGGAAATGAAAGCGGCAAGGTATGCAATGGAGTTGGGAGTGAAGTGGTGGAGCTGCGCTCCGAAGAAGTTCAAGAAGCTTCGGAAAAAAGGATGGGGCGGCAGAGAAAACCCTCGGTCGATGTGGATGGCTAGGAGCACGCACTCACCATCGTGGGGTTGAGGTTCGATCTCTCTCCCCGGAAGACGCGCAGCCCCGTGGGGAATGACTCCCCCCTCAACCATGTCGTCAAGATCCTCTTGCCGGATCACTGACGGCATCCAATCGCCCTGGATCCAGCCCTTGGGCAGAGCGGACCTTGAGGAGGATCCGCCCCGAGCAGATCTTTTCCCCTTCCCCTGCGCCGCCGCCTTCTTCACGCGCTCCAGAGCGGAGGTCTTGCCCTTCGTCATCGTCGCCGGCGAAGTCTCGCACGGGCCTGCTGCACTGGGGCGAGAACGAAGGTGGCGGAAGAACTTGCGAAGGGAGAGAGGAAGAAGAAAGGAGGAGAAGAGAGTGCACTGCATGGAAACCCCGAGCCGGCGATTTATAAGGGGCCGCTCCCGAGTGGCTGACTGGTAGGCCCAAACTATCCAGTCAAATCCCGCAGTGGACGCGCGCGCAGTACGTGGCAAAAAAGGCGACGCGGGGATCGAGGAGCTTCCGCTTTATCGCTTCCGATTACTGCGGCCGCTCCCGTCCCGCGCGTTTCCCAAAATCCGAAATCCCACGACATCCGCGGGCTGCAGAACAACTTGTCAAAACGGAAGACCCCGCCCGCGCCGACGCTCGGTATGTCACAAATAAAGAAATTCACTCGACGAAAGGCCTGGAATGGATCAAGGCGATTGAAAAAGGTTGGCAACGTCATCTGTGACGATTGACCCAAAACGAGGCGCTCACGTAGCCCAAAGAACCAGTCGGAAAGATCTCCAACTCTTTCCCCACTCTAACCTCGATCCATTCGGGGGCTAATGATGAAGCCATGTACCTAGGGTAGGGGCACGGACCTGTCCAAGGAGCCCTACCCTAGGACATCCCTAGGAGAAGTCACCTTTCAATCGACTTGAAGGTATCCCACTCGACGGATTCAAGACACTCGACCAGAAAGCTATCACTCGACCATGAAGCCAACCACTCGACCGCCAGGAGACCTATAGTCACTCCGCAGGCAAACGGTCAGCTGTTAAGTAGTCTTTATGGTCATTATAGCACTTTATTAGGGGCGTTACCAGTAACGCCCGACCTTAAATGTACCTGAAAACCCTGTATTACTGAGGGCAGGAGGGGGCCGGCGAACTCTATATAAGCCACCCCCTCCTCAGGATGAAGGGTTCGCACCCCTGTTATTCACACGCCAGTAATCCAGTCGACCGCCTCCGGGCACCGAGACGTAGGGCTGTTACTTCCTCCGGGAAGGGCCTGAACTCGTACATCTTGGTGTGTTTACAACTTCCCAATAGCTAAGATCTAGCCTCTCCATACATACCCCCCTACATCACTGTCAGAGTTAGAACCATGACAACCGCATTATGCATACCTCAAGCTCAAGATGCTGGGACCTCGTGGGATTATTACAGTCAATGGAAACACAGAGCTCTCTCTCCAAACGGAGGAGCACACTGCGACCCTCGCAGCAGAAGCGCAAAGCAGCCTCTCAAGGCAATCCACCAATTCGACGTTTCAAGACCCGAACACCTTCAAGTGTGCTCGGAGCAATCGGCAACTAGACCGCCTGGCGCGATCTGAGCTCGCGTAGCAATGCGGCCCCCACCCCAGTCCCAGCCAAGCGGCGAAACTCGTGGCACGCGTACATAATTATGAATTAAAAATACCATGGGCACAAGCGGGGAGGGGGCACAACTGCGGCACGCCCCAAGACGCGGCTTAAACCATACTAGGGGCTTCCCGCTTGGTTATTTATTTCTTTTCCAGGACATTAATCTCTGGAAACCCTGTCCAGCAGCACTATTGCCGAACACATGATGCAGCAACCAAGGAGGAAGAAAGCTACGTCACACCATGGAATTCCCAGGTGGATCACAGTAACGAGCGAAATGTTTGATTTAATACTATTCCTCAGATTTCCCTTGGAAGGGACATAGTCCTACTCTTTTCTTATCGCACGATGTGTATCATTCTGCTTTAACGCACCTTTTTGAATAAACAATGCATAACATTACGACTATTATTGCATTCATGTTATATATATATATATGTTCATTAATGACGCCTTGCAACCGTACACTTTGGTACGGCCAATACACCAGGGGCTTACGTACCCCACAATATGGTGTGAAAAGTCCGAACACTTTCACAAGTGCGGCACCCCGAACTTATAGCATTATATGCATCAGCTCCGAATCATGTCTTTGGTCAAATGCTGGGTTTGCCCGGCTCCTATGTTTTGGTACCTTACGTTCCGCTCTATCGGCTAAGGTAGCGCTACGAGAACTACTGCGATTGTGCCCCGGTTCTGCTGGGTTAAGCACCTCAGTAGAGAAAGCTAAAACTAACTGTCATGATAAGGCGAGAGACTGGTCGCTTTCGGCGAGGTTTCGAGTCCCTAAAGACTTATGTCGCTTAGAGCGAGGGGCCGGCCCTGTCTGGCTTAAAGGCGTGTATCGCGCCCCGAATTTGGCCTTCCGAATACCAGGGGCTTCGCCGAAATTTAAAATTATAGAATTCTATGGCTAAGTGAGAGTGATAAAGCATTATTAGTCCGGTTTCCTTGTTCGCTGTGCTGAGCACCTCCGTCGAAGGACCCAAAAATGGAAACAAGAGTGCTCAGGTTTATCCCAAACACCCCAGCACTCGCGGCATGGGGGTAGAAGCCGAGGACTAGCCATCTCTCAGATTGGATAAACAGCCAAACAGAAGGTAATATCTTAAATTCAAACAAGCGTTGCATAGCGCATATGAAACAAGTTTTCATAAATACAGGATCACACGAGCAAGTTTCACTCAAATATTACATCTTTTGCGCACTTGTCCGCTATAAGACGGGCACCCGACAGAACACCCTCGTAGTACATCTTGGGGTGGCGATGCTCCTTGCCCTCTAGTGGCCCTTCCTTGATTAGCTTCACGACGTCTAGCTTGACCCATTGCAATTTCACACGGGCGAAAGCCCGGCGTGCACCTTCAATGCAGACGGATTGCTTGACGACCTCCAGCCGCGGGCAGGCATCCACAAGCCGCCTCACCAGGCCGAAAAAGTTGTTCGGAAGGGCGTCGCTAGGCCACAGCCAGACTATAAAGCCCTTCATGGCCTGTTCGGCCGCCTTATGTAGCTCGACCAGCTGCTTCAGCTGGTCGCTCATTGGCACCGGATGTTCGGCCCTAGTATAGTGAGACCAGAACAGCTTCTCCGTTGAGCTTCCATCCTCGGCCTGGTAAAATTGTGCGGCATCGGACACGCTACGGGGCAAATCTGCGAATGCTCCTGGAGAGCTCCGGATTCAGGTAGGTAATCGGTAATTTACTTTTACATGCTTGTTTTGCATATAGAATGCCTTACCCGCCGCTATCTTCTTCATTGCGTCGATCTCTTGGAGGGCCTTTTGGGCTTCAGCCTTGGCACTTTTTGCGCTCTCGAGGGTCGTGACAAGCTCAGACTCTCGCGTCTTTGAGTCAAGCTCCAACGCCTCATGCTTCGTCATGAGAGCCTGGAGCTCTTGCTGCACCTCGCCCACCCGTGCCTCTTGGTTTTCTCGCTCGATGCACTCCTTGGCCGCCTTATCTTCGGCCTAAGATAGCGCTTGCTTTAGGGTCGCCACTTCGGTCGCGGCCCCTGGCAAATTCATGATGATCCTGTCATTTTGCAATCGCATTCTTTTCATACATATCCACAGACTAGGTACTACTTACCTTTGTTCTCCGCGAGCTGCCTCTTGGTAAGGCCGAGCTCGTCCTGGGACCCTTTAATGTCCTGCTTCAGTACGGCGACCTCCGCAGTCAGTGCGGGGGATGCCAGCAGCGAAGCCTGCATATGCATATTGACATACTCATATTATACTTCTGCGATATTGTTTGATCCTCTGTTCGGCTTTTCTTTGTGAACACAGAACAGAGCATCAGGAGCTACTGTCTATGCGGTAATATTTTTCCTATATTTTAATCACTTACCTCAAAGCCTGTTAGAAGGCTGGCACAGGCTTCAGTCAATCCGCTCTTAGCGGACTGAATCTTCTGGATCACCGCACTCACAATAGTGCGGTGCTCCTCGTTGATGGAAGCACTGCGAAGCGCTTCCAACAGATTGTCCGGCACCTCTGGATGGACAGAGGTCACCGATGCAGGCGTCTTGCCCCTCTTAGAAGGAGGCCGCCTGCCCGAGTTCAGAACCACTGAGGGCTGAACTCGGAGCCCTCAGGGGCCTTGTCCCCTCTGCTCCCGAAGTCCGGGAGGCCGCCTTAAGGCGCCTCCAGGACTGTCTCCCCTCGACCCGGTGCCTCTTGAGACAGCACCTCGGCGTCGTCCGCAGGATGGGGGGAGGTGGCAGTCGGAACTGGATCGCTATCCATATCCGACGAGCCCAGGGAGCCGTCCGATGATACATCGATGGGGGGAGGTGGCAGGCGGCCTGCATTATCACACTCGGCGTTAGGTAAAGTAGTGCGAAAAGGGGTGCTATGAGTGACTCTGGTATCCGAATACTTACGACTTCCCCAGGGGCTTGACCCTAGGCAGCCACTCGTCTTCGCTGTCGGCGGCGGTGGTAGAGCTGTCTGGAAGGAGAGTCCTTCCCTTATTGGACCCTTCGGTCTCCCTAGTTGGGGCGGCCTTCCTTTTCTTGTCTCCCCCGTCTAGAGGGGGAGTATCTTCTTCTGCCTCCTCCTCTTCGGGGGAGGATTGCACCATGGAGTCCTCAGACGGTGAGTCTGATGACGCCTGGCGCCGGGAACTCTTTCGGGTTCCCTTGGCCTTTTTCTAGGTCTTCTCCGGCACCGTATAAGGAGTCGGGGTCAGCATCTTCGTTAGAAGAGCGTTTGCTGGGCCTTCGGGCAAAGGAGCCGGACAGTCGATCTGTCCAGCCGTCTCCTGCCAGTCCTGTCAAAGGTACGGGAGTTTAGATCCCGCATGGAGTCAAGCTATGAAAAACAAGTATCCTGTAAGAGGTAAAGCAGCTTACCGCACAGGCTTGGTGCTTCGCGCTGAATCCGCGATCCTCAGTAGTGGGAGGGGGGGACCTCGGCGCTCTTTAACAGCACCCTCCAGGCATCTTCGTGAGTTGTGTCGAAGAGCCTGTTCAGAGTTTGGTGTTGCGCCGGGTCAAACTCCCACAAGTTGAAGGCCCGTTGTTGGCACGGGAGGATCCGGCGGATGAGCATGACCTGGACTACGTTGACGAGTTTGAGCTTCTTGTTGACCATGTTTTGAATACATGTTTGGAGTCCGGTCAACTCTCCTGAACTACCTTAGGACAGGCCCTTCTCTTGCCAGGAGGTGAGCCATGTGGGGAAGCTAGATCGGAACTCGGGGGCCGCTACCCATGTAGGGTCACGCGGCTCGCTGATGTAGAACCACCCTGACTGCCACCCCTTTATTGTCTCCACGAAGGAGCCCTTGAGCCATGTGACGTTGGGCATCTTGCCCACCATGGCGCCTCCGCACTCCGCCTGGCTGCCGCTCACTACCTTCGGCTTGACATTGAAAGTCTTCAGCCATAAGCCAAAGTGGGGAATGATGCGAAGGAAGGCCTCACACACGACGATAAACGCCGAGATGTTGAGGATGAAGTTTGGGGACAGATCGTGGAAATCCAGGCCGTAGTAGAACATGAGCCCCCGGATAAATGGGTGGAGAGGAAATCCCAGTCCGCGTGAGGAAATGGGTAAGGAACACCACCCTCTCATGGGGCCTGGGGGTGGGGATGAGCTGCCCCTCCTGTGGGAGCCGGTGCGCGATGTCGTCGGGCAAGTATCCGGCTCTCCTCAGCTTCTTGACGTGTCCCTCCGTGACGGAGGAGACCATCCACCTGCCTCCCGCTCCGGACATGGTTGGAGAAGGTCGAGGTGGGGAATGCGAACTTGGGTGCTGGGGCTCGAGTGTGCGAAGGTGGATGAGCAAAGGTGGAAGAAGGTGTGGATGAAAAGTTAAATCCTTATCCCTTTATATGGGCGGACGAAACTATGCGTCCCCACTAGCCTGGTAAAACTCGCTTGTCCCCCAAGCGCCTCAATCGATGGCGCGGTTGGGTTACCCACACCTGTATTGATGAGAATCCCGTGATAAGGGGACACGATCTCTGCTTTGACAAGACGTATCAAAAAACTGCCTCACGTTATGTGCGGGGCTAGTTAAAGGAAACGGTTCAAATAATCACCGGCCGTGACATAATGTCGTGTTGCCAAAACAAGTCAGCAAATTAGATTTGTGAAAATACTATTCTCTCTACGGTGGTATGTGGAACTTATTTTGCAGGGTCAGGCACTATCCTTGTATTCAAATTCTTCCGTGGTGTATTCGGAGGAGGAACCCGCCTTGCAATGCCGAAGACAACACTGCGCGCCGGACTCATCGTCATTGAAAGCCTGGTTCAGGGGCTACTGAGGGAGTCCTGGATTAGGGGGTCTCCTTACAGCCGGACTATATCCATTGGCCGGACTGTTAGACTATGAAGATACAAGATTGAAGACTTCGTCTCGTGTCCGGATGGGACTCTACTTGGCGTGGAAGGCAAGCTAGGCAATACGGATATGTGTATCTCCTCCTTTGTAACCGACCTTGTGTAACCCTAACCTCTCCGGTGTCTATATAAACCGGAGGGTTTTAGTCCATAGGACAACATACAATCATACCATAGGCTAGCTTATAGGGTTTAGCCTCTCTGATCTCGTGGTAGATCTACTCTTGTACTACCCATATCTTCAATTTTAATCAAGCAAGACGTAGGGTTTTACCTCCATCAAGAGGGCCTGAACCTGGGTAAAACATTGTGTCCCCTGCCTCCTGTTACCATCCGCCTTAGACGCACAGTTCGGGACCCCCTACCCGAGATCCACCGGTTTTGACACCGACAAGTGGGCCAGCCCAATAACGGCCTGCTTAATAAAGGCCCATTTAAGCCAGATCTGGCCCGTTAATTGTTCGCCCAATATTTGGGCCCATTTACGGCCAAAGCCAGATCTGGCCCGTTAATTGTTCGCCCAATATTTGGGCCCATTTGCGGCCCGAAGCCAGATCTGGCCCGTTAATTGTTTGCCGAATATTTGGGCCCAACTACAGCCCAGTGACTTTCGGCCTGTTAGAGGCCTGATGTAGACATGTGCCCATTTCAGCCCGGTGTGACTTTCGGCCTAGGAATGGCCCGTGCTGCCCATGGGCCATATATGGTCCGATGGGACATCGGGCCCACTAACGGCCCGTGCTAAAGGTGGCAACAGTTAATCCCAACGTGACTTTGGGCCTGTTAAAGGCCTGTCGCGTAATTCGGCCCGTTGATGCCTGTGCTAAGCTTTCGGCCTCTTAAAGGCCCATGATATCAGTGGGCCAACTAAGGACCAAGATATGTTTCGGCCTGGTAATGGCCCGTGAGCTAACTAGGCCCAAAACGGCCCGGTCTACATTTTGGCCTGCTGAAGGCCCGTCGACGACTAGTGAAAATTGAGGCCCAACATGCATTTTTGGCCTGCTAAAGGCCCGTGGTTTCATCTCGGCCGTAATAGGCTAGTACAATATTCAGCCTGTTAATGGCCCAACGCTACCTGGGCCAAACTAAGCGCTGGGTTGACAAAAGGCCCAACTAAAATATAGGCCAGTGTAAGTTTGGGCCTGGCACAATGTGTGAAGGCCCCAATCATTCGGGCCCAAGAAAGACGCAGGCCGGCCAATTGTGGCCCGCTAAAAACCTGGCCTGTTAGAGTCGAATGTTTCGGTCCGGTCGACTACATCTGATTTTTTTCAGATAGCGAATGATGGCAGTAACTAGTAGGAATTAAGAACAAACCTACTCTATACAATAAATAAATTACGGCATAGTAACTAAGAATAAACCTACACTATACAATAAAGGATTTAAGGTCTATTACATCCATTGGGCATCGAAGTTTGCCACTAGTGATCATAAAGCGCAACGAAGAAGTAGATTACAAAAACTGGGCACCATTGCAGCGTAACAAAATAATACTGAACCGAGACCACTTCCAAGACAGTTCAAGAAAGGTTAGCCTTGCCGGGGAACTGCTACGCAAGCTGCTGAGCAAGGCTGTGAGACCAGCCTAGCATGTCGGTCATAGCTTCCAGGTGTAGCTGTTTAGCGGTGAGGTTCACATTGGTGTTCTCCACAATCTTTCTTAGAGATAGGACTTCAAGTCAAAGTTGAGTTGCAGAATGCCTTTCTGCTAGAACTTGGGACTGAAGAAGTCGAACTGATTCAGACAACGAATTCTGTGAGCTTGTCTGACTGTTAGTCTCAAGTAACTTGAACACTGCATCAAGACAAGACTTTGGGGTTGTCTCACTATCTTGAAGATGTTTTGCCTTCTTTGCTGCAATATATGTTGGGTTTGTCTCACAGCCTTCAGCAGACTTGTGCATGCCATCAGGCATATCACCCTGAAACAAAGCAGAGAGATGACAGGTTTTGCATGTGTATAAACAAAGATGATAACTGTTCTGTCAATTCTATCCAATCTCAAATTACAAAATAAAGAGTAAGTTCAAAATATCAATAGCATAATTTGGCATTGTTCATAATGCGGGGAGCTTCACCACACTACTGGATTACCATGTCAACATAACAAGCATAGGTGAAGGGTAAAGAAAAACAATGTATCTATTTTGGATAATGTGCATGGCATGTTGTTCATATCATCAGCCACATCAGTAAGATAAAACAGGAGATGACAAGGTGCAAACGTGGGCTGCTTCACCACACACTGGATTATAGATCCACAAAAACAAGCATACATATAGGGAGTATTAAGTAATGTGCATGGTATGAATAAGGAATTTGGTTTTACAAGTAAAACTTAGAACTTACGGTTCTTATGAACATGCATTTTGGTAGAAACAGCAAACTAAACAGCAGTAAACGATAGGGAGTATGAGCAAATTAAACAACAGTTGAGGATACAGGCTTTAGAAGGACTGACTTACATTGACAGTTAACACCGGCTTTATAATGCCCTTCTCCATGTCAAGGGAAGGATAACTCAAGAATTTCAGCACAAAATCTTCTTCATAAGCATTGCCTGTACTCTACATTTTGTAGAGAGTAATTATAGATATGATAATACTGGAAGGGATAGAGGATAATGAAGATAAGATGCAGATTGGTGCTACATAATCAACTACCAATCCCTGGAAGTACAAGGGTTACAAGACAAAATGTACTAACAAGAGCAATGGGCTACACTTCTGCACTGGCATTGTCTGTGTATTCTACTTGTTGGTAAGATTAAATATAGAACTGATCTTTTTTAGTAAATGGTGGGCGAGGGAGATAAGATGCAGAATCCTACAAAATGAACCAATCCCTCTTCACATAATACAAGAGTGCTTTGAACACTGGTGTACTGTGCAAAATGTTCTTATATTATGGGACGGAGGGAGGAGCTGTTAATGTAAGTACAGTGATAGACCACGTTTAGTCCTTACAAGAGGACTGCAGAGCTAAACCTCTTCAAAAGCATTGGGTTGATTCTAAATTTATGTAAGAGTCCATACGGATCTTATAATGTCCACCAAATGGACGATTACGAGGCTAACATGTGCAGTGATGCTACATAATCAAACAACTATGAAAGTAAGTATGGTCATACAGGGCAAGAGGTACTCACAAGAGCAATGCAGTGTGCAGTATAGTTGCGAGATTCTGTGGTCCCTTGAGAACGAATGTTCTTCTGCTAACAATTTTCGTACAAGTGAGACATTAAGGCAAATGAAGAAATGTAGTTCAAATTGTGATGTGATATCATAGACAGTACCTTACGCTGTAGCCGAGACCAATGTGTAACAAGATTATTTCAGTCACCATCGGATAAATGTAGCATCGGAGACTTTACCAAAATTTCGTTCAGAGGCTTGCCATCGAAGTGCGCTTGCCTCAGGTAGGAACGATACTTCATCAACGAGTGCTTGAAAAGCACAACCAACCCTTGCTCATCATCACAATCCAGTTTGCTCCTCGCCTATTTAAAAGAATGAAATCTTGTGTCTTCTGTTAGCAGAAACATATGCAGTAATGACCATGAATAACATTAGTACATTACTTATGCGTAAGTTGCGGAGGAAGACTGGAAATTGTTCTGTGTCTGCGGTATAATATTTCCATGAAGGAAAGATGCGCACAAAGTTCCTAACAACAACATAAGGTTCGTCTTCTAAACTAGGAAGAAATGGAACAGGGGTCCTATTTGCTGCAATTGGGGCTCTCTCTGGTTCGAAAAGGGATTTGGCAACTGGATTTGGTGTACTCTTTGCTGGAATGGGGGTTTTGCATCGTACAGCTGGTGCTATGTCAACTGGCATAATCATACTGTTTGCTGCAGTTGGGGTCTGCTGAGTTGGGGTATCACAAATGACCAGTGTAGTAGGGCTAGAGTCTGCTAGAGTTGGGGTATTTTGTGGGTCAGGTGATATTGCAACTACACCTAATGGGCTATTTGATTTATCAGGTGCCACTACCTTTTCCAAATACTTTGCTTGTGCTCCTCGACGATCAGCAATCGCCCTCTTCCTTTTGAACGTCTGATACACAAGAACAGCATTTGAATGGATAAATATGGTATGATGACAGATGGAATATGTACTGAAAATGGATAGGCAGGGCGTATTCACATACACGATGTGTAAGCTAAGCTAATGGCAGTTCAACAAAGTAGAAGCAATGCAAAGCATCAGTTGCAAGATATGTGCGAGCAATGTAACCTTGGAAAGTTAGAGCAAGTACCTTGATGGGTGAATAAGATAGGGCATCTTCCTCTGACTCCTCCACTAGGGAGGTACATTCACTTAGGTCTCCCTCTAGCTCAGGATCACTGTTAGGATCATATTCTGAGCATGAATCTGTAGGTGGAGAGCGTTTGCATTGCATTGCATCCAGACTTGATTTCAGTCCCTTAATGCCAAGTTTGACAGCCATGGCATTGTTCTGCTTTATTCTTTTCATGCGCGGAAGCTCATAATCATTATGATGCTGTTCAGAATCTGAGATTCATGAAAACATAAAAAGTAGTCAGATTATCTATGGAATGCATTGCGGATTCAACTCGGAGAGTGTCTCCCTATAAACCCCTGCATATGCAAAGTTCACCTCCCCAACCATGCTGACCAGACCACACACAGAAATACATACCCCTTATGTCTCTATAACAGGCAGGCACACATTTCAAAACTGAAGTAGGAACATTAGAATCATATGAAATTCGTATTTGAACAAATAAACTAAGCAATTATGAGTGGCGTAATGTTTAGCTTCAAGGGTGGAGTGTTGGTAGTGCGACACAAAGCAAGTAGGCAGATTGTATTCCATGTAAAAGATCGAAACCTATGTAAAAGCTGGAAATGACACTTTCTTTCTATACAATGCAGTGTTCGTTACCCACACATGATGGAAGAGATCACATAGAGAAATACTATTCACTCATGTCTACGGTTCCAGTATTAGAAACAGGGTGGTCCACCCTAAAAGAATATTGACAACAAATATGACAAGGCAAGCATAGATGTAGTGAATCAATCATTTACTTGTGAGCTTACTAGGACAAGTATGCAGAATTGTAACTGCAGTAAGAGACCGTCCAAAATCTGAATGAAGAAGTTTGTCTAGCACTTATTATTTGCAACTAATCAACGTGAATAATTGGATATTATATCGAATGAGTAAGAAAGACAAGTAAAATTGTCAACAAACCTGGCTTCCAGTAGTAACCTTGGTCAATGTCACTATGACCAACAATCCAAAATGACTAGTTTCTGTTTCGAGGGATGGAATTTTGAAAACCCTGTGAACTTTAGAGGTACTAAAGATTACCGAAATACATCTGAACCATTAAGTGTAGGTAGCACTGAGCACACAACAAACCCTAATGATAGTCCTGCCTAATGAGTAATGAATCAATTAGAAAATGGGTGATGAGGAGTGGCTGCTGAGTGTTGAGGACATATCTCAGGATAAATCGGGTTGGCTTGGTGGGTGCTGCACGCCTGAGCCCTGAACGGACTGGGAAGGTAGGCACGGCGGCGCGCCCGGGCAGCGGTGACGTTGTTGGGCGAGCGGCTCCTGGCCTCCTATTAGTCCGGCGTCTCCTCCTAGAGTCATGCCGTCTGGGGACGGCAAGTCGCCGGCGAGGCAGGCGGCTGGGGGCGAGTAGAGATCGGAAGCGCGCATCAGAACAGAGGGGAATCGGGGCCTGGGATGACCCAAAATCCCAGGGTGGGCCGGCCCACCGTGGGCACCCTGTAGAGATACACACCCGAGCGGTGAACATGCATTTTCGAAACTAATTTAGGAACATTTAGCTGACCAATTAAACAACTTTGTTTTAATAATATCAGATTCGTATTTGAACAACTAAGCTTGTTTAGCTTGATGGGTGGAGCAGTGTTATTATGACACAAAGCACGTATTCTGATCGTATAGTGATCATAAAAGGGGGAAACTCTAAGCATATTTTTTTTAGCAAAAGTGGGTTTCCCCTCCGATTTCTATTAAAGAAACCACCACGGAACCAACATGATCAATTAAACCCTAAGCATGATCAATTAAATTGTATTATGGTTGTGCCATGGCAGATTTGAAGCTGCAAACCAGAGAAATGATATTTAGCCTCCATTGTTTGCTTCGAACTAAGAACTAAATTCTAAGAGCTGAAAAGAAAGTAGAGTAACCAAGTTAAGATCTATTTTCTGGTTGAGATCAAAAAGTTGAGGAGATATGAAGTACCACCTCTCTTGCGGCGCCCTGCAGGCATCGGGGGTGCGATGGCTGTCGGTGGCGTTGAAGCAGATTTGCGACGGTAGACGGGTGCATCGGGGGATAAGTCCCGTTGCGGTGGAAGAGAAGGTCGTGTGAGCGGCCCCGGCAAAGAGGACGATGGCGCCGATGAAGCGAGAGGACGCGATGCAAGGCTGTTGGTCCGTCGCCGTGGATGAGAAACGTCCATCTCTAGTAGTGGACGACGCGGTCTTGGTAGGCGCTCCGGCATGGTGGAGGACGGTGGCAATGGATGTGGTGGAGGACGGCGGCGATGGATGGGGTGGCGGACGGAGGCTGGTGTGGGGATGGGGTGTTCTAGCGCGGATGGTGTATGAATGGGAAAATGGAGGGAGAGGTACGGGGAACCATGTTTTTGGGACGCGCCTGTCTGAAATATGGGAAGTTACGAACTTAGCCCCCGTTTAAAATTTGGATGTCTCGTCGGTTGGGGATAGGACAGTAATCTCGCATCTCGCCATATTTGCCCAGAGCGATTTCGGGCGAGGAGAGGGTGGTTGGCGCCCATGGTTGGCGCCCACGGTGTATGAACGGGGCTGACAGGTAGGGCGGTTGTGTCACGTCTGAGTGAAGTTACAAACCTGCCCCTATTGAAAATATTTTCCTACATCGATTTTGGCCGATTCGAGTTTGTTTTGCCGCCCACCGTGTATGAATGGGGAATGGAGGGAGAAACAGAGGTCTTTCGGACGAGCTTGAATCAAATGAGTTTTGCCGCCCATGTATGACGCCCACCGTGTCGGAATGGGCTCAAAGGCGGTCGTGTCACGTCTAATTGAAGTTACTAACCTACCCCTATTTAGAGCAGTGGAAATCGGGCCGATGGATTGTCTGTGTAATGGGTAGAAAGTAATTTCCATCTCCCAAACACTTGGCTTCGGGCAGCCGACAGGGGAGTGGACATTTTGCTGCTTCCTTCGAATTTTGGGACAATAAGTATCCACGTTTACCCTGGCAACTAAATTCGAATCCATTTTGTATTCCTATATGAATCTTTATAAATCATTCTATGTGTTTTTATATATCTTCAAAAGGACGACAAAGATGTATTCCACTGTCATATATGAATATGGTTTACAAATGCCGATACTCAAATTCATAAACTAGAATCCAGTTTAAGGTGAATTCGAATATTTGGAACACATCATGTCCAACTCAAATGTCACACGCAGCATAATGTGTACTCCCATTTAGATATGTACACAAGCGATGTATCAAGATTCAAATACCGAGTCAATCAACCAAGAATGTATAGAACTAACAGACATATAAACACTTATAGAGTATATGGATCAATAATATCAACTAACACACATAAGCCAGGCCGCTGTACTTTTTTTTGGCTACAACAACATCCTTTTTTTAGCCAGCATCTTGGCCCTTTCCGATGCGTGCCACTTATGGTCCATCTATACCACTATTGTTGCTGAATGCACATTCAGTCCGATTGGCATATTTGTAGGTCTCGCACAGCAATCCAAATGAAATGTCTCCGAGTCTTATCAATTAATACAGACTTGTGCTCAAATAAAATTACAAACCAAAAAAACAATTATTACATGATCTCTAAAACAAATGGTTTGATTGATTACATGAATAGACAACACAAAGGTTATTCAACTATGGAAAGAACATTTCACCTATGATTTACCAAGTAGGAATTTAATTTCCTTTTTTCCTTCGGGACCTTAACAATCTGGTCAGTCTCAGCTTGCTTCGTTTTGAAATCCACCAAATATTTAATGGTTGTCTTGAGTACTGCTTGTGATTGTGCTGTTTGCTTCCTCAACATGTCAACTTCATCTCTAAGTGCAGAAGCAGAATCTCTTTCTACCACTAGTTTAGCCTCTAGAGCATCAGCAGTTGGCAATTCATAATGCACGATTGGGCCGGTGCCACTACTGTGGGATGATGCAACATCCATGGGGACCTCGCTCTTTGTTCTTGGGCTAACCTGTTTTTCCATTAAAGTTCTGATTGGATTCAGAAAAGTTGAAGTTAGCAAAACATCTCAACTAGTAGTTATAACAGCAAACCAGTTAAACAAACAAGGAATTAAAGAGTGTCAATTGGATGCTGAAAAGTAGTTATTAACATCATTGTAACCCATTGTTGTAGCAGCAAAGCAATTAAACAAACAAGTAGATATTTAAGTTAAGGCAAACAGGTAATTCTTAATAGTAAGTATCAAACACATAGATAGGCGCAGTCTAAAATATGATTAACAGGCTGTGCCATTATGTAATTAGTAGCAAACTAAATTAAGCCAAGCAACATAATTGAACAATTTTGCAATAAGTGGCTAACTAAAATTCCGAGAAGCAGGTAACTGGACTTACGCTAGTTCTTTGTACAGGCACACTGCAACTTCTTTTTCGCTTACAAGGTTGTACGAAGGAGTCCATGGCATCAATTGCTTGGTACGCAGTCCCAATACTTCTTTCTTCCCACACTGCATGGGTAAGTCGAATGGTTAATCTGGTAAGATGGTGCGTCCTTGATATGTTATATGAGGACGTGTAGTTAGACTAGTTGTAGCCAAACACATCACACTGGCTTTTACTATATATTTCATGCGATTACTTTTGGCATATCGAGATCTAAGCAATCTACAATAGGATGAAAAGACTAGCATCCTTCACATTATTAGCAAACTCAGTTCATAGAAACAAGCAATTCAACCATTTTGTGGGTAAATCAAAAGCGCCACTGGAATATTTTTCACTATCCAATCATACACGCAAAAAGGGGCGACACCACCATAGGGGCTGGTATGGGTGGCTGCCTCAGGTGGTTGGAAGTGTGCACCTAGTTTGAGTCGTCCAGGTTGGCCCACGCTAGTTTTGTTCGTCCCAACGCACGAGCAGGCAATGTAAAAAATGAAGAAAAATGTTTCAATTTGGATGGGCCAATAACATAAGTGCAAGGCAGGCCCTATAGCAGGCTCGCGGCCCAAACGAGAGCCTCCCATATCGATCGACAGCAGGAAAAATCTCAATTCATTCGCTCCAGCCTCCAGTCTGGTTCGCTCCTAACCTAGCCGCCGCTGGACAGACCGACACAGCACTTCCTCATGCCCTCGTTGGAGGGCGGTCACCGGGCTTCAAGAGAACGGAAGGACAAGAAAATGAAGATCCAACCCTGGGTGTAGCCTGCGTGGGAGGCAGCGGCGGCAGCACGGGCATGGCATCAAGCTTGCGCAAACGGGCAGTCGCAGCTTGCAAGAGTAGCATGCGCAACGAGCGGGTACTGATGAAGCTATGTACCTAGGGTAGGGGCACGAACCTGTCCAAAGAGCCCTACCCAAGGACATCCCTAGAAGAAGTCACCTTTCAATCGACTTGAAGGTATCCCACTTGACCAAGAAGCTATCACTCGACCATGAAGCCAACCACTCGACTGCCAGGAGACCTAAAGTCACTCCGCAGGCAAACGGTCGGTTATTAAGTAGTCTATATGGTCATTATAGCACTTTATTAGGGGCGTTACCAGTAACGCCCAACCTTAAATGTACCTTAAACCCTGCATCACTGAGGGCAGGAGAGGGCCGGCGAACTCTATATAAGCCACCCCCCTCCTCAGTATGAAGGGTTCGCACCCCTGTTATTCAAACACACATAATCCAATCGACCGCCTCCGGGCACCGAGACGTAGGGCTGTTACTTCCTCCGAGAAGGGCCTGAACTCATAATCCTCGTGTGTTTACAACTTACCAATAGCTGAGATCTAGCCTCTCCATGCACACCCCCCTACATCATTGTCAGAGTTAGAACCACGACAGTTGGCGCCCACCGTGGGGCAGGAATCTTAGCGCCTGATTGGAGAAGTTGCGATTTTTCCGGTCCCTTTGATCATGGTTTCGTGCGGAGTTTTGGTGGAGGGCCGCGAGATCCGCCTCGGCGCGCTCACGTTCACCATCGACGACTCCGCCTGGCTTCAGGAGGCACCACTCGACATCGACGCGCTCCCCGTCCGCGGTGCGACGCACTTCCGCGCATGCATTCGTGGCGTCCTCCTGCGGCAGTCGTCGACCCAGTATCGGTCGGCCCCCGTGTCGTCTCCCCGCTCTGTCTCCCACCGGCGCAAGCGCTCTGGTCGGTTGAGACTTCAGAGGTGGGTGAGGCATGCCGTGGATCGCCAGTCGGCCGCCCCACAAGTCGCGGCAATCGAGCCCGACGAATCCCTCTGCGACCTGTTCGACTGGCTCCGCGGAGACCGCATCTGAATGCGACAGCAGCGACCCAGCGGCTGAGGTTTTGGCGGTCGATGGAACGCACAGTCCTCCCGGTTTCCCTCGTGCTGATGGAGGCGCGGGTGGGGGCGACCCGTCGCATCCCCACGATGAGTATCTCCCCGAACCTCTCACGTCATTGCAGCGAGAGGAGCTTCGCCGCCGGAACATGGATGCACTCCTCACCCCTATCGTCGGAGAGACCCCCGAGGCCCGGGCCTTGGAGGACGCGCGCTTGGCTAACTTGGCCGAGCGCACTCGACTGGAGAATCTCCAGCGAGCACTCGACGAGCAAGCGCATCAGCGGGCTCCCGAGTCTAGTCGATGTCAGCTCTTCCCGTCGATGCAGGTATACCGAACCCCAGTTCAGAATTTGGCCGCCGCGGCCCGTATAGCACAATCGATTCAGCCCTCCCAGTCGGAGGCTGGCAGGGGCTTGTTGTAGATCAGAGCATTGCTCCAGGCGGCTGGAAACCAGAATTCCGCTATTTCTCAGTCGCGGAATAGGATCCACAGTCGATCCGTTGCAACAGATACAGTCCAGTCGGCTCACAGCCCGAGATCGCCCCCGAGGCGTGAGGGACGTGGTGACCGGCATGATCAGTACAGAAGGAATGAACAGTATGATCACCGATCCGATCGTGATGATCGACGTCGAATGCTAACCCCTCCCCCGAGGAGTGGGTCATATGCACCTCGACATCGAGATGACAGGCGCCCTCATAGTGTTGGGCAGAGGAATCCAGTCGACCCCAGGGACCCAGGCTTTGACGCGAGATCTATCCTTGTTCAAGGTTTGGTTGACAGAACAGAGCTCATCGGGAAGGCCTCAACAAAGATGCGCCTGCCGGCAGCAGAGTACTTCGGGGCCAGAGTGTTTCAGTCGAGCCATCAGAGCCGCAGTGATTCCTTGCAACTTCAGGTTGGCGACTGGAGTCAGCAAGTTCACCGGTGAGTCTAAGCCTGACACTTGGCTCGAAGATTACCGAGTGGCTGTACAGATTGGCGGTGGCAATGATGAGGTGGCCATGAAGCATTTGCCTCTCATGTTAGAGGGCTCAGCCAGAGCGTGGCTAAATCAGTTGGCACCCAGCAGCATCTACACTTGGGAGGACCTCTCCCGAGTGTTTGTCACAACCTTTGAGGGAACATGCAAGCGACCCGCAGGCCTTACAGAATTGCGTTCTTGCGTACAGAAACCGAATGAGACTTTGAGGGATTACATCCAGAGGTGGATCATGTTGCATCACACAGTTGAGAATGTGCCCGACCATCAAGCAGTTTGTGCCTTTAAAGAAGGCGTTAAATACAGAGAGTTGAATCTGAAGTTCGGTCGAACTGGAGAGATGTCTCTGAACCGGATGATGGAGATTGCCACCAAATACGCTAATGGTGAAGACGAAGATCGTCTCCGGAGTGGCAAGCACAAGGCAGTCGCCCAAGAAACCGGAGGAAACTCCAGTCGGAAACAGAAGCGGAAGGCCGAGCCAGCCGCCCCTGGGGAGGCCCTGGCCGTAACCCAGGGAAATTTCAAGGGAAAACCCAAAGGCCCCTGGAAGCCCAAGAAAGTGAAGGATCAAGATGGAAATGATGTTTTGGATCTGCCATGTCACATCCACACCAAGAAAGATGAAGAGGGTAACCTTATTTACCCAAAGCATACCACTCGACAGTGCCGGCTCCTGATCCAGCAGTTTCAGGGCAAGCAGTCCAAAGACAAGGAAAAAGAACCAGACAGAGTTGAGCACAAAGAAGATAGTGACGATGGATACCCCCAAATCAATTCCACCCTGATGATTTTTGCTGATGTCGAAAGCAAAAGTCGACTGAAAGTCATTAACCGTGAGGTGAATATGGTTGCTCCGGCAACACCCAGTTATCTGAAGTGGTCTCAGACTGCCATCACATTCGACCAGTCTGATCACCCTACACACATTGCCACCCCTGGGAGGCAAGCTTTGGTGGTCGACCCAGTTGTCGAAGGCACTCGACTGACCAAAGTCCTGATGGATGGTGGCAGTGGCCTGAACATATTGTATGCTGAAACATTGAAAGCATTGGGCATTCCGATGTCCAGGCTCAGTACCAGTAACATGAGCTTCCACGGAGTCATTCCTGGGAAGAAAGCCGAATCACTCGGCCAGATCACTCTTGATGTGGTTTTCAGTGATTCAAAGAATTACCGCAAGGAAAAGTTGACATTCGAGGTTGTGGACTTCCAAAGTGCTTATCATGCCATTTTGGGCAGGCCAGCTTACGCACGCTTCATGGCTCAACCATGTTATGTGTATCTCAAATTGAAGATGCCTGGTCCCAAAGGTGTGATCACTGTTACAGGCAATCAGAAGAAGGCAGAAGAGTGTTTTCAGAAAGGCTCAAAGATTGCAGATGCTCAGATGTCAGTAGTCGAACTGCAAGAGTACCAGAAGACTGCTGATCCGAGTGAATTGCTGCGAGCCAAGAAGCCAGCTTCAGAATCAGCTTTTCAGTCGTCCGGTGAAACTAAGCCAGTTCACATTCACCCGACCGACCCCGATGCTGCTCGACTCACATCTCAACGACGCTCGACTCCAAATAGGAAGAAGCGCTCATCCAGTTCCTCCGTGAGAACTGGGACGTCTTCGCATGGAAGCCTTCTGACATGCCTGGAGTTCCCAGGGGGCTGGCTGAGCACCGTCTACGAGTCGACCCGAAGTTCAAGCCTGTGAAAGAACATCTTCGACGGTCCGCCGTCCAGAAGAGGAAAGCTATTGGCGAGGAGGTGGCTCGGCTCTTAGCAGCGGAGTTCATCCGAGAGATTTACCACTCCGAGTGGCTCGCCAATGTTGTCATGGTCCCCAAGAAGGACAAGTCACTTCGCATGTGCATTGACTTTAAACATATCAATCGGGCCTGCCCGAAAGATCATTTCCCTCTCCCCCGCATCGACCAGGTAGTTGACTCGACCACGGGGTGTGAGCGTTTGTCTTTTCTAGATGCTTATTCAGGGTACCATCATATCCGTCTGTATGGACCCGACGAGATCAAAACGGCTTTCATCACCCCATTCGGGTGCTTCTGTTACATCACCATGCCCTTCGGCCTCAAGAATGCTGGAGCCACGTTCATGAGGATGATTCAGAAGTGTTTGCTCACTCAGATCAGTCGGAACGTAGAAGCATACATGGATGATATTGTGGTTAAGTCACGGAAAGGTTCCGACCTACTGACTAAACTTGCCGAAACCTTTGCTAACCTCAGGAGATATGATATCAAGCTCAATCCATCAAAGTGCACATTCGGAGTTCCAGGTGGAAAGTTACTCGGTTTCCTCGTTTCCGAACAAGGAATCGACGCCAATCCCGAGAAAATTGGCACCATACTCCGGATGAAGCGCCATGTGCGTGTACATGATGTCCAGAAGCTTACATGTTGCTTGGCCGCTCTAAGTCGATTCATTTCTCATCTCAGTGAAAAGGCGTTGCCTCTTTACCGACTGATGAAGAAGTCTGACAAGTTCGAGTGGACTCCAGAAGCTGATGCAGCGTTCGCAGAGCTCAAAGCTCTGCTCTCCACCCAGCCGGTGTTTGCTGCCCCAATCAGTAAAGAGCCTTTGCTGCTTTACATTGCGGCCACAGGACAAGTTGTCAGTACAGTACTTACGGTCGAGCGGGAAGAAGAAGGAAAGGCCTTCAGAGTTCAGCGCCCGGTATATTATGTGTCTGATGTTTTGAAGCAAAGATATCCCCATTACCAGAAGCTTGTATATGGGATTTACATGACCACGAAGAAGGTTGCACACTACTTCTCTGACCATTCCATTACAGTCGTCAGCGATGCTCCACTATCAGAGATTTTGCACAACAGAGATGCAACTGGTCGAGTGGCGAAGTGGGCGATTGAACTCCTTCCCCTAGATATCAAGTTTGAAGCAAAGAAGGCTATCAGGTCCCAAGCAATTGCAGATTTCATCGCCGAGTGGATTGAACAGCAGCTTCCGACTCAAGTTCACTCGGAGCACTGGACCATGTTCTTCGATGGATCTAAGATGCTGAATGGTTCCGGTGCTGGTGTAGTATTGGTCTCCCCCCGAGGAGATAAGCTCAAATATGTTCTCCAGATTCACTTCGATTCCTCCAATAATGAAGCAGAATATGAAGCACTCTTGTATGGGTTGCGCATGGCCATTTCACTCGGCGTCCGGCGCCTCATGGTCTACGGCGACTCAAATTTGGTGGTTAATCAGGTGATGAAGGAGTGGGACGTCAGAAGCCCAGCTATGACTGGCTACTGCAACGCAGTAAGAAAGCTAGAAAAGAAATTCGAGGGGCTAGAGCTTCATCACATCCCCCGACTTAAAAATCAAGTAGCTGATGATCTGGCAAAGATAGGCTCCAAGAGAGAAGCCATTCCCAACAATGTGTTTTTGGAGCACATCCGCTCGCCGTCGGTCCAGGAGGATCCTTTTACAGAAGAAGCCCCGCAACCGAAAAGTGCCACAGATCCGACTGAAGTTGAAATTCCTGCTTTGGTCGACCTAGTCATGGAGGTCTTGGCTATCACTCCCGACTGGACGACACCATACATCGCGTATATCTTGAGGAAAGAACTTCCAGAGGACGAAGAAGAGGCTCGACTGATCGTCCGCCAATCTAAAGCTTTCACAGTCATAAAAGGACAGTTGTATAGAGAAAGCGCAACTGGAATCGGTCAGAAGTGCATAACGCCAGAAGAAGGTCAGATGATCCTTGATGATATCCACTCGGGGACCTATGGTCACCATGCGTCCTCTCAGACCATTGTGGCCAAAGCATACCGAGCGGGTTTTTTCTGGCCTAGGGCAAACGAAATGGCGAAAGAGATAGTCGACAAGTGTGAAGGCTGCCAGTTCTACTCCAACATGTCGCACAAGCCAGCATCAGCTCTGAGGACCATTCCACTCGTCTGGCCCTTCGCTGTTTGGGGACTAGACATGGTTGGTCCACTGAGAACAGGCAGGAGCGGACTCACACATGTGCTTGTGGCAGTCGACAAGTTTACCAAATGGATTGAAGCCAAGCCTATCAAAAATCTTGATGCTAGCACTGCTATCAGTTTCGTCAGAGAGTTGATATTCAGATATGGGGTCCCGCATAGCATCATCACTGACAATGGGTCAAACTTCGATTCAGAAAAGTTCAGAGCTTTTTGCGCCTCTCAAGGCACACGAGTCGACTACGCGTCGGTCGCGCATCCCCAGTCGAATGGACAAGCTGAAAGAGCAAATGGTCTAATTCTCAAAGGACTGAAGCCTCGACTGATGCGTGATCTCAAGCACGCAGTAGGTGCTTGGGTCGACGAGCTTCCGTCAGTTTTGTGGGGACCGAGGACCACCCCGAACCGGTCGACTGGAAGAACGCCATTCTTTCTGGTTTACGGAGCCGAAGCCGTCCTGCCGAGCGATCTACTTCACAACGCCCCCAGAGTCGAGCTTTATAACGAAGACGAAGCAGAGCAAGCCCGGCAAGACGCAGTCGACCTCCTAGAGGAGGAAAGGGAAATGGCTATGATCAGATCGACCATCTATCAGCAAGACTTGTGTCGATTCCATGCCAGAAATGTGAAGAGCCGAGCCTCCCAAGAAGGAGATTTGGTCCTCCGAGTGGATCAGCAGAAACCACACAAACTTGCTCTGACTTGGGAAGGCCCCTTCATCGTCACCAGAGTCCTCCACAATGGAGCATATCACCTCTACAATTTTGATCGCCAGATCGACGAGCCACGAGCTTGGAATGCGGAACTGCTCCGCCCCTTTTACACTTGAGTTCTCCCTTGGACGAGATGTAATAAGGAAAAAATTTCTGCAGTACATTTTTATCAAAGACAAGAGTGTTCCAATAATTGCTGTCACTTTTGTTTGCATTCGAAATCCCCCAGTGGGTGGCTTAGCTGCGAATCCGTTTCGCCTAAGTTTGAAAAATCCTACCGAGTGGAGAGCCAGACTCCCACTCGGGGGCTTAGCTGCAGCCCAGTGCTTGCCTAAGTGTTCAAAAATCCTACTGAGTGAGAGCAAACCTCCCACTCGGGGGCTTAGCTGCAGTCCAGTACTCGCCTAAGTTCTCCCACTTAGAGACTTAGCTGCAGTCAGGCACTCGCCTAAGTTTGAAAAATCCTACCGAGTGGAGAGCAATGCTCCCACTCGGGGGCTTAGCTGCAGTCCAGTACTCGCCTAAGTTCTCCCACTTAGAGACTTAGCTGCAGTCAGGCACTCGCCTAAGTTTGAAAAATCCTACCGAGTGGAGAGCAATCCTCCCACTCGGGGGCTTAGCTGCAGCCCAGTACTCGCCTAAGTTCTCCCACTCGGGGGCTTAGCTGCAGTCCAGCACTCGCCTAAGTTTGAAAAATCCTACCGAGTGGAGAGCCAGACTCCCACTCCGGGGCTTAGCTGCAGCCCAGTGCTTGCCTAAGTGTTCAAAAACCCTATCGAGTGAGAGCAAACCTCCCACTCGGGGACTTAGTTGCAGCCCAGTGCTCGCCTAAGTATAGGACACAGCCCAATCCGCAAGGACGACAAGGCACAAGTCGACTGCTACCTTCTCCTTCGGAGTTGCGCCGCAAATACAAGGTTATTCCGGGTGAAGATCGAATTCCACTCGACGGATCAAACCATGAAGATATTCAAAGAGAAATCAAGTTCAGATAAAGCCTACAAGGTCCCAGACCTCAGATCAAAGTACTCGAGCCCTCGGCTCGGCAGAGTTTAACGGTTACAAATCCACTCGGCATTCCGAGGCAAATTTAAAGTGAAGCATAAAAGTTTTTCATTCCTCAGGAGGAGGACTGGAAGGGGCGACGAACTCGTCCAACTCGATCCCGTCTGCAATACGGGTGGCAGCAGCGAGGAAGGTCTCCATGAAGTCTTGAAAGTTGTGCTTCTGGTATTGGCAACTTGGAGGGCAGCCAGCTTTTCTTCTCGCGCCTCCTTGCAATGGACGCGGACCAGAGACAGAGCGACGTCAGCACCACATCTAGCAGAAGATTTCTTCCATTCCGCCACTCGACCTGGGACTTCATTAAGTCAAGCCATCAGGGACTCAAGGTCGTTTTGAAGCGTCGTCCCAGGCCAGAGTGATGTGTCGATCCGCGACATCGCAACCTTCAGTCGAGCAAGATAGTCAACCACGCTGGCAATACGAGACTCCAGACGGAGCACGTTCATTGCATCCTCGTCCTTCACAAGGGAGTTAGCAGGGTCCAAGCCTGGCTCCACTCGACTGGTCTCCTCTTCAAAATTCTGACAGAATTCTGCAAACACGATTCAAGAATAAGACAGTGACCCTACACAGACTTGGTAACTGCAAGACAGTCGGGGTAGAGTAATTACCTTCGAGCACGACGAACAGCTTCTTGGCGAGTCCATCGAGATAAGCCTCCAGATCGTTCCTCTTCCCCGCTAGCTCACCTTCCTTGTCGTGCAGAGCCATGTTGTCATTTTTCAGTCGGCTGACCTCTTGATTGGCTACCTCGAGAGCAGCTTTCAGTCTGGAGTTCTCCTGCTCAAGAGCTCCAACCGAGGCCATTTTCTCTTCAGCAAGCCTCGTTTTATCCAAGACCTCCTTCTGTGCCTCTCCAAGATCTTGATCCTTCTTCTCCAGAGCTTCCTCCAGTTTATCTGCGGCGCGTCGAGTGAAATCAACGTCAAGAATGGACAAGAAAGAAAAGCCACTCGTCAAGAATGGAGAACCTCACCAGCCATACATTTTGCTTCTTCTTGCGCCTTCTTCAAATTCTCCTGAGCAAGCTTCAAGTTAAGGTTGAGCTGGATCTGCTGATTCTCCAACTCATTATAGCGAGCTACAAGTTCGCAGGATTTCAGTAAAAAGAGAAATCAGTCGACAGACGTCCAAAATAAGTTGCTTCCGAGTAACTAAGGGACAATGATGACGTTTCTAAGACTACAGCCGAATCAAGAACATTTGACAGTAGTCTCGGGGACTACCCCCAGTGGGTGCACTCAGCGTGCCCCCACTGTAAAAAACAAAGTCGACTGCCCGCAGTCGACCGGATACAGTTCCATTCGACATGGCCTGACCAGACCGAGTGAAGAAATACAGCTACATCAACATAATATAAAGACTACAGTCGACTGCCAGCAGTCCACCGTAGTCTCGGGGACTACACCCAGTGGGTGCACTCAGCGTGCCCCCACTTGTCCAAGATTTGGCAGACACACCCAGTGGGTGTACAGATACAAAGATCTTCGGAAAAGAGATTCCTCAAACAGCATATCATAACAGACCAAGTGTTGAGTTGACTGACCTGGACGTTGCTCTGAAGAGCCGAGCTCGCGTCATAAGCTGCTTGGCTGGCCTCCCGAGCCACCTTCACTTGCTCCATCATGATCCCCGCCTGGCGTATAGCCTCTTTTGTGGCAGCCGCTTGGTCCTCAGGGACAGGGTACGCGGCAAAAAGTGAAGGCGGATCCGCAGTCGACGTCGAAGGCTGCACACTTGTCAGAGGAATGGTGAAAGTCGCAGAAGCCCGAGCGGTGTCACCACCATCCCGAGCTACGGCCTCAGACGCCGGAGCAGATTGGGGGTCTTGTCAGCCGACGCCCTCTTGTTCCTCCTCACTCTCAGCGGTTCGTTGTCGTCGTCATCCGGGAGGTCGATAACATGAGGAGGGGCTACAAGGGAAACATTCAATCGGCCAGAGTTGCAATAAATGTTCAGTCGACTCAAAGCGGAACGTCAGTAATCGTACCAGGGTTGGAGGTAACAGCATCCTCCATCTCTTGGTCGTCGTCCTTGGCGGAGATCTCAGAAGTAGCAACAATGCAAGTCTCGAAAGTCAGTCAGTTGGCTCAATGAATCGACCAAGGATCTGTCCACGGTCGACAAAGGAAAACAAGTTTTATTATTACCCAGAAATGGTGGGGACGGCCATCTTAATCTTGGGCAGAGCCTTGGGCGGCTTGGACGGCGTCGCGCGTGGGTTCTTGGGAGCCTTTCCAATCGGCGTAGGAGAAGAGGTCCGAGGGCGTTTCGACGACTGCCCAACAGGAGCAGTCGCCCTACCACGCTCCCGCGCTGGGTCGTGTGCGAGCTTGGATCGCCCCTCCGGGCGGGGGGGTTCAACCTCCTCCTCCTCCTCTTCGCTAGAGTCGACGTCGTCGCCTCCCTCTCCTTCACCGTCGGACTCCCACTCGCCTTGATCGTCTCCGCTCTCACCTCCGCTCGCCTCCCCTTCCTCAGTTGGCCCCGGTGCCCCGTTGGGCGTCGAGTACATCTCGGTAGTCGCCTGGAAAACAACAGACAAGACGAAAGTCAATCGACCTACTCAAAGAAGACCAATGAAGAAAACAAGGTCTCAGTCAGGAGCATAAAGACATACCTGGTCCACGTCATACGAGTTGTCGAGTGGAATTACCCTCCTGGCTCCTCGGGGGTTGTCTTTGTTCCCTGTGATGCTCGACAGCCACCCCTCCAGCATCTCGTCAGTAACCTCCTCCGGGTGGACCCGAGTGGTGTCGTCGAGACCCGAGTACAGCCACATCGGGTGGTCACGAGCCTGGAGTGGTTGGATGCGCCTCCGGAGGAAGACATCCAGCAAGTCCATACCAGTCACGCCCTCACGGACAAGCTCAACCACTCGACCAGCCAGTACTTTGACTTGGGCCTTTTCCTCCGGCGTCACTTTCAGAGAAGCAGGTTTTTTAGCTCGGTCGAGAGAGAAAGGGGGAAGTCCGGTCGACTGCCCTGGGGTCGCCTGGTCTTGACAGTAAAACCAGGTCGCCTGCCAACCGCGGACCGACTCCGGGAAAATAATAGATGGAAAACAAATCTTTCCCCTCGTCTGGATCGCCAGGCCACCGCACAGCTGAATCACCTGCGTCCTTTCGTCACTCGACTTGGCCTTCTTGACCGATTGAGAACGGCAGGTAAAGATGTGCTTGAAGAGTCCACAACGGGGGCGGCAACCCAAGAAACCCTCACACATGGAAATGAAAGCGGCAAGATATACGATGTAGTTGGGAGTGAAGTGGTGGAGCTGCGCTCCGAAGAAGTTCAGAAAGCTCCGGAAAAAAAGATGGGGCGGCAGAGAAAACCCTCGGTCGATATGGGTGGCTAGGAGCACACACTCACCGTCGCGAGGCTGAGGTTCGATCTCTCTCCCCGGGAGACGCGCAGCTTCATGGGGAATGACTCCCCCCTCGACCATGTCGTCGAGATCTTCTTGCCGGATCACCGACGGCATCCAGTCGCCCTGGATCCAGCCGCGGGGCAGAGCAGACCTTGAGGAAGATCCGCCCCGAGCAGATCTCTTCCCTTTCCCCTGTGCCGCTGCCTTCTTCACGCGCTCCAGAGCAGATGTCTTGTCCTTCGCCATTGTCGCCGGAAAATCTCGCACGGGTCTGCGGCGCTAGGGTGAGAGCGGAGGTGGCGGAGGAGCTTGCGAAGGGAGAGAGGAAGAAGAGAGCACACTGTTTGGAAACCCTGAGCCGGCTACTTATAAGAGGCCGCTCCCGAGTGGCTGACTGGTAGGCCCAGGCAATCCAGTCAAATCCCGCAGCAGACGCGCGCGCAGTATGTGGCGAAAAAGGTGGCGCAGAAATCGAGGAGCTTCCGCTTTATCACTTCCGATTACTGCGGCCGCTCCCGTCCCGCGCGCTTCCCGAAATTCGAATCCCACGACATCCGCGGGCTGCAAAACAACTTGTCAAAACAGAAGACCCCGCTCGCGCCGACACTCGGTATGTCGCAAGTAAAGAAATTCACTCGACGAAAGGCCTGGAATGGATCAAGGCAACTGAAAGAGGTTGATGACGTCATCCGTGACGATTGACCCAAAACGAGGCACTCACGTAGCCCAAAGAACCAGTCGAAAGGATCTCCAACTCTTTCCCCACTCAAGCCTCGATCCATTCAGGGGCTAATGATGAAGCTATGTACCTAGGGTAGGGGCACGGACCTGTCCAAAGAGCCCTACCCAAGGACATCCCTAGAAGAAGTCACCTTTCAATCGACTTGAAGGTATCCCACTCGACGGATTCAAGACACTCGACCAAGAAGCTATCACTCGACCATGAAGCCAACCACTCGACTGCCAGGAGACCTAAAGTCACTCCACAGGCAAACGGTCGGTTATTAAGTAGTCTATATGGTCATTGTAGCACTTTATTAGGGGCGTTACCAGTAACGCCCAACCTTAAATGTACCTTAAACCCTGCATCACTGAGGGCAGGAGAGGGCCGGCGAACTCTATATAAGCCACCCCCTCCTCAGTATGAAGGGTTCGCACCCCTGTTATTCATACACACATAATCCAATCGACCGCCTCCGGGCACCGAGACGTAGGGCTGTTACTTCCTCCGAGAAGGGCCTGAACTCGTAATCCTCGTGTGTTTACAACTTCCCAATAGCTGAGATCTAGCCTCTCCATACACACCCCCCTACATCACTGTCAGAGTTAGAACCACGACAGGTACATCACATCCCTGATTATATCTAATTCAACTCTTCAATTTCTGGCCAATAGTTAAACCTGACGGTGTTGTAAAACTGCTTGTATGTAGGGAATCTATGAGAAAATGAAACCAATTTCTACTTATTTTATAACTCCCCCAATCAATACTGAACTAACTGAATCTGATGTATCTAATCAAGTTTCCGGTGCAAACATACAAGCTCATGTTGTTCTTGAGCCTGAAGTGTCTAATGAACAGACTGCTAATGAAGGATTTGATGCAAACATTTTACATGCTCCTGGTGATGAACATATAGTGTCCAATGAGGGATCTAATGCAAGCATTTCGCAAGCTCATTGAAGGATTTAGTGTCTAATGATGATCTACTATGTTGAGAGAGACAGAGATTTGCAGGCATTGATGACAAGCAAATTATAGTGCATTTTCATAGCTTGAGGAAACGTCGAGGCCGTCTACCAGAAAGTCCCCGTATCATGACAACATAGCATAAATACTTTTCTAATCTGTTGTTTGAAACTATTGGCATACTTGTGCAGGATAGATATATTGATATGCAGTTTGCGCACTGGTTATACATGCAATTACACTTCGATATTTTCAGCCAGAGAACGAATAATTCAAGCAGGTACAGACCATGTTTGTAGTCCTTGTACACCATGTTACATTTTGTGTTTTTTGGTGCTTGCATCATTTAGTGTTTATAATCTGAACTACTTTGGATCATTAGCTGGTTTTCAAAGTGCATGTAGCTTCACATTTCTCAAGTTATGTTGATTTCCGGAGTGCAAGTGCCTTCGTATTTTTTAAGTTAAATGTTCGCCCCTGGTAACTTGAATTCGTGGATCAGCCACTGCACACAAATCATACACGAATGCCAGTATGAATTAAATGAAATGCAGGGACCTACGCTAGCTCGTTGTACAGGCTCACTGCAGCTCTACTTGCGCTTGGGATGTTCCATGTACAAGTCCATGTTACCACTTGCTTGGATGTGCAGGCCTTGTGCTCCTTCCATCCACCTCTGCATTTTTGACACGGCGAATGGTTGATCAAATAAGAGGAATCGACCTTGATGTTGTACCATAGGACATATACTTACAAGGTTATACGGGTGTGCAGGATGTGTACCAGATCCCGTAGCGCCGTCATGCTTCGCTAAAAATGGATTTGCCTGTTTCAGATGATATCTCCAGAAGAAATAAGAGTTAAAGTCAGAGTTGCATAGGCGTGTAAGCTAAGAGAGCAGTGAAAGGATATCCAAACATCGTCGAAACAGTGCACAAGGGAGTGATGTGTGGATACCTAGTTCGGGCCGGCGTTTGGGCATGCTTGCCTAGCTAGAGTGCGGGTCACTTCAGATCCATTGAGGGTGATGCGCTGGCGTTGGCTGGCCGCGCACGGATGTAGATCTTGAGTGGCAGCGGAGCACTACGATGCAGTGGACGAGACCGCTGGTGAAGCCCCAACGGCCTCGGGGGGCGGAGGTGCAATGATGTGCTCGGTGAAGTAGCCCCGGTGAGCTGGGAGACGGCGTCGGTGAAGCGCACCTGATGCGGTGGAACTTAGTGTCTGTGAGGCACGTCGATTGCGGCGGCCGACGTTGTCGGTGGACCACCCGGTGCGGTGGACGAGGGCGTAGATGAGGTAGCTCCGGTGCGGTAGTGAAGCGCGACCGTCGTCTTCGTCGTCGTTGTCGTTCGGCACAGAGGTGGGGAACGGTGGGGAAAGAGACGAGATGAGGGGCGATTCGAGGGTTGGCGGTGAATTAGGGATTTGAGCAATCTGGGGACGGAAGGGGACAGTGGAGAAGAGAGATTTTGCAGGGCTGGAATTGGGGCCGCCAGATATTTCAATCCAAAACGTGGAAGCGCGAACTTATATTGTCGTCATGGCGCCGAAGCATAGTCCTGTTGGGGTGGTCGCGTGTGTCGGACGGACGCGTAGCACCCAGCCACCCACCCCCTCCCCCCCAAAGGACAACGACAATATAAGTTCGCGCTTCCATGTTTCGGACTATGCTTCAGTGCCTTAAGGCACATGCCTTTGTGTCCATGACATGTGGGTCCAACAGGTGGCTGGCCCACATGTTAGTGACACAAAGGCAGTTGCCTTTAAGGCACCGAAGCAGCGTCCACCCCAACATGACCCTGGTCTGCCTGGTGCGCCTACATTTGAGAATGCAAACGAATCTTCTTTCATTTCCCAACGAATCTGTATGTATTACCATGCCCGTGTTTTCCTTGCAAGAATTATTCATTCGAAACGAGATACTCCATCCGTTCACTTTTGTAAGTCGTTTCAGACAACTCAAAATGAACTGTTTTGCACATTGTCTGAAATGTCTTCAAGGTCTTATAAAAGTGAACAGAGGGAGTACTATAAATTAACTAATGAGGAGTTATTTGAAAAAAAATTCTAAACGGTACCCACGCTAACGTGGATTAGAGTGTGTCTCACATAATTAGTTATTTGAATTAGAGTGTGTGTCACGTAGTTAGTTATTTGAATTAGAGTGTGTGTCACGTAGCGATCTCCAATTCTAACGTGGATTTCACATTTCACTGTATCCACGCTACAAATTCATATGTATATGATGAACACCATGGTAGTGAGAAAACTTTTGGATGGATTCAAACATATGACCTGCAAAATAGCACAACAAACTGAGTCAATGTCAACTTTTCAAAACTTAGTATGGCACGAATTCGAAATAATTACCCGTATGCCTGGTCCTCGGTTCAAATCTTACAATGTACACCGAATTGAAACATCGATATTAAGTCTCGTACTATGTACATTAAAATGTTGTTTTTAGCCCCCCCCCCCCCGCACAAACGCTACATACTTCCTGTATCGGTCAATATTCCTCTCCTAACCACCTTAGGAAGCTATCGGTTTCCAACACACGTTCATTCTTTCTCTCCATGTTTCGATCTCTAAGTCTCTCAACTACACAACCCCTTTTTCCACTTTGTTACCAAATGTATTTACCTCACACACCCGCCATTGCATCCCATGCCGAGATCTCTCTCTCTCCCCCCTCTCCCTCTCACCCTCTCGCGCTAAATACATGCATTGCCTATCTAGCCCCCCAACCTCTCATGCGCACGCATGAACGTTGTATATCTAGGTCACTCCCTTCAGACTGTCTCACTCTTTCTTCCGCACGGCGGGCCACATTCGCTCAATCTCGCTCTCTTTATCTGATTCTCGTTTAACCTCATTTTCTTTCACACACAAATGATATATCTCCCTGTTCGGGCCTTGATCGACACACTCTATACTCTCTCACGCAGATTGTCTATCTAGGTCAGTCCATCCAAGCCGCCGCCACTCTTTCGACCTCATGGTGGGCAACGCTCACTCAATCTCTCTCTCTCTCTCTGTATGTCTCGATTGACCTCGCTCTTTCTCGGATAAAAACGATATATCACCCTGTTTGAGCCCAATTCGACCTATTCACATTGTATACTCTCTCATGCACATCGTCTATCTAGGTCACTCTCTCCAACCCGTCTCACTCTTTCGATCGCACGGCGACCCTATGTGATCGGTTGACCTTGCTTCCTCCCACGCACAAAATATATCTACACGTCTGTGACTGGATCATCTCTCAAGCTCTATCTTACAACCCTCACCCTTGCCAAAAAGCTCAATCGGACAATATCTCTCCAGAGCATATATATTTGTTCAATGAATGTCGGACCACACTCACTTTGTCTCTCTATCTATATGTCTCTCGATTGACCCCACTTTCTCACACCGTATCTTCCACGCGTTGAAGCTACTACCTCTCCATCCCTCGCAAAGCTGGAGCTATTTACATTGCGTGGGGCACTCCAACCTTGGATTAATTTGTGTAGGCATTTGTTCCGGTCGGTTTAGATTATATTTTCGTAGCATTCGGCCCACAACTACTCCAAACATCGTTGCAACCCACGCAATTCCCCTAGTTGATTTCCATCTGGCTCGGTCATCACTCTCTCGCACGTCCTTTCTTGCCTTCAACGTCGCACCATGGTATTATTGAAAAAACTATGTTGTTCTCTTTAATTATTATAAATAAGCTACAAAACTACACACCGATAGTCCACTTGGAATGGAACAAATTTCGGCCCACAAATTAAAGTGCTACAAACTACACACCGAGGGGCCCACATGTCATGAAACAAATTTGGACCCATATACAGATTAAAAAATAAAGGACGAGGATCGAACATGCGACCGGGCCTTCAAGCCGCACGTCAATAGGCAACATACATAGAATAGCAATGTTTGTTGCACCCCCTTTGTTCACATAATGTTTTTATATTACCACAGCCTAATTAATGGATAACATGTAATATTATTTTTAGTACTATTCTCCTTCACTTACTGGTGGGTTCCATGTGTGCTCTCTCTCTCTCCTCCCCTTCTGCGTTTAGATGCACGGGCAAACAGGGAGAACTCGCGGGCGATGTTGCCCTTGACCATATTTGGACGCGTTCACAAGTCACGGCACCCGTTTCACGTACTAGCAGCACTAGTCAGTGTGTACGTGCAATGCACATTAATTTGGAAGTATATTAAGTGCATGCGGATATTAACTACTAGGATATTATTTGCGTGTTGTCATGTGATTAGCACTATTTTTGGCATGAAATTAACTGCACGCTAAACGTGTTGAGCGCTCGACATTGAAGCAGTCTAGGTCGTTGGATGACAAGGAATACATGTGGCTTGATGACGTTTTATAGTTAATCTGATACGGCTCTAGCAGAACATTCAATCGATCAAACCATACATTTCGTTCAGTCTGACTCCGACTTCAAATTATACGACGATCGATATAAAATAAACGGAAATGATAAACGTTCGGATTTTAAGCATGGCAATCCGAACGTTTTTCATGGCAAATTTAGATTACGTGGCGGCGGCGGCGTCTCGCGGTGGGAAGCGGCTCCTCTGCCGTGCTCTGTGTGTTGTCGGGCCACTGACCGACGGCAACGGCGGCGTCTTGCGCCGTTGTTGGCGTACTCCTGGACGTTGGCCTAGCTTCAAGGAAGGCCAAAATGTTCTGGACTTCGGAGCAAGTCAACTGGCGGGAGGAGGCGACTGGCGTTGGTGCAAGGAAGCGGTCGACAGCGACCATCCATGCCGCTGAGGGGGGCACTGGCACCCGCGCGGGGACAGGCGCTGTCAACGGCGCGGCGGAGACATTCGTGTGCACGGGCACCGGCACTGGAGCGCACGTTAGTGCATGCGCAGGCACTTGCGCTGGCAGGTGCACGGGCACCGGCACGGGCGTGCGTGTTAGTGCACGCGCAGGCGCATGCGCTGGCAGGTGCACGGGGATGGGTGCTGGCGCAGTCGGGGCGACGGGAGCGGGGATAGGCGCGGCGTCTTCCCGCAAGGCCAGTTCAGGCTCGTCCCAAAGCGCCTTATGTTCTTGAGACTCCGGCTGGGTGTCTTCCTCAGGAAACTGGAACACTAAGGGCAGACCATCGTGATGCGGCATGGCGTACGTTTAGGTCAGGCTAGTTGGAGGTAGACGACAGGAGAATCGGAGAGGAAGAGAGAGGATTGTAGCGATACTGGGTAGTGCGGGATTGATTTTAAACTGCGGTGCCGGCGACATTAAAAGTGGGAGCAGTTGGGACGATGGTGGGCGGCGGAGCCTGGTCAAAGGGCTTGCCTCCAGGTGAGCCTGCACAGTGGTCTGCTCGCACGCCTCCCTGACAGCCGGCGCAACGGTCTGCTCGCACGCCTCCTGTCGACTCACACGCTTGCTCGGACGGCACCTGTCGATGAGAAGCGGGGACTCGTGGCGGCACGTAAACACCCACAGTTTCAATAGTGAAAGCGTTCGCCTTAACGTGACAGGTCTTTGTTCCAAAATACCTTGGCTGTTCATTTGTGCAACTTGTCATAAGCAGCTTGTCTCAAATTGAAGAAAAAACTTACGAAGTAATATTTGTGCCATATCACGTGACCATGCTTAGTTTCAAGAATTTATGCTCACTTTTGGATTTTCTAAAATTTAAGATCCAGGATTCGAAAAAATATCATAACCTGCATCATGCAATAAATTTTTAAGCCGTACATCTGTCGTGTTGTATTTCTTAAGAAAGGATTTGGTCAAACATTTTGCTTAGTTAGACTTCAGACAAGTTATATATGCAGAGTAAAAGGATAATCCCTCTGTACCAGTGCATTTCCTGATATATTAACTCAAGTACTAGGCACGAACAAACGGGCTCAATTCTGTGCTCATCCTGGTGTAGTAGTAGTACTAGGCAATGCAGTTGATGGGTGACCTTGACGAGCAGCGACCGAGGGAATTGAACCGTGCTCAGCACGGCAGGTAACGTTGTCTAGTTACTAAAGCATCCCTCCGTTGTTCATCGGTAGTCATTATGGACTGGGGACATGAGGGAATTTCCTAGGGCTGGAATTCTGACCGCCAGATATTTCGACTTGAAACGCTGAGGCTCGACTGGTTGGGGTTGCCTAATGTGCGTACCACGCATGCCACCGAAGGACACGAGCCCCGTTTTTTTAGGATCAACATGAGCCAAGGTCTGGCTGGTACGCCGTTGGGTCCTACCATTCGAGAATACGAAAGGAACCTTTGAAATTGTCGAACAAATCTATGTGTATTACAATACCCGCATTTTCCTTGCAAATACTAATCTCAATGTGGTAATTGATTTAAGACGAGTTGTTGAATTAGAGTGAGTTTGTGATATAGTGATCTCAACGTGGATTTCACATTTCATGGTATCCCTAGTAGGTTTTCCAATGCAAATTCAAATTTAAAAGATGAACAATATGGAGGTGAGAAAACTTTGTATGTATCAATCATATGACCACACACACACAGAGAGAGAGACACACACGCACGAACACAACAACAATCCAATAAGTATAGTGCATCTATTTTTCCAAACAATGCATGCATGACACGAATTCAAAAATACTCCTTCTATTCCTAAATATCAGTCTTTTAGAGAGTTCAACAAGTGACTACATACGGAGCAAAATGAGTGAATCTAGACTCTAAAATATGTCTATATACATCCGTATGTGCCAGTCCATTTGAAGCCTCTAAAAAGACTAATATTTAGGAACGAAGGGAGTAAAATGTAAGACATCCATGGTCCTTAGTTCAATATTTAAAATGAACATGAAACTGAAACATGAATATTAAGTCTAGTACTACAGTAGATGCAAATGTTGTGTTTAGGCAGAGGTATGATTGTCGGGGGTCAACCCCTCGACCTTAGATAAAATTGTGGAGCTCTGTTTAGGGTTGTTTAGATTATATTTGTTCCCACCCTCCCAACCACCGATTGGTTGTGCACCCCCACCCCTCCTCTCCGGGAGAATATCATGTGCCCCCATACCTTAGATGCTATATGCCGATATGAGTTGCTTGGAGCTTGTAGATCTGAGATATAGCAGCTCACATGATGTATCTTAATATTTTTGCAGGAAACCTTGATGATTTTGAGAATTGCACACAATTTGTACAAAAACTACTGAGATGCCCTTTGATCTCATATCCAACGACCTCGAAGCTCGTATCACTGTAGCATCTAAGATGAAGGAGGACATCATATTCTCCTATATGTAAGAATATCATGCGCTACCACACCTTAGATGCTTTGGTGATACAAGCTCTTCGGAGGCGTTGGATTTGTGACCCAACACCTCCTCGGTGGTTCGAATGGTTTTTTGCAGAAAAGCCCCAAAAGAGTTTGTCCACTGCTTACAAGCACAAAGACTGCTCAGATGCCATTGGATCTCAGATCAAACGACCTCCAAGCTCGTATCACCGTAGCATCCAAGCTGCGATAGCACCTTATGTTTTCTCGCACAGGAGAGTATGAGGTTCTCCTGCACCATAGATTCTATGGTGATACGAGTTCGCTGAGATCTAATGGCCCACAGTAGGAGGTTTGAATGTTTTTGCAATATACAGCTGATAGAGTTTGGGAAATGCGCAGAAAGTACAAGTACTACGCTTGTGCCATCTGAACACTGATCATACGACCTAGATGCTCATATCACCGTAGCGGGTAATTAAGCTACGGGGAGCACCTAATATGAGCACCGGGGAGCCGTTGGATTGAAGATGCAACGGCACACACAAGGCCTGAATGTTTTATTTGCAAAAAAGCCTTTGGAGAGTTTGGAAATTGCGCATAATTACAAAGACTACTCCCAAGCCATTGGATCTCACTTCCAATGGTGTAAAAACTCGTATCACCATAGTATCTAAGCTGCGGGGTGGATGTGATATTCTATGACGCTGTAATTTTTGTTCGTAAACTTCCAAAATACGTGTGGCTCGTGTCGTTACTTGTCTAACCGCGCAAAGTGTTTGTTCAAAAAAACCATCCTACATTGAAATATCGGAACAACACACGGGGGTCCCACTTGTCATTAATCAAATTTGGACCTAAAACTAACAAATCTGAAAGACGAGATTCGAACTAGCAACCTAGACTACAAAGCGTAAGTCGATAGCCTGAAAAAATGAACGGTTGTTGGCTTTGTCCCATAACTTGATTTTATACAGTACTTGCGTTGAGTAGAGTAGAGGGAGTGCCTCGTCAACACGTGCATGACCGTTGTCTCAGTTACTGGTGGGTCCCAGGTCTACGATCTCAATCTCTCTTCTCTCCATCGTCTAACCTTTGCACGGGCACACACAAAGAGCGGCGCTAGCTTGCCGTGGTGTTATTACAACTAAAAAAGCTTGGAAAATAGAAGAATCACCTATAACAAGAGACGTTGTGGCTGGTCGAGACGGAGCTAACCACATCTATCCTCCGTGCCACATTTGCATGATGAAGTTGTGTGGCTAGTGGGGTGTTTTCGACCGACTGGCTGGGTCCCAAGGTTGAACCATAGGTACTACGTCTAATACAGTATATTTTTACATGCACATTTTTCCTGCGTGCCGAGACGTGGCACACCCTACCGCGCGGTTTCGGGGTCCTCCCGGGTGGTGCACGCATATATTCTTCCTGACGTGGGACGCCCTATCGCACGTTTTCTGGGTCCTCCTCAGTCGTAGCGCCGAAGCAAGTAAATGAGTGGTCAAATCATGAAAGACCACCTTTCCCGCCGAGTACATCAGTGAAGCACGGTGGCTAGCTAGTTGGGCTAGTTCGACCGATTAGCTAGGCCGCCGCCACATTTGTTTTTCACCCCTTTTTTATCTACTTGCTGGCAGGTAAATTTAAATATCCACCGCGGCGTTGCTCCGGTGTTTGGGTGTGGCAGGATATTTAATTTATTTATTGACGGGAGCAGGCGTGGCAGGATTTTTAATTTTTTGATTGACGGGAGCAGGCGCGACAGCTATTAGTCACGATGACTCCGCCTGTAAAAACCCACTGCTCCCTGATGTGAGAAGTCGTCGACTGGTGTTTTACCGTGGTGGAAACCAAAAGATTCCCTGCTCCCTCCGCCTTCCCGTAGATTGCATTGCCTTTCAGCCGTTTCGCCCGCTTTGCTTCCTCTCCCCATTGCTTCTACCTGGTGCCATGGCGGCGCAGCAGATCACGGAGTCCGATGTGAGGCGCCTGACACTGGCTCCCGTCGAGTGGGAGCGGGCGGTTGCACCCTGCATCACCAACGTCGTGCACCTCGAGAAGTAGAGGGACTTCGGTGGTGTTTAGGCGCCCTCTGCATGGGCATGTCCATATCTCGGCGCAACATGACCATTGGATCAAACTCAGACGGTGCATATCAGTCACTGTAGCACAAAGCGTGTGGGTGTGTTTGGTTGCATTCTCATCTCAATATAGTTGTTTCCTCTTCGTGTATTTTTTTCAAGCTACTAGTGTGGACTCATGCACCCTTCATGCACTCTGCCAAACACCCAAAAGTGGGTTGAGAAGGGAACTTTTGCTCCCATCCCGTGCACCCTTCATACACCCTGCCTAACACTATTCGTGCTTCATATGGTTCATGTTTCGTGGAGTACTGTAGCACCGTACTCTCCGTGCGCTGTGGACCTAGTTCTGTTAACATTGATCTCACCGTTCATTCTCGACCAGACAGTCGAAAAAGCGGTACTATGTTACATATAGGAGTAGTTGACATGCGCACAACATCATTTGTTATCGTCATATCTTACTACACTAGCAACAAGATTGTGTAGTACTGACGTATGAACCACTGCACATGCCTAGTAGTAGGAGCACTGTGTATGTTCAAGTGACTGTCGTGTTTCGCACTCCTCCGTCTTAAGAGTGGAAATGCTTGCTGTAATCATTTTATTCTTCAGAAAAACAGTGGACACGCTCTACCGTGCGGATCCTCCCCCAGCCATGCACTAAATTACTCACCTTCGCCGACGTGTGGGACAGCCAGCACCTGGGTCCACCAGCCATGCACTAAATTACTCCGTAGTAGAGTGACGGTAGACTACCCCGATCGAACCGCCACAGTAATGCCCAATGAGCCGTAAAATCACAAAACCCCCTCCTTTCCAGCAGTAAATTGGACGAACGAAGCAACCATCATTTCACTCTTCTCTCTCCGCTTCCTCTCTTGAAGAAAACCCCCACTCGCTTCGCTTCTCCCTCATCTCGTTCCTCCTTTCACTCTTCTCTCTCAGGTTCCTCTCTTGGATGGATGCCGAAGCACCGGTCGACGTGATGTCTATGGCTCTGGCCAAAACCGTCGAGGCTCATGGTACGAAGAAGCGCAAGCACCCCGCCGAGACTACCGCAGACAAGCTCAAAGCCATCGCCCTGTCCAAGCCCCCCTCTCAGGGATCCCTCATTAAGCAAGTCCAGGTAATGTCTCTTGTTGACGATCTTTTTCTCGATCTTGATCGTGTTTTTTCATCTAACACGCAGTACTAGTACTGATAGTACAACTTTCTGGGTGATCTTGCATGTGATTTTAGTGTGCCAAATGACGGTTCTAAATTCCTCTTTTGACCAAAACATGCGAGAGGTTGACACTGATTTCTTATAGACTACTTTCAACTACTCCCTCTGTCCCTAATTTCTTGTCTTGGATTTGTCTAGATACGGATGTATCTAATACTAAAATGTGACTTGATACATCCGTATCTAGACAAATCTAAGACAAGAATTTTGGGACGGAGGGAGTACTTTATGAACATCAATGCTACCTTTTAAGAGGGTATATTTGCCTCAGTAACTTGTGTTATGGATATTGCGTGTAATCGCTCTGCTCTCATGCCTTTGAAGACATGTTCTAGTGTCTTTGTTCACTCATTTCTGTGCGTGTATGTAGTCATATATGGAGTATAATATCGAAAATCATCTTATATTTCTGAACGGAGGTAGTAATAAAATATGGTTTCTGTTTGAATTAGAACCAGGTCCGCGGTGGAGATGAAGTTCTCAAAGTCATGCCATGTGAACTAGAAGACCTGATGATGAGTTCTACTACTGAACTATCCAGCTGCTGTGTCCTTGTCGCCACGTGTCCTGAACTAGTGTTTTCCTGTAGCATTGTTGTCAGGCGTGTTCTCGAGGCTGTACTTGACCACAACAATTTCCTGGCTGTGCCTTCGATTACGAATGGTGTGGTTCTTGTAAAGCTTCCCAACAAATCTGATGCGGCCTATCTTCATCATCATGTTTATGAGTGGAAAGACCACTCTGTTAGGTTCTCCAAGGTTGACAAGATGGTGATGGTGCATGTAGACATCTCACACGAAGTCCATGGCCTAGTCAGTTATGCGGGGTTCATACCGTAGGTCGGTGGCAAGAAATAGTCTGTAGAGTTTAGTTAGTGCAACTTTGCTTGTCTGTAGTAAGTACTATTGTTCAGTACTTGATTTGTGTTTGTGAACCCTGTATTGTTTATTAGTACTACCACTTTTGGTGTGTGGTCAGTCCTGAGAACGGTCTATGTTAATGTCTGTCCACTCAATTCAGTCTGTATATTTTGAAGTATCCAGATCATATTTTTTGTGAGGATGGTTTATCAATTATGGTTACACTCCAATATCTATATGCATTGCAAGGTTTATCGCACCCACCAGGATTTCCAGTCCCATGGATGTTCGGTCCATACGATTTGTCACGACCTTTGGACTGTCCTGCTTGTGGGAGTAGGCGGGGCCCCTGCATGCCACACGTAGTTGGACGATCAATCTTCTGTTTAGTACTTCAACATAGTGATTTCCTGGTAAGGATTCACTTGTGTCACATCAAGTAAATCTTATTGATTTACTGTCTAAATCTTATTGATTTAATGTCATGTTTTCTTTCTTTTCCTGCAATTTTACGATGCAGGTTTTGCCATGTGACATTCATCACACAATAAACCGTTTGGTTTGCTCTACGATGGCTATTTTTTGCAGGTTTCACTTCTTATGTCGTGTCAGTAACGAAGGCACTGTCCATCACTTATATTACTGGAAAAAATTGGATCAGTCTATTGTCTGAGTACAAGCTGAATCCCTATGATGAACTACAGTTTGGTTTAACAAAAACGCCACAATTAGTCCTTCTCGCGTTTAAAAGAAATGAAGAAAAAAACTGGATCATGGTCACGAATCCTAGTCAAGTTAGAAAGCTGATCATAGCAGACCAGACACGATCGCCGCTTTCTCGCACAGATCGAGCACTAGCAGCTGCTCTAGCATTGACAGTGGCAGCAGCTCAGTCTGATCCAGCTGAGGATTGGGCACCGACCGCGTCAGTGGATCAGTCTGATCTACCGGAGGATCGGGCATCGACACCGGCACTTGCTCCGACACCGGCACCAGCTCTACAAGGAGCACCATCTTCGGCAGCAGCAACGGCTTCGGCACCTGCACCAACACTTGCACTTGCATCTGCTCCGGCCCGTGCAGTTGCACCGGCAAGAGACTGGGCTGCAGTTCGCACTTCATATACCAAAGTCCTTACAAAAACAGACATGTCCACCTTCTTGGTAAGCATTGGCCGCCCAAGTGCTTCGTTCTTTTTTCTTTCCATGTTGTTTCACATGATTCACTATGTTGATCTAACTGTTTGGGTATGTCTTCTTGTTTGCAAACAGAGAATTCCTAGAGCAACGAGGGAGTCGTTCAACAATTTGGGCGACCGCGGCCAAGTTTCTCTTACCATGCGCAGCCTTGGTGTGAATGAACCTGCTCAATATACCGTAAGTACAAAGGATGGTCGCATGATGATTGATGTTAAAGGATGGTCAAGGTTCAAATCTAAATCATATCTTGCGGTAGGGGATGATGTCAAAATCGAACTTTCTCAGCAAGGAGAGCTGGTCCAAATCAACTTTGAAATTCTTCAGTAGCAGCATGCAACTGCCGAACTGATCTATCCTCCGAGGGATTTTGATGTAATAATCTGGCATGGTGAAACAAGTGTCCTGTGTGTATAAGTAGTACGACAATATTATTTATCACATGGTATATCATTGATAGAATTGCAACTCTGATTGCTGGTTAGGAACTGTCGTTCGATTTCATTCCAACAGCTGCCGTGCTTTATTCAATTTTATGTATTCACCTTGCGACATCATCTAAAACCAGCGCCGTACCGATCACTTGCAATATGAAAAGCACTAAGGTAGAACACATGGGCCCCCAAACATGCAGGGCCGGCCTACGGCCCAAAGTCCAGAACCATGAGCCTATCTGAGTATTTTATTCCCAGCTGAACCCCCATAATGCCCGTGCGTTGCAGAGGGAGTATATTTCTCGGCAAGGTGAGCCTATGATATAAAAGATTTGTATATTTCTTTACAGAGGGAGTATCTCTCTGTCAAAATATATATTTATGTGTAACTAGTTACTCCTGTCTTTCTACTTCCTTTCGCTGATATGTGGGGCAACCGGCAACGGGGTCCACATGCCATATGCACAAATTAGAGTGCATAACTTCACGGTAGACACACCCCGGTCATAGCGCCGCAGTAATGCCTAATGAGTCGTCAAATCACAACCCTCCCTTTCTAGCTTTAGCAGTAAGTTGGACGGATGAAGCGGCAATATTTCACTGGGCCTGAATCCCCTTCTCCCTCGTCTGCTTGTTCAAAGAAAACCCCCTCTCAGCGATTGCATAGGGTTTTCGCATGGAGAACCAGGTATGAATTCTTCATCCATCCCCGATAAATCCAAGTCCCTTGGTCGCAGGTAATCCTAGGATGGCAGCCGCCGCCGTTGATGCATTTTTCTTCTTACTGAATCTAGTGTGTTTCATTTGCAGTGCCCAAAGTGTGAGTACCCTACAGGTTTCTGCGCCCTCGGCAAGACGCCACACTTGTTCCTTCTCATCCTAACACAGCATTTTGAAACGCGCACAGTATGTTCCTAGAATCCTCTTTTCTATCCGGGAGGGTGGGGTGTTTTGAACATGCTGTGTTCTCATATTATTTTTCCTGCAGTGTATTATTTGCTCTGCCAGAACACATGTACTCAAGATGCTTGGCCTTGCCATAACTGAATACACTAGTTTAATGGTCACAGTGAAGACAAGCCATGGATATAAGTTCCGAGTTGGCTTCATGAACCAAGAAGATCGATGCTTTTTTATAGCCGAACTTGGATAAACTTTCTCAAGTGTTACAGACTGAAAGTTGGCGCACGAGTGTTGATGGAAATAGTAGAACCTGGTCTCATCGTCACTGCGATCTTCCACCCCGACGTCGTTCCAATTATTCATCCATGTTAGTTTTGTATCTGGTTCTTGCTTGTTGCCTCGATTACTTCTTAATCCACCTATTCTGTCTAACTAATCACAATTTAACTTTAGAAGTAGCAACGAATCTCTCACGAAGATGCTACTTCTAACTAATATTTTCTTATAATTGGTGGCATGTGTAGGTTTTTTCGGAGTTAAGCAGTCTGCTCGTTTGTTACTCTGTAATAACTCGGCTATTACTAATGGCACTGAAGTTGACTGGATCGACATCCACTGTAAGTGCATCTAGTGCCACCCCTAGTTGGTTTTGGAGTATTGACGACAAACCTAGTTGAGGGACTAATGTGTTTGTGAGAATTGCAGGATAACACAGGTAGAAGTCCCTCATTGATTCGGTTTTACTACCAGAGATGACCCCTAAAAATGTATGAAGACATTGAAGTCAAAGGTGGTATATGAAGATATTCACATTGAAGACTATGACAAGAGAAGACACTATATGAAGCCTATGGAGCTCGAAGACTTAGATCTTTCGTAGTTCTTTTTCTTTCATGTTGAGTCATAGGAACCACCGTACTGTTAAGTGGGGTCCAAGAGAACCAGTCAGAATGACTGAAGTGATGCCTAAACCAAAAACCTATGTCTTCGAGTGAAGACTATGAGAGCGAATCTTGTCTAGAGTCGGACAAGTCAGCTTTGCTTGTAGCCCAAGTAAAGTTGCCGTGTGAGTTTGAAATCTTACCGTTGGAACACGTGTCAGTTCCTTAGTGACCCAGGGTCATTTCGGACAAATCAGGTCAGGTTGCCAAGTGGCTATAAATAGCCCACCCCCTACAACCATAAACGGTTGGCTGCTCAGATTGAAAGTATGGCTTTTGTCGTTTGAGAGCAACCCACCTCGAAGCCTTTGAGAGAGAATTCCTTGCGAGGATAAAGCCCTAACCACCAGATCCAGAGAGAATTGGGCATCACTTAAGTCTTCTTGTCTGTGTGATCTGAAGACTTATTACACTTGAGGACTGTGCATCCTCCAGCCGGTTAGGCGTCGCGTTCTGAGCATCCAAGAGACATTGTGGATTGCCGGTGAACGAAGTCTGTGAAGGTTTGGGAGTCTACCTTGAAGACTTACCAGAGTGATTGGGCGAGGTCTATGTGACCTTAGCTCAAGGAGAATACGGTGAGGACTGGGTGTCCTGAGCTGCGTGTTCAGGACTGGGTGTCCGGGACTGTGTGTCCTAAGGTTTAAATACCTAGCCGCTCCAACCAGACGTACAGTTGTCACAGCAACTGGAACTGGTTCAGCAAATCATTGTCTTCAACGAGTCACTGGTTTCATCCTCACTTCCCTTTACTTACTGGTACTCCTTGTGAAGTCATTGTATGTTTGCACTATCATTTGTCTTCACCGAGTGACTGCGTGTTCTGTTTGGCTTCACAATATCTTCCTACCTGATCCTTACTACCTAGCTGCTATTTAGTCTTTCTACTTTCACTTCATTGAATACTTGACAATGGTTTTCCTAGTGTAGTCTACCTTCCGCTGCATGGTAATAGGTTTAATTTTATCGTTTGTCTTCAAAACTTCTATGTTCTAAAGACTTCCATAAAAATCTCCTATTCACCCCCCCTCTAGTCGATATAACGCACTTTCAATTGGTTTCATAGCAAGGTGCTCCCTTGTTCTGTGTGATTCGGTTTAACCACCTGGAGTTTTAGCTATGTCGACTGCAGGGATAATTAAAGTCTCCGCTGCATGCCCCGTCTTCGATGGAACTGAATATCCCTACTGGAAGAATAAGATGCGCATGCATCTTGAAGCCATTGACGTCGACCTATGGTATGTCATCGAGAACGGCGTTCCCAAGGCTGGAGAAGGTGTCACTGCTGTTGATGTCAAGAAATTCGTTCAACTGGACTCTACTTCCAAGAATATCATCTGTGGTCATCTGACCAAAGGACAGTATGGCCATGTGAGTGCTTTGAAGACATCCAAGCTGGTCTGGGACTGGCTCTCCAAGGTCAATGAAGGCATCTCAACCCAGAGAGATCAGAGAATTAGTGTCCTTCGCAACCTCTTCAACCGCTTCAAGCGAAATGACAATGAGAATGCCCAGCACACATTTGACCGACTCACTGACATCACAAATGAGCTTCAAGCCCTCGGCGCCACTGAGATTACCAAACACGAAGTCGTCAAGACGCTGCTGAGATCACTTGATAGTTCGTTTGACATCCTGGCCCTGATGATTCAAGAACGTCCTGATTTCAAGACACTCGATCCGTCTGACATACTTGAGAGGCTCAACACACATGAGTTTCAGCTTTCGGAGAAAAGAGATATCTACGGTCCAAACTATGGGCGAACTCGTGCCTTGAAGGCAAAAGCTGTCTCCTCATCTGAAGAAGAATCTGACAGCAGTTCTGATGATCCTGAAGACATTGGAAGGGAACTTGCTATGCTTGTCAAGAAGTTCCAAAAATTCACCAAGAAGAAAGGCTTCAGAAAGTCTTCCCGATCAAGTTCATGGAATGATGAAGCTCCTGGTCATGACTACAAGAAGAAAACATGTCACAAGTGCAAGAAACTTGGCCACTTCATCTCTGAGTGTCCACAGTGGGACAATGAGAACAAAAAGAAGAAGAGCAAGGAATATGACTCTTATGACAAGAAGAAGAAGAAGAAATACTCAAAGTCTTCTTCCAAGTCTTCCTCAAAGTCTTCATCACACAAGAAGAGCTCATATGGCAAGGCACGTGCGTTTTTTGGCAAGGAAATGGATTCAGAGGAGGAGTCTGCTTCTGAGGAGGCAGAGGTGGAGTCTGTGGAGGAATTTGACTCAGGCGTCGCAAGTCTGGCTACAGCATACGTTGCCAAGTCCATCTTCAACACTGAAGACAATGACTTCATCACCGACACCGATGCAAATGACAAGGACTACTCCGCTTCTACCTATTGCTTCATGGCACGCGGTGCCAAGGTAAACACACGCACTACTCACTATCAAACATCTAGTGACGATGACTCTGATTGTGGTTCAAAACCTAGCTACAAAACACTTGCTAAAATTGCAACTGAACAACAGAAAGCTATGGAACATATTCAAAAACTGTTAGACAGAAGCGATGATCTGTTAGGTGCTGAAATGACTCGATCTGAATCCTTAATTGAAGACATAAAAAATCTTCACGTTAAGTATCAGGAACTTGAAAGTCGTCATGAAACTCTCTCAACAACTCATGAAAATCTTTCCTATGATTATCTTCAAAGGAAGCAAGATCTTGAGAAATTGAGAGCGCTTCATGAAGATCTTCAAACGGAAAATGAGTCACTTCGCGCCAAACAGATCAGTCCCGCTCAGGAAGGATTTGAACCACCATGTCTTAAATGCATTGAGCGTGATAATGCTACTTCTGTTGCTAAATGTTCTACTGCTACTACTGTTGCAATATCTTCAATTGTTGATGTGGTAACTAACCCCTCTGCTGAGGATACCACCGCTATTGCTGATGAGAATGCTAGGTTGAAGACATTGCTTGAAATAGGGATGTACAAAAGTCTTAAAGGGCATCAGACGCTATGTGATGTCCTGAAAAAGCAGATTCTGAACCAAAACCCTAGGAAAGAGGGTGTAGGGTTCATAAGGAAAATGAATGCATATGGCTCTTACTGGAAACCTGAGCAGTACCCCAAAACCATGTGGGTTGCTGCAAAGGAACCTTCAGCAGATCCATCCAATCTATCTGGCTTCACTTGTGCTAACCCCATTATCATTGATGAAGCCTTTGATACAAACTATATACTGTTTAAGAATCAGAATGGTGAAGTATTTGCCAGGTACATTGGTACTAACTGCAGGAATGGACCGCCTATGAAGAAGATCTGGGTTCCGAAAAGGTGTCTGGAGAGTCTTCCTGTGAATGTCATCATGACACCCCACATGAAGAAGAAAAACCTCAGACCAAAGGCTTCATACGGTCCAAAGGCTTCATACAGACAGAGGACTCACCCGAGTCGCACTAACGCAAATGTTTTGCAGGGAAATCATACTCAGGCATATGAATATGAGAGCGGTTCATCAAACCGCCATGTTCATAAGACCAAGAACTATTCTGCTTATTCTTATGAGTACTATTGTCCGCCTGCAAGACTGTTTGCTAAGGCTTCAAAGCCAAAATTCTCAGATGCTGCACTTAGACTTATTGCTTCTAAGCCACCCTTGAAGATGTGGGTGGTTAAGAAGGCTTAACTCTCTTTTGCAGGGAAGGGTCTCCAGCAGAAAACCAAAATCGTCTGACGCTATTGCTGGGGACCTTAAACATCTTGTAGGGCGCAAGATCAAATGCCCAAATGGTCTTACTATGTACTTCGTACCTGAATCGCCTGCTACTCTCCCTATTAGTCCTAACCTGGATCTAAGCTTTCATAACCCACTGGTTCGTCAAATGTTTTTGCTTCACAATGCTCTTGGTGAAGCCTATCCCCCTAACTGCACTGTAGGGTACGACACCAGCGTCTTCAGAATGGATTATTGACAGTGGGTGTACAAATCACATGACTGGCAAAAGAAGTCTTCTTATGGACTCAACCTTACGTCCATCCGATAAGAGCCACATCACATTTGCTGACACTGGTAAAAGTAAGGTATTGGGTCTAGGTAGAGTTGCAATCTCAAGGGATCAACACATGGATAAAGTCATGCTTGTTGAATCCCTTGGCTTCAACTTAATGTCTGTCTCAATGCTTTGCGATTTGAACATGATCGTAATGTTTGGAAAATATCGTTGCCTTGTACTAATGGAATCTGACAAGTCTCTAGTGTTTGAAGGGTATCGAAAAGATGATTTGTACGTGGTAGATTTCTCAGGAGGGCCACAGCTTGCAGTATGTCTTCTAGCAAAGGCTTCAGAATGCTGGCTCTGGCATCGGAGGCTTGGACATGCTGGCATGAGGAACCTCCACACCCTTGCGAAGAAGAAGCATGTCATAGGCATCGAGGGCGTCAAGTTCAAGAAAGACCACTTTTGCGGTGCCTGTGAAGCAGGGAAGATGAGGAGGGCCAAACATCCCTCGAAGACAATCATGACCACTACTCGACCCTCCGAACTACTTCACATGGATCTTTTCGGTCCCACTCATTACTCAACTCTAACTACTACTGCTTGCCTCTATGGCTTCGTTATTGTTGATGATTATTCTAGATATACTTGGGTGCACATAATCCTTTACAAGACTGAAGTGCAGGATGTATTCAGATGCTTCGCCAATCGAGCTATGAACAATTTTGGCGCCAAGATAAAGCACATCAGAAGTGACAATGGCACTGAATTCAAGAACACTGGCCTTGATACATATCTTGATACCTTGGGCATCACACATGAATTCTCAGCCCCGTACACGCCACAGCAGAATGGCGTCGTCGAACGTAAGAACAGAACACTAATTGAGATGGCCAGAACGATGCTAGATGAATACAAGACCCCAAGAAAATTCTGGCCCGAAGCCATTGATACTGCATGCCGTACAATCAATCGTGTTTATCTTCACAAGCTACTGAACAAGACATCTTATGAGCTCCTTACTGGCAAGAAGCCAAAATGTCAGTTACTTCAGAGTATTTGGCGCAAGGTGCTAGATCAAGGACCCACATCACACCTAAAAATTTGCACCAAAAGCACATGAGGGTTTTATGCTTGGTTATGGAAAGGATTCGCACTCCTACAGAGTCTTCAATCTCTTTCATTACAAAGTGGTTGAAACAGTGGATGTGCGGTTCGATGAGACCAACGGTTCACAAAGAGAGCAGCTGCCAAATGTGCTAGATGAAGTTCCATCCAGTGAATCAATCAAGCTAATGGGAACTGGAGAAATTATACCTTCTGAAGCTCATCCTGAAGAAGAACTTATCATTTCAGCACCTGATCAACATGAAGACAATGCTCAGCCTGAAGACATTCCTTCCAACAATGACAATGAACAGCAAGAGCAAAGTCTTCGCCCTGTACATCCTCGCGTTGCCAATGAAGTGCAGATTGAAAGAATAATTGATAGCATCAATGCACCTGGTCCACTCACTCGTTCAAGGGCAACTCGGCTAGCAAATTTCTGTGGGCACTTCGCATTCATCTCAATATCAGAACCCAAGAAAGTTGAAGAAGCCTTCATGGAACCTGAATGGATTCAAGCTATGCAAGAAGAGCTTCAACAGTATGAGCTGAATAATGTATGGGAACTGGTTAAGCGTCCTGATCCACGGAAGCACAATATAATAGGCACCAAATGGATATACCGCAACAAGCAAGATGAGCATGGTCAAGTTGTCAGAAACAAAGCTCGTCTCGTTGCTCAAGGATATACTCAAGTGGAAGGCATTGACTTCGATGAAACATTTGCTCCTGTGGCTAGACTTGAAGCCATATGCATACTGCTGGCCTATGCAAATCATCATAACATACTTCTATATCAAATGGATGTGAAGAGTGCCTTTCTCAATGGCAAGATTGAAGAAGAAGTGTATGTTGTACAACCGCCTGGCTTTGAAAATCCAAAGCATCCTGACATGGTATACAAGCTCAACAAGGCACTGTATGGCCTCAAACAAGCCCCTCGGGCCTGGTATGACACACTCAAATACTTCCTGAAGAGCAAAGGCTTCATACCTGGTTCCCTAGATCCCACTCTTTTCACGAAGACATATGATGGTGAACTGTTTGTGTGCCAAATATATGTGGATGACATTATCTTCGGCTGCACCAATCAGAAGTACAGTGAAGAGTTTGGATATATGATGCAAGAGCAATATCAGATGTCCATGATGGGGGAGCTGAAGTTCTTCCTTGGTCTTCAAATACGACAACAACGCAATGGCATCTTCATATCACAAGAAAAGTATCTCAAAGATTGCCTGAAGAAGTTCGGTATGCAAGACTGCAAAGGCTTCACAACACCAATGCCAGCCAAACATCATCTGGGTCCTGACGACAATGGTAAAGAGTTCGATCAAAAGGTATACCGCTCCATGATTGGTTCTTTACTTTATCTATGTGCATCTAGGCCAGATATTATGCTTAGTGTTTGCATGTGTGCTCGATTTCAAGCGGCACCAAAGGAGTCGCATCACTTAGCTGTGAAGCGAATTCTTCGATATTTGGCTCACACCCCAACTCTAGGATTATGGTATCCAAAGGGCTCAGAGTTTGATTTGGTTGGATTCTCGGATGCTGATTATGCTGGTGACAAAGTTGATCGCAAGTCTACATCAGGCACATGTCACTTTCTGGGACGATCACATGTATGTTGGTCTTCAAAGAAGCAGAACCGTGTATCTCTCTCCACTGCTGAATCTGAATACATTGCTGCTGGATCTTGCTGCCCTCAGCTTCTGTGGATGAAGCAAACACTCAAGGACTATGGCATTCATCTGAAGCAAGTGCTACCTTACTGCGACAACGAAAGCGCCATCAAGATTGCCAACAACCCAGTTCAGCACTCGAAGACAAAGCACATTGAAATTCGTCATCACTTTCTCAGAGATCATGTTGTGAAGGAAGACATTGATATCATACACGTCAACACTGAAGAGCAATTGGCAGATATCTTCACCAAGCCCTTGGATGAGAAGAGGTTTTGCAAGTTACGGTGTGAGCTAAATATCCTGGAATCCTCAAATGTCCTGTGATCAGGCACACATCCTAACCCTTATGCATATTGATGACTTAGATGTGCAACACACGAAGTAAAGTATATCTTCAATCAATGAAGACATACATTCTAAGTGTGAATACATTAATGTGGAATTTGACTTCGGAGCGCCACGATAATTGTGCGCCGTGTCTGGGTCTAATACTTCCTATACGGTGGGTAATGCCACCACCAAACGTTCTATTTTGAAGTGTTTCACTCATGGCGTTACCTTGCAATGTCTTCACATTTGGTTTGGCTTCGATCTCAACATATTTTCATGATTATCATCACTATGTTGATTATATATATATATACTAGTGTTCTATCCTCTATAGCATTCACTTATAGCTATGTCTTCGTGTTGAATCTTTTGAACTAAGTGAATGTGATCGGACCCTGACCTCTCTATGCTTTCTATCTCAAACTCTATCTCTCCAAGTCATATGCATTCTATTGAAACTGTCGAATGTCTTCTCTGCGTCCTTGTCAGCAGAAGATACAGAGACAATCATTAAGTCCGTTTTCAATGCTCATTCCTCCACATGAAATCCGGAGAAGTAGGAACGACCACCCGACAATCCAGGCGTGCGTGGGACGTGGAACAAACCCCAAAATTCCGCATAATGGCCACGTGTTCCTCAGATGCTCATCGCCAGGGGCACCTGAGTAATAGCACAGTGCCGCCCCTGTACCTATAAATACACACTCACAGCGGTCATTATCTCTTCTTCCACCCTCGCACGAACCCTAGCGCCACCACTAGCCCTCGATGACGCCGGCGACGAAGAGCTTCGCTGCCGCAACCTCTCCGACGCTGTCTTCATGCTGACCGCGGACATCGTCCTCTCCGCCGTCGCCGTAGGTGTCCTCCGTCACCAAGTTAGGGCACGGAAGATCGAACTGCTCGGCCTCATTTTACACTCCGTCTAGCAGTTCTTAGTGTGGTAAATAAAACTTCCTCTTTTTACAGCACCATTGATCCTATGGATTTGTGCTTCACACAAGCTACATCTCTCTCATACTGCATCTCATAACATGCCCAGTATATTCACTTGTGCTTCACAAAGTAGTTAGATTCCTCACTTGTACTGATCTGTGGTTTCGTACAAATCTGGAACCAACTTCTTATCTATGAGTGAATGTCTTCGCACGATGAGGTTAATGTCTTCTAAACTGATTTATCTTCAAAATCTTCTGAGAATACAAATGACCTCTTCCCCTTCCCTCGCACCTTAATGCTGTCACAGGTACATGTCCGTGGGAGAATCCTTTGGTTCTCATAGTCTGCATTCATTTGCAGAATTCTTACAACATCACATAAATTCTCCCGAAGCCAGTTCCTGTTGGTCTAGCAAACGAAAACCTTTGAAGCCTTTGAACGTCTTGAAGCCTTTCAAGTTAAAGTTTATGGCTTCAGAGAAAGCAGCAAGGAAGGGTGGCAGAAAGCGTCGTGGTGAGACCTCTAGAGATCTGCCAGATGAACTCTCAGAAATGTGCAAGACAGATCCTGAAGAGGATTACAGTCAGCGCAAGACCCGAATCCAATGGATTCGAAGATATTGGGCAGAACAATGGTTCAAATACAGATTTGTGACCCAGGAGTATGCTGAGAAAAACGCCATCAAGAGACCGTGGGGAGACATCCTATTCAAGAATCTTCTACCCAGGTCCAGAGATGAAGCCATTGCTCAAGGCTTCTATCCATGCATGGTCCATGGACCACAGCCTGCTGATGCACACTCGTCGTCACTGCTATGATGTCGTGACGACAATCTATTCAAGCGCAACTTCCAGTTTGCTCAGAACTCAGTGAAGCAGAACAAGAAGACTTTTGGGTTAGACATCAACCCTGGTCCCTCATCTCCAAGGGCAGATGGCACACGACATGCAGAACCCAATGTCATCGGCCCTTTCACTAACCTTGAAGGCCTCATCACCTACATCTTGGTTCAAGGGACTGCCGTGAATGAGCCTGCAGCTGACACTGAGTCTGATGACGCGCCTGTAATGCCGAAGCCAAAGCAGTTGAAGAAGCCAAAAGCTTCAAAGCCGGCCCCTTCACCAAAAATCTCAAGGGCGAAGCCATTGGCAACTGCACCTCCTGAAGACAGTGTGCAGTCTAAAGATTTATCACGCGTCTCCAAGCCCCAGAAGGCCAAGATGCCTCTGTCTCACACTGGCAAAGAGCTAACAGCTGCTGCCATTCTGCGCAATGACGACATTGATCTGTCAAGTGATGAAGATCTTGCAGATGACGCTCTTGAGCAACTCATCAAGAGCAAAGAAGAAGCAGAAATCTTCAATGATCTGCCTCTCTTTGATGTCACCATCATCCACAACTTCATTAACGAGTGGTTTGACACGCCAAACATCAGCTTTGAAGATCTGCAGCTACCCATTGGCCTCAGTGTCGCCTTCCAAGGGGCCATTGCTTCAGAACTTGCTATTGCCCAGCGCATTGTTGAACTGAAGCAGAAGATTGACTATGAAAAGGCTCAGTTCAAAAAGCATATGGCCAAGCTCAGCGTGCAAGAAGTGAAGAACTTCAAGACAATGATGCACGAGCTCAAGGAAGCCTTTGTGAAGAAGCATGCAGAAGCTCAGGGTTCGCGTGAGCGCATGAAGACTTTGGCTGACAGATGTGTGCAAGCCTATAATGAGGCTGAGAAGCGCAAGGCACTTGGGCGTCCCGGCATCGACCCCAGGATGGCCGCAAAGAAGAAGAAGAAGCCTGCTACGGCTGAATCTGATGCACCAAGGCAAGAAGCAGTTCCGATTGTCTTCCCAACTAGACTGACTGGCTCGAAAAGCCGGTCAACAGCTTCAGAGCACAAGAAGACAAGGACTGCTGAGGCTGAAGTCAGGAAGAGGAAACACTCTGAAGCCTCTCCTACTGCCCCCTCCAAGAAGAAGAGGAAGACCAAGAAAGCTCGGGCTGCTTCCATAGAGCCCTTGGTAGTTGAACCCATTTCTATGGTCTATCCTGAAGCGGAACGACAACTGACAATTCATGAGCCTGCTTCCACAGAGGCTCATGAAGCTGAAGACATTCCAACAGCTGATCCCATCGCTGCTGAAGACATTGGTCAACATGACAATGTAGAAGATGATGCAGTCCTTCCTCAGCATGAAAACAGTGAACTCATCAGCATTGGTCGTCCACTGACGCCAATTGCACAGGATGCTTCATGGGCGGATCGCCCACAAGAGGAAGAAGACTATGAGGCCCAGCCCACACCAACTCCATAGGCGTCGTCTGCGTTCCGCAGGCTTCACAAAGGTCCAAGGCCTCAAGTCTCTGCTGAAGACATTCCGGCTGCATCAGCCGCAGAAGAAGGAGTCCCACAAGATCCCACTCCCCTGTCCCACCAAGAAGCAGTTCTCCAGGAGAATGTTCTTGTGACCGACCCTCCAGCTAGTCAAGTGGAGGATGAAAACTGTGAGGCTCCCACAACCACCAATGAAGCTAATGTGGAGCCCTCCCCAGCAAAAGCTTCAGAAGACAGCGAAGCCACTGATCCCGCCACTTCTGTTCCTGAGTCTGCTGCCGGTCCCCAGTTCAACTATCATGTTGAGCACATGCCTCAGGTCCAGAAGCCAATCCCAAGACTGCCAAGGTTTCCAGGTCCTGCATCAGCACCTGTCTCCTTTAACATCAATGGCTTCAGGGCAGACAACACGTTCTTCAATAGCTCCAGGAACCCCTACTCAAGGGAAAGGATATCATCTGATCGGTTCTGGAGCTATCCTCAGCGAAGCTATTACTCTTGCATTCTCTACAACCAAGGTCGCATCTTCCCACACAAGCGCCTTAACGTTGAAGCTATAGCTGGTCTGCCCTGTCTGGAAGAAGCTTTAGATTGCTTCAAGGAAGTTGGACTGCTGCCGTTCATTACTGACGAAGAGCATTGGAATGAAGAGCTGCTGCTTCAATTCTATGCCACACTTCACATCAGAGGGTACAGCAGAGGTCCGAAGACTTGGGTCCTGGAGTGGATGACTGGCAACGTTCATCACGAAGCCAATGCATTTGACATCATTGAGCTCACTGGCTTGCCCACTCCTGGCGATCTCTTCGAGCAAGGCTGTCAGCTGCATGCTGAAGCTATTGAGAGCATCTTTCAGCGGCCAGAACCTGATATGAGTCAGATGCTCAGCATGATGAAGCCATTGCCCCAAGATGCTGCTTATCCCACAGAGTTCTTCGTTGAAGACCTTGAGTACCTGCCAAGAACCATCTATCACATCATCAGGCGAACTCTCTGGCCTATCAAAGGGCACTCTCCAAATGCCAAGCTTCAGGGTGCAATGAAGACTTTGGTCTTCTATATACTTCATGGCAAATGCTTCAATGCACAGGACTTCTTCATACGCCAACTTGCTACATTAGGCATTGATCTGTTTGGTTTGAAGTTCTACGCCCCTTGGGTCATGCGGTTGATCAAGCTACACTCCGCCATCTTGTATCAGCCCTCAGCCCGCAACCATAGGATCTTCTTGCCTGACGTGGACATGTCTACTGAAGCCATATATTCTGAGCCTGCCAAGCAACCTCTAAGTCTTCAGAATGCAGAACATCAGAGTTTTACTCAGAACGTTGATGGAGTTGAAGCAGTTTCTCGGGTGTATCCTTTGGCTAGCACTACACGTGCACCACACCCTGCTTCCACTGAAGCCACTGACAGTGCCACTGCTCCAAGACCCAAGAAGCGCACTCGTGTTCTCAACGACCGAGAGCTTCTTGTGGCTCTACATCAGAAACAGGATAGGCATCATGACTGGCTGAAGCGTCAGATGAAAAGCCTCTTGGTGGATGTTAATCGCACTCGAAATCTTGCCACCAAGAATGCTTTCGTTACGCATGAAACCTGTCGCCGCACATGGAAAGGGCTCACGATGATGTGTTCTGAAGCTGATCTTCAAGAAGATGGCTTCACTGAGAGATTCAAGTTTGACTCCACACCTCCTCGAAGGCTGTGCTGCTAGGAACTCCATCCCTTGAAGACTCTGAGTTCTCTTCCTCTACTGCCACAGTGATTGCCAGAATTATTGAGGAAGAAGACGATGCTACTTCACCACCACCTCCTTCAGCACCTCCAAGCTCTTCTGCACCGCCAAACAACACCAACAACCCTGCTACTTCACCTACTCCTCATGGGAACAAGTAGAGGCTCTATGTCTTCAAACCTTTTTGGTCATTACTGACAAAAGGGGGAGAAGCATATGAGATTGATAGTCTTCAAGCGGGTCCATATGGGCGGGTGCCTTATATTTTGCTTCGTGCTTACAACTCTCGCTTTTGCTACATTTGGTTCTTATGAGTTGTAACACTTAAACTAGATGGTCGTCTGCTACTTATCTGCCACCTTGTTTTGCGAAGATAAATTCCGCATGTGCGACGATAAATTCCGCACTTAGCTCACTCTGCAGACGTCCATTTTCCATTATGCATGTCATTATCTTCATATACTTTCACATGCATAGTGGATTGTCATCATAAGTTGAAGTGGATCTCCACAAGTACAACCTGCCATGTGCATTTGCATTCCAAAAGCAAATTAACTTATATGCACATCTTCAGGGGGAGCCCTTGCAACTTATGAAGACAATTCCTTATCCTTTACAATTTCACAGATTATATTCCCTGTTGAAAACTTCAACTAGTTTGTCATCAATCACCAAAAAGGGGGAGATTGTAAGTGCATCTAGTGCCACCCCTAGTTGGTTTTGGAGTATTGACGACAAACCTAGTTGAGGGACTAATGTGTTTGTGAGAATTGCAGGATAACACAGGTAGAAGTCCCTCATTGATTCAGTTTTACTACCAGAGATGACCCCTAAAAATGTATGAAGACATTGAAGTCAAAGGTGGTATATGAAGATATTCACATTGAAGACTATGACAAGAGAAGACACTATATGAAGCCTATGGATTTCGAAGACTTAGATCTTTCGTAGTTTTTTTTCTTTTGTGTTGAGTCATAGGAACCACCGTACTGTTAAGTGGGGTCCAAGAGAACCAGTCAGAATGACTGAAGTGATGCCTAAACCAAAAACCTATGTCTTCGAGCGAAGACTATGAGAGCGAATCTTGTCCAGAGTCGGACAAGTCAGCTTTGCTTGTAGCCCAAGTAAAGTTGCCGTGTGAGTTTGAAATCTGACCGTTGGGACACGTATCAGTTCCTTAGTGACCCAGGGTCATTTCGGACAAATCAGGTCGGGTTGCCAAGTGGCTATAAATAGCCCACCCCCTACAACCATAAATGGTTGGCTGCTCAGATTGAAAGTACGGCTTTTGTCGTTTGAGAGCAACCCACCTCGAAGCCTTTGAGAGAGAATTCCTTGCGAGGATAAAGCCCTAACCACCAGAGCCAGAGAGACTTGGGCATCACTTAAGTCTTCTTGTCTGTGTGGTCTGAAGACTTATTACACTTGAGGACTTTGCATCCTCCAGCCGGTTAGGTGTCGCGTTCTGAGCATCCAAGAGACATTGTGGATTGCCGGTGAACGAAGTCTGTGAAGGTTTGGGAGTCTACCTTGAAGACTTACCAGAGTGATTGGGCGAGGTCTATGTGACCTTAGCTCAAGGAGAATACGGTGAGGACTGGGTGTCCTGAGCTGCGTGTTCAGGACTGGGTGTCCGGGACTGTGTGTCCTAAGGTTTAAATACCTAGCCGCTCCAACCAGACGTACAGTTGTCACAGCAACTGGAACTGGTTCAACAAATCATTGTCTTCAACGAGTCACTGGTTTCATCCTCACTTCCCTTTACTTACTGTTACTCCTTGTGAAGTCATTGTATGTTTGCACTATCATTTGTCTTCACTGAGTGACTGTGTGTTCTGTTTGTCTTCACAATATCTTCCTACCTGATCCTTACTACCTAGCTGCTATTTAGTCTTTGTGCTTTCACTTCATTGAATACTTGACAATGGTTTGCCTAGTGTAGTCTACCTTCCGCTGCATGGTAATAGGTTTAATTTTATCGTTTGTCTTCAAAACCTCTATGTTTTGAAGACTTTCATAAAAAATGCCTATTCACCCCCCCTCTAGTCGATATAACGCACTTTCATCCACAAGTTCCTACACTTTATTGATCGTCTTGAGGTCCTTGTGGGGCGTTTCAATGGTGGAAGGCCACATGGGATATGTGTGCCGCTGCCGCACTCATTGAACAGGTCCAACTGTGTCGAGAAACTTATGGTACGAGCTGTTTTCTGTTATATATGTTGTTCATAAACTATTGTTTATACACAATTTTACAGCTGTGATCTTCTTGAAACAGGAACTGCCGAGTTCTATTGTTCCTATATAGACGACTGACCATGGTCGGGTCAGACTTGCGCTTGGTCACAACATGATGTTTATGTCGACCTACTCAATTCCCCTTGGAGGTGAAAATATACTTATTCATGGGTGGTCTCAAATAATGAAGGCCCGTCCATCTTGGAGAATAGGACAGAAGATTATGTTCATGCTTTTCCATGGATCTAAAGCGAATATCCTGTTTATTGACCACATTGTGAGATGAAGCCACTTTCAGAAGGTTGTGGATGCGTGGGGTGGCGCCTGGGCCTTGTCCTGGGGCTTGGCGGCCTCACCCTTGGTTAACTGTAGGCAAAGTAGCACTGTTTGATGTGTGCTTTGTACGGTTGAGCCTGTATAAGTACTCATACTGCTTTCAGCTTTGGTTGTTAAGTGCCCCTTCTGGTTTCAGTTAAGGTTGTTAAGTACTCCTGCTGCTTTTACAATCTGTCGTGTTTCTTCAGTCTTGTCTTCCTCCAGCCGCCAAAACCAAACCAGTGTCGGCGGGGCCGCCTGCTTCCGCCTCCCACGGCTGGCTGCACCTCAGCGCACGCATCGCCGCCCCACCGTCTCCATAATCATTAACGCCGACGTCCTCCGCGCGCTTTGGTGTGCTCGCCGCGGCGTCGCCCTCTCGCGTTGTCAACATGGTCAACAAACAACAGGAATCGGCAGAAGTACGTGCTAAGGATGACAGTAGGGGCCCACCACGTCAGCGTATGGAAAAATAAAATGCTTCCTCCTAGTGTTTTCCTGACATCTGGGACCCACGACATTGTGAGCGTATATAGTCAATAGACAAGAGAACAGCACAAGACCGGCTGACACCTGGGACGTAGCTACTCGAGCAGTATTTTTTTGTTTGGTATTGTTGAGACGGAGTAGGGTTTGAACTGGGCTGTGGCCCGTCGAGCCCAGGCTTATATTTTATGTTCACCATGTGACCAGCCCAGCTATTTTTTCTTTGTGAAAATGAGCCCAATTTATTTTTTCTGAAGAATACCCAATCCAGGCCTACTTATTTTTCTACGCACTGATGGGCTACAACTCTTTCAAGACGCCTGCAAATCTTGAAAGTAATATGAAATGGGTTGTAAATATAAAAATAGATGACAAATTGGCAATTACTTTATAATTTCTGAATTTTTTCACATTTTAGATTCCTATTTCACTGGCATTAACCTAATTTAAATATATCTTCAAAGTACTTTAAATCTGGCTCAACATTTCGGTATTAAAAATAGTTTGGAACCCACAGAAATATGCGAAATTGGCCCTGGCCAACCAAAAAAACGACTGCAATAAATTGCATAGGAAGTTGCCATGAGCTATATATAAATTATTAAAAAAAGAGGGAGTGGTCTGACTTGTGGGCCTATTTAGTTGATGTGTATGCAAGATTTTTTTAGTTATTATATACGTCAACAAACGATTCTAGAAGACGTAACCGTTGGATGTCAATCCAACGACCGTCGTGTTTCTTCAATCTCTGATCTTCTTGCTCCAACCACCAAAGCAGCGCCGGTAGGACCGCCTACTCACGCCTCCCGTGGCTGGCTGTGCTGCCGCGCAGGCCTCAGCGCCCCCTACTACTCCCATCGCTGGCCAGGGCATCCCTGTACTCACCCACACCCCCTGTTATTCTACGGCGATGGCAGCCTCACACCGCAGCCGAACCGGTGAACCCTCGTACTCCTCTCCGCGCGGGCTTCCACTGCCGCGTCTTCCCCGTCTCCGCGTCATCCCCTTTCTAGGCCTCGCCATCGTCCACCGCCGTGGTGCTCTCCACGCGGCGTGGTCAATGTGGTCAACGACCGACTTCCATCGGAAGAGTACTGTACATGGAGAGGCTGACAACTGGGTACACGGCAGCCGCAAGGAAGTGCCTCCTTATTACGTGGAAAATAATTATTCCTCCACCTGACAGCAGGGACCCATCGGACGGGCCACCAGTATTTTGCAAAAAAAAACCTTTCCCCCTGACTGCTGGGACCCATAGGACGGGCCACCGTATTTCGTGAAAAAAACATTCCCCCCGCTGTCAGCTCGGACCCATCGGAAGTGCCTCCTTATTACGCACAAAAAAGTGAATACCCCCTACTACCTGGGACCCACCTTGGTGGGAGGCTGACTTGTGGGCCTACTAAGTTGACTCGGATGGAAGCCTTTGTCAACTTTAGTCAATATATGAACGATTCTAGATCTAGTGACCGTACGATGTCCATCCAACGGACGTAGTGCTTCTTCAACCTCTGGTCTTCTTGCTCCAGCCGCCCAAAGCAGCGCCGGTCGTGCTACCTACTCCTGCCGCCCGTGGCCGGCTGTGATGCCGCGGAGGCCTCACCGCCCCCTACTACTCCCACTGCTTTTCATGCCATCCCTCTACACACCCACATCCCCTGTTATTCTATGGCGACGGCAGCCTCACACTACAGCCGAACGAGTGAACCCTCGTACTCCTCTACGCGTGGGCATCCACTGCCGCGTCTTCCCCGGCTCCGCGTCGTCCCCTTCCTAGGCCTCGCCATCGTCCACTGCCCTGGTGCTCTTGGCGCGGCGTGGTCAACGTGGTCAAGGAATCGCTTCCATCGGACGTGGACTGTACGTGGAGAGGCTGACAGCTGGGTCCACGGCCGCAGCAAGGAAGTGCCTCCTTATTACGCGAAAAATAATTATTCCTCCACCTGACAGCGGGGACCCACCGGACGGGCCACCGTATTTTGCGAAAAAAAAACGTTTCCCCCTGACTACTGGGACCCACCAGCTACATCTTCACACGCAAGGAAGTGCGTCCAAAAAAACGATTTCCCCCCCTGACTGCTGGGACCCACCAGCTACATCTTCGCACGCGAGGAAGTGCGTCCGAAAAAGACGATTCGCCTCCCTGACTGCTGGGACCCACCAGCTACATCTTCGCACGCAAGGAAGTGCGTCTGGGCAAAAACAAAACAAAACGATTGCCCCCCTGACAGCTGGGACCCAGCAGCTACATCTTCGCACGCAAGGAAGTGCATCCGGGCCAAAAAACAAAACGATTCGCCCCCCTGACTGCTGGGACCCACCAGCTACATCTTCGCAGGCAAGGAAGTGCCTGACAGTCGGGACCCACCTGGTCGAAGCATATGTAGCGTTGTCATTCTGGTCGCAAACGTGTATGTACATATATACTGGTCGATGTAGAGGCGCGCACATGTCGTAGTAGAGGCGCGCACGTGTCGTAGTAGAGGCGCGCACGTAGCATGTACACGTACGTACAATGGCCAGGGTGCAAGAAAGAAAATACGGCCACATACGTACATACGGGCAGGGTCTCGAACGCCTACTCGCGCATACGTACAGTCAGGGCTCGTGTACATGGCTGGGTCGGAACGGAGAAACAGCATCGTCGTCGTGTTCATGGGGAGGCAACGGAATGCGTCGTGTTCATGGGGAGGCAACGGAATGCGTCATGTTCATCGGGAGGCAACGGAACGCGTGGGAGCGAACCGGCTGGGTCAGAACGGAATGCGTGGTCGTGTTCATCGGGAGGGCTTGGACGAAACAGGCGATGGAAACGAGGCCTGGTGTACCGCACAACGGAGGAAACAGACATCCTACGTTTGGAACGGGGTCCTATTGATCGGGAGGGGTCTGGCGTACCGCAAAACGGAGGAAACGGACCTCCTACGGTCGAAACGGGGGTCCTGTTGATCGGGAGGGGTGTGGCGTACCGCAAAACGGACGAAACGGACTTGTGTTGGAGCGCTACGGTCGAAACGGGGGTCCTGTTCATCGGGAGGGGTGGCGTACCACAAAACGGGACTCCACGGGATACTGTTCATCTCCACCGTCGACCTCCTCCAGCCTCCACGGGCTACCGTCAACCTCCTCCAGCCTCAATGGGTTCCTGTTCATCCAACCTCCACCGCGTGCTACTCCACTGGCTACTGTTCAACCACCCCTCCACGGGCACCCCTCCACCGTATACTGTTCATCCAGCCCTCCACACCACGGGGTCCTGTTCAACCACCCCACCACGGGCACCCCTCCACCGTCTACTGGTCATCCAGCCCTCCACCACACCACGGGGTCCTGTTCATCCAGAGGCAACGCCACCGCTCACTGTTCATCCAAACCCCCCACAACGCTCACTGTTCATCCAAGAGGCATCATCGATCGACTTCAGTTAGCAGCAGTGGAGAAGGAATCGCTCGATCGGGTTCAGTTAACATTCGTCGATCGATCGCTCAAGTTCAGTAACGCGTAGCCTGCAGTGCAATCGCTCGGGTTCAGTTAGAGCCCAACGCCTCGCTCGGGTTCAGTTAGAGCCAACGCCTCACACACACGCGCGTACGTGTACGAGAGAAACGCGCATCGCTCGGCCCCCGACCTCCCACCATAACCGGGAACTCCCCGAAATTTTCCTCCCCCTCGCTTCTACCACGGTTTTTTCCGTCATGGAGGCCCAAAGAATGTCATGCAGCTGCGTCTCCGGCCCGTCCAGGACGAATAGCCCATTTTCTGTCATGATTTTTTTCATAGAAGTAGGAGCCCACCACATCTATGATGATACCGGGTTTTGTCACAATTATCGTCATAGAAGTGTCATATGTATGACAGATTTTTTTTTCATTCAGCCCAAAATGTCACGAATGTGTCTTTTATTTGTAGTGACGGCCAATTCATCGAATGTCGTCATTATTGCCTTTCACTTGCATGACCGAATGATGTGCAAATAATAATTGTGTAAGAATGCCACGGACTAAGCTGGAATCTGCAAACATTTTATTCAATAGGAGAAGACAAGGTAAAATGGGCTCTTTATTAGTTCAACAATTATTCATATGAGAGACACTCAACATTTTCATCGTGGTCTTCTCCTCAGTACAACTCAAATAAAAGGAAAAGAAATTTAGAGAGACACACTGAAATATTTTTGGACTTTTTGCTTTTCTTTAACAAGCAAATAAGGGAAAAGCAAAAACGTGAAAAACTATTTACACGGGAAAGCTCCCAACAAGCAAAAGAATAATAGAGAAATGTTTTGGGGTTTTCTATTTAATATTACTACTAAGCATGCAGAGAAAGTAAATTAACTATAACTATTTTTTTGGTTTTTCTAAAGTTTATCAAACACTCAAGAAGAAATTAAGAAAATAAATCTAAGCATGGATGATACAATGAAAAAGTGTGGACACCAAAAAATGGAATAAATAGACATGAATGTAAAGTCGGTGCAAACACGTACTCCTCCAAGGTTAGGCTTTTGGCCTAACTTGGTAGTCGATCAGTAGCGTGGAGGGTAGTAGTCGGCGTGGTAGCTCACGGAGGCTCTTGGTGCAGATGCCTCGACCCGTCATGCTACCTCTACTACTGCGATGTGAGCTCAGGCCTCGCTCTCAAGAAAAATATCTGCCCTTGTTGTGATAATCAAAAAGAGCAGGCGCAAGCAAATATGTTTGCGCAACAGATTTTTTGTTAAACAATAGATTATAAGTGAAGTTATCAAACTTTCCCTTGAGAATCTTATGTTCTTTTAAAGTGTCAAAATCTAAATACTGCGTGGGTAGGACAGGATCAAACGGCAAAGGTGAAACACCAAGCCCTCGAGCTCAACGTGTGGCATAAATTCCACCATAGAACCAGCCACTGTTAGCGTTATGCTGAAGTCTGCATGCAACAATTGCTCCAAGGTTATAATTCCTTTCACCGGTGAGGGTGGTGTGGATGAGGCTCAAGTCTGGTGCACAGAGCGTGCTACTGTCTTGCTTGCCTACTATGCATTTCCCGTTAAATAACGCAGAGTACTGAATTGTGGGAAAAATGAATGCTCTTTATTCTACCTTGAATCACTCCCCACCTTTCACCGTAACAAAGGCTCGTCAAGAATGTTTTGAACTCAGCCTTTGGTGGCTCGTCAAGCGAACCCCAAAATGGAAGCTTGCAGTGATAAGCAAAATTCTCTAGTGATATGGTAAATGGGTTATCATAAAGCATAAACGACACCCTAGACTCACGTGGAAAATATTTAAATCCTTTGACAAATGATTCAGTGAGAAGTTGGTGTTGTTCACACTTATCTAGAAGGTAGGGACCGAGAGCAGCATTGTGAACATATTGCTCAAATTTCTCCTTAATGCCCACACGCACCATATACTCATCGCAAGGCCATAAGCATGTTTTGGTGGCGGCATCTCGCATGGAACTTTCACTTGGTTCAACATAAGACCGGCGAGCAGAACTGTCACTAGAAGATGCCCCCCAAGGATCGTCTCCTCGAAGAACTCCTTCCAAATAGGTTCATCATGTCCGTGTACAATTTTCTGAAAATAAAAATTTTGGGGTGACAAAAATTTGTCAACAAAACTTTATAAAATTGAGAGCAACCACTCGTAAGGATGCATAGAAGCCATAGCATGCATTCAAACTACTTAGAAAACTAAGAATTTAAAATGCAAGCACATCTACAACAACACCAAGAGTAGCTAATTATTCAAAATATAAACCACTAAAGAAAAAATTAATTGGACAAACGGTAGAGTCACATACCAAGCAACAATCCCCCGAAACAGTTTCGGAAATGAAGTTTCGAGAAAAGAGTTCAAAATCCACGGGTTTGAGCTCAAGAATACGGGAGAGAGAGCAATGGATATTTTTTTCCTGGAGGTAAGTGATGATGTGGGATGAAGAGGTAAGTGAGGGGGCCCACGTGGGGACCACAACCCACCAGGGCGCGCCCAGGTGGGTTGTGCCCACCTGGTGCACCTCCCTCTGGTTTTATTTGCAACAGAAATTCAGAAATATTCAGAAAAAAAATCATGTAAAATTTTCAGGGCATTCTAAGAACTTTTATTTTTGGGTCATTTTTTATTGCACTGGAAATTTAGAAAACAGACAAAACATGGCATTTTATTTTATTTAACTAATAAAAACAGAAAACAAAAGGTAAGGACAGAAAGTAGTGCTTAGTAAATTCATCAACTTCATAGCGTTCAAAAATGATCCGTTAATAAGGTTGATCAAGTCTTATTAACAACCACTTTCGATTAGCATGAAATCGAAGAACTTTCGTAAATCACTAAGTTGCCTCAATGGGGATATGCATTTCCCCAACAATAAGTATTTCATATTTCCTTTTAACAGTAGGTCGAGGTATTTGAAAACTTCCAATAGTGATTGTCGGAGATTTTTCAATAACATTAATACCATTCACATGGAATTGTTTCTTCGGAAGGTGCACCGTATGCTCATTGCCATTAATATGAAAAGTGACCTTTCTTTTATTGCAATCAATAACAGCCCCTGCAGTATTCAAGAATGGTCTACCAAGGATAATCGACATGTTGTCATCCTCGGGCATCTCAAGTATAACAAAGTCAGTCAAAATAGTAACATAAGCAACAACAATGGGCACATCCTCACAGATACCGATAGGTATGGCAGTTGATTTGTCAGCCATTTACAAAGATATTTCAGTAGGTGTGAGTTTATTCAATTCAAGTCTTTTATACAAAGAGAAAGGCATAACACTAACACCAGCTCCTAAATCACACAAAGCAGTTTTCACATAATTCTTTTTGATAGAGCAAGGTATAGTTGGTATTTCTGGATCTCCAAGTTTTTTAGGTACTCCATCTTTGAAAGTATAATTAGCCAGCACAGTGGAGATTTCAGCTTCCAGTATTTTTCTCTTATTTGTGATGATGTCTCTCATGTGCTTTGCATAAGGAGGCATTTTCAAGATATCAATCAAGCGAGTACACAAAAAAACTGGCCTCATCATTTCAGCAAAGTGTTCAAATTCTTCATCATCATTCTTTTTAGTTGACTTATGTCGGAGTAATGGGCCACGGGTAGGCCAACCCGAGCCCCATGACCTTTCAAGACATCGGGGCAGGCTGGGCCCCTCAAGACCACAGGGCAAAGAGCCGCTTCCTGGGGAGTCTACGGCAAGGCGGCCGACTGCCCGCTCACGGCCGAGTCCCAGGGACGACTTCCAGAGAAGCCGGCTTTGGGGAGTCGTTCGGCGACTCCAACAAACCGTGACCTCATCGTGAGGGACGGGGCAGGGGCGTGGCTACAGTAAAGCCCACTCCCCGCCCCTTACCAAGGGCAGGCATGGCTACAGCGCGCCGTACTTGGGAAGATCTCCCCGCGGCGTGGCACTGTTGCCCAGCCGACCCTGACATCAGCACCACTGTACCTAGTCCTGTGCCCATGACGGCTTGTCTGTACAGCCTGGAGGCAACAGGGCCCACCAGCCAGCGAGACCTCGGGAGACGGCAGGGGCACCGCCAGACGGGCCCAACGGGAGTTGGCCCGGGGGAGTCGGCCGAGCCCTCCCCCGGGCCCGCGCGCCATTAATCAAGAAGAGATGGGGAGTGGCCACAGTGATCGCCCGCTAGGCGGCGGGGCTGTTGCCACGACCCCATGACCAAGCTTGCATCATCAGGAGCACGGCTACAGTAATCAGCAATGGGCAAGACCCGCCCGCGGGGGACGCGGCCTGTCGGCTCCATACCAGACCAGTCGGCGGGGCCCACCAGTCGGCGGGCCCCAGCAGTCGGCGGAGAAGTCGGAGGTCGGAGACACTGACGGCTGGGCCCGCGCCCAGTCACATTACCATTGTACCCCTGGGGGGGTAGGCCTATATAAACCCCCCAGGGCACCCATGCAAAGTGTTGGATCCCAGTAGTTCTATACCTCACCAGATAGAGGGAGAGAGCTAGCCTTGCCCTCTCCTACCACCATATACAGCTCAAGGAGCAACCGTGTAAATCCTTGACTATAGTGATCATCCGGAGACCCCGCAGAGCAGCAGTAGGGGTATTATCTCCCCGGAGAGCCCCGAAGCTGGGTAAGATTAGCCGGCGTGCATGTCTTCGCCTCATCCCGTTTCCAGGCACCGGCGACGTTCTACTCGCCCCCACCATGATAAGCCATCCGTTGGCATATGTCGCACCAAACCCCCGACATTTGGCGCCCACCGTGGGGCTTGGTGCACCGCCGTCCGGAGATCTGTTCTAGACGGGAACCCTTTTCCTCCCTGGCGAGCGCAGCCAGCCAGGCACGCCAGACGAAGTTTGCGTTGACGCACTGCGCGGCGTGGAGATTGCCTGCGCAGCCAGCTCCTTGGCCAAACTTGTCGGCGAGGTCCGCCTCTCCGACGAGCCTGCGTCCGATGCAGGCATAGGCGGCCCCGAAAACCTCCTCGCGGGCCTCCTCGATCAACTCCACGTTTCCGGCGAGCCTGTCGTAGACTTGGAGTCCGTAGGCTCCACCGACCCGATGCTGGTCGACTCCGACACCGCGTTGGTCGACGCTTTGCCCTCCAACATGGTGGTCTACGACGAACCTCTCCCCCACGCGGAGAGCGACGGGAGCACCATCACTGAGGTGCTGGTCATCAGTCATGACGAGTTCCCCGGTGGAAGGGCGCCCGACTCACTCGGCGTGGTGCTGCAAGACCTAGTTGCGCCCATTCCAGAAGATGCTGACGCAGAGACGCTAGAAGCGCGCCGCCTTCAGCTTGTTGAAGGCGCGAAGAAGCTAGCCAGCATGAGACACTTGTCAGAAGCTTACCAGCGGGAGATGGATCGCGCTGTTGGCGGCTCGCCGGCTCCGGCAGGGCCCAGCCGCCTTGGCGCGGTTCAGCAGCGCGGCGTAGCCATCGCCAGCCTGTTTGGGGCTAGCCGTCCCGTGTATGCCACGCCAGCGGAGAACATCTGAGCCGCCCAGGTGGCGGCGGATGAGCTGGACAATTTCGAGGGCGAAGAGCGCCGCCTCATGATGGAGTGAGTCCAGCGGCTCCTCGACGCGGCCGCCGCGCAGTACGAGGCCGGCTGCCGCACGGAGGCGCCGCAGCGGCCAAACAACGACCCGCACCGAGACCAAGGCGCGACGTCTCGGACGCCGACTGGTGGTGCCCGAGGAAGAAAGGACAAGGAGCCAGCTGTCAGCAATAGTCGGACTCGGATTACCATAGAGCGCGACCGAGACAGCCGCCCAAGAGCAGTGGAACGACTGTCCGCCTCCCCCTCCCCGCAAGGAGAGGCGAGTCTCCCCGCCGCTTGTTGACCATCCGACTCTCGGAGACCGCCTTGGCCGCCGAGAAGGAGTTGGGGAGAATGACGCCCGCCACCGGATCGACCGACTTCACCGGTCCTTGGCGCTGGAAGAAGAAGACGAGCTCGGTCCGCCTTGTTTCGGGCCTCGCATTCGGGACGAGCCCTTTCCCAGAAGGTTCATGCTCCCAAGAGACACGCCCAAGTATACCGGCTCCGTGAAGCCGGAAGACTGGCTAGTCGACTACTCTACGGCTGTCAGCATAGCAAACGGCAACAAGCGTGTCGCCGTAAAGTATGTTCCGCTCATGCTTCAGGGCACGGCCCGGACGTGGTTGAACAGCCTGAAGCCCCGCAGCATCAACAGCTGGGTCGACTTCACTGAAGCATTCGTCCGCAACTTCACCAGCACGTACAAGCGTCCTCCCAAGCCTCGTCAGCTTTCCTTGTGCGTGCAAGGTCCTAACGAGTCGACTTGCGACTACCTCACGCGTTGGGCCGAGCTCCGGAACTCCTGCGAGGGCGTGCACGACATGTAGGCCATCGAGTAGTTCACAGCCGGGTGCCGAGAAGGCACCCTCCTCAAGCACAAGCTCCTCTGTGACGAGCCAGAAACCCTCGACGAGCTGCTGATCATAGCGGACAAGTACGCTACGGCTGACTCCTCCATGAAGACGGAAATTCAAATCAGCATGACCGGCAAAGTAGCTCCTCAGGCTCCAAGAACTCCGGCAGCGGATGCCGGCCGGCGACAACAGCAGGGCGACCACAAGTGCAAGGCCCCGCAGCTGGCTTCCAGCAGCCGGCAGGTCGCGACCGTCGAAGCCCAGCAGCCAGAAGAGCAGCCTCCGCCCAAGCGACAGAACGGCGGCAAGCCGAACTAGTTGCCGGCCTTCTCTTATGAGCAGACCTTGGATGGACCTTGCAAGTTCCACAGCGGTGCAAAGCCATCAATTCACACCACCCGGAAGTGCCACTGGCTCACCAGGATCGCCAAGGGAGACGGCCTCCTGCCACCCCTGCCTGCTGGGCAGCTGCCTCTGCCTCTGCCCCAGCAGCCGGCAGTCAGGCCAGTCGGCGCAGTACAAGACGAGTACCTTGAAGAGCACGGAGCCTATGTGGTGTTCACCAGTGTGGCTGACGATCGACGCAGCAGGCGGCTGCAGCGACAAGAGGTGAACGCGGTAGCCTCAGAGATGCCAGAGTTCATGCACTGGTCAGAGAGGCCCATCAGCTGGAGCAGGGCTGACCACCCAGAAGTGATGCCGAGTCCGGGCTCCTACGCCTTGGTCCTGGATGCCACCTTTGCCACGGACAAACGGGCCGCGCGTTTCTCATGAGTTCTGATAGATGGGGGCAGCAGCATCAACATCCTGTACAAGGACACCATGGAGAAGTTAGGAATCAAGCAGAGACAGCTTCAGAATAGCCGGACTGTGTTCCACGGCATTGTTCTTGGGCTTTCCTGTTCACCAATCGGCAAGATCCTGATTGACGTCCTCTTTGGGGACAAAGATCACTTTCGAAGAGAGTCTGTTTGGTTTTAGGTGGTGGACCTTGAGAGCCCATAACATGCGCTACTTGGCCGGCCCGCCTTGGCCAAGTTCATGGCGGTCCCCCACTACGCCTACCTCAAGATGAAGATGCCCAGTTCCAGGGGAATTCTGACTGTGGCCGGCGACTACCGGAAGTCGCCCGCTTGCGCGGCCGAAAGCAGTCCGCTGGCCGAGTCCCTGGTGATTGCGGCCGAGAAGCGACTCCTTGAGCGAGCTGTGGCGATGGCCGGCAAGCAGCCGGAGATATCGCCCGACCCGAAGGAGTCGGAGGCCGAGGGTTCATTCAAGCCGGCCAAAGAGACAAAGAAGATACCCTTGGATCCGGAACACCCAGAGAGGTACGCCGTCGTAGGTGCAAACCTCGACAGCAAATAGGAAGGTGAGCTCGTCAATTTCCTCACTGAGAATCGGGACATCTTCGCGTGGTCTCCCAAAGACATGCCAGGTGTGCCGACGGAATTCGCCGAGCACAAGTTACACGTCCGATCTGATGCAAAGCCGGTCAGGCAGCCCCTGCGCCGCTTATCAGAGGAGAAGAGAAGAGTTGTCGGAGAAGAGATAGCCCGACTCCTAGCAGCCGGCTTCATTATGGAAGTTTTCTTCCCGGAGTGGCTGGCAAATCCGGTCCTGGTGCTAAAGAAGAACAAGCAGTGGCGAATGTGTATTGACTACACGAGCCTCAACAAGGCCTGCCCCAAGGACCCGTTTGCTCTGCCGAGAATTGATCAAGTGATAGACTCCATAGACGGATGCGAGCTGTTGAGTTTCTTGGATGCGTACTCAGGATATCACCAGATCAAGCTGAACCCGGCTGATAGATTGAAGACCGCCTTCATCATGCTGTTTGGAGCATTCTGCTACCTCACCATGACGTTCGGCCTGAGGAATGCCGGCGCCACCTTTCAGCGTTGCATGCAGAAATGCCTCCTCAAGCAGCTCGGTAGGAACGCCCACGTTTACATGGACGACGTAGTGGTGAAGACAGAAAAGTGAGGAACATTGCTGGAAGACCTCAAGGAGACCTTTGAGAACCTGCGCCGATTCCAGATTAAGCTCAACCCCGAGAAGTGTGTCTTCGGAGTACCAGTCGGCCAGCTGCTAGGTTTCTGGTCTCTGAGTGCGGCATAGAATGCAACCCAGTAAAAATCAAGGCCATCGAGAGAATGGAGGTACCTAGCCGACTGCTGGATGTGCAGAAGTTCACCGGCTGCTTGGCGTCCATCAGCCGATTCATTAGTTGGCTGGGCGAGAAAGCTCTCCCCTTATACCAACTCATGAAGAAGACCACTTTTTTCGAGTGCAACCATAAGGCGGACGAACCTTTCCACCAGTTGAAGAAGATGCTGACTACTCCACCCGTCCTGGCGGCTTCGACTCCCAAGGAACCTATGCTCCTGTACATCGCCGCCACTAGCCGAGTAGTTAGCACAGTCATTGTAGTGGAGCGCAAGGAGGAAGGCAAGGCGCTACCTGTCCAGAGACCAGTATATTACCTGAGCGAGGTACTGTCGACCTCCAAGCAGAACTACCCCCACTACCAGAAGATGTGCTATGGCATGCACTTTGCTGCCAAGAAATTGAAGCCTTACTTTCAAGAACATCCAATCACGGTGGTCTGCACGGCTCCCCTTGCCGAGATCATCGGCAGCCGCGATGCCTCTAGTCGAGTGGCCAAGTGGGCCATAGAGCTGTCTCCTTACACCATCTACTACCAGCCCCGCACCGCTATCAAGTCACAAGCACTGGCCGACTTCCTCGTCGACTAGGCCGAGACCCAGTACCTGCCTCCAGCACCTGACTCCACCCATTGGCGGATGCACTTCGACGGCTCCAAGATGCGCACCGGCTTGGGAGCCGGCGTCGTCCTCACCTCTCCCAAAGGCAACAAGCTCAAATATGCACTGCAAATCCACTTCGTTGCCTCCAACAACGTGGCCGAGTACGAGGCGCTCATTCATGGGCTCCGGCTTGCCAAAGAACTTGGCATCCGCCGGATCTTGTGTTATGGCGACTCGGACTTAGTGGTCCAGTAGTTGTCTGGCGACTGGGACGCCAAAGACGCAAACATGGCGAGCTACCGTTTCCTCGTGCAGCAACTCAGCGGGTATTTCGAAGGGTGTGAGTTCCTCCATGTGCCAAGAAACGACAACGACCAAGCAGACGCCTTGGCACGAATCGTCTCTACCCGCCAAGCAATACCATCTGGCGTCGCCCTTCAACGCCTCCTCAAGCCGTCTGTCAAGCCTTCACCAGAATCAGACTCCATCTTTGTGCCGGCTCCTCCCGAAGACGGCGGACCCGACTCCGGAGTTCCCGCAGTCAGAACGGGGACTTTGGCGGACGACTCCAAAGCTGCCACGGTCGAGCCCGGCCCGGGGACTGCGGTGATGAACTTGGAGATTCCAGAGCTCGGCCCAAGGACCGAGCCAGTCGGCCTGGGGACTTCATCAGCCCAACAAGCGATTGTTGACTCCAGCCCGCCGCCTCCCAGCCTAGCCGCCCTCGTCCAAGTCGCAGTTCTGATAGTTGACGAAATAGCAGCACCCTCATGGGCCCAGCCCATCCTCAAATTTCTGGTGAACAAAGAGCTACCAATTGATGAGACCTCAGCTCGGCAAGTACAACGCCGGGCAGCAGCCTATACCATAATCAAAAGAGAGCTGGTCAGGCGCAGCGTCCCTGGTGTCTACCAGCGCTGCGTAGAGCCAGAGAAAGGCCAGGCAATCCTCAAACACATCCATCAAGGCGAATGTGGCCACCATGCGGCTTCAAGAGCACTCGTCGCCAAAGCTTTTCGACACGGTTTATTTTGGCCGACTGCCTTGGAAGAGGCCAAGGAGTTGGCCCAAAAATGCAAAGGGTGCCAGAAGTTCAGCTCCAAGCCGTACCAGCCGGCTTTCGCGCTCAAGACCATCCGCATTGCTTGGCCTTTCGCAGTTTGGGGTCTAGACATGGTGGGACCATTCAAAACAGCACGAGGCGGTCTAACTCACCTACTTGTCGAAGTGGACAAGTTCACCAAGTGGGTGGAAGTGAAGCCAATCAAGAAACTGAACGGTCCGACTGCCATGACCTTCATCACCGATATCACAATTCGGTACGGCATACCACACAACATCATCACCGACAACGGCACAAATTTTGCCAAAGGCGCCTTGGCCCGTTTCTGTGCAACACAGGGCATCCGACTGGACCTAGCATCCGTCGCCCACCCGCAGTCAAACAGCCAAGTGGAGTGAGCAAACGGCCTCATCCTGTCCGGCATCAAGCCTTGGTTGATCGAGCCTCTGGAGCGCTCGGCTGGCTGCTGGCTCGACGAGCTGCCAGCTGTCCTCTGGAGTCTGCGCACGACTCCAAACAAGTCAACCGGCTTCACGCCCTTCTTCCTCGTCTACCGTGCCGAAGCCGTCATCCCAACGGACATAGAGTTCGACTCCCCACGAGTCACCATGTACACCAAGGAGGAAGCAGAAGAAGCACGACAAGACGGCGTCGATCTAATGGAAGAGGGCCGGCTGTTGGCACTCAGCCGGTCCAGCATCTACCAGCAGATCCTGCACCGATACCACAACAGGAAGGTCAGGACAAGATCTTTCCAAGAACGCGACCTTGTACTCCGGCTGATCCAGTGAACAGCCGGCCAGCACAAGCTGTCGCCGCCTTGGGAAGGCCCTTTCATCATCAGCAAAGTACTAGGCAACGACTCCTACTACCTAATCGACGCTCAGAAGCCCCGAGCACGCAAGAGGGACGACTCCGGCAAGGAGACAGAGCGGCCATGGAATGCAAATCTTCTCCGAAGATTTAAAGTTGATGCAGTATGTATCACGCTACCTTTTGTATTAAAATACCAAGACATCGGCCCCCCCCCCCCGAGACGAGCTCGGGGACTCCCTCTTTTGTCTGTATGATAAAAATTATGCCTACAAGTATGTTACTCTTTGTCATGCCGCTTAGCACCGGGCTCGACAAGTCGGCCCGGGGACTTGCCGCCTTGCACTATGAAATGCTTCCTGCAGTCGGACAAGTAGTGTGTAAACGCCTAAGCCTTCTCCTGCCAGAAGCCGCAGTTTGCAGAGCGACTATACGGTGGGCAGCAATAAGGTAGAATGGGCATTCGCATGAAAAATGGCTAAGGACCCAAAGCATAAAACATAGCTCAACACGGCTTCCAAGACCTTCCTGCAAACTGACTCTCGGACAGTCGGATTGTCGTTTTCTATCCAACTTGCTCAAAGAATCTTGAAATCGGCTAAATACTTGCTTTCCCAAAGTAGCCTAGCACTTGATCCAGAAACAGTCTGCAGAGCGGCTATCCGATTGGCAAGGCAGGCAACTAGGAGAAAGCGGCAAAGGAAAACAGCCAAAAAGAACAATGAGCAAGAAAAGATAGACATATATATATATAACATAGGCCCTTGGCCGAATTGTCAAGCAGAGGTTCAAAATACACCCCGCGGGTGGAATTGTGCGAATTAGCAAGTTCCTCAAAAGACTACTGAAGCAGATAAAACAAAAGACACTGCGGCAACTTAGGAGGCGGCAGACGGAGTCGGGGGGTCGGAGGAGGCGCCAGCGTCAGTCGTCGGGGCGATCGGCCGGCTAGTCTCGGCTTGATCGCCTCCGGCAGCAGTCGGATCAGTCGCACGCGGCTCATTGCTGGAGGCGCAGTCGGGCTGAGGCTGGCCGTCTACTCCGTCTTCTGGTGCCTCCGCCTTGCCCTCACCCTCCACCTCGTCCTCCTCCTCGACACTGGAGCCGATCACCTCCGCCGAGTCTTCGCCGTAGTCTGGGTTCATCCCAAACCACTCCGGCGGGACCTCCTCGCCGTCTTCAGACCGCTCGGGGACGAAGATGCTCGTGTCGGTGTATTCGGTGATTGCCGCAGCACGCTTGACGAGGGCGTCTTCTGCAGCTGCCAGCTCCGACTGGGCCTTCGACCGAAGCGTGGCCAACCGGTCTAGATCCAGCCCCGGGTACCACACCTTGACGAACTCCAAGGCCCGGCGCGCTCCAGTCCGGGCCGAAGAGCCCTTCTAGGCCTCGAGGCGACCAACCGCGAGCTCCAACCAGTTGGCCGTCACGCTGGGGGTGCGCGGAGCCTACATATCCGTCCAAAGGGCGGAGACTGCCTGGGCGCCGACGCGCTGAAGCCGGTGCAGCATCCGGTGAGCCGGCCGGAGGTGAGCCTCGATACTCAAGATGTGCTCATCAAGAGCTTGGGTGGCATCGGCGGCGATCTCTGCGCCCTCCGCCCTCCGACTTGCACGATCGGCCTCGATGGCTTGGATAGCGGCCAGAGACTGCCCAGGGAAGTAGTCTGCAAAAGACATGAAGAAACAAAAAAGCGAGTCAAAAACCAGGAGTCGGCACGACCTAGGTCGGCGGCTCAAAGAAAGAAAACAAAGAGACTCACCATCAACGATGTCTTCGATCTCGTGGAAGCCGGAGGACAGCATCGCCTCCTTGTCAGACCAGGAAGAGCGCTCGCTCGTGAACTCGGCCAGGAGGGCGGCCTCCGTCTCCTCCGCCTCCCTCTGCGACTTCGCGAGCAGCCCCTTCTGCTCTGCCAACTGAGCGGTCAACAGATCGCGCTCCGCGGCGAGCTTGCTGCACTCCTCCCCTTTGGCGAGCAGGGCGGAGTTGGCTTCGCTCAGCTGCTGTTGAAGAGCAGCGTTGGCCTTGAAGCAAAGAAAGAAAGACAGCAATCGTCAATAAAGTAGGTCGTCGGGGAGATCCGGCCCGACTGCTCAGCAGTCGGCCCGAACCTCGGGGACTACAACCCATGGGTGCGCTAGCGCGCCCCCGCAGAGAAGAGAAAAAGGAGGAGGACTTACTCCGGCTCTCCGCCAAGTCAGCGGTCCGCTTGCCCAACTCTTCAACATTACGGTTGAAGGTGGTGACGCGGAGGTTGTGGTAGTCCTGCAACAAGCGTTTCAGACAAAGTTAGTACCCAGAAGTTCATCAAATTGAAGTTCCGGGCCGCCTGCTTAGCAGCCGACCCGAAACTCGGGGACTACACCCAGTGGGTGCGCTGGCGCGCCCCCATAGAGAGAAATAAGAAAAAACAAAGGCCCAAAGAAAAGACATACCCGGACGGCCGCCCGCGACGCCAGGAACACCTTGGTGCAGCTCCGGAGGGCATCTCCCTCAGCGCGGAGCTTCGCCTGGACGTCCAGGAGCGCCTGGTTCAGCGGCCCTGTGCCGCCTCCCCGCACCCACCCAACAGGTGCGGCGCTCGTCGCCTCAGCATCTGGAGCCGCCGAGCTGGCGGTGCCGGCTTCCAGGGGCGGGGGGCTGAAGTCGCCTTCTCCAGACGACGGCGCGCTGGCGAGCCGACCTGGAGGAGTAGCCTCGCCACGGCCTCTTCTTAGGTCGACGGCACCGGAGGGTCCACTGGCTGCTCGCCTTGCACGCCTTCAGACGGCGGCGGAGGCGGTGGCGGAACGTTCGCGCCCGGAGTAGAGGACTCGCCACCTTCCCTCCCCTCGACGAGGTTCTCCCCACCGGCTCCTCCAGTCTGCCCGTGAACTCCGGCGGCGGCGGCGCAGAGTTCAGCGGGGTGACAAGCAAGGCCGCCTGGTGGCGTGCGGCTTCCTCAGCCCGCTACTTCGCCGCGGCGGCGGCTTCGGCCTCCGCTAGTTTTTTCTTGGCGGAGGCCTCCGCCCTGTCAGCCTCCGCCTTCTCCAGGCGGAGGGCTTCTTCCTCATTGCGCTTCTCCTGCGCATTCTGCTCTGTCGCCTCCCGGAGGTCGGCAGCGGGGTCTATCCGCCGAGTGGTGGCGGGCGTCTCCGCCGACCCCATGACGGAGGCGGTGGCGACCCGCTCAAGAGAGAGGGGAGCCCTGAAGAAAGAGGGGCGAGCAGAGACTCAGACAAAGCACGAAGAAAGAACGAATTTTGAAGACAGAATACTTACGCAGAGACCAACGGTGGCTTCTTCACTCCCTTACAGAAGCAGATGGCCTTCACGGCCGCCTCGTCCCACCGGGTCGCCGCAGCCGAGCCCTTGGGCTTCTTCGGCCGGCTGCCGAACAAAGTCGGCGCAGCCCGGCGCTTCTTCCCGCCGCCTGGAGCGCCCGACGCAGCAGAAGAGCCCGTGCGTGGCTGGCTAGCTCCTGGCCGATGGCGAGGGGCGACTCCTTCCTCGGCGTCGTCTTCAGGCCAGTCGGCAAAGGTGGCCGAGGGCCTGAAGTCGCCTGTCGTCCCCCCTCCTCCCTCGGTGTCGTCTTCCAGAGCCGCCGCCCCCAGATCGGGGTCGTCGACGTCGCTCTCCGCCTGGTCGGTGGCGAACTCACGTGCCGGCCCTGAGGTGCCGGCTGGTGGGTGAAGAAGGGGATTCTAACCAAAAAGCAGATTGATTAGAACAAGACTCGGCAAGAAGAAGACAATCTGAAGAAAAGAAAGGCGACTCACCACGGGCGGGGGGTTGGCGCGGGAGTATGGCTCCTTGCCGAATCGCCAGTCCTCCGGGAGCCTGCTGTCCGAGAGGTAGTTCACCATCAGGGCCACCTCTCCATGAGGCATGTCCTTGGTGCACATCCGATTCGGGTCGCGGCCCCCGCTCATCTGGCATATCAGGTGAGGGCGGCCTTGGAGTGGGAGAACTCGGCGCGAGACGAAGGCGGCCAGCAGGTCCGGGCCAGTCAGACCCTCCGACTGCGTCAGCACTTGGAGTCGCGTGATGGCGCCGGCTCCCGCAGGCGTCAGCGACCTGGTCCGGTACGACCAGTTGGGCAGTCTGCCAGCCGGCGGGCCGGCTTCGAAAGCCGGCAGATTAACCCAGTCGCCACGCGTGGCGACGTTCCTGACGTAGAAGTAGGACCACTGCCACATCTTCACCGACTTCAGCAGCGCGATGGAGGGGAAGTGGTTGTCGGCTCCTGTCCTTCGCACGGCGATGAAGGCGCCACACTGAGCCGGCACGCCCGCAGCCTGGGTGCCGAGCTTGGAGAAGAAGAACTCCCCCCAGAGCTCGAGGGTGGGGAGGACTCCCAGGAAGCCCTCGCACAGAGCCATGAAGGCAGAAAGAAGCACCACTGTGTTGGGGGTGAGGTGGTGCGGCTGGAGTCCATAGAATTCCATGAACGACCGGAGGAAGCTGCTCGCCGGCAGCCCCAGCCCGCACAGGCAGTGCGAGCGGAAGATGACCCGCTCGCCCTCCCGCGGAGCGGGGGAAATCTCCCCCTCTGGCGCGAGATGCACCTGCACGCGATCCTCGCCGGGAAGCCGACGGGTCCGGCAGAGGAACTCGATATGGTCTTCGCGGACCTCATAGCCGTCCCAGGTGCCGGAGCACACCGGGGGAGGCGCGGCAGCAGAGGAAGAGCTCATCGTCGCGAGCGGTGACCACAGTGTGCGCAGGAGCTTGGGCGTGCGGCGGAGCGAGCGAGAGAGAGAAGAAAGAGGAAGCAGGAGAGCGAAGGAGCTGCGAGGAGGAAGAAAGCAAGGGGCAGTAGGAAGGAGGGGCGCGCGTGCTCCCCTCTTCCCCCTACTTATAGCCCTCGGGGCTGCGAAGCCGAGGGGGCGAGCGTGGGGATTTACTGCACCCACAACCTCACGCCCCCCACGATCCCTGCAAAGTTACTACACGTAGTAACTCCACAGGAATCCTAACCGTCCACTGGGGCCACAGCGGATCCGCTCAGGCGCCGAGGCGCGGTAGTGGCGGGCCCCGCCTACGGGCCTGTCCCATCGCGCGCGTGGGCTGGCAGGACGGCCTAGCCACGTGCCCCCGCGTGGCAGGCCAAGAACAGGCGGCGGCCTGTAAGCTTAGCTAGCACGCCACTTGAAATCCCACCGCGATGTTCGAACTACTGAGCAAGTCGGAATAGAGTGGGCCTGAGTCGGGCGAGTCCGACCCCGTCTAGTCGGCCCGGCGGAAGTCAATCAAGACCATGTGTCGAGCATCCGGAGAAAGAAACTGCTGAGGCTTCTCGGCCGATTGTCCGCGGCGCCTCACCAGCTTCGGGGACTACTGTCGGAGTAATGGGCCACGGCTAGGCCCACCTGAGCCCCATGACCTTTCAAGACATCGGGGCAGGCTGTGCCCCTCAAGACCACTTGGCGAAGAGCCGCTTCCTGGGGAGTCTACGGCAAGGCGGCCGACTGCCCGCTCACGGCCGAGTCCCTGGGACGACTTCAAGAGAAGCCAGCTTTGGGGAGTCGGCTGGCGACTCCAACAAGCCGTGACCTCATCGAGAGGGACGGGGCAGGGGCGTGGCTACAGTAAAGCCCACTCCCCACCCCTTACCAAGGGCAGACATGGCTACAGCGCGCTGTACTTGGGAAGATCTCCCCGCGCGTGGCACTGTTGCATAGCCGACCCTGACATCAGCAGCACTATACCTAGTCCTGCGCCCATGACGGCTTGTCTGTACGGCCTGGAGGCAACAGGGTCCACCAGCCAGCGAGACCTCGGGAGACAGCGGGGGCACCGCCAGACGGACCCAACGAGAGTCGGCCCGGGGGAGTCGGCCGAGCCCTCCCCCAGGCCCGCGCGCCATTAATCAAGAAGAGATGGGGAGTGGCCACAGTGATCGCCCACCAGGCGGCGGGGCTGTTGCCACGACCCCATGACCAAGCTTGCATCATCAGGAGTACGGCTATAGTAATCAGCAGCCGGCAAGACCCGCCTGCGGCGGACGTGGCCTGTCAGCTCCGTACCAGACCAGTCGGCGGGGCCCACCAGTCGGCGGGCCCCACCAGTCGGCGGAGAAGTCGGAGGTCGGAGACACTGATGGCTGGGCCCGCGCCCAGTCACATTACCATTGTACCCCTGGGGGGTTGGCCTATATAAACCCCCAGGGCACCCATGCAAAGGGTTGGATCCCAGTAGTTCTATACCTCACCAGATAGAGGGAGAGAGCTAGCCTTGCCCTGTCCTACCACCATATACAGCTCAAGGAGCAACCGTGTAAATCCTTGACTATAGTGATCATGCGGAGACCCCGCAGAGCAGCAGTAGGGGTATTATCTCCCCAGAGAGCCCCGAAGCTGGGTAAGATTCGCCGGCGTGCATGTCTTCGCCTCATCCCGTTTCCAGGCACCGGCGACGTTCTACTCGCCCCCACCATGATAAGCCATCCGTTGGCATATGTCGCACCAAACCCCTGACAATTTAGGTGGAAAAGGCATAGGTTTTTGAAGTTTCCTTATCATTATCAGGAGGTTTAGCAACTCTTTTAGGATGCCCCTCAGGATAAAGTGGTTCCTGGGTCATTTTACCTCCTGTAGTTGCAACTTTAACAGCAAAGTCATGCATATTATTATTCATTTCGTCAAGCAATTCTCTTTGAGATTTAGCAACTTGTTCTAACTGAGTTTGAACCATAGAAGCATGCTTTCCAACACCTCTAACATCATTTGATATTCTAAATAACAAGTCACTCAAGCGAGCAATCATATCATAATTATATTCAATTGTTTCATAACATTTGCATTGAAGTGATCTTGTTTTCTAATGTAGTTTTCAAACTCATAAAGGCATTAACTAGGATGCATATTGTGAGGATTATCACTATCATTAAACTTCATAAGAGAATTTACCTCTAACACCTTAGGCAGTGGTGGTGTATTAAGCCCATGTATTTCTTCAATAGAGGGTAAATTTTTAACATCCTCAGCTTTAATACCTTTTTCCATAATAGATTTCTTTACTTCTTGCATATCTTCAGGACTAAGATATAATATACCCCTCATCTTCGGAGTGGGTTTAGCCGGTGGTTCATGAATAGTCCAGTCATCATAATTTTTCAATATGTTATTCAATAATTCTTCAGCCTGTGCAACAGTTCGTTCCTTGAAAACACAACCAACACAACTATCTAGGAAGTACCTAGAAGCATCGGTTAGTCCATTATAGAAGATATCAAGTATTTCATTTTTCTTAAGAGGATGATCAGGCAAAGCATTAAGTAACTGGCAAAGCCTCCCCCAAGGTTGTGGGAGACTCTCTTCTTTAGTTTGCACAAAGTTAAATATTTACTCTAAGGCAGCTTGTTTCTTATGAGCAGGAAAATATTTTTCAGAGAAGTAATAAATCATATCTTGGGGACTATGCGCACAACCAGGAGCAAGAGTATTGTACCAAGCTTTAGCATCACCCTTTAATGAGAAAGGAAATAATTTGAGAATAAAGTAATAGCGAGTTTTCTCATCATGAGTAAAAAAGGGTGGCTATATCATTCAACTTAGAAAGATGTACCACAACAGTTTCAGTTTCATAACCATGGAAAGGATCAGATTCAACCAAAGTAATTTACTCTGGGTCGACAGAGAATTCATAATCCTTATCATCAATAAAGATAGGTGAAGTAGCAAACTTAGGATCACATTTCATTCTAGCATTCAGAGATTTTTCTTTATACTTGTGTAGTAATTTCTCTAGATCATCTCTATCATTACAAGCAAGAATATATCTAGTTGTTTCTTCACTCATAACGTAACCTTCTGGTACCTTAGGCAATTCATATCTTCGAAGGCTAGTTCTAGCAGGTGTTTCAGGAGATTCAGTTTCAAGCTCATCATCATATTCAACAACATCATGTTGTATAACTCTAGCAATTTGTTTATCAAGAAATTCACCAAGTGGAACATCATCATTATCAAGCAAGGTACTAGCATCATCATAAGCATCATTCATAGTAGAAGTAGCATCATCAATAACTTGTGACATATCAGAATTAATAGCATGTGGTGTTGTTGTGAGTTTATTCATAACAGAAGGTGAATCTAAAGCAGAACTGGATGGCAGTTCCTTACATCCCCTCGTCCTTGAGGGAAATATCTTAGTCTTAGGATCCTTCAGATTCTTCATAGTGATAATAAGATAATAACCCCAAGTGACTCAACAAATATAGTATGCTCCCCGGCAATGGCACCAGAGAAAGCTCTTGATAACCCACAAGTATAGGGGATCGCAACAATTTTCGAGGGTAGAGTATTCAACCCAAATTTATAGATTCGACACAAGGGGAGCCAAAGAATATTTGAAGGTATTAGAATTGGAGTTGTCAATTCAACCACACCTGGAGATTAATTATCTACAACAAGTAATCAGTAGCAAAGTAGTTTGATAGTTTTGATAATAGTGACAGCAGCAATAGTAACAGTAACAATGATAATAGTAATTTTGTAGCAAGCGTAAGAGTGATGATAGCAGTAGTAACTTAGCAGAAACAATATAAGATAAATTTGTAGGCATTGGATCGGTGACTTGTTGGATGATATTCATCATGTGACAGTTATAACCTAGGGCTATTCGGTACTAGCTCCAATTCATCGATATAATGCAGGCATGTATTCCGTAAATAGTCATACATGCTTTATTAAAGGAACTTGCATGACATATTTTGTCCTACCCTCCCGTGACAGCGGGGTCCTATTGGAAACAAAGGGATATTAAGGCCTCCTTTTAATAGAGAACCGGAACAAAGAATTAACACATAGTGAATACATGAACTCCTCAAACTACGGTAATCACTGGAAGAAGTCCCGGTTATTGTCACTCCGAGGTTACCAGATCATAACACGTAGTAGGTGACTATAACTTGCAAGATCGGATCTAGAACATGGATATAATGATGATAACATAAATGGTTCAGATCTGAAATCATGGCACCTGGGCCCAAAGTGACAAGCATTAAGCATGGCAAAGTCATAGCAACATCAATCTAAGAACATAGTAGATACTAGGGATCAAGCCCTAACAAAACTAACTCGATTACATGATGAATCTCATCCAACTCCTCACCGACCAATGAGCCTACGAAGGAATTACTCACTCCCGATGGGGAGCATCATGGAATTGGCGATGGAGATCGGTTGGTGATGACGAAGAACGAAGACCCCCCTCTCTAGAGCCCCAAACGGACTCCAGATCTGCCCTCCCAAGGAAGAACAGGGCTTGGCGGCGGCTCCGTCTCATGGATCACGATAATTCTTTCTCCCTGATTTTTTCTCTGAAAATAGGAATTTATAGCGTTGGTTTCATGGTCTGCGAGGCCACTAGGTGGGGACAACCCACCTGGGCGCGCCAGGAGAGGGGGGCACGCCCTGGTGGGTTGTTCCCACCTAGGTGCCCCGCTCCGGCAGGTCTTGGCTCCAGAAATTCTTATTATTGATATAAAAAATCCTCAACTCATGTATATGATGATGATGGAAGTTGCATGGCAATATATCTCGGAATGGCTATGGAAATGCTATGATAGGTAGGTATGGTGGCTGTTTTGAGGAAGATATAAGGAGGCTTATGTGTGATAGAGTGTATCATGTCACAGGGTTTGGATGCACTGGCGAATTTTGCACCAACTCTTGAGGTGAGAAAGGGCAATGTACGGTACCAAAGAGGCTAGAAAATTGCGGAAAGGTGAGAGTGCATATAATCCATGGACTCACATTAGTCATAAAAAACTCACATACTTATTGTGAAAGTCTATTAGCCCTCGAAGTAAAGTACTACTACACATGCCCCTAGGGGGAGCTTGGTAGGAGTTAACCATTGCGTGCCCCTGACCTCCACACAAAGGAAGACACTTAATAATAAACCATGCTCCAACTTCTTAGCATAATGAGAGACTATACGTGCATGCTTTGGGAATTTCAAACCTTAACACCAATATTCTAACTAAACCACAATCTTTCACCAATACATCCCACATATTACTGTCTCTACATCGCAAAACTATTGCAAGGAATCAAACATATCATATTCAGTGATCTACAAGTTTTATGTAGGATTTATGAGTAACCATGTAAATAACCAATTCATGTTGACTCTAAATAGATATAAGTGAAGCATGGGAGTTTCATTCTTCCTAAAAAATACTTGCCCACGCTCTAATAAATATAAGTGAAACAAAAGAGCATTATACAAATAGTGTTTTCTAGGTGTAGATAAACAGGCATCCAAACTTCAAATGATATGAGTGAAGCACATGAAACGTTCTATAAAGACATACTCAAAAGATATAAGTGAAGTGCAAAGAGCATTATATAAATAAACCAAGGACTATCTAATACCATCATGGTGCATTATTAAAATAAATAAAAAATAAAAAACACACGACGCTCCAAGAATTTACACATATCATGTGAACAAAACAAAAACCGAGACATACCGATAATTATCGAAGAAAGATGGGATGCCTCTGGGTCATCCCCAAGCTTAGACGGTTGAGTCCCCTTGAATATTTACTTGGGGTTCCTTAGGCATCCCCAAGCTTTAAGTCTTGCCTCTCCTTATTATACTCCTATCGATATCTCCTCGATCTTCAAACACTTCATCCACACAAAACTTAACCAAACTTTTTATTAGAGGGGTTAGTACATATAACATCAAATCCCATCATGTCCTGGTGTAACATTATTTTCTAATTATGATCAAACATTACCCACCGTATGCTATCACAAAAACATTACCCACTGTATGCTATCACAATTCCATGGCTCCCAAGTCAAAGGGGCTCACCAAGATTTCAAACATAAGCAAATAACCAAACTATAAGAACAATCTGTGAAAATAGGACAATCTATAAAGATGCATATGGTACATATACTTTCGTAACTCAAAAAATTCTAAAAATTTAGGAAAAAATAAAAAAAATTGCATAGAATTACTATGAATTTTTTTAGAATTTTTTCACAATCCTGTAAATTATCAAAATTCAAGCACTATAGCAAAAGTTTCTGTTTTTTCACATCACACCAAACAAGCAATTTAAACATCCTAATGGTAAATCTTGGGACATTATTTTTATAATACAATTGATGCGGAGCATTCCACGGACATCACCATATCGAGAGTCCGTTTGGCAAGTGATACGTGTGACATCTACTTCACATACATAAAGGTGAATCATCTCCTTTACACGTGTCCACTTGACCCCTTCAAGGATGGTATACTACTTGACATTCCTCCCGTGTGCATGCATAGGTATGGCCGGAGCTTTATGGATGTCGAGGAGGAGTGAAAGCGCCAATGAGAAACTACACCAATCATGAGGGAAGCATGGTAGCGACGATGGAAGAAGACGGTGTTGTTGAAGCTACATCGGTCGGACATCCGGTGCCATGCCACAGCCCAGACGTCCGACGTTGCTACCTCTTGAGCATGCGTTGGTTTTCCCTTGAAGAGGAAAGGGTGATGTAGCAAAGTAGCATAAGTATTTCCCTCGGTTTTTGAGAACCAAGGTATCAATCCAGTAGGAGATAACACGCAAGTCACCTAGTACCTGCACAAACAATCAAGAACCTTGCAACCAACGCGATAAAGGGGCTGTTAATCCCTTTGGTCACTCACAAAAGTGAGATCTAATAAAGATAGTAAGATAAATATTTTTGGTATTTTTGTTGTATAGATTGGAAAGTAAATATTGCAAAATAAAATAAGTAGAAAACTAGAATTTTAGACCGGAAACTTATATGATGTAAAATAGAAGATTATATGATGGAAAATAGACCCGGGGCCATAGGTTTCACTAGTGGCTTCTATCAAGATAGCATATATTACGGTGGGTGAACAAATTACTGCCGAGCAATTTATAGAAGAGCGCATGGTTATGAAAATATCTAGGCAATGATCATGAATATAGGCATCACATCCGCGTCAAGTAGACCGAAACGATTCTGCATCTACTACTATTACTCCACACATCGACCGCTATCCAGCATACATCTAGAGTACTAAGTTCATAAGAATAGAGTAATGCATTAAGCAAGATGACATGATGTAGAGGGATAAACTCAAGCAATATGATATAAACCCAATCTTTTATTCCTCGATGGCAACAATACAATACGTGCCTTGCTGCCCCTACTGTCACTGGGAAAGGACACCGCAAGATTGAACCCAAAGCTAAGCACTTCTCCCATTGCAAGAAAGATCGATCTATTAGGCCAAACCAAACTGATAATTCAAAGAGACTTCCAAAGATAACCAATCATACATAAAATATTTCAGAGAAGAATCAAATATTGTTCATAGATAAACTTGATCATAAACCCACAATTCATTGGATCTCGATAAACACACCGCAAAAAGTATTACATCGAATAGATCTCCAAGAACATCGAGGAGGACTTTGTATTGAGAACCAAAGAGAGAGAAGAATCCATCTAGCTAATAACTATGGACCCGAAGGTCTATGGTAAACTACTCACACATCATCGGAGAGTCTATGGTGTTGATGTAGAAGCCCTCCGTGATCGATTCCCCTTCCGGCAGATCACCGGAAAAGGCCCCAAGAAGGGATCTCACAGGTACAGAAGGTTGCGGCGGTGGAAAAGTGGTTTCGTGCCCCCCTGATGTTTTTAGGGTATAAGAGTATATATAGGCGAAAGAAGTACGTCGGTGGAGCTCCGTGGGGCCCACGAGGGTGGGGGGCATGCCTACCCTCCCTGGGCGCGCCCTCCTGCCTCATGGCCGCCTCGCCGAGTTCCAGATTTCAACTCCAAGTCTTCTGGATTGTTTTCGTTCCAAGAAAGATCATTGCGAAGGTTTCATTCCGTTTGGTATTCCTTTTTTTCAAAACACTGAAATAGGCAAAAAAACAGAAACGGGCACTGGGCCTTCGGTTAATAGGTTAGTCCCAAAAATTACATAAAAGAACATATTAAAGCCCATTAAACATCCAAAACAGATAATATAATAGCATGGAACAATAAAAAATTATAGATACATTGGAGACGTATCAAGCATCCCCAAGCTTAATTCCTGCTCGTCCTCGAGTAGGTAAATGATAAAAACAGAATTTTTGATGTGGAATGCTACCTAACATATTTTTCAATGTAATTTTGTTTATTGTGGCATGAATGTTCAGATCCGAAAGATCAAGACAAAAGTTTAATATTGACATAAAAATAATAATACTTCAAGCATACTAACCAAGCAATTATGTCTTCTCAAAATAACATAGCCAAAGAAAGCTCATCCCTACAAAATCATATAGTTTGGCTATGCTTCATTTTCGTCACACAAAATGCTCCAATCATGCACAACCACGATGACAAGCCAAGCAATTGTTTCATACTTTAGTATTCTCAAACTTCTTCAACTTTCACGCAATATATGAGCGCGAGCCATGGTGTGGCGACCCGACCCGAATGGATCAAGTCTACTGTGCTCGGGTGTCATCCCTGGATCAGTAATGCTGACACCACACAGTACATCGAAGGATTTATAGCAGAGTGGCTATCACACACTTATTACATCGTTGTCTCAAAAGAGAACTTATTACAATAAAAATGGCTTAAGGCCATCTAGTGTCGATAACAGCGGAAGACTTGGAAGATAAATGGGTCCATCAACTCCAGCGGCATCACTGAGTATAGAACCACGACCTAAAAACACCTCAATCGTCGTCTGAAAAGTCTGCAACATGAGAAGTTGCAGCCCGAAAACGGGTCAGCACATGGAATATGCTGGCAAAGTAACACATAGAGAGTAATGGAATGAAACAGCTATACTATATGCATATGTGGCTGGTGGTAAGCTCTATGGTTACAGTTTTGCGTAAAGCCAGTTTTTCCCTACTGCAAAGGAATAAATTTATTTAACTATCATGGTGGTTGTGAAACATCGAGAATGGTTGACAGCATTCTCAATCCCAATTAAAAGTAATTAAAACCCAACAACATTAATTAGAAGTAACATGTTGAGATTCACATGATATTCAAGTACTAGATACTCAAGTTGTCCATAACCGGGGACACGGCTAATCATGATTAGTTTTACACTCTGCAGAGGATTGCGCACTTTTCCCCACAAGACTCGATCGCCTCCGTTTGGTTTCTCGCACTGCAGGGTGTTGAGAAGACGGATGACCGAGACACAGTCTTTCAGAAGCGCTAGCACCTTACATGTGGGTAGACCGTACACCTACTTTCCCCTACATCTGCTAGTCTACCCGTAAGAGTTCGCACAGCTTAGTCAACTATGCCAGAGCCCATAATGGCTTGTGGCTGCACACGGAAGTTTCTAGCATGAAAGATCTTATGATCCCTTTGAGCCTGGGTGGCGGTCCAAAAAAACAGGCAAGTCCTGATAGACATCAGGTGCCTCAATCCACCCAGATGTGTGTTAGGTTGCCACCTTAGATAAACCATTAATTATATATCTCACATCTGTCATGGATATCACTCACCCAATCCACGTCTACTAGCATAGCATGGCATAATAAGCAAACGTAGAAGTAACTCCCAAAGGTTTCATAGTAATACAGGTAATAGGTACTACCTCATCTACTTCCCATCCCACAATTTAATTAGATCCTAATCATGCAATGTGAGAGGATTGATCTAATGCAATAAAACATGGGTTGTAGAAAAGGTATGATCAAAGTGTTACTTGCCTTGCTGATGATCTGCGAGTCCTAGGGTTTCGAAGTAACAAGCGGCGCAATCCGGGTGTTCTATCGCAGACAAACAACAAGCATACAATAAGTACTCATCTAATGCACAGGTAAAACTCGAACAAGAGAACGAACCAGACAAAGAAACGGAAAACAAACGGCGGAAGAAAACAACTCGGTTCTAGCAAGTTGAAACTAGGTCAAATTTTACCGGGGCAAAAACTTGTTCAAGTTGATTAGACGGAACGGCGGTTTTGAAACGATGCTCCAGGCGCTTGAATCACCTGATTCCGATAAACGAGCGGGAAGATAAACTAGAACGAAGATCGGATCTGAGATCGCGATCGCAGAAAAGACGCGAAATAAATCCGACGAGAAAGAAAACGAAGAACGGTTAAATGAACGGACGTTCGTTAACCTAGAAGAATCCGGTGATCATGTTCATTAGGACGAACGGTCCGGCGAACGGTCAAAAGGCATCTAAATCGGAAAAGAAAACGAATCCGATCTAGGGTTTCGGAGAAGAAAACAAAAAAGAAACGGAAAACCGATCTAGAAAAACGAATCGGAAGAGAAGAAAAGAATCGGAACGATTAGAAGGAAACGATCCGAGGAAAAGAGACGCGGGGCAACCTCCGGCGAGGTCTCCAGCGAGGGGCTCCGGCGGCGTGGCGTAGGGCGGCGGCGTGGGCATGGTGCGGTGGCGCGGGTGTGGGGTGGCGCGGCGGCGGTGTAGGGCGCGGGGTGGGGTGTGGTGGAGTGCTTGGGGTTTGATTTGATGGGTTTAGAGGGGGGGGGTTGGGATATTTATATTGGGGAGGGGTGAGATTACTTGGGGTAGGGGACAAGAAATAGACTAGGAATAGGAAAAGAAAAACGAAACAAAGGAAAGGAAAGGGGAGGGGCTAACCGACCTAAGTCCCGCTGGGACTCGGCCAGGGCGGCGGCTGCGCCTGGCGCCTGGCGCGCAGGGCGGCTGGGGAGGCGGCCGGCGGGCTGGGCCTTTGGCCCGGCTGGCCTGGCTCTCTTTTTTTTGTTTTTTTAACTGGTTTTTCGCGTGCAGAAAAAAAAACAAAAAGAGAACTAAACGAACTCCGAAATTTCTAAAGTAAATTTTCCCCGACTCCTAAAAATGAGCCGAACAAAATGAACTTTACTCCGGACCAAAAATGCAATTTTTGAAAATGCGCATTTTTCCCTATCCAAATAAAATGCAAATAAACTCCGGCAAACAAAAATTTGATCTATTTACTAAATCTTCATTTTTCCTAAAATTTGGGAAAGTCATATTATTCCCTCTCTCATATTTGATATCGGAAAAATTATTGAAGATGAAATAAATAAATCAAATGATCCTCTTTTCAAATTCGAGAAAATTCTCAAATATGAAAATAACGAAATCTCCAACTCTCTCCGAGGGTCCTTGAGTTGCGTGAAATTTCTAGGATCAACCAAAATGCATGAAAATATGATATGCATGATGATCTAGTGTATAACATTCCAAATTGAAAATTTGGGATGTTACAAACCTATCCCCCTTAAGGTGAATCTCGCCCTCGAGATTCGGGTTGGCTAGAAAATAGGTGAGGGTGGTCCTTGAGCAAATCTTCTTCTCTCTCCCAGGTGGCTTCATCCTCTGAGTGGTGGTTCCACTGAACTTTGCAAAACTTGATAACCTTGCTGCGAGTAACTCTACTGGCAAAATTGAGAATCTTGACTGGCTTCTCCTCATACGTTAAGTCATCCTTCAACTGAATCGCTTCGAGTGGCACGGTATCTCTTAGCGGTATCTCCGCCATCTCGGCGTGACATTTATTCAGCTGAGAAACATGGAATACATCATGAACTCCTGACAGTCCCTCTGGTAATTCCAGCTTATAAGTGACTTCTACCATGCGTTGCAAGATCTTATACAGTCCAACGAATCGCGGTGCTAACTTTCCCTTAACTCCAAAGCGCTTAACTCCTCGAAGTGGGGATACTCGAAGATAAACGCTGTCTCCGGTTTCGTAGACTGTCTCCTTGCGTTTAGAATCTGCGTAGCTCTTCTGCCTGGACTGGGCTACCTTGAGCCTATCGCGAATCAACTTAACTTTCCGTTCAGACTCCTTAATCAAATCTGGTCCAAAGAATTGACGGTCTCCAACTTCGTCCCATGACAACGGTGTCCTGCACCTCCTTCCGTATAAAGCTTCGAAAGGTGCCATCTTCAAACTGGTTTGGTAACTGTTATTATAAGAAAACTCCGCATACGGCAAGTTATCGTCCCACCTAGATCCATAATCTAGTGCACAAGCTCTCAGCATATCTTCCAAAATCTGATTGACTCTCTCGGTTTGTCCATCCGTCTGCGGATGAAAAGCTGTGCTGAACTCTAGTCTGGTTCCTAAAGTTTCATGCAACTGATTCCAAAACTTTGAGGTAAATTGGGTTCCTCTATCTGATATGATACTCCTCGGAACTCCATGCAAACAAATGATCCTAGTCATGTATATCTTCGCCAACTTAGCACTGGTGTAAGTGGTCTTAACTGGAATGAAATGTGCTACCTTCGTCAAATGATCAACTACTACCCATATCGAATCATAGCCTGCTTTAGTCCTGGGTAGTCCTGTGATAAAATCCATGCCTATCTTATTCCACTTCCACTCGGGTATCAGCAATGGTTGTAACAATCCTGCTGGCTTCTGATGTTCTGCCTTTACTCTCTGACATACGTCACAAACTGCTACATAGGCTGCAATATCCTTCTCCATTCCGGTCCACCAGAATGTTTCCTTCAAATCCAAATACATCTTGGTATTCCCTGGGTGAATCGAATACGGCGAATCATGTGCCTCTTGCCAAATCAACTTCCTGATCTCCGGGTCATTTGGCACATAAACACGGTCCTCAAACCATAAGGTATCGTGCTCATCCTCATGAAATCCCTTTGCTTTTCCCTCGCTCAATTTTTCCTTTATAGCAGCAATCTCCTTGTCAGACTTCTGAGCTTCTTTGATCTTATCCATCAATGTTGACTGAATCTCCAATGCTGCTACATAGCCTCTCGGAACTATTTCCAAACATAGCTCATGAAGGTTTTCTGCTAACTCCCTGGGTATTTTTCCCGTCACTAGGGTGTTGACATGGCTCTTACGGCTCAATGCGTCAGCTACTACATTAGCTTTTCCGGGATGGTAATGCAATCTCATGTCATAATCCTTGATGAGCTCCACCCATCTCCTTTGTCTGAGGTTCAACTCCTTCTGAGTGAAAATGTACTTCAAACTCTTGTGATCCGTGTACACCTCACAGTGATTTCCAATGAGGAAATGTCTCCACGTCTTCAATGCATGCACTACGGCTGCTAACTCCAAATCATGCGTGGCATAATTCAACTCATGAGGCTTCAGTTGCCGTGAAGCATACAAAACAACTCTTCCTTCCTGCATAAGCACTGCTCCAAGTCCTCGACATGAAGCGTTGCAATACACCTCATAATCCTTGGTCTGATCTGGCAAAATCAATACTGGTGAGGTAACCAAACGTTTCTTCAATTCCTGGAAACTAGCCTCACACTCCTCAGTCCATTTGAACTTAGTATCCTTCTTCAACAACTCCGTCATAGGCTTCGCAATCTTCGAGAAATTCTCAATAAATCTCCGGTAGTATCCTGCGAGTCCAAGAAAACTCCGGATCTCACCAACTGTTGGTGGTGCTTCCCATTCGGTTACCGTCTCAACCTTTGTGGGGTCAACTGCTATACCTTCTCCGGATATAACGTATCCGAGGAATCCAACTTTCTTCAACCAAAACTCACATTTGCTGAATTTGGCGTATATCTGATGTTCCCTTAGTTTCTCCAAAACCAAACGCAAATGTTCCTTATGCTCCTCTTCATCCTTTGAATAAACCAGAATGTCATCAATGAACACTACGACGAACTTATCCAAAAACTCCATAAACACTTTGTTCATCAGGTTCATAAAATAGGCAGGTGCGTTAGTCAATCCAAATGACATAAGGGTATACTCATACAGTCCATATCTCGTGGTGAATGCTGTCTTAGGTATGTCCTGCTCCCGAATCTTCAATTGATGGTATCCTGATCGCAAATCGATCTTGGAAAACACTTTAGCTCCTTGCAACCGATCAAACAGATCATTGATCATTGGCAGTGGGTACTTGTTCTTGATGGTTAATTCATTCAATCCCCGATAGTCTACAACCATCCTTAATGATCCATCCTTCTTTTCCACTAGAAGTACGGGTGATCCCCAAGGCGAAGAACTTGGGCGAATGTAACCTTTATCCAATAACTCCTCAATCTGATTCTTAATTTCCACCAAATCCTTTGCTGGCATCCTATATGGTCTCTTCGATATTGGGCCTGTACCTGGCAAAAGTTCTATTAAGAACTCGATATCCCTATCAGGTGGCATGCCTGGCAATTCCTCAGGAAATACATCAGGAAAATCCTTTACCACTGGTACTTCCTCCTGCACAACTCCTGTTAGGCAATTCACTTGTGTCCTTTTTGGTACATGCCGGGATACATACTTGATCCTTCTTCCTTCTGGTGTGGTAAGCAAAATTGTCTTACTGGCACAATCGATGTTTCCTCCATACATCGACAGCCAATCCATACCAAGAATCACATCCAGACCTTGGGATTCCAGAATAATTAGATCCGTTGGGAAAACATGCCTTCCTATATTCAATGGCACTTGAAAACATCCTTGTCTGGCCATGTACTCTGCTCCTAGTGAGCTTACTAGCATGGGTGTCCTAAGAGCTTGGGTTGGAGGCATATGAGGGTTTAGAAAAGACGAGAATTGTGAATAGAGTGAGGTCTAAAGGGAAAACACTACCCCAATGCACATGAGCAAATGCACACAAAATCACTTCATTCAATCAAACAAGGGCTTACAACGATCTAAAACTATCGCAAAAGTGCTTGACTATAATGTTTACATGGGGGAATACTACTACTATTTGGTGGTCATCTAGAAATTTGAACCGATGGAAGACTCCATGATATCTGCTCCAGCTTTGTCTTCAAAGTCGGGTTCACTTGGATCCGAATCGGTGTCGTCGATGATGATGTAGTTGTCCGGACATGCGACGTACACGTCTTCTTTCCTGGATGCTAACTTCTCCTTGAGTTCTTCAATCTCCTGCTTAAGATCGTTATTGTGTCTCGCTAGAGCTACGATCTCGTCCATGTAGTCCTTGTGTGTAGACTTCATTTCTCCTTCTAGCTCGATGATCCTTGCCTTCGCATTCTTCAACTCTATCATATCATTGCACATCTGGTTCTCGTGGCGTCGAATGTGCTGGTTTAACTCCTGGATGAATGATGCAATATATCTATCCTTCTTGGTGCTGACTAACTCCCATTGTTCATCTTGGCGTCCGCAAATCTGGTAGATAGTGTCCTTGAGGTCTTCTTGATAAACTTCTCCAATGCGTCCTATGGTGATATGAGCTGCCATGCTCTTTCCCAGACTCCAGGTTGGTGCATTGAAAACACTATCTATGGGCTTCGTGATTGGCGTGAATGTTCTTCCCGGAACGTGAGCTTGAATCTTCCAGCGCTCCTCTTCAGGCAGAGTGGCGTTGAAGGTTCCCGTGAAGCTTGGTAATCCAATGTTCAGGTACTTGGTGACTTCCTTCAGGTGAAATCCAAATGGTGTGCCTTCATCCGGTTGGGCGTACTTAATCTTCGCGTTCGTCATCCTAAAAGAGTAGAAAAGATGAGGAGTTAGAAAATGAGAAGAGAATGGTGATCTATGGCTTTAACTTAGTGGTCGTGTCCTACAGTCAGCGTGTGCTCTGATACCATCTCTGTGGCGACCCGACCCGAATGGATCAAGTCTACTATGCTTGGGTGTCATCCCTGGATCAGTAATGCTGACACCACACAGTACATCGAAGGATTTATAGCAGAGTGGCTATCACACACTTATTACATCGTTGTCTCAAAAGAGAACTTATTACAATAAACTGGCTTAAGGCCATCTAGTTTCGATAACAGCGGAAGACTTGGAAGATAAATGGGTCCAACAACTCCAGCGGCATCACTGAGTATAGAACCACGACCTAAAAACACCTCAATCGTCGTCTGAAAATTCTGCAACATGAGAAGTTGCAGCCCGAAAACGGGTCAGCACATGGAATATGCTGGCAAAGTAACACATAGAGAGTAATGGAATGAAACAGCTATACTATATGCATATGTGGCTGGTGGTAAGCTCTATGGTTACAGTTTTGCGTAAAGCCAGTTTTTCCCTACTGCAAAGGAATAAATTTATTTAACTATCATGGTGGTTGTGAAACATCGAGAATGGTTGACAGCATTCTCAATCCCAATTAAAAGTAATTAAAACCCAACAACATTAATTAGAAGTAACATGTTGAGATTCACATGATATTCAAGCACTAGATACTCAAGTTGTCCATAACCGGGGACACGGCTAATCATGATTAGTTTGTACACTCTGCAGAGGTTTGCGCACTTTTCCCCACAAGACTCGATCGCCTCCGTTTGGTTTCTCGCACTGCAGGGTGTTTGAGAAGATGGATGACCGAGAGACAGTCTTTCAGGAGCGCTAGCACCTTACATGTGGGTAGACCGGTACACCTACTTTCCCCTACATCTGCTAGTCTACCCGTAAGAGTTCGCACAGCTTAGTCAACTATGCCAGAGCCCATAATGGCTTGTGGCTGCACACGGAAGTTTCTAGCATGAAAGATCTTATGATCCCTTTGAGCCTGGGTGGCGGTCCAAAAAAACAGGCAAGTCCTGATAGACATCAGGTGCCTCAATCCACCCAGATGTGTGTTAGGTTGCCACCTTAGATAAACCATTAATTATATATCTCACATATGTCATGGATATCACTCACCCAATCCACGTCTACTAGCATAGCATGGCATAATAAGCAAACGTAGAAGTAACTCCCAAAGGTTTCATAGTAATACAGGTAATAGGTACTACCTCATCTACTTCCCATCCCACAATTTAATTAGATCCTAATCATGCAATGTGAGAGGATTGATCTAATGCAATAAAACATGGGTTGTAGAAAAGGTATGATCAAAGTGTTACTTGCCTTGCTGATGATCTGTGAGTCCTAGGGTTTCGAAGTAAAAAGCGGCGCAATCCGGGTGATCTATCGCAGACAAACAACAAGCATACAATAAGTACTCATCTAATGCACAGGTAAAACTCGAACAAGAGAATGGACCAGATAAAGAAACGGAAAACAAACGGCGGAAGAAAACAACTCGGTTCTAGCAAGTTGAAACTAGGTCAAATTTTACCGGGGCAAAAACTTGTTCAAGTTGATTAGAAGGAACGGCAGTTTCGAAACGATGCTCCAGGCGCTTGAATCACCTGATTCCGATAAACGAGCGGGAAGATAAACTAGAACAAAGATCGGATCTGAGATCGTGATCGCGGAAAAGACGCGGAATAAATCCGACGAGAAAGAAAACGAAGAACGGTTAAACGAACGGACGTTCGTTAACCTAGAAGAATCCGGTGATCACGTTCGTTAGGACGAACGGTCCGGCGAATGGTCAAAAGGCATCTAAATCGGAAAAGAAAACGAATCCGATCTAGGGTTTCGGCGAATGGTCAAAAGGCATCTAAACGAAAAAGAAACGGAAAACCGATCTAGAAAACGATTCGGAAGAGAAGAAAAGAATCGGAACGATTAGAAGAAAACGATCCGAGGAAAAGAGACGCGGGGCAACCTCCGGCGAGGGGCTCCGGCGGCGTGGCGTAGGGCGGCGGCGTGGGCAAGGTGCGGCGGCGCGGGTGTGGGGTGGCGCGGCGGCGGTGTAGGGCGCGGGGTGGGGTGTGGTGGAGTGCTTGGGGTTTGATTTGATGGGTTTAGAGGGGGGGGGGGTGTTGGGGTATTTATATTGGGGAGGGGTGAGATTACTTGGGGTAGGGGACAAGAAATAGACTAGGAATAGGAAAAGAAAAACGAAACAAAGGAAAGGGGAGGGGCTAACCGCCCTAAGTCCCGCTGGGACTCGGCCAGGGCGGCGGCTGCGCCTGGCGCCTGGCGCGCAGGGTGGCTGGGGAGGAGGCCGGCTGGCTGGGCCTTTGGCCCGGCTGGCCTGGCTCTCTTTTTTTTGTTTTTTTTACTGGTATTTCACGCGCAGAAAAAAAACAAAAAGAGAACTAAACGAACTCCGAAATTTCTAAAGTAATTTTTCCCCGACTCCTAAAAATGAGCCGAACAAAATGAACTTTACTCCGTACCAAAAATGCAATTTTTGAAAACGCGCATTTTTCCCTATCCAAATAAAATGCAAATAAACTCCGGCAAACAAAAATTTGATCTATTTATTAAATCTTCATTTTTCCTAAATTTTGGGAAAGTCATATTATTCCCTCTCTCATATTTGATATCGGAAAAATTATTGAAGATGAAATAAATAAATCAAATGATCCTCTTTTCAAATTTGAGAAAATTCTCAAATATGAAAATAACGAAATCTCCAACTCTCTCCGAGGGTCCTTGAGTTGCGTGAAATTTCTAGGATCAACCAAAATGCATGAAAATATGATATGCATGATGATCTAGTGTATAACATTCCAAATTGAAAATTTGGGATGTTACACATGGACATAGCACTATAGGTGGAATAGAATGGTGGTTGTGGAGAAGACAAAAAAAGAGGAAGATAGTCTCACATCAACTAGGCGTATCAATGGGCTACGGAGATGGCCATCAATAGATATCAATGTGAGTGAATAGGGATTGCCATGCAACGGATGCACTAGAGCTATAAGTGTATGAAAGCTCAACAAAAGAATCTAAGTGGGTGTGCATCCAACTTTCTTGCTCACGAAGACCTAGGGCGATTTGAGGAAGCCCATCATTGGAATATACAAGCCAAGTTCTATAACGAAAAATTCCCACTAGTATATGAAAGTGACAACATAAGAGACTCTCTATCATGAAGATCATGGTGCTACTTTGAAGCACAAGTGTGGAAAAGGGTAGTAACATTGCCCCTTCTCTTTTTCTCTCATTTTTTTGTTTGGGCCTTCTCCTTTTTTGGCCTCTTTTTTTTTGTCCGGAGTCTCATGCCGACTTGTGGGGGAATCATAGTCTCCATCATCCTTTCCTCACATGGGACAATGCTCTAATAATGAATATCATCACACTTTTATTTACTTACAACTCAAGAATTACAACACGATACTTAGAACAAGATATGACTCTATGTGAATGCCTCCAGCGGTGTGCCGGGATGTGCAATGAATCAAGAGTGACATGTATAAAAAATTATGAATAGTGGCCATGCCACAAATACGATGTCAACTACATGATCATGCAAAGCAATATGACTATTATGAAGCGTGTCATAATAAATGGAACGGTGGAAAGTTCCATGGAAATATATCTCGGGATGTGTCGTGGGTTTGTCACGGCAGATGTCCTTGTGAAAGGACTTAGTCATGGAGCCATCGCTACGGGTTAGCTTAAAGGGGTTAAACCGGACAAGGGGACACGTGGAGTTTTATACTAGTTCGGCCCCTTCAAGGAAGGTAAAAGCCTACGTCTAGTTGTGATTGGTATTGCTAGGGTTTCGAAGGCCAGGGAGCGAATCCACTTTGTCTGGCTCTCGAGTTGTTGTCTGTCCCTAAACCGCTGCCGGGTCGTCCCTTTATATACATAGGTTGACGCCCGCCGGGTTACAGAGCCCCGAAGCCGGATCATAAACGTGTCCGGTTCGGTCTCTATCTTTCATATCTTACAATACAAGTTACACGACTTGGTCGGTTTACATTTACAGGCTTTAACCAGCCTTCGGGCCTTGGGCCTTCGTGAAGCGCCATCATCCTTGCATCTTCATGGGCTTCTAATCTTCAAGGAGTTAACCCGACCACACAAGGCCGGTTTACCTCCAGTAGTAATATCCCCAACATTAGGCCCTAGATTGGTTTGAACTTGTTCATGTCAACCTTCAACACTTAGAAAAATTCCTCCCTCATATCTTCACCTTGAACTTGTAAACCGCCATGACGTCATACTTCACGATGATGATAAACCGCCCTGACGTCATCTCTCCGTTGATTCTGAAGATTACCTTCTTTTAATGTATATTCAACCACCGAGGTGACACCTTTATTAATTTATCCATTTTTTGGGCTCCTCGATTCCCACACTTGCCGTTTTATTGCCTCACCTTATAAATAGGGGCAGAGGACCCCTTTCTTTTCTTTCCACTATCCTTTCATCCCTTCTTCTTCCTTGCGACATCTCCGCACCTGTGTGCCGCCGTCATCGCCAAGCCTCGCCTCTGCTTCACCGTCGGCCGCTGCATCGACCTGTTCGCACCAGAGTTCCGCAGCACACCTCCGCTGCTTCCGTGGCCATAGTAAGTCCTTCCCCCTTCCTTTCTAGATCTATTAGGGTTTCCATACTCTTCGCGGTTCTTGAAGTTCATCGGAGCTTTTGGTGCTGTTCTTCCTTGGCCTGTAGATGAATGCTTCGCACTTATCGTATCCCTTGCCGTGGCTAATCTTCTGTTACCACCATAGATCCTGATGCGCAAAAGCTGACGTAGTCCTTCATAAACTGTTTCGGGTCTTACCCTTTTTAGGTCAAAATATTTTTTCTTTTCTGTCTTACCTTAGATCCGAAATTTTCATATGTCTCTGTGAAATCTGTTTCTCCTTACGCCAACATAGGCGGTTTAACCTTATATAAGCAATCTATTCCATTAGCCCTCTGATAAACCAGAGGAGCATTTTACCTTCATAGTTATACTCCGGTTTAACAGTGTCTGAGTACTCCCGTCCTAGTATTGCCTTTTATCCCTTATTGCATGGGTCTCCGGTTTATGCCATTTCGTATATCAGTATGTTTCTTACTCCCTTGTATCTTGCATATCATCATGAGTGATTTATAAACCGGCCTTTCATTTTCAGCTAATTCGTTTCGCAATGGACAAACAATTCACTGCTTGCAAATGGGCTCGTTTCCGTGTCACTGAAACTCAGCTTAATGAGATGGTCAGCATCGGCTCCTTGCCTAAGAAAACTGAAATTAAATGGCAAGTTCCAGGAACAGAAAATCCTCCAACCCTAAGGCAGGGTGAGGTGGTGGTCTTTGTTGACCACATAAGCTGTGGCTTCAAACCGCCAGGGTCAAAGTTTTACCGGGATGTGCTTCCCAATTTCCAAATCCATCCCCAAGACATCGGGCCCAATTCAGTATCCAACCTATGTAACTTCCAGGTCTTCTGTGAAGTATACTTACAGGAAGAACCAACTGTAGAATTGTTCCGGGACTTCTTTCACTTGAACCGGCGCATGGAGTTTGTAAATGGCCCGAACACTGAACTTGGTGGTGTCTCGATTCAAAAGCGGAAAGAAGTTGAGTTTCCTCATGCCAAACATCACAGCCATCCAAAGGAATGGAACCAAACTTGGTTTTATTGCAGAGACACTTCGCCTGAAGATGAAAATCCCCTTCCAGGCTTTCGTGATCACCGGCTTTCCAACACCCATCCGATGCTGCAACGCTTAAGCTCTGCAGAAAGGGCAAAATATGCCCCTCAACTCGCCAAACTCCAGGCCTTCATGGCCAATGGTTTAACAGGTGTGGCTTTCGTACGCTATTGGATATCTTGGAGCATCTTTCCTCTAAGCCAGCATTCCGGTTTAATGTGTGAGTATACTGGTGAGGTTGACGACCCTCAACGCCATTGCAACCTTTAACTATCTGAGGAAGAAGTCACTGAAGGTGTAAAGAAGATTCTGAATGAATCAGAACTGGCATGTAGTCAAACCTGTTTGAGTCCCTTCTATGCTAAGAACAAACCGCCTGCTTTAAGCATTATACTTCCTTTTCATTTCTAATATTTTTAGCTTGTGCAACCTGTAATCCTTCTTCTGTGTATGTATGTATAGGGTGACGACCTCTTCTGGAAAAAGAAAACCGTAGAAAAAGCGGTCAAACCATCTCGCCCCAAAACTAAAGCCGTCAAACGGACGTCAAAACGGAAAACGGCTGACCGGATCAACATGGAGCTTGATGATGATACTGAGGACCTAGAGGTTGAGGTAGAACTTGATTCACTTGGCTCTCTTTTCATGCATCTCATTAACAATGATATTCCTCAGGAGGACGTAGAAGGCAGTCAAGCTGATGATGTAGAGGTAATTACCCTTTCCTCCGGTTCAGAATCTATGCCAACACAAAAAATTCGCCAAGCAGTCCGGAAAGTAAGCTTTTCTCATCCTCTTGCTCACTTGGATCCAACATTTATTTTGAAGACTCAACAGCATGAAGCTCGCCGGACAACCCGGCACAGTGGCCAACATGTCACTTCAGCTGGTTTACCTCATACCCCGGTTCGGAAGCGCCGGTCTGAGGTCTGTCCTACTTCTGACCATTCTTACCCCAAGGCAGGTTATTTCAGACAACCTCTTAATCCGTCCGATTCAAATTATCAGGTGACACCTCCCTCATCATCTGGCGAGTCGACAGCAACTCAACTCCCTCCTCTGAAAACTATGGCCTGGTAAGTTGTAAAACCTTTTCCTTCAATGCATCACAGAACTTGAATAAGATGTTAATCCTTTATTTTTTGTTTGCAGGGCCAAAGCCAGACCCAGCAAGAAAGCTCGGGTCACCAATCCGCCCGAAGACCCGGCCACTTTTTACGAAGAACCCAGAGGTGAACCGGAACAAACTTATAAACCGAAAGGCCCTCGTCCTAAAGCCGCTTCTGATGAACCGCCCCTTCATGGCCAAAACACCAATGAACCAACAGACGCTGAACCTGCCGCACCTGACACTGAACCGGCAGAGCCAAACCGGGCTAGTCCGGTGAGAAATACTGAAACTCCATTGTCACCAACCAAACACACTGAAGACCAGGGAGACGATGTTATTATTACTGGAATCAGCCACAGCTGTCCTAGCCATCCCGTTATTTTGGCTCAACACAGTGCCAAAGAAGAGCAAGCTGCTAGGCAAAAGGCAAATGGAGGAGCGATTTATCAAGCTATGCTCATCTTAATGCTGAAGAGCTTCACTCTGGCTTCTTGAACCGTCTGCATTCAAACCGGGACTATGAGGCCGGTTTGGTGAACTTGATGAAAGAGCGATATGAGGTAAATTCCTCTCCCTTTATTTATTGATTTATAGCTGAAATACTATCCCAAGTAGCCCCCAAGGGCCGTTTTATGATGTTAATCATAAACTGGGTCTTTGTAACACTTTAAGTTTCTCATCATTGATCCTTACAATGGCAGGTCTCTAATAAGAGACAAGACTCATCCTTTGATAATTATTTAACTTTCTGCAGCATAGCCCCCAAAGACGGTTTAACTTGGCAAGTTAATCCCGGATTTAATCCACACATCCGTTTTAGAATAGACGCACATTATCCCCCAAGTGTCAAGGATAATGCTTGCATTGTTCTGGAGACTTGTATAAAATGTAGTACTTTAGAGCAAATAGGCATTAGCCCCCAAGTATGAAGTGCATAACTTGTTATACGCTTTGTACTTAGCGCATATATATATGACATTAGTTTTAATATACCTTCAACGTTGCAGGCTGAACTAAGAAGCAAAGATGCTCGAAATTCTGACTTGCAAGAGAATGTGAAGTCACAACAACCCGAGGCTGCAAAAGCCAAAGAGGAGCTGACCCAAGCCCTGGCCGTAATGGAAAAGCTGAAGGAATCTTTCAACAAAGATCGTGTTAACTAGGAAACCGAGAAATCTGGTTTAACCAAAAGAGCTGATGACGCCGAGGCAGCCCTGAAGCCAATTGTAGATGAACTGGCTGGCTTGAAACGGCAAATCAATGCTATGACTTCTGCTATCGGTGGTAAGTATCTGTTTATGTGTTTTGCGTAAGTCAATAAACCTTATCACTGACCAGAATATGAATATAAATCTTTGGTAGGTACCCGGATTGCTCATCTTGGTACAGACATGCGGATGAAACTCAAAGCGGCATATACTTTGGTTGAACAGCTGTACTCTGGGTCTCAGCGGGCTATTTCCACGGCAGCTTACAACAAACCGGATCCAACTTTGATTAAAGAAACACTTGAGAAAAACTGGCCATGTTACCAGCCCGTATTCCCGAGTTGAAGAAAGCAGCTGCCAGAGCAGGAGCTTTAACCGCACTTATTCGAGCCAAAGCCTGGATTCCAGACCTTGAAGCAGAGGATATCATTAAAGGATACCCAGGTGTAAAGGAAGACAGTTCAAACTTCAACAATGATGACCTCCGGCGGCTGACCAAACAGATGCGGCCAGCAGCCAGCAAGTTGCCGATGATACAGATTTGTCCCATTTTCAACCATTTTATGATGCGGAGGGGAAAAGATAGCCGGCCGACATCCATGAAGTTGAAGAACTTGTGCCTATGATTCGTAAGCACACTTATGCTCCTGATATTAACCCCTCCAATCTTATCCATGAAGAAGCAGTGTTTCAAGCTTTAACTGGAATCGATTGGTCAACGATTGATTTCCAGCATCTGGGGAGGGATGAAGAAGTGCCCACACCAACTGACCCTCAACCATCAAACCGTCCAGATGAAGAATCCTGATCCAGTCGCCGGTTTACATGGCTTCTATGAAAAACAATGATACCATTGGAGCCGCTTTGAAAGCTTCTTGTAATAGGATAGCCAAAACTCCGTTATCTGCCATGCCATCGAGCATGTTTCGTAATACTTCGTGACAATCTTGTGCCACTTTTTTGGATATATTTATGCATAACCCATGATGAATTGTGTTCCTGGGTACAACAACTTAAAAGTATCAAGCGGTTTACCGCTAGACGGGTCATGATGTCCAAGAAGTATATAATACCTAGATGAATAATCAAGTGTTTGTATAAAAAGCAATGTATAGAACATACCTCATTGGTTGACCAATAGTGTATACAGAAAAGGTGTTAATACCAATCCGGAACGTTGATAACCCCATCTTTGTAATGTCGGTCTATATATTAAACCAGACCAGGATAACTACCGGGTTTTCTTTATAACACTAGTGATTTAGTCAAACCAGACCGGGTCAATAAACACCGGTCTATAATTGATCATGTGCCGACAACTTGTAGTTGAAAAGCAAGCCGGGTCAAGGACGCCGCTTTATCAAAAAAGACTTATGAACTTCGACAAATAAAACTCAAAAAGGAAAATATGCAAGGCTTTTTACGAGCTGTCAGGCTCCAAATCGAGGCTTTTCATGGGCTGCCAGGCCTCTGAGTTAAACTATTTAACAAAGCCTTTTAAGATGCGCCTCCAATTAACCAATCATCGTTTTAACTTTGACAAGTTCAGGGTCCATAAAAGATTGACATGTCAAGCGTTCGATGGGCATACCAGGATTACCTGGACAGGAGTGGCTTACTTGATGAAGGCAGGTTAACCCGGGTTTTTAGGTGAATACACCAGGCTTCCAAGTCGTGGCTTGATAGCCAATTACAAGGGTCCTTTCAAACTCTTTGTTGCTTTGCAAAAAAATAGCCCCCAAGTAATTTTGTGAGCTGTGCTCAGTGTGTGCCCATGTTCGAGTCTGTGCTTTATGCAACACTCTCTTTGGCTCCACATATTTTTCTTTTGTGGCTTAAATGCCTACCAAGAGGTGTAGCTATGGTGTGATAACAACCAAGCCCCCTAGTGATAACCCTTCATGGTTTCAAAACCGATCAAAAGGTGTAGCTGTAGTTCAAATATGACCAAGCCCCCTAGTGATTTTTTGCAAACCTAGGTAGCTGCTAACACCGGATTAAGAAAAATTTATGCTTTGTCAGTAAACTCTTATAAGCACACACAGGATGTAAAAAGAACAGATATCCCGCTTATAACGGAGGCTCCGGTTTATTATATAATATAAATACTGTCGTAAATATGTACAGATGATGAGCCTATGGCTTCAAGTATAGTAAGGCCGAAGGAGAGCTATGTTCCATGGCCGCTTGGTCTCCTCCTCCGATTGACGTGAGTCTTTGTGCTCTCGAACATCAATGAGATAGTAAGACCTGTTGTGCAGTTTTTTGCTGACCACAAAGGGCCCTTCCCAAGGTGGGGATAACTTGTGCAAATCAGTCTGATCCTGGATGAGCCGGAGCACCAAATCGCCTTCTTGAAAGGTTCTGGTTTTAACTCGGCGGTTGTGATAACGTCGGAGATCTTGTTGATAAATCGCCGATCATGCTGCTGCAAGATCACGTTCTTCATCCTACAGGTCCAGAAAATCTTGACGTGCCTTCTCATTATCAGCTTCAACATAGGCTGTCACACGGGGCGAGTCGTGACGGATGTCACTAGGAAGAACTGCCTCTGCTCCATAAACCATGAAGAAAGGTGTGTAACCCGTAGACCTATTGGGCGTGGTATTGATGCTCCATAACACAGAAGGTAGTTCCTCGACCCAACAACCCGGTGTTCGTTTTAAAGGAACCATAAGCATGGGTTTGATACCTCGTAGAATTTCTTGCTTTTCCCTTTCCGCTTGACCATTAGACTGGGGGTGAGCCACTGATGCTAGATCAAGCCGGATGTGCTCATGCTGGCAAAATTCTTCCATCTCCCCTTTTGACAGGTTAGTGCCATTATCAGTTATAATGTTGTGTGGAAAACCAAACCGGAATATCACCTTTTTGATGAATTGAACCACTGTGGCCGCATCACACTTGCTGACTGGCTCTGCTTGCACCCACTTGGTGAATTTATCAACTGCCACTAATAAGTGAGTCTTTTTGTCCTTGGACCGTTTGAAGGGTCCAACCATATCAAGCCCCCAAGTCGCAAAAGACCAAGTTATTGGAATCATCCTCAGCTCCTGAGCCGGCACGTGAGCACGACGTGCGAATTTTTGACAGCCATCACATCTCTTGACCAAATCCTATGCATCGGCATGTGCTGTCAACCAGTAAAAACCATGGAGAAAAGCTTTAGCAACCAAAGACTTTGAACCGGCGTGGTGACCGCAGTCCCCTTCATGGATTTCTTGCAAAATCTCACACCCCTCTTGAGGAGAAACACAATGCTGAATTGCTCCTGAAACGCTATAGCGATGTAACTCTCCATTGAGTATGGTCATGGACTTGGAACGCCGGATTACTTGTCGAGCCAACGTCTCATTGTCGGGTAACTCGCCCCGGTTCATGTAAGCCAGATATGGGATTGTCCAATCCGGTATGACATGTAAAGCTGCCACCAACTGAGCCTCTGGATCAGGAATAGCCAAATCTTCTTCGGTTGGTACCTTGACTGACGGATTATGCAATACGTCAAGAAAGACATTTGGCGGAACCAGTTTATGCTAGGAACCAAGACGACTTAAAGCGTTCGCCGCTTCATTCTTCTGCCGGTCTATATGATCCACCTGATAACCCTTAAAGTGACCAGCCACTGCAACCATGAGTGGGTCCTTAGAATCCCGAGTGCCAGACACCTATTGAGCCACTAGGTCTGAATCGCCGAAGCACTTAACCCGGCTTAAGTTCATCTCCTTAGCCATCCGGAGACCGTGGAGCAAAGCCTCCTATTCAGCTACATTGTTAGTAAAAGGGAACATTAATCGGAGGACATAACAAAACTTGTCACCTCGTGGGGAAGTTAATATGACTCCAGCCCCTGAGCCCTCCAACTGTCTGGACCCATCAAAATGAATAGTCCAATATGTATTATTTGGTTTCTCTTCAGGCGCCTGTAACTCTGTCCAATCATTGATGAAGTCCACCGGTGCCTGGGATTTGATCGCTGCGCGAGGTATATATTTGAGCCCATGAGGTCCAAGCTCAATAGCCCACTTGGCAATCCGGCCAGTTGCTTCTCTGTTTTGAATGATATCTCCCAGAGGAGCTGAACTGACCACTATGATGGGATGGCCCTGAAAATAATGTTTAAGCTTCCGGCTTGCCATAAACACTCCATACACCAACTTCTGCCAATGCGGATACCTCTGCTTTGACTCAATGAGCACCTCACTGATATAATAAACCGGCCGTTGAACCGGATATTCTTTGCCAAGTTCCTTGCGCTCTACCACAATAGCTAGGCTAACAGCTCGGGCATTAGCAGCCACATATAGCAATAGCGGCTCTTTGTCGATTGGTGCTGCAAGCACGGGTGGTTCAGCTAACTGCCTCTTCAGATCCTCGAACACCTTATCAGCTGCCTCGCTCCAGACAAAGTTATCTGTTTTCTTGAGCATCTGATATAAAGGGATAGCCTTCTCTCCAAGGCGACTAATAAACCGGCTCAAGGCTGTAATCCGACCGGCCAGACGTTGAACGTCATTGATACACGCCGGTTTAGCCAACGATGTAATTGCTGAAATCTTTTCCGGATTAGCCTCAATGCCTCTGTTTGACACCAGAAAACCCAAGAGCTTGCCTGCCGGGACACCAAAGACACACTTCTCCAGATTGAGCATCATTTTGTAAACCCGGAGGTTGTCAAAGGTTTCTCTCAGATCATCTATCAATGTTTCCTCCTTTCTGGATTTTATCACAATATCATCCACATATGCATGAGCATTACGCCCGATTTATTTATGCAGGCAATTCTGAACACATCGCTGATAAGTTGCCTGGGCACTCCTGAGCCCAAAGGGCATGGAGACATAGAAGAAGGGTCCAAAGGGAGTTATGAAAGTTGTCTTCTCCTGGTCCTCGACCGCCATTTTGATCTGATGATAACCAGAATAAGCATCCAGAAAACAGAAACGGTCACAACCTGCCGTAGCATCAATCATCTGATCAATGCGAGGGAGAGCAAAGGGGTCTGCAGGGCAAGCCTTGTTTAAATCTGTGTAATCCACACACATACGCCAAGTGTTGTTTTTCTTAAGAACCAGCACCGGATTAGCCAGCCACTCTGGATGAAAGACCTCTAGAATAAACCCTGCGGCCAACAAACGGGCTACCTCTTCACCAATAGCCTTACGCCTTTCTTCATTGAAGCGGCGGAGAAAGTGCCAGACCGGTTTAAACTTAGGATCAATGTTGAGTGTGTGCTCAGCAAGTTCCCTCGGTACACCTGGCATGTCAGAAGGTTTCCATGCAAAGATGTCCCGATTCTCACGGATGAACTCGATGAGCGCGCTTTCCTATTTGGGATCCAGATTAGTGCTGATGCTGAACTGTTTGGATGAATCACCAGGAACAAAGTCAACCATCTTAGTATCTGTGGCCGATTTAAACTTCAATGCGGATCGTGTTCTGTAGTTGGCTTTTTCAAAGAAGTCATGTCTGTCGGATCAACTTGCTCCTTATAGAATTTTAGCTCCTCCGTGGCACAAACCGACTCAGCATAAGCCGCATTACCTTCCTCATATTCCAAAGCGATCTTTCTGCTTCTATGTACTGTGATAGTCCCCTTATGACCTGGCATTTTAAGCTGTAAATAAACATAACATGGCCTTGCCATGAACTTAGCATAAGCCAGCCGCCTAAACAAAGCGTGGTACGGACTTCTAATTTTTACCACCTAAAACGTCAATGTTTCTGACCTTGAATCATAATCATCTCCAAAAGCCACCTCTAAGGCTATCTTGCCAACAGGATATGCAGACTTACCAGGCACCACGCCATGAAAAACGGTATTTGACGGTTTAAGATTCTTATCTATCAACCCCATACGGCGGAATGTGTCATAATACATAATGTTGATACTGCTCCCGCCATCCATGAGCACTTTAGTAAACTTGTATCCCCCAACTTGAGGGGCTACCACCAGGGCCAAGTGTCCCGGGTTATCAACCCGGGGTGGGTGATCCTCTCTACTCCACAAAATAGGTTGCTCAGACCAGCGTAAATACTGAGGTACTACTGGTTCAACAGAGTGTACTGCCCTTTTGTGAAGCTTCTGATCACGCTTACACAAACTAGTAGTGAAGACAAGATATTGCCCGCTATTTAGCTGCTTGGGATTGCTCTGATAACCCGACTGCTGCTACTGCTGTTGATTCCCCAGATGGTTGTAGCCTTCCTGGTTGCCTTGGTGCCCTTGATTGATGTGTCTGGTTTGGTTGCCTTGAAACCCTAAACCGGAACCACCACCTCCATAACCCGACCCATGGAAACCTCCTCCTGAACCGCCGGGCGGGCCGTTATCATACTGGAACATATTGGAATTCTTGAAATCCCGCATGATATAACAGTCCTTCCAAAGATGTGATGCTGGCTTCTCCTTCGATCCATGCTTTGGACAGGGCTGATTTGACAAGCGCTCCGAATTGGGGCCTGAACCTCCACCCCTCTGGGGCTGCTTGCCCTTACGGCGCTGGCCATTCTCCTGTGCATTGGTGTTAGTAACAAAGTCCAAGCTGTTTTCGGCCTTGCGTTTACCGCCGTTTCCATGGCCTGCCGGATTATGCTGCTGACCCTTGGCGTTGCCATTCTTCTTACCTTTCCCCAGTTTGTCCTCCTCTGAATCTGGGTCCTTGGTATTATCTGAATCGGCGTATTTAACCAAAGCGGCCATGAGCGTTGACATATCATTGCAGTGACGTTTGAGCCTTCCCAACTTCTGTTTGAGCGGTAAGAAATGACAATTGCCCTCTAATGTTAACACTGCGGTGTCTACATTGATACGATCTGATGAATGCAAAATCAATGAGACCCGTTTGACCCAATGGGACGTGAACTCCCCTTCCTCTTGGACACAAGCGGCCAGATCCACGATTGACATCGGCTGCTTACAAGTATCTTTGAAGTTCTGGATAAATAGGTGCTTCAATTCAGCCCATGATCCGACATAGTTGGTCGGTAAGCTCTTCAACCAAGTGCGAGTTGTTCCTTCCAACATCATGGTGAAATATTTAGCACACACTGCCTCATCCACATCTAACATCTCCATTGCCATCTCATAGCTTTCCACCCACGCCTCTAGTTGCAAATCGGCGGTGTAATTTGGTACCTTGCGAGGTCCCTTGAAGTCCTTGGGCAGTCTTACATTACGCAAAGTGGGGGTGAGACACAGCACCCCTAAGGAACTGAACACCACACCTAGCTCTACTGAAGTGGTAGGGTGAACCGGAGTATGTTGTCGTGCTCTGTGTCGAGCTGCTAACTCGGCCTCCCGACGTGCGCGGCCGTGGTCCACAACATCCTGCGCATTAGCGCCTCCCCCTGCTGGGTTGTTTCCTCGTGGTGTATTTCGGCGACATGCACTACTGGACACGGCCGGTTCGTCCTCAACGTGTCTGCTATAGCTCCGGCTTGGACGGGGAGTGGAATGAATCCTCTCACGACTGTGTGAATATGCCTGCTGTTGATTTAGCGCTGTTTGAAGGAGTTCCCTAGCCCGACGTGCTTTAACCGCAACTGGTGACTCACCATCGGTTGGGAGGCCTGCCAGGCGTGAAGCGGCGGCCACAATATTGTCCAACGGGTTGGAATAATGCCCGGGAGGTGTTGGTACATACTGTGGTACAACATTGTTCTGGCGAGATGGGTCCATCGTGCGCAGTTGAACCGGCGCTCCTGTCCCCGGTGCCTCCGCCCGGTTTAGTATGGCTTGGTTACCAACTCCTGCTCCTGGTGTGTTGAAGAGATTCTATGGCTCATAAACCGATGGGAGACGCGATCAGTACCTTCTTCTCATGACTTCCTCTGAAGCATTCTGATCCAGCCTAATCCTGTATGCTTGTGCTTCCAATTGAGCCCGTTCTGTAGCTATCCTAGCATTCTCTGTCGCCAGGTCCGCTTTAGCTTGAGCTATCTAATCTTTCACCTTTGCAATCTCCGCATTGTGCTGATCCCTGGCCGCTGCATCCACCTCCGCGGCCATCAACATTGCCAAAGCGTCGAACAAATCGGACATGACTTGGGCTGGAGGCGGCGCCGAGCTTCCTACCCCTGTTGGTGTGGCCGTTGTTGAACCGGAGAGTATTGCTGCGGCGGCAGATGAATGAGGCGTTGATTGTGTGCCGGACATGAAGATGGCAGCCCGGTTTGGCAGATCAGGGGAATCCGGAATACTGTCGCCCTCGGATGCTCCATGAATCCGGCCGTCCTGCAACTGGTAAAGCGATTCGATCTCTCCAGAAGACTCGTCATTAGAACAGACCATGGTCTCTCCATCGAACACTGGCCCGTCCTCGTATCTCGCTCCATGGATGACACCTATGAAAACATGCTTTACCACGGGCTGAACCGGCGAAGAACTTGCACGCCGAGCCATTTCGATGATGTCGGTGCAGATGTCCGACTTGGAGGCCGGTTCGCCGATCTTGCCGATGAAGACGTGAATCCCACCAAAGGGGAGCCGGTACCTGTATTCGATTGAATCGGCCTCGGGACCCCATCTGCGCTGTCGATGTAGAGCTTTCCGCGACGACTCCTCATCATCCGGCCCACAGCGTATCCCTTAAGTCCATCAAAGCCGCCCTTCAAGAAATCAAAACCATCGTGCGATAGCCCCATGGTGGGCGCCAACTGTCGTGGGTTTGTCACGGCAGATGTCCTTGTGAAAGGACTTAGTCGTGGAGCCATCGCTACGGGTTAGCTTAAAGGTGTTAAACAGGACAAGGGGACGTGGAGTTTTATACTAGTTCGGCCCCTTCAAGGAAGGTAAAAGCCTACGTCTAGTTCTGATTGGTATTGCTAGGGTTTCGAAGGCCAGGGAGCGAATCCGCTTTTTCTAGCTCTCGAGTTGTTGTCTGTCCCTAAACCGTTGCCGGGTCGTCCCTTTATATACATAGCTTGACGCCCGCCGGGTTACAGAGCCCCGAAGCCGGATCATAAACGTGTCCAGTTCGGTCTCTATCTTTCCTATCTTACAATACAAGTTACACGACTAGGTCGGTTTACATTTACAGGCTTTAACCAGCCTTCGGGCCTTGGGCCTTCGTGAAGCGCCATCATCCTTGCATCTTCATGGGCTTCTAATCTTCAAGGAGTTAACCCGGCTACACAAGGCCGGTTTACCTCCAGTAGTAATATCCCCAACAGGATGGCTATGGAAATTCCAATAATAGGTAGGTATGGTGGCTGTTTTGAGGAAGGTAAATGATGGGTTTATGGTACCGGCGAAAGTTGCGCGGCACAAGACAGGCTAGCAATGGTGGAAGGGTGAGAGTGCGTACAATCCATGGACTCAACATTAGTCATAAAGAACTCACATACTTATTGCAAAAATCTAAAAGTCATCAAAACCAAGCACTACGCGCATGCTCCTAGGGGGATAGATTGGTAGGAAAATACCATCGCTGGCCCCCGACCGCCACTCATAAGGAATGCAATCAAGGAAACACCTCATGCTTCAAATTTGTCACACAACGGTTACCATATGTGCATGCTACGGGACTTGCAAACCTCAACACAAGTATTTCTCAATTTCACAATTACTGAACTAGCACAACTCTAATATCACCATCTTCATATCTCAAAACAATCATCAAGTATCACACTTCTCATAGTATTCAATGCACTCTATATGAACGTTTTTATTATACCCATCTTGAATGCCCATCATATTAGGACTAATTTATAACCAAAGCAAATTACCATGTTGTTCTAAAAGACTCTCAAAATAATATAAGTGAAGCATTAGAGATCAATAATTTCTATAAAATAAAACCACCACCGTGCTCTAAAAAGATATAAGTGAAGCACTAGAGAAAAATTATCTAGCTCAAAATATATAAGTGAAGCACATAGAGTATTCTAATAAATTCTGATTCATGTGTGTCTCTCCCAAAAGGTGTGTACAGCAAGGATTATTGTGGTAAACTAAAAAGCAAAGACTCAAATCATACATGACGCTCCAAGAAAAACACATATCATGTGGCGAATAAAAATATAGCCTGAAGTAAAGTTACCGATAGACGAAGACGAAAGAGGGGATGTCTTCCAGGGCATCCCCAAGATTAGGCTTTTGGTTGTCCTTGAATTATACCTTGGGGTGCCTTGGGCATACCCAAGCTTAGGCTCTTGCCACTCCTTATTCCAAAATCCATCAAATCTTTACCCAAAAACTTGAAAACTTCACAACACAAAACGTAACAGAAAATCTCATGAGCTCCGTCAACCACCACTTTAATGTACTGTAATGAACTCATTCTTTATTTATATTGGTGTTAAACCTACTGTATTCCAACTTCTCTATGGTTCATACCCCCCGATACTAGCCATAGATTCATTAAAATAAGCAAACAACACACGAAAAACAGAATCTCTCAAAAACAGAGCAGTCTGTAGCAATCTGTAGGTTTCGAATACTTCTGTAACTCCAAAAATTCTGAAAATTAGGACGACCAGGAAAATTTGTATATTGATCTATTGCAGTTGGATTTGGTAATTTATCGCTCTCTGGTAAAAAATGAAAACTATTTTCGTGAGCGCATACTTTCTGTTTTTATCAGCAAGATCAAACAACAATCACCCAAGAAGATCCTAAAGGCTTTACTTTGCACAAACACTAACTAAAACATAAAAACACAATCATAATAGAGGCTAGATAAATTATTTATTACTAAACAGGAAAAAAGCAAGGAACAAAAATAAAATTGGGTTGCCTCCCAACAAGTGCTATCGTTTAATGCCCCTAGCTAGGCATTGATAATTTCAAAGATGCTCACATGAAAGAAAAGAATTGAAGCACAAAGAGAGCATATGAAACACGTGACAAACACATCTAAGTCTAAGATACTTCCTATGCATAGGCATCTTATAGGCAAACAAACTATCAAAGCAAGCAAAAACTAGCATATGCAAGGAAGAGGAAAGAAACAATAGCAATCCAACATAACGAGAGGTAATTTAGTAACATGAAAATTTCTATAATCATATTTTCCTCTATCATAATAATTACATGTGGGATCATAAGAAAATTCAACAAAATAGCTATCACATAAATTTTTCTCTACATGACCCACATGCATGCAAAGCTGACACTCTTCCAAAATAGTGGGAATATCATTAACTAAAGTCATGACCTCTCCAAACCCACTTTTATCAAAAAATTCATAAGATTGAACATTATCCAAATATGTGGGATCTAAAGTTGACACTCTTCCAAACCCACTTTCAGTATTACTGCAAACATTATTATCAATCTCATAATCATCATGGGGCTTAAATAAATTTTCAGGATTAAAAGAAGAATCACCCCAATCATGATCATTGCAACAAGTAGTGGACATAGCAAAACTAGCATCCCCAAGCTTAGGGTTTTGCATATTATTAGCACAATTGACGTTAATAGAATTTATAATAACATCATTTCAACCATGTATTTTATTCAAAGATCTATCGTGAATCACTTCATAAAGCACTTCATCACAATTTTCCAATTCACGAATTTCAAGCAAAACCTCATAAAGATAATCTAGTGCACTCAACTCACTATCAATTGGTTCATCATAATTGGATCTTTTAAAAATATTAGCAAGAGGATGAGGATCCATATCAATAGATTTTTAGCAAGCGAAGATGCAAGCAAATAGAAGGCACATGGTAACACGAGCAAACAGAAGGACGAACGGAAGAGGGCGAATAAAATGACAAAGGTGAGGTGGGGGAGAGGAAAACGAGAGGCAAATGGCAAATAATGTAATGCGAGGGAGAAGAGTTTATGATGGGTACTTTGTATGTCTTGACTTGGCATAGATCTCCCCGGCAACGGCGCTAGAAATCCTTCTTGCTACCTCTTGAGCATGTGTTGGTTTTCCCTTCAAGAGGAAAGGGTGATGCAGCAAAGTAGCATAAGTATTTCCCTCAGTTTTTGAGAACCAAGGTATCAATCCAGTAGGGGATAACACGCAAGTCACCTAGTATCTGCACAAACAATCAAGAACCTTGCAACCAACGCGATAAAGGGGTTGTCAATCCCTTCACGGTCACTCGCAAAAGTGAGATCTAATAAAGATAGTAAGATAAATATTTTTGGTATTTTTGTTGTATAGATTGGAAAGTAAAGATTGCAAAATAAATAAATAGAAAACAATAATTTTAGATCGGAAAGTTATATGATGTAAAATAGAAGATTATATGATGGAAACTAGACCCCGGGGCCATAGGTTTCACTAGTGGCTTCTCTCAAGATAGCATGTATTACGGTGGGTGAACAAATTATTGTCGAGCAATTGATAGAAGAGCGCATAGTTATGAGAATATCTAGGCAATGATCATGAATATAGGCATCATGACCGCGTCAAGTAGACCGAAACATTCTGCATCTACTACTATTACTCCACACATCGATCGCTATCCAGCATGCATCTAGAGTATTAAGTTCATAAGAACAGAGTAATGCATTAAGAAAGATGACATGATGTAGAGGGATAAACTCAAGCAATACGATATAAACCAAATCTTTTTATCCTCGATGGCAACAAGACAATACGTGCCTTGATGCCCCTACTGTCACTGGGAAAGGACACCGCAAGATTGAACCCAAAGCTAAGCACTTCTCCCATTGCAAGAAAGATCAATCTAGTAGGCCAAACTAAACCGATAATTCGAAGAGACTTGCAAAGATATCAAATCATGCATATAAGAATTCAGAGAAGAACCAAATATTATTCATAGATAAACTTGATCAGAAATCCACAATTCATCGGATCTCGGCAAACACACCGCAAAAAGTATTACATCAAATAGATCTCCAAGAACATCGAGGAGAACTTTGTATTGAGAACCAAAGAGAGAGAAGAAGCCATCTAGTTAATAACTATGGACCCGAAGGTCTGTGGTAAACTACTCACACATCATCGAAGAGGCTATGGTGTTGATGTAGAAGCCCTCCGTGATCGATTCCCCTTTCCGGCAGATCGCCGGAAAAGGTCCCAAGATGGGATCTCACGGGTACAGAAGGTTGCCGCGGTGGAGAAGTGGTTTCATGCCCCCTGATGTTTTTAGGGTATAAGAGTATATATAGGTGTAATAAGTACGTCAGTGGAGTTCTGTGGGGCCCACGAGGGTGGGGGCGCGCCTACCCTCCCTGGGCGCGCCCTCCTGCCTCATGGCCGCCTCGCGGAGTTCCAGACTTCAACTCCAAGTCTTCTAGATTGCTTTTGTTCCAGGAAAGATCATCGCGAAGGTTTCATTCCGTTTGGTATTCCTTTTTTGCAAAACACTGAAATAGGCAAAAATACAGAAACTGGCACTGGGCCTTCGGTTAATAGGTTAGTCCCAAAAATAATGTAAAAGAGCATATTAAAGCCCATTAAACATCCAAAACAGATAATATAATAGCACGGAACAATCAAAAATTATAGATACGCTGGAGACGTATCAGGCGTCATCGTGGAAATCCAGCGTCGAGTATCCAGAGAAGGACCGGAACGACATGTTCCCAGGCCGGACATCTGGCATCTCGCGAACTGCCAGACATATGGCCCCTAGCCGGGCATCCGGCGCCTGCCTGCGCGCAAAGGCGAGCCAGAGGCCCAAGTGTCCCCCTCTTTCACTTACTCCTTCATGGCTTAGGCTATTTATAGACATCCCCTCCTCCACTATGGGGTTAGCAAATATGATAGCTCATCTTAGTTGAGCTTTGCTCCTTACCTTGTCCTCTTGAGAGAGAGAGATACTACTCCCATGGAGTCCAAGACCTCCATGTGAGCATGTGCGAAGATCTCGAGGGATGCAAGGCCCCCTTGTGGGAAGGATCTATCTAGATCATGAAGACCCAATCTCCTTTGGATTTGGGATGAACTGTACTTTGTATCTTTCCCTTTGATTGTTCATGTACCTTCTAGATCCATTTGTTTGTTAGTCTAGTGGATGTGTGATTGGTTGTGATTTCTCCTCGTTCTTCGCTGTGTTCATCATTTTCTTCGAGGAATCCCCTCCTCACCCTACATCATCTTGGTATCAGGAGCCACGATGATCAAGAAATTGGAGTATTTCCCTTCATTTTCTAGCCCAATTTTGCTTTGTTTTGTCCTAATTCGAAAATCCCCACCAATTTTTTTGTAATTTGTTGGTTTGATGAGATTTTGTTGGTTTTGATCCATGGATTCGAAGTATTTCATATGTCTCTAGATTTCCCCCATCTTTCTCGCCATTTCCATCCACGAAATTCGTCCAATTTTGTCTTTGGAATCATCTATTTCTGCCCCAAATCAAGTTTACGAGCCCCAAATCGAGATCTGGATTTGTCGGGCCAAACATCCGGGTCCCCGGCCGGACATCCGGCTCCTGGAGCGCAAGCACGCATAGGTTTCCGGATAGATAGCCTCGGAAATCTGCCCCCCCCGGACATCCGACCCCTGAAGTTTCAGCCTCCCATGATTCACTGATTTGACCATAACTTCACATCTGGAGTCCGATTTTCGCGTTCTTTAGCTCGTTCAGTATCTATTGACATCCCCCATATCTAGATAGGTTCTCACACCATTTGACTCCATTAAAATCTTGACCTTTTGGCATCTTTTCCTAGGACCTTCACCATATCATCCGCATTACCACCATAGCTTTCCGCAACCTAACCCATTTTGATCCCATTGCATTTGTGGTTGCTTGAGTTGTGATTCGATTAACTTAAGGTGTTTCAGCTACTTAGGGACGGTTACTACTTCACCAACCACAACCATAACTTCCGCATTGCCAATTCCTTAACCACCACTGCATTTCCGCTACCACCATTTGACATTTGACGTTTGAGATTTTGAGTTCATGTTTTTCTGTTTCCTAAGGTGTTTTAGCTAATTAGGAATGGGTGGACATCAAGGACACCACCACTCATCATCGCCACAGACTTGACATTGAAATTTTCCACTTCATCATCATCTGTCCTTTCTTACAAACAAGAACCATCGACGGTAACATCGACGACATCATTGTACATTCTCCCTTACCAATGCATTGTTAATTGATAACCCACAAGTATAGGGGATCGCAATAGTTTTCGAGGGTAGAGTATTTAACCCAAATTTATCGATTCGACACAAGGGGAGCCAAAGAATATTTGCAAGTGTTAGCAGTTGAGTTGTCAATTCAACCACACCTAGAGACTAAATATCTGTGGCAAAGTGATCAGTAGCATAGTAATATGATAGTTTGATAGTAGTAGTAACAGTAGCAATAGCAACAGTATCAGTACAAGTAGCACTTTTATAATGATTGTAACAGTAGCAGCAGCAGCAACAACAACAACAACAACAATAGTAACTTAGCAAGGTCAATATGCGGAAGTCGTAGGCATTGGATCAGTGATGGATAATTATGTTGGATGACATTCATCATGTAACAGTCATAACCTAGGGCGACACAGAACTAGCTCCAATTCATCAATGTAATGTAGGCATGTGTTCCGTATATAGTCATACGTGCTTATAATAAGAACTTGCATGACATCTTTTGTCCTCCCCTCCCGTGGCAATAGGGTCCATAAGGAAATCTAAGGGATATTAAGGCCTCCTTTTAATAGAGAACCATAACAAGGCATTAACATATAGTGTATACATGAACTCCTCAAACTACGGTAATCACTGGAAAGAATCCCAATTATTGTCACCTTGGGGTATGAGGACCATAACACGTAATAGGTGCATACAACTTGCAAGATAGGACCAAGAATACAAATATACTCGTGAAAACATAAAGGGTTAAGATCTGAAATCATGGCACTCGTAACTTAGTGACAAGCATTAAGCATAGCAAAGTCATGGCAACATCAATCTCAGAACATAGTGGATATTAAGGATCAAGCCCTAACAAAACTAACTTGATTACATGATAAATCTCATCCAACCCATCACCGTCCAGCAAGCCTACGAAGGAATTACTCACTCCCGGTGGTGAGCATCATGAAATTGGTGATGTAGGATGGTTGATGATGACAACGACGTTGAATCGCCCTCTCCGTAGCCCTGAACGGGCTCCAGATCAGCCCTCTCGATGAAGAACAGGAGGTGGCGACGGCTTCATATCGTAAAACATGACGATTCCTCCTCTCTGATTTTTTGTGGATGAATAGGTACTTATGGAGTTGGAGTTAGTGTTGCGGAAGCTGCCAGGGGCCCATAAGCCTTCTAGGCGCGCCTTGGGGGTGTGTGGCCGCGCCCCCAGGCTTTTGGAGCCCTGGTGGCTCCCCTCAGGCATTTCTCTTTGCCAATATTTTTTATATATTGTGAAAATATTCTCCGTAAATTTTTAGCTCAACCCGAGAACTTTTATTTCCGCACAAAACAACACCATGGCAATTCTTCTGAAAACATCGTCAGTCCAGGTTAGTTCCATTCAAATCATGCAAACTAGAGACCAAAACAAGAGCAGAAGTGTTTGGAAAAGTAGATACATCTAGAACGTATCAACTTCCCCAACCTTAACTCATTGCTTGTCCTCAAGAAATTCAGTAGACAAACTGAAAGTGATAAAAAAAACTTTTACAAACTCTTTTTGTTCTTGTTGCTGTATATATGATTAACTGATGTTCAAGTTTTCAGCAAAGATTATGAACTAAACATGTTCATGATAACATTTATGTCTCACATTTACTCATACCAATGACATACCAACTAGCGAGCAATAATAAGATATCTCGGATGCCAACAATTTTTCAGAACAATCATTATATAAAATGTAATATGGTATCTCGCTAGCCCTTTCTAAGACCACGCAAAATAAATGCAGAGCATCTCTGAAGCTCAAGCAATGACCAAACATTGTAATTCATGGTAAAAGAGATCCAGTCATGTAACACTCAACATTAACTATACTCAATGCATAAGAATGACAATAGTGCTCTCCAACTGGTGCTTGAATGAGAAGGTGATGACTCAACAATAAAAGTAAAATAACATAAAAATAAATGGATAGGACCTTCACAGAGCGAAGCAGGGATTTGCATAGGTGCCAGAGCTCAAAGCTTAAAATAGAGATGAATATGATTTTGGGAGGTATGCCTTTCCTGTCAACATTAAGACTGAGAGTTTTCAATATCTTCCGTGCTAAACACATTAGCGGTGGTTCCCAATCGGAAAGGTAAAGTTTACTCCCCCTCAGCCAACAAACACAAGCCATGGCTAGCCGAATCCTCGGGTGCCCTCCATACCGACAACTTTCCGGGGGAGTTTGTCTCATTATTTTCCGATTTGATCATGGGAGTGGGCATCTTGAATACCAGCCCCTCTCGTGTAAGACAAGTGAATAAACACTTGTCATGAGAATAATCCGCCCCTCTATGCTTGATATTGATTGTAATCCGTCTTGTCCCATAATACTTGGTAGACCATTCCTATGAACCATATGTGTTGTTATTGATATGAAAGAAGGGAATATAAAATTTCAATTTCCATTAAAGAAGGGTATGGAACACTTAGAAAAATAATCAAGCCACCATATGAATCTATTATGAGGGCCACCTATGGAATTAATTATAAAGATGACAACAATTGAAACTATGCATTACGCCAAGCTAGGGGTGTAATACATTGGCGCTAGTGTTGGGGAACGTAGCATGCAATTTTAAAATTTTCATATGCTCACGCAAGGTCTATCTAGGAGATGCATAGCAACAAAAGGGGGAGAGTGTGTCCATGTACCCTCATAGACCGAAAGCGGAAGCGTTTGAAAACGCAGTTGATGTAGTCGGACTTCTTCTTGTTCTGACCGATCAAGCACCGGACATACAAGACCACCGAGTTCTGCACACGTTCTGCTCGATGACGTCCCTCAAACTCTGATCCAACAAAGTGTCGAGGGAGACTTCCGTCAGCATGGTGATGGTGATGGTCAAGTTATCCGCGCAGGGCTTCGCCTAAGCACTACGTGAATATGAACCGAGGTGTAAACTGTGGAGGGGGGCACCGCACACGGCTAACAACTGTTGATGTGTGTTCTAGCGGTGCCCCCCTCATATATATAGGTTGGAGGGGAGGAGAGGCAGCCAAGGGGACGTCCCAAGTAGGAGGAATCCTACTTGGGCACCTCCAAATTCGGCCTCCCCCTTTCCTATTCCTATTCAGAGTAGGAAGGGAAGAGGAGGAAGGGGAAATCATATTCCCTTTTCCTTTCCTTCTCCAATTTGGCCAGCCCATATGGGGGGGGGGCGCACCAGCCCCTTTGTGGCTGGTGTGTTTCCCCTCTTGGTCCATAAGGCCCATATAGTTTGCCGGGGGTAGCCTAGAACCCCTTCCGGTGACTCGATACGTACTCGGTACCTGCGGAACACTTCCGGTGTCCGAATACCATCGTCCTATATATCAATCTTTACCTCTCAACCATTTCGAGACTCCTCTTCATGTCCGTGATCTCATCCGGGACTTCGAACAACATTCGGTCACCAAATCACATAACTCATATAATACAAAATCATCATCGAACGTTAAGCGTGCGAACCCTACGGGTTCGAGAACTATGTAGACATGACCGAGACACCTCTTTGGTCAATAACCAATAGCGGAACCTGGATGCTCATATTGGTTCCCACATATTCTACGAAGATCTTTATCAGTCGTACTGTAATGACAATATACGTTATTCCCTTTGTCATCGGTATGTTACTTGCCCGAGATTCGATCGTCGGTATCTTCATACCTAGTTCAATCTCGTTACCGGCAAGTCTCTTTACTTGTTCCATAATGCATAATCCTTCAACTAACTCATTAGTCACATTGCTTGCAAGGCTTATCATGATGTGCATTACCGAGAGGGCCCAGAGATACCTCTTCGATACTCGGAGTGACAAATCCTAATCTTGATCTATGCCAACCCAACAAACACCTTCGGATATACCTATAGAGCATCTTTATAATCACCAATTACGTTGCGATGTTTTCTAGCACACAAGGTATTCTCCGGTACCCGGGAGTTGCATAATCTCATAGTCAAAGGAATATGTATCAGTCATGAAGAAAGTAGTAGCAATAAAACTTAACGATCATTATGCTCAGCTAACAAATGGGTCTTTTCCATCACATCATCCTCCTAATCATGTGATCATGTTCATCAACTGACAACACATGTCTATGGTTAGGAAACTTAACCATCTTTGATTAATGAGCCAGTCTAGTAGAGGCTTACTAGGGACATAGTGTTTTGTCTATGTATCCACACATGTATCATGTTTCCGGTTAATAAAATTCTAGCATGAATAATAAACATTTATCATGATATAAGGAAATATAAAATAACAACTTTATTATTGCCTCTAGGGTATATTTCCTTCAGTCTGCCACTTGCACTAGAGTCAATAATCTTATTCACATCGCCATGCGATTTAACACTGATAGTTCACATCTTTATGTGATTAACACCCATAGTTCACATCGCCATGTGACCAACACCCAAAGGGTTTACTAGAGTCAATAATATAGTTCACATCGCTATGTGATTAACACCCAAAGAGTACTAAGGTGTGATCATGTTTTTCCTGTGAGAGAAGTTTAGTCAACGGATCTGCCACATTCAGATCCGTATGTATTTTGCAAATTTTCTATGTCTATAATGCTCTGTAAGGAGCTTCTCTAGCTAATTGCTCCCACTTTCAATACGTATACATATTGAGACTCAGAGTCATCTGGATCGGTGTAAAAGCTTGCATCGACGTAACTCTTTATGACGAACTCTTTATCACCTCCGTAACTGAGAAATATTTACTTAGTCCTCTAAGGATAATTTTGACCGTTGTCTAGTGCTCTACTCCTGAATCACTATTGGTACTTCCCTGCCAGACTTATGGCAAGCCACACAATAGGTGGTACACAACATGGCATACTTTAAAGAACCTATGACTGAGGCATAGGGAATGACTTTCATTATCTCTCTATATTCTGCCGTGGTCGGGTTTTGAGTCTTACTCAACTTCACACCTTGTAACACAGGTAAGAACCCTTTCTTTGACTGATCCATTTTGAACTCCTTCAAAATCTTGTCAAGGTATGTGATTTGTGAAAGTCCTATCAAGCGTATTGATCTATCTCTATAGATCTTGATGCTCAATATATAAGCAGCTTCACTAAGGTCTTTTATTGAAAAAAATCTTATTCAAGTATCCTTTTATGCTATCCAGAAATTCTATATCATTCCTGATCAACAATATGTCATCCACATATAATATCAGAAACGCTACAGAGCTCCCACTCACTTTCTTGTAAATACAAGCTTCACCATAAGTCTGTATAAAACCATATGCTTTGATCACATTATCAAAGTGTATATTCCAACTCCGAGATGCTTGCACCAGTCCATAAATGGATCACTCGAGCTTGCACATTTTGTTAGCACCTTTAGGATCGACAAAACCTTCTGGTTGCATCATATAAATCTCTCTTTAAAAAACCCATTAAGGAATGCAATTTTGACATCCATTTGCCAGATTTCATAAAATGCGGCAATTGCTAACATGATTCGGATAGACTTAAGCATCACTACAGGTGAGAAGGTCTCATCATAGTCAACTCCTTGAACTAGTCGAAAATCTTTTGCAACAAGTCGAGCTTTATAGACAGTAATATTACCATCAGCGTCAGTCTTCTTCTTGAAGATCCATTTATTCTCTATGGCTCGCCAATCATCTGGCAAGTCAACCAAAGTTCACACTTTGTTCTCATACATGGATCCTATCTTAGATTTCATGGCCTCAAGACATTTTGCAGAATCTGGGCTCATCATCGCTTCCTCATAGTTCATAGGCTCATCATGGTCTAGTAACATGACCTCCAGAAAAGGATTACTGTACCACTCTGGTGTGGAACGTGCTCTGGTTGACCTACGAGGTTTGGTAGTAACTTGATCCGAAGTTTCATGATCATTATCATTTGCTTCCTCTCTAGTTGGTGTAGGCATCACTGGAACTGATTTATTTGATGAGCTACTTTCCAATTCGAGAGAAGGTACAATTACCTCATCAAGTTCTACTTTCATCCCACTCACTTGTTTTGAGAGAAACTCCTTCTGTAGAAAGGATCCATTCTTAGCAACAAAGATCTTGCCTTCGGATCTATGATAGAAGGTGTACCCAACAGTTTCTTTTGAGTATCCTATGAAGACACACCTCTCCAATTTGGGTTCGAGCTTATCAGGCTGAAGCTTTTTCACATAAGCATCGCAACCCAAAACTTTAAGAAACGACAACCTAGGTTTCTTGCTAAACCATAGTTCATACGGTGTCGTCTCAACGGATTTAGATGGTTCCCTATTTAAAGTGAATGCAGTTGTATCTAATGCATAACCCTAGAACGATAGTGATAAATCGATAAGAGATATCATAGATCGCACCATATCTAATAAAGTATGGTTACGACGTTCGGACACACCTTTACATTGTGGTGTTCCAGGTGGCGTGAGTTGTGAAACTATTCCGCATTGTTTTAAATGAAGGCCGAACTCGTAACTCAAATATTCGCCTTCGCGATCAGATTGTAGAAACTTTATTTTCTTGTTACGATGATTCTCGACTTCACTTTGAATTTCTTTGAACTTTTCAAATGTTTCAGACTTGTTTTTCATTATGAAGATATACCCATATATGCTCAAGATCAGAAAATAATGATACCCGTCGCGAGCCTCAACACTCATCGGACCACATACATCGGTATGTATTATTTCCAATAAGTCAGTAGGTCGCTCCATTGTTCCGGAGAATGGAGTTTTAGTCATCTTGCCCATGAGGCATGGTTCGCAAGTATCAAATGATTCATAATAAAGTGATTCCAAAAGTCCATCTACATGGAGTTTCTTCATGCGCTTTACACCAATATGACCAAAAACGGCAGTGCCACAAGTATGTTGTACTATCATTACCAACTTTGCATATTTTGGCATCAATATTATGAATATGTGTATTACTACGATTGAGATTCAATAACCATTTATATTGAGTGTATGACCATAAAAGGTTTTATTCATGTAATCAGAACAACAATTATTCTTTGACTTAAATGAATAACCATATTGCAACAAACATGATCCAATCATATTCATGCTCAATGCAAACACCAAATAACATTTATTTTAGGTTCAACACTAATCCGGAAGGTAAAGGGAGTGTGCGATGGTGATGTTATCAACCTTGGAATCACTTCCAACACACATCGTCACCTTACTAGTATATGTTCATTTTGCAACTCCTATTTCAAGTTACAAAACTTAGCAACTGAACCGGTATCAAATACCCAGGGGCTACTATGAACACTAGTAAAGTACACATCAATAACATGTATATCAAATATACCTTTGTTCACTTTGCCATCCTTCTTATCCGCCAAGTTTTTGGGGCAATTCCGCTTCCATGACCATTTCCTTTGCTGTAGAAGCACTTAGTTTCAGGTTTGGGTCTAGCTTTGGGCTTCTTCACGGGAGTGACAACTTGGTTGCCATTCTTCTTGAAGTTCCCTTCAATTCCCTTGCCCTTTTTCTTGAAACTAGTGGTCTTGTCAACCATCAACACTTGATGCTATTTCTTGATTTCTACCTTCGCCGATTTTAGCATCGTGAAGAGCTTGGGAATTGTTTTCGTTATCCCTTGCATATTATAGTTCATCATGAAGTTCTAGTAACTTGGGGGTAGTGACTAGAGAACTCTGTCAATCACTATCTTCTGGAAGATTAACTCCCACTTGATTCAAGCGATTGTAGTACCCAGACATTCTGAGCATGTGCTCACTAACTAAGCTATTCTCCTCCATCTTGCAGGAAAAGTAGTTGTCAAAGGTCTCATACCTCTTAATACAAGAATGAGTCTAAAATATCATTTTCAGATCTTGGAACATCTCATATGCTCCATGGCGTTCAATTTTTTTTAATGTCCCGGTTCTAAGCCGTAAAGCATGGTGCACTAAACTATCAAGTATTCAACATACTGAGCTTATCAAACGTTCATAACGTCCGTATCTTCTCCTGCAATATCGAAACATGGTTAATGTAGTCGAACTTCTTCTCGTTCCGACCAATCAAGCAATGAACGTACGGCACCTCCGAGTTCTGCACACGTTCAGCTCGATGACGTCCCTCGAACTCTTGATCCAACAAAGTGTCGAGGGAGAGTTCCTTAAGCATGACGGCATGGTGATGGTGATGGTGAAGTGATCCGTGCAGGGCTTCGCCTAAGCACTACGTGATTATGACCGGAGGAGTAAACTGTGGAGGGGGTGCCGCACAGGGCTAACAACTGTTGATGTGTGTTCTAGCGGTGCCCCCCTCATATATATAGGTTGGAGGGGAGGAGAGGTAGCCAAGGGGGCACCCCAAGTAGGAGGAATCCTACTTGGGCACCTCCCAATTCGGCCTCCCCCCTTTCATATTCCTATTCGGAGTAGGAAGGGAAGAGGGGGAAGGGGAAATCCTATTCCCTTTTCCCTTTCCTCCTTCCCCTTTCCTTCTCCAATTTGGTCAGCCCATATGGGGGGGGGCAACAACCCCTTTGAGGTTGGTGTGTTGCCTCTCTTGGCCCATAAGGCCCATATAGTTTACGGGGGTAGCCCGGAACCACTTTCGGTGACCCGTTACGTACCCGGTACCCCTGGAACACTTCTGGTGTCCGAATACCACCATCCTATATATCAATCTTTACCTCTCAGCCATTTCAAGACTCCTCGTCATGTCCCTGATCTCATCCGGGACTCCGAACAACAGTCGGTCACCAAATCACATAACTCATATAATAAAAAATTCGTCATCGAACGTTAAGCGTGCGGCCCCTACGGGTTCGAGAACTATGTAGACATGACCGAGACACCTCTCCGGTCAATAACCAATAGCAGAACCTGGATGGTCATATTGGTTCCCACATATTCTACGAAGATCTTTATCGGTCGTACCGTAATGACAATATATGTTATTCCCTTTGTCATCGGTATGTTACTTGCCTGAGATTTGATCATCGGTATCTTCATACCTAGTTCAATCTTGTTACGTGCAAGTATCTTTACTCGTTCCATAATGCATCATCCAGTAACTAACTCATTAGTCACATTGCTTGCAAGTCTTATCATCATGTGCATTACCGAAAGGGCCCAGAGATACATCTTCGATACTCGGAGTGACAAATCCTAATCTCAATCTATGCCAACCCAACAAACACCTTCGGATATACCTGTAGAGCATCTTTATAATCACCCAGTTATGTTGTGACACTTGATAGCACACAAGGTATTCCTCCGGTATCCGGGAGTTGCATAATCTCATAGTCAAAGGAATATGTATAAGTCATGAAGAAATCAATAGCACTAAAACTTAACGATCATTATGCTAAGCTAACAGATGGGTCTTGTCCATCACATCATTCTCCTAATGATGTGATCTCATTCATCAAATGACAACACATGCATATGGTTAGGAAACTTAACCATCTTTGATTAACGAGCTAGTCTAGTAGAGGCTTACTAGGGACACCGTGTTTTGTCTATGTATCCACACATGTATCAAGTTTCTGGTTAATACAACTCTAGCATGAATAATAAACATTTATCATGATATAAGGAAATATAAAATAACAACTTTATTATTGCCTCTAGGGCATAGTTCCTTCAGCTAGTTGGGAGGCAAGCCAATAGTTATATTAATTTTCTTGTTTATTTTTCAGGTTTTGTGTGTGAAGACAATTATGGTACTATTATGGTTGTGTTTTTGTTTTTAAAATTAGTGTTTGTTCCAAGTAAAGCCTTTGAGATGATTTGGATGATAGTTGCTTTGATTCTATGCAAAAACAGAAACTTTTGCGTCTAGTAGGAGAATTGTTGATATTTTCTGGAGTGTGATAAAATTCTGAATTTAATACACATGATTGATATATAAATTTCCCATGATGTCTTAATTTTTAAGAATTTTTGGAGTTACCTACGTATGGTAATTGTTCGAATTATTATAGGCTATTCTGTTTTTGATAGATTCTATTTTCGTTGCATTGTTTGCTTGTTTTGTAGAATCCATGGATTGTATTGGGGGTATAAGCCATGGTGAAGTTAGAATACAGTAGGTATAATGCAATAATAAAACATTAATGGGTTTACAACAGCACCTAAAGTAGTGATTTGCTTTGTTATACTAACGGATCGCACGAAGGTTCTTTTGAGTTTTGTGTGCTGAAGTTTTCAAGTTTTGGGTGAGATCAAGGAATAAGTTGTGGAAAGATCCTAAGCTTGGGATTCTCAAGCCCCCCCAAGGTAATATTCAAGGACTGCCAAGCATCTAAGCTTGGGTATGCCCCGGAAGGCATCCCTCTTTCTTCTACCAACTATCGATAATTTTACTTGGAGCTATATTTTTATTCATCACATGATATGAGTTTTGCTTGGAGCGTCGTATATTATACGAGTCTTTGATTTGTTTGCTTTTTATTTTGTCACAATCATATTTGCTAGACACACCTTTTTGAGAGGGACACACATTATTCATGATTTGGTAGAATACTCTATGTGCTTCACTTTCATCTTTTGAGCTAGAAAGTTGCTGTAGTGCTTCACTCTTATATCTTTTAGATCACGACGGTGGTTATATTTTAGAGAAATAGTTGCACTCTCATGCGTCACTTATATCTTTTTGAGAGTTCATAATAGTAATGGCAATTAGTACAAGCTATGAATTTGGTCCCAATATGTTAGGTATTCAAGAGGTATATGATAAAAACTTTCATGTAGATCACTGAATATGATAAGTTTGATTCCTTGCAAGAGTTTTGAGATATAAAGGTGGTAATATGTGGATTGTGCTATTGAGTAATTGTGATTTAGTAAGAATATTGATGTTAAGGTTTCTGATTCCCGAAGCAGGCATGTATAGGCTCTTGTTACGCTAAGAAGTTGGAGCATGATTTATTATTGATTGTCTTACTTATGAGTGGTGGTCCGGGATGAGCGATGGTCTTTTCCTACCAATCTATCCCTCTAGGCATGCATAGTAGTACTTTTCTTTGAGGGTTAATAAACTTTTGCAATAAGTACATGAGTTCTTTATGAATAATGTGAGTCCATGGATTATACGCACTCTCACCATTCCACAATTTGCTAGCCTCTTCAGTGCCCTGCATTTCCCATTCTCACCTTGAGATGTGATGCAAACTTTGATGGTGCGTCCAAACCCCGTGATATGAAACACTCTATCACACATAGGCCTCCTTATATGTTTCTCAAAACAGCCACCATACCTACCTATTATGGCATTTCCATTGCCATTCCAAGATATATTGACATGAAACTTCCACCATTCCGTTTTATTATGACACATATCATCATTGTCATTGTCGGAATTCGGGTTCCGAAGACCCTTGAGAGGTTCAAACTCTAGGGTGCATGCGAAGAACTCGTCCTCCCTAGTCTGCCTATTCGCTAATCTCACAGCCTAGCTCGACGAACTGAATCGAAAAGAGACACAGCAGTTTACCCAGGTTCGGGCCACCTTGCGGTGTAAAACCCTATTCCTGCTTTGTGGTGGATTGGCCTCGAGGGGCTGAGGACGAACTAGTACAGTGGGAGAACAACCTCAGGAGGAGGAGTGTGAGGATGATCTGAATGATCCGTCCCCCTCTATGGTGGTGGCTAAGTCCAATTTATAGAGGCCTTGGTCCTCATCCCAAATGAAGGCGGGAAGGGATACCACAATGGCCAAATTTGAAGGGACACAACTAGTACATGCTATCCTGACAAAAGTAGTCTTTGTCTACAAAAGCCTCTGGTCATGACTGTGACGTCCCCGATTTAATCGTACACTAATCATACATGCAAACGTGTATGATCAAGATCAGGGACTCACGGGAAGATATCACAACACAACTCTACAAATAAAATAAGTCATACAAGCATCATATTACAAGCCAGGGGCCTCGAGGGCTTGAATACAAGAGCTCGATCATAGACGAGTCAGGGGAAGCAACAATATCTGAGTACGGACATAAGTTAAACAAGTTGCCTTAAGAAGGCTAGCACAAACTGGGATACAGATCGAAAGAGGCGCAGGCCTCCTGCCTGGGATCCTCCTAACTACTCCTGGTCGTCGTCAGCGGGTAGCATGTAGTAGTAGGCACCTCCGGTGTAGTAGGAGTCGTCATCGACGGTGGCGTATGGCTCCTAGGCTCCAGCATCTGGTTGCGATAACCAGGTAGAAAGGATAGAGGGAAGAGAAGGAGAAAGCAACCGTGAGTACTCATCCAAAGTACTCGCAAGCAAGGAGCTACACTACATATGTATGCATTGGTATCAACTGGAATAAGACTATTATATGTGGACTGAACTGCAGAAAGCCGGGATAAGGGGGGATAGCTAGTCCTTTCGAAGACTACGCTTCTGGCAGCCTCGTCTTGCAGCATGTAGAAGAGAGTAGACTGAAGACCTCCAAGTAGCATCATATAGCATAATCCTAACCGATGATCCTCCCCTCGTCGCCCTGTGAGAGAGCGATCACCGGTTGTATCTGGCACTTGGAAGGGTGTGTTTTATTAAGTATCCGGTTCTAGTTGTCATAAGGTCAAGGTACAACTCCAAGTCGTCCTGTTACCAAAGATCACGGCTATTCGAATAGTTTAACTTCCCTGCAGGGGTGCACCACATATCCCAACACGCTCGATCCCATTTGGCCGGACACACTTTCCTGGGTCATGCCCGGCCTCGGAAGATCAACACGTTGCAGCCCTACCTAGGCACAACAGAGAGGTCAGCACGCCGGTCTAAATCCTATGGCGCAGGGGTCTGGGCCCATCGCATATTGCACACCTACACGTTGCGTACGCGGCCGGAAGCAGAACTAGCCCTCTTAATACAAGAGCAGGCTTACGGTCCAATCCGGCGCGCGCCACTCAGTCGCTGACGTCACGAAGGCTTCGGCTGATACCACGACGTCGAGTGCCCGTAACTGTCCCCGCGTAGATGGTTAGTGCATATAGGCCAGTAGCCAGACTCAGATCAAATACCAAGATCTCGTTAAGCGTGTTATTTTGAAATAACCGCGAACGCCAACCAGGGCCAGGCCCACCTCTCTCCTAGGTGGTCTCAACCTGCCCTGTCGCTTCGCCACAAAGATCCACACAGAGGGCCGTTGGGACAAAGGTCCTTTCAGCCCCCAATCTGTGAATCACTCGCGGGTGCTCCACAAGCCGACCCGTCTTTAGTCACCACATGTATCCTGTATAAAGTATATAGTATATACCCGTGATCACCTCCCGAGTGATCACAGCCCGATAATATAGCATGGCAGACGGACAAGAATGTATGGCCACTGATGATAAACTAGCATCCTATACTAAGCATTAGGATTGCAGGTAAAGGTATCAACAGTAGTGGCAAGGATAGGCTATGCATCAGAATAGGATTAACGGAAAGCAGTAACATGTTACACTACTCTAATGCAAGCAGTAGGGAGAAGAGTAGGCGATATCTGGTGATCAAAGGGGGGGCTTGCCTGGTTGCTCTGGCAAGAGAGAAGGGTCGTCAACTCCGTAGTCGTACTGGGTAGCAGCGGCGTCGGTCTCGGTGTCTAGCGAAAGAAGAGGGGGGAAGAAACAATCAATACAATGCAAACAGATGCATAATGATGCATGACAAGACAAGTAACGGTGCTAGGGGTGCCCTAACGCGGTATGAGGTGATATCGGTGAAGGGGGGAAACATGCAGGAAGGTATCCCCGGTGTTTTGCGTTTTCGGGCAGAGGAGCCGGAGGGGGAAATTTACGAGTTCGATAGGTTAGGGAGGTGTGGCGGACGAACGGGTTGCGTATCCGGAATCGTCTCGTCGTTCTGAGCAACTTTCATGTACAAAGTATTTTCATTCGAGTTACGGATTAAAAGATATGATTTTCTAAAGATTTTATTAATTTCTGATTTTAATTATTTATTTAAATCCAACATTATCCAAAACAGTGAATGATGACGCAGGCATGACATCATAGTGATGTCAGCAGGTCAACTGGTCGGTTGACCAGTCAAACCAGACAGGTGGGTCCAGTGGGACCCACATGTCATTGACAGGGTACTAACAGAGTTTTAAAACTAACTAAATAGGCTAATTAGTGGGTGGGACCCGGTAGTCAGTGAGAGATTAGTGTTTAATTAACTAATTTAATTAATTAACAAATTATCTTATTTAATTTTATTCGTTTTTGACATGGGGCCCGCATGTCAGTGGCAGTAGCTGCCACGCCAGCAGTTGACTGGGTCAACCCAGTCAACTAGGACCCGCAGGTCCCGCTGGCAGTGGCCTTGGGGTGGCCCCAGGCCAACCACGTAGGCAGCGGCCGGCGTTTGGCCGCCGGCGACGTCAGAACGCGGCGGGGGCTCCCGGGCCTCGTCGGGATTTCGCTACATGGCGCCGTTCGGCGCGCAACTTGGTCCAGCCGAACGGCCACTCGATGCCGCGTCGAGTGGGGGTGGTGGTATGGCCGGACTTGGCCGGAATCGGCACCGGCGACGAGCAGAGGCGGCGGCGCGTACGGGTGCTCGACGGAAACGGCGCTACGGAGCATGGTAGGCCACGTGGGAGGGGGCGTTTGGTCGAGAGCGAGGAGCTGCATCGAACCGTGGCGGTGGCGTGGCCGGAGGAGGGCCGCAGCGTCATCGGCGACGAGCGGGGCGGACGCCGGCGTTCGGCCGCGGTGGGGAACGCCTATGCTGGCCACGGTAGGACCAACGGGTGGTCGCTCCGGGTTCCTACAGCGATGCTGAGCACGATAGGCATGAGCCCGGGACCAAATGGTCACCGGACGGCTGCCGGCGACGAGCGCGTGCGGCGATGCGCTCGGGCAAGTTGGGGGGGGGGGCGGCGCGTCCAACTAGCGAACGGCGTCGAGAGAGAGAGGGGAGGGAGCGGGGGCTCACCGAGCGGCACACACGGTGGCCCTTGGCGGCTTAGTAGCTGCAGAGGGCGTCGCCGGAGTTGGGGACGAGCAGCGGCGAGGCGGAGGAAGAAGACAACCTCGCCCACGACGCTGCGATGTTGCGGAGCTCGAACCAACGGTCGAGGACGATGAGGAGGGCGACGAGGGAGACCGGCGACACGTTGGCGCGGTGCGGGGAGGACGGTGGCCACGGCTACATGACGGCCACGGCCATGGAAGCGCTCGGACGGGGGCGGATCTGAGGAGCGAGACGGAGGCGGAGATCGAGGAGGAGAGCAGGGGGGCAAGTGGGGAGGGGAGCCCGAGGGGGCGCGGCGTCGGCGCCCTTATCCTCTCCAGGGGCCTGTAGCGGCGCGGGGCAGCGAGTTGGTCCGTCGGCGACACGGGCGCGGTCGGACGAACAGTGGGGGGGCGTGGGTAGGAGGTGCCAGAGGTGGGGAGGTGGCAGCTGGGCCACCTGGGCCGGCCAGGTGCGAGGGAATGGGCTGAAGCCCAGGGGGGAGCTAGTGGGTCTTTCTCCTTTCCTTTGGTTCTTTTTCTTTTGTTTTGTTTTGTTTCTGTTTTGTATTTTCTTATATTTATTTCCTTTTCCTTTTCTGTTTTATTTAATTTAGGGCATTAGGTATTTTATAAAAATGTGTTTGTTGCACCATAATTACCTTTGTAATATTCGGCAACCACCGAACAATTTTGTTTTAATTTTTGAAAACTTTTATTGTGATCATTAATTTGAATTTGAATTTCGAACGGTTTCGAATTATTGCGAGGATAGCAACAGTAACCGAGGTGTCATGGCACGATTAGCGTGGGATTACTGTAGCATGATTATCCGGGCATTAGAAATCTCCTCCACTACAAGAAATTCCGTCCCGAGATTTAGGAGGTAGAAGGAAACAGTGCGGGGTATTCATCACGAAGACGATCCTCGCGTTCCCAGGTGGCTTCGTCTTTAGAGTGATTCGAGCACTGGACCTTGAGGAACTTGATCGCCTTCTGACGTGTGCGGCGTTCAGCTTGGTCGAGAATGCGGACCGGATGCTCTTTATATGAGAGGTCCTATTGCAATTCGAGCACTTCATGATCCACTGCTCGGATTGGGTCCTTGAAGTAGCGACGGAGCTGTGACACGTGGAACACATTGTGAACCTGAGAAAGGTTTGACGGAAGTTCCAGTTGATATGCTACTTTTCCAAGCCTTTCGAGAATAGTGAAAGGACCAATATATCGGGGAGCTAGCTTTCCTTTGATCCCGAAGCGGTGTGCACCCTTCATTGGTGTAACTCGAAGATAAGCCTTTTCGCCAGGTTGATAGACCATGTCTTGGTGATGACGGTCATACTGACTTTTCTGACGTGACTGAGCAGTCTTGAGATTCTCGCGAATAATGCGAACTTGTTCTTCGGCCTGTTGGATAATATCCGGACCGAAGAGTGGACGTTCCCCAGTTTCTGACCAGTTCAGTGGGGTTCGGCACTTTTGTCCATATAATACTTCGAAGGGGGCCATCTTCAGACTAGCTTGATAGCTATTATTATAAGAAAACTCAGCATACGGGAGAGATTCCTCTCATTTCTTGCTGAAGGAAATAACACAAGCTCGAAGCATATCTTCGAGAACTTGGTTGACATGTTCAACTTGCCCTTGTGACTGTGGATGAAACGCAGTACTGAAAGATAAGTGAGTCCCCATAGCTTCTTGGAAACTTGCGCAGAATCTTGAAGTGAATAAGCTGCCACGGTCCGAACTGATAACCAGTGGAATACCGTGAAGTGAAACAATTCTGGACATGTAGAGAGTAGCAAGCTGACTAGCAGTGATTGTCTCTTTGACCGCCAGAAAATGGGCAACTTTGGAAAGCCGGTCAATGACGACAAGAATAGCATCATTACCTTTCTGCGATTTGGGAAATCCAGTGACGAAGTCCATTTCAACATGGTCCCATTTCCATTCAGGAATAGAGATAGGTTGCAGAGTTCCAGCAGGCCTTTGATGCTCTGCTTTGATTCGGCGACAAACGTCACACTCAGCAACATAACGAGCAATGTCCTGCTTCATATTAGACCACCAGAATCTTTGACGAATATCCTGGTACATCTTTGTACTACCAGGGTGGATGGACAGAGGCATATCATGGGCTTCTTGCATAACCCTTTTAGTCTTATCCAGGTTTTTCTTCGAACATGGTACCACTAGGCGGCCTTTGAAATACAAGGCGCCATCGCCAGCGATAGTGAAGAATGAGGGCTTTCCTTCTGCTAGATGGCGTTTAATCTTATGGACTTCAGAGTCATAACGTTGAATAGTCTTTATACCAGCTACGAGATCTGGTACGACAGCCAGGGTATTTAGAGAACCCTTAGTAACAACAAGAAGATTCATCTTGCGGAACTCCGGGGGAGGGGGAGCGAGTGCTCCAGGAGGAACAATATGGAGGTTCAGCTTTCTAAATTCTTCGACAAGCGAGGGCTGAACTTGGTGAACCTGGAGGTGGTTGCAGTAAGACTTGCGGCTCAGGGCATCAGCCATTACATTAGCCTTGCCGGGGGTATAAGATATACCCACGTCAAAGTCTGCAACAGTCTCCATCCATCTCTGCTGGCGAAGGTTCAGATCTGGCTGAGTAAACAGATACTTCAGACTTTGGTGGTCGGTGAAGATCTCGCAATGATTACCGAGAAGGTAATGTCGCCACTGCTTTAGTGCATGAATTACAGCAGCAAGCTCGAGGTCATGAACTGGGTAGTTTTCTTCGTGAGGGCGCAGTTGGCGAGAGGCATAAGCAATCACTCTGCGCTCTTGCATTAGGACACAGCCTAATCCTTGACGGGAAGCGTCGCAGTAAATGACGAAGTCGTTCTTAGTATCAGGTGGAGCAAGCACGGGGGCAGAGGTCAACTTGTCTTTGAGCGCCTCAAAACTTTCCTGACACTTGTCTGTCCATTCGAACTTGACACCCTTATGCAACAGATTAGTCAGAGGCCTGGCAATCTTGGAGAAGTTCTCGACGAATCGACGGCAATAGCTGGCGAGACCGAGAAAACTTCGGACTTGCTTGACATTCTTCGGAGGAGTCCAATCAGGAATAGCCTGAACTCATTCAGGGTTGACGGCAATACCATCCTTGGAGATGACATGCCCAAGATAGGTTACTTCGGGGAGCCAGAATTCACACTTGGAATACTTAGCATACAGTTGGTGCTCTTGAAGCTTTTCTAGCACCAGACGAAGATGTCCAACATGTTCTTCCTCGTTCTTGGAAAATACAAGGATATCATCCAGATAAACCACGACGAACTTGTCGAGGTAATCCATGAATATATAGTTCATCAGACGAGAGAAGGTGGCGGCAGCATTCGTTAAGCCGAATGACATGACGGTGTACTCGTATGATCCATACCGAGTCACGAAGGCAGTTTTTGGGATATCCTCTTCACGAACACGGATTGGTGGTAACCTAGCCTCAAATCGAGTTTGGAGAACACTGATGAGCCAGCCAGTTGATCATAAAGATCATTGATCTGAGGAAGAGGATATTTATTCTGAATGGTAGCTTGGTTTATAGGACGGTAGTCTTGGACTAATCGGTTTGTCATATCCTTTTTCTTAACAAAGAGAGAAGGTGCTCCCCAAGGAGAGCAACTTGGGCGAATGAAACCTTTGACAAGAGATTTGTCGATTTCCTCCTTAAGCTCAATGAGTTCATGCGGCGGCATCTTATAGGGTCGTTTAGCTATAGGTGTGGTGCCGGGTTTCAAGTCAATGATGAACTCGACAGCTCTAGCAGGAGGAATCCCTAGAAGTTCTTCTGGGAAGACATCTTGGAATTCACGAACGACGGGAATGTTTTCAATGCCCTCAAGTGGTGCAGCGTTCAACGCATTCAAGGCATAAAGTCGTGCCTCGGCGTTCTGAACTAGATGAGCTTGGTAAGATATTATTTCGTCAGAAGGGTGTAGCAGATGGACGACCTTAGTGGCGCAAACTATAGAAGCAGTATGCGCTTTCAACCAATCCATTCCCAGAATGAGGTCGATGTTAGACGACTTCAGGATAATGGGAGAGGCATAGAATTCCAGCCCTTCGATTTCCACAGGGACATCGGTGCCAACCAGTGAGGTTTGACATTGTCCCACAGGGGTTTTTACCAATACCGAAGTGTTCATCTCCTCACATTTAACGTCATGCTTGTATGCAAAATCTTCTGACATGAATGAATGCGATGCTCCTGAATCGAATAAAACAGATGCAGGTACTGAGTTTACGAGGAGTGTACCCATCACGGTAGCAAGCTGGTCTAGAACTTCATTGAGATCAACATGGTTGGCATGAACAGGACCATAAGACTTGGCATTGTTGTTGCGAGGCTGGTTGCTTCACGGCCAGCTGTGGGGAGGGCCAGTTGATTCTCGTTCTGATTGCAATCCCTAGCACGGTGACCTGGCTGACCACACTTGTAGCAGAGACCATTATTGGGAGTGGGAACAGGAGCTTGTGGTGGTGGAGCTAGAAGTCTTGGCTGCCTAGTTGGAGGAGCAGGCAGACGAGGTGCAGCATAGGTCTGCCTTGGGGCAGGTGCATTCGGCTGGTACATGCTGTTGGGAATCCATATCTTGCGCTTCTGCGAAGACGGGCCCGATGATGAGCCCGTGTCACGATTGCGCCTGTGAGATCTCTGGTATTCCTGCAGACCAGTTTCGACATTGATGGCTTTGTTCACTAGAGTGGCGAAATCAGCAAAGTCATGCACTAGAAGTGCGAGCTTGATGTCAGCTTGAAGGCCATCAGGGAACTTCTCCTGTCTGCGTGCATCAGTTGCAATGTCCTCTTCAGCATAGTGGGACAAGTCCAGAAACTCCCGCTGGTAAGCTTCCACAGTTTTGTTGCCTTGGGTGAGGTTGCGGAACTCACGCTTCTTCCGGTCCATGACTCCTTGAGGAATGAAGCGAGCACGGAAGGTAGCTTGGAAGTCTGGCCAGGTGATGATTGTTCCAACTGGCAGAGTACGCCTGTGGCTGTCCCACCATTGAGCCGCGGGTCCTTTCAGGAAGAAGGAAGCAAAGGTGACATAGCTGGCAGGGGCTACATCAGCAGACTCCATCTCATAGGTGATGTCACGGAGCCAGTCGTCAGCATCCAGAGGCTGAGTTGAGCTGCGGTACACGGTTGGGTTGAGGCGCATGAAATCCTGCAGAGTCACTTGGGTTGGCTGCTGGTTCATATTGGGGCGAGGATACTGAGCCATAATATTCTCCATGAACTGACGATTCAGCTCAAACTGTTGCATCATCCCAGCCATGTACTCAGGCGGTGGTGGGGCGTTGCCACCACGACCACGACCACCTGGTCTAACCATCCTGCTAATATATAACAGTGGTAGTTCAGCATTGAGAAATTTGCAACGACAAGAATCATTCATGATGAAACATGCACAACGAAAGCAGCACGATAGATACTACATAGTAGTCGGCATATCTTACAAAAGAGATCATGCATAGAGTTCGTTACACAGAGTTCGGTACACATGCTAAGACATCATAGGCGGCACACAGGCTCGCGGCGAATGCATCTAACACTAACAAGCAAGTCTACATCAGTCCCATGCGGTACTGCGGAGGTAGGTGTAGCCCGACAGCTGGTAGTGACGCGAAGGAAAGACCTCCACGCGAGTAGCCTGGGGTCCGCGGATACTCTGGCGCGGAACCCGATGCGCAGGTGGCAGGAGAGGACCCGATGCAGGAGAGTAGCCTCCCACATCTGGCCAGCCGACGCCCTGGGGCATCACGGTCTGGGCAGGGTAGATTGTAGAACACGATAGATCACCAGAGCGGACAGAGGGGTGCAACAGCGTCAGAGCACGATACAGGTGCTGACGGGTGGTGTACAGCTCGTGGCGAAGAGGTCGGTTAGCTCTATCCAGCCCATCAGCATGCAGAACCAGGTTCTGATGGTAGAAGGGCTCTCGGGTGACAGTGGAGTAGGCAGCAGTGTAGTATCCCTCCGCACCAACATCGGATGCGATAGCAATGTGCCTGAAGGGGGAGGTATCCAACTCCTGATACTCTCCACGAAGACGTGTCAGAGCAGCATAAGCAGCATCGTGGACCACCATATCGATAGTCACTCCAACTCCATGAGCAGTGTGCAGCACGGTAATGGAGTCATACTCTCGAGAGTAGAGGTGGACGATGGCACGGTACTGCTCCTGGTTGAAGTCCTGATACTCCTCATAGACGGTGTATTCAGGGTGCCAGCGATAACCCAGATAGGTCATCATCTCAACCAACACAGAAGGTGATCCTGAGGCACCAATGGCCGTCGTGTGGCGCACGACCTGCCTCGTGGGTTCCATCTGAAAACAAGGATGTTTTCACAGGAGTCAAATGACAATGTGGATAATGTTCAAATACCACTCTAAAGAATAACTAGGGCTTATCCAACTTTGGGGTGAACGTGGTCACGGGATCCTAGTGTTAGAGTTAGTAAAATCGTTTAACCCGAGTAGGAGAGAGTTCAGTGTCCTAGAGTAAGGATCAAGGAGTAAAAGAGCCTAATACCACCCAGATGGCGATGTGGGCCTGTAAGGCACACAACCATGTTAGTAAAAGTTTTTGTAATGTCTAGACTCAACTTCGGCCAAGGAGTGTGGAAGGGGGATTCCTACAGGCAGTCGGCTCTGATACCAACTTGTGACGCCCCCGATTTAATCATACACTAATCATACACGCAAACGTGTACGATCAAGATCAGGGACTCACGGGAAGATATCACAACACAACTCTACAAATAAAATAAGTCATACAAGCATCATATTACAAGCCAGGGGCCTCGAGGGCTCGAATACAAGAGCTCGATCATAGATGAGTCAGCGGAAGCAACAATATCTGAGTACGGACATAAGTTAAACAAGTTGCCTTAAGAAGGCTTAGCACAAACTGGGATACAGATCGAAAGAGGCGCAGGCCTCCTGCCTGGGATCCTCCTAACTACTCCTGGTCATCGTCAGCGGGCAGCACGTAGTAGTAGGCACCTCCGGTGTAGTAGGAGTCGTCATCGACGATGGCGTCTGGTTCCTGGGCTCCAGCATCTGGTTGCGACAACCAGGTAGAAAGGATAGAGGGAAGAGAAGGAGAAAGCAACCGTGAGTACTCATCCAAAGTACTCGCAAGCAAGGAGCTACACTACATATGTATGCATTGGTATCAACTGGAATAAGGCTATTATATGTGGACTGAACTGCAGAAAGCCGGGATAAGGGGGGATAGCTAGTCCTTTCGAAGACTACGCTTCTGGCAGCCTCGTCTTGCAGCATGTAGAAGAGAGTAGACTGAAGACCTCCAAGTAGCATCGTATAGCATAATCCTAACCGATGATCCTCCCCTCGTCGCCCTGTGAGAGAGCGATCATCGGTTGTATCTGGCACTTGGAAGGGTGTGTTTTATTAAGTATCCGGTTCTATTTGTCATAAGGTCAAGGTACAACTCCAAGTCGTCCTGTTACCGAAGATCACGGCTTTTCAAATAGATTAACTTCCCTGCAGGGGTGCACCACATATCCCAACACGCTCGATCCCATTTGGACGGACACACTTTCCTGGGTCATGCCCGGCCTCGGAAGATCAACATGGCGCATCCCTACCTAGGCACAACAGAGAGGTCAGCACGCCGGTCTAAATCCTATGGCGCAGGGGTCTGGGCCCATCGCCCATTGCACACCTGCACATTGCGTACGCGGCCGGAAGCAGAACTAGCCCCCTTAATACAAGAGCAGGCTTACGGTCCAATCCGGCGCGCGCCACTCAGTCGCTGACGTCACGAAGGCTTCGGCTGATACCACGACGTCGAGTGCCCATAACTATCCCCGCATAGATGGTTAGTGCATATAGGCCAGTAGCCAAACTCAGACCAAATACCAAGATCTCGTTAAGCGTGTTATTTTGAAATAACCGCGAACGCCGACCCGGGCCAGGCCCACCTCTCTCCTAGCTGGTCTCAACCTGCCCTGTCGCTTCGCCACAAAGATCCACACAGAGGGCCATTGGGACAAAGGTCCTTTCAGCCCCCAATCCGTGAATCACTCGCGGGTGCTCCACAAGCCGACCCATCTTTTGTCACCACATGTATCCTGTATAAAGTATATAGTATATACCCGTGATCACCTCCCGAGTGATCACGGCCCGATAATATAGCATGGCAGACGGACAAGAATGTATGGCCACTGATGATAAACTAGCATCATATACTAAGCATTAGGATTGCAGGTAAAGGTATCAACAGTAGTGGCAAGGATAGGCTATGCATCAGAATAGGATTAACGGAAAGCAGTAACATGTTACACTACTCTAGTGCAAGCAGTAGGGAGAAGAGTAGGTGATATCTGGTGATCAAAGGGGGGGGGCTTGCCTGGTTGCTCTGGCAAGAGAGAAGGGTCGTCAACTCCGTAGTCGTACTGGGTAGCAGCGGCGTCGGTCTCGGTGTCTAGCGGAAGAAGAGGGGGGAAGAAACAATGAATACAATGCAAACAGATGCATAACGATGCATGACAAGACAAGTAACGGTGCTAGGGGTGCCCTAACGCGGTATGAGGTGATACCGGTGAAGGGGGAAACATCCGGGAAGGTATCCCCGGTGTATCGCGTTTTCGGGCAGAGGAGCCGGAGGGGCAAAGTTACGAGTTCAATAGGTTAGGTAGGTGTGGCGGACGAACGGATTGCGTATCCGGAATCGTCTCGTCGTTCTGAGCAACTTTCATGTACAAAGTATTTTCATCCGAGTTACGGATTAAAAGATATGATTTTCTAAAGATTTTATTAATTTCTGATTTTAATTAATTATTTAAATCCAACATTATCCAAAACAGTGAATGATACCGCAGGCATGACATCATAGTGATGTCAGCAGGTCAACTGGTCGGTTGACCAGTCAAACCAGACAGGTGGGTCCAGTGGGACCCACATGTCATTGACAGGGTACTAACAGAGTTTTAAAACTAACTAAATAGGCTAATTAGTGGGTGGGGCCCGGTAGTCAGTGAGAGATTAGTGTTTAATTAACTAATTTAATTAATTAACAAATTATCTATTTAATTTTATTCGTTTTTGACATGGGGCCCGCATGTCAGTGGCAGTAGCTGCCACGTCAGCAGTTGACTGGGTCAACCCAGTCAACTAGGACCTGCAGGGCCCGCTGGCAGTGGCCTTGGGGTGGCCCCAGGCCAACCACGTAGGCGGCGGCCAGCGTTTGGCCGCCGGCGACGTCAAAACGCGGCGGGGGCTCCCGGGCCTCGTCGGGATTTCGCTACACGGCACCGTTCGGCGCGCAGCTTGGTCCAGCCGAACGGCCACTCGATGCCGCGTCGAGTGGGGGTGGTGGTATGGCCGGACTTGGCCGGAATCGGCACCGGCGACGAGCAGAGGGGGCGGGGCGTACGGGTGCTCGACGGAAACGGCGCTACGGAGCAAGGTAGGCCGCGACGAGCGGAGCGGACGCTGGCGTTCGGCCGCGGTGGGGAACGCCTATGCTGGCCACGGTAGGACCAATGGGTGGTCGCTCCGGGTTCCTACAGCGATGCTAAGCACGATAGGCATGAGCCCGGGACCAAATGTTCACCGGACGGCTGCCAGCGATGAGCGCGTGCGGCGATGTGCTCGGGCAAGTTGGGGGGGGGGGAGGGCGGCGCGTCCAACTAGCGAACGGCGTCGAGAGAGAGAGGGGAGGGAGCGGGGGCTCACCGAGCGGCACACACGGTGGCCCTTGGCGGCTTAGTAGCTGCAGAGGGCGTCGCCGGAGTTGGGGATGAGCGGCGGCGAGGCAGAGGAAGAAGACGACCTCGCCCACGACGCTCTGACGTTGCGGAGCTCGAACCAACGGTCGAGGACGACGAGGAGGGCGACGAGGAAGACTAGCGACACGTTGGCGCGGTGCGGGCAGGACGGTGGCCACCGCTACGTGACGGCCACGGCCATGGAAGCGCTCGGACGGGGGCGGATCTGAGGAGCGAGACGGAGCCGGAGATCGAGGAGGAGAGCAGGGGGGCAAGTGGGGGAGGGGAGCCCGGGGGGGCGCGGCGTCGGCGCCCTTATCCTCTCCACGGGCCTGTAGCGGCGCGGGGCAGCGAGCTGGTCCGTCGGCGACGCGGGCGCGGTCGGACGAACAGTGGGGGGCGTGGGGAGGAGGTGCCAGAGGTGGGGAGGTGGCAGCAGGGCCACCTGGGCCGGCCGGGTGCGAGGGAATGGGCTGAAGCCCAGGGGGGAGCTAGTGGGGTCTTTCTCCTTTCCTTTGGTTCCTTTTCTTTTCTTTTTTTTTGTTTCTGTTTTGTATTTTCTTATATTTATTTCTTTTTCCTTTTCTGTTTTATTTAATTTAGGGCATTAGGTATTTTATAAAAATGTGTTTGTTGCACCATAATTACCTTTGTAATATTCGGCAACCACCGAACAATTTTGTTTTAATTTTTGAAAACTTTTATTGTTATCATTAATTTGAATTTGAATTTCGAACGGTTTCGAATTATTGCGAGGATAGCAATAGTAACCGAGGTGTCATGGCACGATTAGCGTTGGATTACTGTAGCATGATTATCCGGGCGTTACAATGACGCCGTGGTGGGCTCGGTGATGACCTCCGTCCTGCTGTCCTGGCAGTCTTGGACTTGTTGCACCAGAATGGAAACCTTTGGCTGATTCCTCGGGGCTCCGCAGCTGCGCTTTCCTCCTTAGTACCAAAGAGGAAACGGATACACTGCACCCGCTGGTGCCCGCCTGGCCCTGGTCATCACGGCTCACGTCATCTGAACCTCGCGAGGTGAGCCTTTGATAGAAATCTCCGCTCCTCGGGAGCGAGCCTAGAGAGACTACTCCCCGTGGAGGTCTTGACGTCATCCGCCTCGCGAGGGTCTTGAGTTGTTGATGCTGAAGCTGGGCCGTATCGGGCCGTCGATGGAGCCATGCCGTGTGCCACAGGCGAGCAAGTCTGGGTAACCCCGTTCCCAGAATGCCGACAGTAGCCCCCGGGCCCAAGGCGCGCTCGTACTTGGCATCGAGGCGAAGCCAAAGGGCAAGTGCGGAGCGCCGCAGGCCCTAACCACCCATGGCCTTGGTCGACGTGTGGCGGTTGATGGGACGTGGGCGTCTCCACTTCCCCATGCTGGCTCGGCAACCGTTTGACTTGACGAGACTCTGTTGCATGGAGAGAGAAAACCATCATTGCGTGTGATCGTGGACGCCGACAGTTGGCCTCCCTCCGGCTATAAATGAGGGGAGAGGCGGAGCCCCCTTTGCTCATCTCCATCTTCTTGCCACCTGCTTCTTCTTCTTTCTTGTCCCATCATCTTGCTGCAATTCTCATGGCACCGACAAGGAAATTTTCCGCCCCCGAGAAGGGGAAAGAACCCAAGGAGGGGCCAGACTCGCTACCGCCCAAGAGGGGGCGAGGCCGCCCTCGCAATCATGCTACAACCCCGATGGTAGCTCCTCAAGGGCACGGGCGCACTTCTTTGGGGGCCGGTGTCACTTTGGGTGGCCGCAACGCGGCTTCTTCTCAAGGTGGGGGCCGCCAAGGGTGAGGCAGACCCTGCGATGAGGGGAGGCGCGCCCTGGTCGCCCGGCCTCCTCGGCCGTGCTTCCATTTGGCGGATCTACTCCCTGAGTTCGTCGTGTAGTCGGAGAGGCCCGCCGGCACCTGGCTTCAGCTTCCGCGCTCCTTTGCCGGCGAGTTGCCGGCCATGGGGCTTGACGACCTCCGGCTGCAGGCTGACGGCTGCTGCAGCAGCGCCTTGTGGGTCGGGGTCGAGGTCACCGCCACAGGCAACGTGGCCCTGACCTGCAGTTGGCATGCGTTCGCCCGCACACGAGGCCTGAGCGGGAGGTGCACACTCCACTTCAAGTATGATGGCCTCGCGACCCTCTGTGTCAGGGTGTTTGGGGGAGACGACCGTTGCACGAGGTGTTGCCCCGAAGACGGCAGCGACGACGATGAGCTTGGCCTTGACGGCAGCCGCGACGACGCTGAGGGTGAGCTTGCCCTTGGCGACGGCAGCCGCGACGTCGCCGAGGGTGAGCTTTCCCTTGGCGACGGTCGCGCTTCCTTCAGCAGCAACGGCTCCTCTTCCGGCGAGAGCACGAGCAGCGGCGGCTATGACCAGCCACCATGTCGTCGGGCTCGCATCGGGGAAGGTGGCGGGCCGTCTCCTCGCCGTGCTCCGGTGAAGCGGGAGGAGGACTCGGGCTGAGTCCGGGGCTGCCAGAGCCTGGCGTCAGGAGCTGTTGCGGCCGTGCGGGCCACTTTTGTTTAACCTTTCCTTCTTCCTGCATTTTGAAAAAATTAGAGGGCCCCGCTGGGGTGTGTAATGAACTATGGCACTTACGCCACTATGCTATGCTTATTATTCTGATGTTATGCCGTGATATATGTGCTCCGAGTAGGTGTGGTTTGGGTACTTAGCTTGATATGCTTGCGGCAGTTTCCTGTCTCGCAAGGGCAAGCTTCCTGCCTTGCTAGGGCGCACCTCTCCAGCAGCGTCCGGCGGACCTCCCTTCCTGACGCCTCAGAAGCCGTCGGGGCTCAGGAGGCGTTATAAAGTTGCAGAGTTATTAGAAAGCTTGGCGGGGCGTCGCATTCTTCCTCGTGTGAGCCCCCAAGCATGGGTTGGTTGGGGCTAGTACACCGCGTCTCACTGCCCGGAGGCATGGACTTAAGAGGGTGCACATGCCCACTAGCTCATTCGAGAGCGTCTCGCAAGGATTAAAGAAGCCGAGGCTTCGACAGGTGTGTTCGCGGTACGGGTGAACCCAAACGCACACACCTGCCTAGCCCTCATGCGCATGACGCGTGAGGAGGAGCGATGGGCAACTGCCGCTCTTCCTGGGCCAAGATCGAGAGGCAAGTGAAGCAAGAGGAGACAAATAAAATTCAACTAGGCGAACGAGAAAGAACGCGAAAACTCCAAATTCCATTAAAAAGTTGCAAACCAACTAAAAAAAGCAAGCAAAAGAACAGCCGCGTCTGGCACCTAGTCTAGTCTTCTCACCAGCGTGGAGTTAAGTGCTGCCACTAGGACGTGGGAGGGAGCCCCCGTGAGGCCCGCGGGCGACACTTAAGAGACTCCAGGGTGTGTACAGCCCCACTCATTATTACGTGAGAGTATGACGAGCGGAGACCTTCATAGCCATGGGGCCTTGCTTCATGGGTAGAACTTCCGGAGGTGTTGGATGTTCCAGGCGTTCTGGATGGGGATTCCGTCCTGCGCCTCCAAGCGTGCGGCACCGGGCCTGGAGACACAGGCGATCCTGAACGGACCCTCCCACATGGGTGAGAGCTTATGCAGTCCCTCACTGAAGAGCACCCGCCTCGGGACGAGATCACCCACCTCGAGCGCCCTGGAGTGGACGTTGCATCAGTGGTACCACCACAACGCCTGCTGGTACCTTGCTGCTTGGAGCGCGGCGTTCCTCCCCCATCACGAGGTCCATCCTCCGCGAGGCGTCCTGGCATGCCTCGTCAAACTCCAAGACCCGTGTGGAGCGATGCCTGACCTCGTGTGGGAGAACCGCTTTAGCTCTATAGACGAGGAAGAATGGAGTCGCCCGTTGGCTTGGTCCGGTGGTACGGATGGGCCACAACACGGACTAGAGCTCGTCAAGCCAGCCCCTGCCGCAGGCCTCGAGCTTCTTCTTGAAGGTTCTTGCCTTGAGGCCTCTCAGGACCTCCGTGTTGGCGCGCTCGGCCTGGCTATTGCTCCTAGGGTGTGCCAGTGAGGCATAGTATATCTGCGTTCCAAGGTTAGCACAATATGTTTTGAAAAGGTTGCTAGTGAACTGCGAGCCGTTGTCGGTGATAATACGGTTTGGAACCCCGAACCGGCTCACGAGGCCCTTGATGAACTTGACCGCCGAACCAGCTAGGATGGTGCAGACGGCCTCCACCTCCGCCCACTTGGTGAACTTGTCGATGGCGACGTATAGGTAGCGGTAACCCCCAGGCGCTCGAGGGAACGTGCCCAGGATGTCCAGCCCCCAGACCGCGAATGGCCATGAGAGCGGGATGGTATGGAGACCCTGAGCAGGCTGGTTGATTTGCTTGGCATGGAACTTGCAGGCTTCACAAGATCTCACCAGTTCAGTGGCATATTTGAGCGTCGTGGGCCAATAGAACCCGCTACGGAACGTCTTGCCCACGAGGTGCGCAATGACGAGTGATCCCACAGTCCCCGCCATGTATGTCAGCCAACAGGTCACACCCATGCTCCCTAGAGATGCATCATAGAGAAACATCGTTTGGCCGTTTCTGATAGAGCTCACCGTGCCGAATGCAGTTGGCAATGGCCTGTCGAGCCAGGCGCTCTACATCTTCCTCCTTCTCCGATAGGGTCCCCTGAAGCAGGTACGCCTTGAACTCTTTGGTCCAGCATCTCTCTTGAGGCTCAAGCGCGAGGAGTAGACGCGCTCCCGAGGTTGGCCCGCAAGCAGGGGCTCCCGAGAGGGGTGCTGGGGGGGGGGAGCTCCTCTTGAGGTGATGTTGGTTCTGCGGCAGGAGGGGCTGCAGAAGGCTTGAAGAGACACTCCTCGAAGACGCCAGGCTCCTGGGGCAGGCGCCGGGACGCCCTCTTGGCGATGTCGTCTGCTTCCTTGTTCGTGCCGCACGACACATGCTGCAGTTCCAAGCCCAAGAATTGTTTCTCAATTTTGCGTACCTCCGCAAGGTATGCCTTCATGTGCCCGTCCTTCGGCTCGTATACTTTATTGGAGAAGTTGACGAGGAGCTAGGAGTCTCCCTTGATGGTGAGGTGCTTCACTCCCAAGGCTGCAGCAGCCTTGAGACCGGCGATCAAGCCCTCGTACTCCGCGATGTTGTTGGAGACCTTCTCGCCCTGCTACAAGCAGAGCTGCATGGCGTAGTAGAGCTTGTCCTGGGTGGGCGAGATGAGCACGGCTCCAGCCCCCACGCCCTGACGCGCGAAGGCGCCGTCGAAGTACATGACCCAGCCATCTGGTGCCTCGCTTCTTGGTGAGAGGGGTTGGTCCTCGCCTACTTCGGGGCTGGGAGCGTCAGTCCATTCCGCCATGAAGTCGGCGAGTGCAGCGCCCTTGATGACCCTAGTGGTGATGAACTCCAACTGGAATGCATGCAATTCAATGTTCCATTCGACGACTCTCCCCGCAGCATTGGGGCTCCGGAGCACTCTTTCCAGTGGGTAAGTCGAGACCACTTTGATGGGGTGGCCTTGGAAGTAGTGGCGCAGCTTGCGGGAGGCGACAAGGAGTGCGAGCAAGAGCTTTTATGGCATGGGGTAGCGCGCCCGCGCGTCACGTAGTACCGTGCTGACAAAGTACACCGGATGCTCAACGAGGGCAGAAGTGTCGGTGGGGTCTTGTACCTCCTGAGGCTGGAGGGCCTCAGGAGTTTGGTCGGTTGTTGGGGCAGCCAAGGTCTCAGGAGCACCGTCCTGAAGAGCTTGGTCATCCGTTGGTGCTGCCGAGGCCTCTAGAGCGCCGTCCTGAAGCTGCGTCGTCTTGACCGGGTGTGTGGCATCGCTGGACAGGCCCTTGGCCTGGCACTCCTCCCGAACCGCCATCAGCATTGCGCTGGCTGAGTGAGTTGTGACGGCCAGGTAAAGCACCAGGGGCTCAAGAGGATGCGCCACTACCATCACCGGTGGGCTGGTGAGGTATCTCTTGAGGTCTTGGAATGCCGTCTCAACCTCCAGGGTCCACTCGAATGACCCCTTCTTCTTCATCATCTTGAAGAACGAGAGAGCGCGTTCCCCCAGATTGGAGATGAAGCGCCCAAGCGAGGTCACACAGCCTGCCAACTTTTGCATTTCCTTGAGAATTTGTGGCGGGCTCATCCTTTCTTTTTCCTTGACCTTCTCTGGGTCTGCCTCGATTCCCCTGTGCAACACTAGAAAGCCGAGCAGCTTGCCAGAGGGGATGCCAAACACACATTTCTCCTGGTTGAGCCGCGGATCCACCTTGCGCGGACTAGTAAATGTTTCTTCCAGGTCCTCGATAAGGGTCCTTGTTTCCCGAGACATCACCACTATGGCGTCGACGTAGGCCTCAGCGTTCCTCCCGAGCTGCTGACCCAGAGTGATGTGCATCAGCCACTGGAAGGTTCCTCTAGCATTGTGCAGCCCAAACTGCATGTAGGTGTAGCAATACACCCCGCATCGGGATAGGAAAGCAGTCTTCTCAACATCTTGAACCGCCATCTTGATTTGGTGATAGCCTGAGAAGGCATCCAGGAAACACAGCAGGTCGCACTCGGCGGTGGAGTCGATGATCTAATCGATACATGGAAGTGGAAAGGGTCTTGAGGTCAAGCCTTGTTGAGGTTGGTGAAGTCGACGCACATGCGCTCCTTTCCACCCTTCTTGGGGACGATAACCGGGTTCACCAACCATTTTGGGTACCACACCTCCCGAATGACACTAGCATCTTGCAGCTTGTGGGTCTCTTGGACGATGAACGACCGATTCTCTGTGGACTACCGCCGCGCCTTCTGCTTCACTGGTCATGCATTAGGGCACACCCTTAAGTGATGCTCAATTATTCCCCTCGGGATCCCAACCAGGTCCTTGGGCTCCCATGCGAACACTTCCTTGTTCGTGCGTAAGAAGTCGACCAACACCTTTTCTTGATCTAGGGAGAGGTTGGCACCTATGATAAAGGTGGCACCCGATGCCCCGTCTTCATCGACCGACACATACTTCGTCTCAGCCCGATCTTGAGAGAACATCTGCTTCTTCTCTGCTGGCGCAGCCCCCGGGACCTCTGGGGCCCCTCCCTCGGCCGGGTGCACTACTGCTATGGCCCTGAAGGTGAGCTTGAGGGCCATAAGTGCGTCCTTGGTGTCTCCTGCCACGGTGAGGATGCTGCTGCTTCCTGGCATCTTCATGAGGTTGTAGGCTGGGTGACTCACTGCCATGAACTTGGCCAGGGCCCGACACCTGAGGATGGCGTTGTACGGGAGGCTGATGCAGGCGATGTCGAAGTCGATAATTCGGTGCGGTAGTTCTCGCGAGTGCCGAAGGTGACGGGGAGGCGGATCTGCCCGAGGGGGCTAGCGGAGCTATCGACAACTCCAGAGAAGGGCTTTGTAGGGCGGAGCCGGCCATGGGCAACATGAAGCGGGCCGAATGCTTCCACCGAGAGGATGTTGAGGCCAGCTCCACCGTCGATGAGGGTTTTGGTGACCACCACGTTGTAGATGGTGGGGGTGGAGAGCATCGGGACCGCACAGGCACCGTCGGTGATCGCGGGGTGGTCCCCAGAGTCAAAGATAAGGTTGGCCTTTGGCGCTGCCCAAACTGGCGGTGCCACTTACTGCCCGTCGAGCGCGCCCACCTGGCAAAAGAACTGCTTGATGTGGCGACCCGAGGGTGGCGCCTGCGAATCATCAAGGAGGGCCGCGATGGCGTGAGGTGCCGGTGCCGCGAAGCGCGCGACGAAGAGGCTGTGCAGCTCCTCCCAGGAAGCCACAAAAGATCCTGGCAGGCTGAGCAGCCAGGCGTGCGGCATGCCTGCGAGGGCCATGGGGAGCCAGTTGGCCATGACCTTGTCGTCACCGCCGGCTGCCCACACACCCTCCTCTTACGCATGGAGAAAACCTGCTGGGTCCGCCGCCTGCCGTATCACGGCGGCAGCTCCGGCCTGAACTTGGGTGGCCACTACACTCACCACAGGGCGGGGGTGAAAGCCCGGAGGCCCTCGGCTCCTCTGAAGGCACGCGTCAATCTGGTCGATGGAGGAGCGTCCGCCATGAGAGCCGGCAGTGGATCTTCGATGCACCCCTACCTGGTGCGCCAAATGTCGGATTTTGGGTTCCGCAGACCCTTGAGAGGTTCAAACTCTAGGGTGCGTGCGAAGAAATCGTCCTCCCCAGTCTTCCTACTAGCTAATCTCATAGCCTAGCTTGACAAACTGATTGGAAAAGAGACACAACAGTTTACCCAGGTTCGGGCCACCTTGTGGTGTAAAACCCTACTCCTGCTTTGTGGTGGATTGGCCTCGAGGGGCTGAGGAGGAACTTGTACAGTGGGAGAACAACCTCAGGAGGAGGAGTGTTCTTGCGCTCGATGAGCTGGTGGGTGTGAGGATGATCTGAATGATCCATCCCCCTCTATGGTGGTGGCTAAGTCCTATTTATAGGGGCCTTGGTCGTCTTCCCAAATGAAGGTGGGATGGGATCCCACAACAGCCAAATTCGAAGGGAGACAACTAGTACATGCTATCCTGGCAAAAGTAGTCTTCGCCTGCAAAAGCCTCTAGTCGTGACGCCGTGGTGGGCTCGGCGATAACCTCCGTCCTGCTGTCCTGGCAGTCTTGGACTTGTTGCACCAGAATGGAAACCTTTGGCTGATTCCTCAGGGCTCCGCGGCTGCGCTTTCCTCCTTAGTAGCAAAGAGGAAACGGGTACACTGCACCCGCTGGTGCCCACCTGGCCTTGGTCATCACGGCTCATGTCATCTGAACCTAGCGAGGTGAGCCTTGCATAGAAATCTCCGCTCCTCGGGAGCCAGCCTGGAGAGACTGCTCCCCGTGGAGGTCTTGACGTCGTCCGCCTTGCGAGGCTTGGCCCCTCGCGATGGTCTTGAGCTGTTGATGCTGAAGCTGGGCCGTACCAGGCCATCGATGGAGCCAGGCTGTGGGCCACAGGCAGGCAAGTCTGGGTACCCCCGTTCCCAGAATGCTGACAGTCATATTGCTTTGCATGATCACATAGCTAACATAGTATTTGTGGCACAACCACCATCCATCATTTTGTATACATGTTACGCTAGATCATTGCACATCCCGCTTGATGACCCACAAGTATAGGGGATCTATCGTAGCCCTTTCCATAAGTAAGAGTGTCGAACCCAACGAGGAGCAGAAGGAAATGACAAGTGGTTTTCAGCAAGGTATTCTCTGCAAGCACTGAAATTATCGGTAACAGATAGTTTTGTGATAAGATAAATCATAACGGGTAATAAAGTAACTAAGGTGCAGCAAGGTGGCCCAATCCTTTTTGTAGCAAAGGACAAGCCTGGACAAACTCTTATATGAAGCAAAGCCCTCCCGAGGACACATGCGTATTATTGTCAAGTTAGTTTTCATCATTCTCACATGATTCGCGTTTATTACTTTGATAATTTGATATGTTGGTGGACCGGTGCTTGGGTGCTACCCTTCCTTGGATAAGCCTCCCACTTATGATTAACCCCTCTCGCAAGCATCCGCAACTACGAAAGAAGAATTAAGGTAAACCTAACCATAGCATGAAGCATATGGATCCAAATTAGCCCCTTACGAACCAACACATAAACTAGGGTTTAAGCTTCTGTCACTCTAGCAACCCATCATCTACTTATTACTTCCCAATGCCTTCCCCTAGGCCCAAATAATGGTGAAGTGTCATGTAGTCGACGTTCACATAACACCACGAGAGGAGAGACCACATACATCTCATCAAAATATCAAACGAATACCAAATTCACATGATTACTTATAACAAGACTTCTCCCATGTCCTTCATGTCTACTACGCAACTTGTTCTTGTAGACTTTTGTTGGGTCTCCAAGCGCAGAGTTTTGTAGTGCAGTAGCAATTTTCCCTCAAGTGGATGACCTAAGGTTTATCAATCCCTGGGAGGCATAGGATGAAGATGGTTTCTCTCAAACAACCCTGCAACCAAATAATAAAAAGTCTCTTGTGTCCCCAACACACCAAATACAATGGCAAATTCTATAGGTGCACTAGTTCGGCGAAGAGATGATGATACAAGTGTAGTAATGATAGTAGATATTGATTTTTGTAATAGTAACAATAAAAAACAGCAAGGTAACAATCGATAAAATGGATCACAAACGGTATTGCAATGCTTGAAAATGAGGCCTTGGGTCCGTACTTTCGCTAGTACAATCTCTGAACAATGCTAATATAATTGGATCATATAACCACCCCTCAAAGTGCGATGAAGAATCACTCCAAAGTTGCTATCTAACGGAGAACATAAGAATAAATTATTCATAGGGTACGAAACCACCTCGAAGCTATTCTTTCTGATCGATCTATCCAAGAGTTCGTACTAAAATAACACCAAATAATTTCAGATTCATAATACTCAATCCAACACAAAAGAACCTCAAAGAGTGCCCCAAGATTTCTACCGGAGAAACAAAGACAAAAACTTGCATCAACCCCTATGCATAGATTACCCCAATGTCACGCGGGAATCCGCAAGTTGAGTGCCAAAACACATATCAAGTGAATCAATATGATACCCTATTGTCACCACGAGTATTCATATGCAAGACAGATATCAAGTGCTCTCAAATCCATAAAAGTATTCAACCTGATAACAACTAAATCTCAAAGGGAAAAATCAATTCATGACAACAAGATAGAGAGGGGAAAACACCATATGATCCGACTATATTAACAAAGTCCGAGATACATCAATATCGTGACATCTCAAGAACACGAGAGAGAGAGAGACTAAACACATAGCTACTGGTACAAACCCTCAATCCTGAGGGTGGACTACTCCCTCCTCATCGTGGTGGCCGCCGGGATGATGAAGATGGCCACCGGAGATGATTCCCCCCTCCAGCAGGGTGTTGGAATGGGGTATAGATTGGTTTTTGGTGGCTACAGAGGCCTGCGGTGGCGGAACTTATGATCTAGGTTAACCCGGGGGGTTTTTGAAATATTTGGGATTTTATAGGGCAAAGAGGGGGTGCGGGAGGCTACCAAGCTGGGCACAACCCACTTGGGCCCCCAGGCGCGCCCTGGTGGGTTGTGCCCCCCTCATGGCACCCCTAGGTGCTGCTCTGGCCCATCGAGAGTCTTCTGGTCCATAAAAAATCCACAAAAAATTTCGCGGTGTTTGGACTCCGTTTGATATTGATTTCGTGTGATGTAAAAAACAAGCAAAAAAACAGCAACTGGCACTGGGCACTGGGTCAATAGGTTAGTCCCAAAAAATGATATAAGTTGCTATAAAATGATTGTAAAACATCCAAGAATGATAATAAAATAGCATGAATACTTCATAAATTATAGATACGTTGGAGACGTATCAGCATCCCGAAGCTTAATTCCTACTCGTCCTCGAGTAGGTAAATGATAAAAGAAATAATTTATGAAGTGTGAATGCTAGCAAGGTGCACAAGTTTGATCAATGATAGTTTCAATCACTTCTCCTAGCATCATAACAACAACTCTTTCTTATAAAACTTCTCATGTTATAGTAGCAACCAATTCACATGTTAAGGTTCAAACAATGAATTCTCTTGAAACTCAACAACCTATGTTCTCAGTCACCAAGCAATTGTAATTTAACTTATTCAGCGGAGTTTAAGTAAGAGGTCCACATACTCAACCATCATATAGTCTTCTATGATTACTAACACTCACCGCATACACATGAGCAAAACGTTTCAATCGGACACATAGAAAGATAGGGGCTTATAATTTTGCCTCCCAACGTATTCACCTCAAGGGTGATGTCAACAATAATAACTCATGCTATCCATATCCAACTGGATATATGTGCCTAGATCTTTCCTCACCACATGATGCTTGGCAAAAGAGAAAAATAAAAAAGAATAGAGAGAAAAAATTTGACTCTTGCATGAAAGTAAATACATAAAAGTAAAATATAGGCCCTTCGTAGAGGGAAGCAGAGGTTGCCATGCGTTGATTTGTTTGTATGATCAACCCCTTAGTGCAAAAGAATGTCACGTTATATTGCCCATTATGATAGCAACCTTTATTATACAGTCTGTCGTTTTTATTGTTTGCCATCACAAGTTCGTACAATGCTCAATTTTCTCTTACACTAAATGATCTAGAACTTTTAGAAGCAATTTTTATTGCCTTATTGCACCCATGACAACTTACTTGAAGGATATTATTCAATCCTTAGGTAGGTATGGTGGACTCTTGAAAATAAGATTTGGGTTTAAGTGTTTTTGGATGCTTAAGTAGTATCTCTACTTGGTGCAGAATTTTTGGCTAGCAAAGATGGGGGGGCAAGCACTACATGTTGAAGGATCTATGAGAATAGAACTTCTATGTGAATATGAACAAACATAAACCATTACGTTGTGTTCCTTGTCCAACTTCAACAATTTTAGCATATAATATTTTGATGGGGGCTCACAATCACAAAAGATTTCCAATATAGTGTATTTGTATGTGAAAGTTCTCTTCCTTATACTAATTATTCGTAAATTGCTTGTATGACCAATATTGTGATTGTCAAGCCTCAAATGATTCACGTTCTAAACCCAATGTGAAGCTACCATTAGGCATGATATAATTTCAACTTCATGATATTCAATTCATTCAACGATTTACTCATAGGATATAAGTGAAGCACAAGAGTAAATGACGAGCTACTCCAAAAAAGGTATAAGTGAAGTTCAAGCGAGTAGTTAAGTAAATAGGTAGCTATTTGAGGACTCTCTTATTTAAAAACTTTCAGATCTAAGAATTTTATTAAAACATCAAGTGAAACAAAATAAAATGACATTCCAAGAATAGCACATATGATGTGAAGAAGCAAAAACTTAGGCTCAACCGATACTAACTGATAATTGTTGAAGAAGACATGTGGGATGCCTACCGGGGCATTACCAAGCTTAGATGCTTGAGACATCTTGAAATATTATCTTCGGATGCCTTGGGCATCCCCAAGCTTTATCTTTTGTGTCTCCTTAATTCTTCTCATATCACAGTTTTCCTAAATCTCAAAAGTTTCATCCACATAAAACTCAACAGGGACTTGTGAGATAAGTTACTATAAACCAATGCAAAAACCTTATCATTCTCTATTGTAGCAAATCAAGAAAATTATTATTCAACATTGCACACTAAATTCCTATTAATATTTAATACTCCTATCGTCAAATAGAATCATTAAACAAGCAAACATATGCAAACAAGGCAAACATAATAGGAATCTGCCAAAACAGTACAGTCTGTAAAGAATGCAAGAGTACCAATACTTACCTAACTCCAAAAGTTATGAAATTTTTCCACACTATCGAAAATTTATCAGAGCTCATTTTGCAGAAAGTTTGAACATTTTATCACATTCTGACTTTTCTAGGGAAGTTTGGCAACAACGGTAAACTTTCTGTTTTCAAACAGCAACATGTATACTTGCAAAATAAGCATGGCAAAGGCTATCATTGCGACTTTTATTAAAATAAAAGATGCAAAACATTATTATAAATAACATAAATCAAATTCTAACAAAATAAAATGATGCTCCAAGTAAAACACATATCATGTGACGAATGAAAACATAGCTCCAAGTGAGGTTACCGATAATGTTGGAGACGAAAGAGGGGATGCCTTCTGGGGCATCCCCACGCTTAGTTGCTTGGATCTTCCTTAGGTATTAACTTGGGGTGCCTTGTTCATCCACAATATTAGGGTCTTGTCGCTCCTTATTCTCCTCATATCCACATCTCACCTAAAACTTGAAAACTTCAATCACACAAAACTTAACGGAACTTTGTGAGATTGGTTAGTATGATGTAGACCAAACCATTTCACTTTTGGTACTGTAAAAGAAAAGATTCATAATTTTTCTCACACAATGCCTACTGTAGCATATCATTTCCACAATTTATATTGAGAAATATAAGCCATGGAAACTAGAAAACAAACAAACTATGAATTGAAAACAGAATCTGTCAAAAATAGAACAGTCTGTAGTAATCTGTACTCTAGACATACTTCTGCTACTCCAAAAATTCTGAAACATTAGGAAAACCTGATAAATTTGTCTATTAATCTTCTGCAAAAACAATCAGCGTTTTATCGCGCTTCTGTTAAAAATAAGAATTGTTTTACTGAGCGCAAAAGTTGTTGGTTTTCAGCAAGATCAAATCAACTATCACCGTAAGCTACCCCAAAGGTCTTACTTGGCACTTTATTGAAACGAATGATATAAAACATGATTACTACAGTATCTTAATCATGTGAACACACAAAACACAGTAGGTAAAAGTGTTGGGTTGTCTCCCAACAAGCGCTTTTTAATGCCTTTTAGCTAGGCATGATGATATCAATGATGCTTGCATAAAATTAAAGAATTGAAACACAATGGGAGCATCATGGAACACATGGCAAGCACATTTAAGCCTAACACACTTCCTATGCATAGAGATTTTGTGATCAAACAATCTATGGGAGCAAGAATCAACTAGCATAGGAAGGCAAAACAAGCATAACTTCAATATTTTCAACACATAGAGAGGAAGCTCGATATTATTGCAATACCTACAAGCAAATGTTCCTCTCTCATAATAATTTTCAGTAGCATCATAAATGCATTGAACAATATAGCTATCACATAAATCATTCTTTTCATGATGCATAAGCACAGAAATTATGTTACTCTCCACATAAGAAAATTTATTCTCATCAATAGTAGTGGGAGCAAACTCAACAAAATAACTATCATGGGATTGAAAATTAAAATCATGATGACAAGTTCCATGATTATCATTATTATTTATAGCATACATGTCATCACCATAATCTTCACAGATAGTAACTTTTTTATCATAGTCAATTGAAGCCTCATCCAAAATGGTGGATTCATCACTAAATAAAGTCATGACCTCTCCAAATCCACTTTCATCGTTATAATCATCATACATAGGAGGCATGCAATCATTATAACAAATTTGCACATCAAATCTTGGGGGAGATGTGTTGACAAATACGATTTTTGATTGAATAGATGCTCTGGAGAAGGATGACGAAAATGGACTGCTCCCGCGACCCCGATGGCGACGCGCCGCCCGCAGCCATGGCCCGGCTGTCTACGCCTCTAGCCGGCTCCGCCCCTCCCGCCGGCGTTGCGCCTTGTCCCCCGTCTCCCCTGAGCTTGTGGCCGGAGCCCCGCGCCCCCCGCCCCCCCGCCCGTCGCCGCCCCTGCTGCAGAGGTGTCGCCGTTGCGCTGGGCTGATGTGGCGGAGGAGGATGACGCCGCTGCTAGCCGCCCCATCGCCCGGCGAGACCCGTCAGCTCGCAGAGCGGTGCCTCGGTCAGGGATGGTGGCCGTGCCTCGGCGCGGGTGTCCTTCCCCTCCATCGGCTCGTCGGTGCCCCGCGCTCCCGTCGCTGCAGAAAAGGGACGCCCTTGGGTCCAGGACCGCTCGCCGCCGCCGTGCTCCGGCCTGGGGTGTTGCGGGGCGGTCCGACTTGGGCCGGGCCCGGTGCTCATGGCGCCCCGCCGCGGCCACCGTCCTGCCCGCCGCTCCCTCGATGCCGGCTGCCTCTCCGGTGATCACCCGTAAATCCCCACTCCGCCCCTTCATTGCTGCGTTCGGCTCCTCTTCAGTTCGGGTCTCTCCCAGCCGTACCCTACGCCGCCCTTGGCTCGCAGTTGCTTCTACACCGACGCCGGCGCTAGTCGCGGCGGCGGTTGCAGCTTCGGGGGAAACCCTAGATGCTGCCGCTCCACATCGCAGGCTGGGTCGCGTGGCTGTGGGCCTCAAGGCCTCTGGGCCAGGCGCTGGGCCGTCTGCTAGGGGGGCTGCCGCCTACGGGCCGGCTCACTTTGGCGCGGTCCGTGAACGGGCCGGCCTGCGTGGCGGTCCGGCCTATTAGGCCACCTGTTGGTTTCCCTCGACCTCGACCTCCCAGTTCGCCCCTCCCCTCCCGTCCCAACCCTAACCCTAACCCTCGCCCGATCCCTTCCCGCCGCCAGCGGCGCTCGCCTCCTCCTCCCGTCGCCACCCCCAGCCGGCATGCCTCGGGACTGGAATGACGCGGTGCCTCACCCCAAGCGACGCACTGACGAGCGCCGGCCCGACGTCTCCCGCGTGGAGGAATGTCGTGACTCCTCCCGCCTCTCCCCCGACGCACTCCGGCACGAGGCCGACCTCCGCCGCCATCTCTCCGGCCGCGGAGCTCGCCGGTCTCCCCCGCCCGATGCTCACCGATCCCCTTCTCGCCGCTCTCCTAGTCGGGCTGACCACCGTGGTCCGTCCCGCTCGCCCCCTCCGCCCAATGCCTGGCGCGGCCAGCGCCGTCGGTCTCCCTCCCTGGTTCGCAGAAGGGATGCCATCCGTTCCCCGGCTCACAGTGGCCGCCCCCGATCCCCCGAACGCCTCCAGTCCGCTGCCCCGCATGCCTCCCCCGCCCGCCGCTGGCCAGACACGCCGATATCAGCCACCTCGGGGGGAACCGAGTTCCCCCCGGCTGGCAATGGTGCTGGCCGGGGCCGGCCGAGCGGCAAGCGCAAGAAGAAGCGTGGCTTGGGGCATGCCAATGGCGCGCCCCCGGCCATTGGATCCTCTCGTGACCCGGCGACATCTAACACGACCGTGCTACTCCCCGATGACCGCAGCTCCGACCATGTCAAGTGCTTCAACTGCGGCCTCTCCGGTCACTCCCAGGTGGCATGCACGCGCCCCTAGTGCTGCTACCTCTGCTCGGATGCGGATCACCCGGTGATCCTTTGCCCCGACCGTCCGGTGATGGAGGAGTTGATGATGTACGGGCATGGGATTGAGGGCCTTGGCTTCTTCCACATCGAGGTGCCTGACATCCCCTCTCCCTCACCATCGCTCCTGGTGATTGTCACCGTGAAGGACGGGGTCGCCTCGCCTGAGATGATAGAGGCCGAGCTCAACCACCTCTACCACTGCTCCTTGGATTGGCAGGTCACCATGCTTTCTGGAGGTTAGTTCTCGGTCATGTTACCCGACGCTGTCAGCCACGGCTACGGCACCCGCAGGAGCGACATCACCCTAGCCCTCTACAAGCTAGTGGTGGACATCTCCGTGGTGGTGCGGGACCCCCTGCTGGTGGCTGTCTTGGACACGGCCTAGATCCTCATCGGTGGCCTCCCCAACAATGCCCGCTTGGAGTAGGTTATTCGGAACATGTCCCGCATCCTCGGGAAGGTGGTGGTGGTGGACGAGCTGTCTCTCCACAAGGAGGAGGATGTCCGGGTTAAGGTCAAATCCCTTGACTCATCCAAGCTTTGCGCCACGATCCGTGTGTTCTTCAACGACCAGGGTTTTGATCTTCGCATCTCCCCCGAGCCTCGCAACCACATTGGCCGCCCTCTTCTACCCGACTACGGCTTCTTGAGGGGTGGTCTGGATGGGGATGGCACGGGGGAACGCCGCAGCGACCGAGACCCCCGCCACGGACGCCGCTCCGGCTCGGAGGAGGAGGACGATGCTCCAAGGACAGTCCTCCTCACGACCAGCCTCCTGCCCCGGCTGCTAGGGGCGGCGCTGGGACCAGCTGCACCCACTCCTCGGCCGCTCCCCCGTCACCCGACGACGACCTCGACGCTTCGGACGCTAGCCTTCAGGTCTTCCCTGCTTCATCGCATCGCTCCCCCGATGGTCCGCTCCTCGACGTCTTCGTCCCCCTCTCTGTCGGGACCGCTCCAGACCCGATCGTGTCAGCCACACCCTCGCCTGCCGCCCCGTTCGTGGAGCTTGTGGGGCGGTCAAGGCGGGTCTGGACTCGCTCTGCCCTAGGCATCCTGCAGGACCCAGCGCTGGAGTCGCTCTCCCCCATGCTGCCTGTTGCGACCTCCAGCCCGGCCCTGGGGGTCGTTGACCTGCCTCCCGTGTCTGGTCTGATTCTGACTCCCCGGGCCCCCACTAGGTCTACCTGCCTGGCTCCTCCTGCTCCACCTCTGGCACCTCCGCACTCCGCCGGCGTGGGGCTGCAGGTGGTGGTGACCACCCTGGTGGCCGCTCCCCCTCCACCCCCCGGACCGCAGCCTACTCCAGGCGTGGCAGGTCGACCTCGTCTCCGGTGACTTCCTCTCGTTGCAGTGCGTGGATCGAGGCGGCCAGACCGGTGGGTAGCCTGGCTCTGCCTATCCCCGAGCGGGTAGAGCTCCGGACCGCTGCCCGGAACCTCGAGCCAGGTACACCGATCATCCCTGCCTCTTCCGCTACATGCTCCTTTTCTTCCTTGGAGTCAGATCCGCTAGGCAACTTCGCGAAGGTGGCGGCGGATTCGGCAATAGTGTTTCGGGGAGAGTTTGCCCCCCCCCACTAGTTCAGATTGAGGCTACCCGTGCACGGGAAATCCTAGATGGATGCCTCACCGAGGCCCGTGCACGCTTACCCTCCTCCTCGGGCCCCCCTTCAGGGACTGCCCCAAGCATTCTGCCTCGCACGGCGACCGACCCGGTTGAGATCCGCGGCCGCACAAGCTCTTGCACCGCTGCCCTCCGCGCCTAGAGCGCCTCACTTGTCTTGGGGTCAAGCAGCCCCCTGATGGATGCATGATGCGGATCCTCTTCTGGAACATCCGCGGTTTCGGCCAAGATGGCTGACGCCACCAACTAATAGAGTATATGCGATCCAAACGAATCGACATTGTGGCCATCCAAGAAACCATGCGTACGAAATTCTCCCTGTCGGAGCTCGAGCACCTGAGCTCCGACCTATTTGCTTGGCACTGGCTCCCTTCTAGTGGGAGTACGGGCCACTCGGGTGGCATCCTGCTAGGGGTGAAGGATGCCACCTTTGAGATACGTAGCATGGATAGGGGTGAGTTCTTCGTGAGCATGGAGATTTTCGAGCGGGCCCTGAACTTCAAATGGGAAATCATTGTGGTTTATGGCCCGGCCGACCACCGCCGTTCGGAGGCCTTCCTCAGTGAGCTCCGTAGGAAGGTGGCGTTCGCCCAACTACCGGTTGTGGTGGGAGGTGATTTCAACCTCATCTGATCGGAAGCCGACAAGAGCAATAATCTGGTGAACTTCCCTCGAATGCAGATGTTCAACGACTGCATTGCTGACATGGGGCTTCGCGAGCTCGATCGAGTCGGGGCCAGGTTCACTTGGATAAACCGTCAAGTGGAGCCAACCTGCTCCGTTCTCAATAGGGTCTTCGCCTCCCCTGAGTGGGACATCCACTGCCCCTAGCTTCACTCCGAGCAATTACACGGATTGGCTCAGATCACGTCCCCCTGCTCCTCTCTTCGGAGAATGAGCGCCCTCCCCTTCCACCCCGATTCTGCTTCGAAACCTTTATGTTGTGCCATCCTGGGTTCTCCGTCGGGGTGGGCACACGGTGGCACGAGGCGCGTGAGGCCCCCCATCGTTCCCTTTCGGCTGTTGACAACTGGCACTTGTGCGCCAAGCGGTCAGGACAATTCATGAAGGGTTGGGGTGCCAACGTCGGCCGTGACATCTGGGAGCGGAAAAAAGCTCTCCTTGAAGACATCCAAGCTCTCGACCTGCGGGCCAATGCCGCTGGCCTCTCTGCCGACAAGTGGATGCTTAGATACGACTTGGAAGACAAGCTCACGGTCATATACACAGACGAGGAGGCATACTGGCGTTTGCTGGGTACTCAGAATTGGGTCCTCAAAGGGGATGCCAATACCGCCTACTTCCAGGCCTTAGCTAATGGCCACCGACGTCGGAACGCCACCCCCCTCCTCTGGGACGGAGCGGCCCTCCTGGAGCGGCCCGAGGGCATCCGGGCACATGTTGACGACTTCTACAGAGACCTATTCTCTGCCTCCCCTCGGGGAGGTCTTGCCGTTGCGCAAGATATTTGGCCTGCGCACAGGTGCGTCTTGCCTGCGGACAACGCGACCCTCATGGCCCCGTTCTCTGAGGCTGAAGTCTGGGCAGCGATTAAGGGCATGAATCCATCCTCGGCTCCCAGCCCGGATGGGCTCCCAATGAAGTTCTTCCAGACCTTCTGGGAGGTGATCAAACCTGAGGTGATGGCCCTTTTTGACGAGTTCTTGGTCAGGTCCATCGTCCTGGCCCGGCTCAATTTTCGCGTAATCACCCTCATCCCCAAAGTGACTAGGGCCTCGGATATCCGCCAATTCCGTCCGATTATGGTGATTAATGTCATCTTCCGCATCCTCGCTAAGGGGTATGCCATTAGGGTGGCCCCTATTGCCGACCGGATCACCCAGCCTGATCAGTCGGCCTTCATCCAAGGCCGCTATATCCTGGACGGAGTCCTGGTGTTTCACGAAGCACTCCATGAGGTTCACTCCAAACACCTCAAGGCAGTCTTCATGAAACTAGAGTTCCACAAGGCCTATGACATGGTTAGCTGGTCTTTCCTTCGGGAATGCCATCTCCGTACGGGCTTCGACGATCGTTGGGTGACTAGGGTGATGCAGATGGTTCCTCGGGTCGGACTGCGATGAACATTAATGGGGAGATCGGCCCATTCTTCCCCACCTTCTGTGGGGTGCGCTAGGGCGACCCCTTCTCACTGTTCCTATTTAACATGGTGGTCGATGCCCTGGCTGCCATCCTTGATAAAGCCGAGGCTGCGGGCCACATTAATGGTATAGTCCCGCATCTTGTTGGGGGGAATGGGATCTCCCTTCTGCAATATGCAGATGACACCATTATAATAGTGGAAGGCTCGGAGAGAGATATTTCGAACCTCAAGTTCCTTCTGCCGTGCTTCTAGTAGATGTCGGGCCTCAGGATCAACTTCGACAAGAGCGAGGTGATGGTCTTGGGCTACTCCCGGTACGAGCGTCAGAGTATTGCAGATCGGCTTAACTGCTAGCTTGGGAGCTTCCCCACGACATATCTGGGGATACCCATTAGTGACACTAGGCTCACGGTGGCCGACTTGTGCCCTACGGTGGGGAAGCTTCAGCACCGTATCGAGCCCTGGTAGGGTCGTTGGCTCTCGAAAGCGGTCCGTACGGTGCTCATTAACTCGTCCCTCTCTAGCCTGCTCCTGTTCATCATGAGCTTCTACAGCCTTTCGGTACCCTTCATCACGAGATTGCCACTGTTCAGGGGCATTTCTTCTGGGACGGTGAGGGCGATAAGCAGAAGTACCACATGATTAGGTGGTCAGAAATCTACAAGGCCCGCGACCAGGGCGGACTCGGGATTATGTCTTCCAAACGCATGAACATTGCCCTCCTGACTCGGTGGCTTTGGAGGATTGCCAACGGTGATGGTGGCTTGTGGCTTCGCATCATTCAGCAGAAATACCTCTGTGGCCAACCTCTTGCTTTCTGCCAGCGGTCTGGGGGCTCCCAGTTCTGGCAATCCGTCATCTAGCTCCTCCCTGTCCTCCGGATCAGGACCTCAATCTTGGGTGGATCTGGCACTGCCACTCTGTTCTGGTTTGATAGATGGGCTGGCGACATGCCCCTCGCGGCCCGCTGTCCCGACCCATTCTCCATAGCGGTCTCCCCTCAGATCTCGGTAGCAACAACCCTTATTGACTTGGGGCAACTCGCGTTCCAGCGACCTTTTGGCCCGGCTGAGACCACTGACTGGCAGGAGCTGCTACACTGCATTGCCTTGCACGAGCCTGACCTTACGACCAACGATGACCGCTCCAGTTGGTGGCTAGAGCCTTTTGGACAATTCTCCATAAAATATCTCTACCAGGCCATCGCCCCATCGCCTGGCCATGAGGCACTTACCTGCATCTGGGAGATCCGCTTGCCCCTGAAGATTAGGATCTTCTTGTGGTAATGGATTCGCGGCCGCCTCCCGTCCGGTGTGGATCGATTGTAAAGAATAGCTTCGTGTAGGGTACGAAACCACCACGAAGCTATTCTTTACAATCGATCTATCCAATAGTTCGTACTGAAATAACACCAAATAATTTCAGATTCATAATACTCAGTCCAACACAAAAGAACCTCAAAGAGTGCCCCAAGATTTCTACCGGAGAAACAAAGACAAAAACGTGCATCAACCCCTATGCGTAGATTACCCCTATGTCACCGCGGGAATCCGCAAGTTGAGTGCCAAAACACATATCAAGTGAATCAATATGATACCCTATTGTCACCACGAGTATTCATATGCAAGACATATATCAAGTGCTCTCAAATCCATAAAAGTATTCAATCCGATAACAATGAAATCTCAAAGGGAAAAACTCATTTCATCACAACAAGATAGAGAGGGGAAAACACCATATGATCCGACTATATTAACAACGCCCGCGATACATCAAGATCGTGACATCTCAATAACACGAGAGAGAGAGAGAGAGATTAAACACATAGCTACTGGTACAAACCCCCAGCCCCGAGGGTGGACTACTCCGTCCTCATCGTGGTTGCCGCCGGGATGATGAAGACAACCACCGGAGATGATTCCCCCTCCGGCAGGGTGCCGAAACGGGGTCTAGAATGGTTTTCGATGGCTACAGAGGCCTGCGGCGACAAAACTTTTGATCTAGGTTAACCCCGAGGATTTTTGGAATATTTGGGATTTTATAGGGCAAAGAGGGGGTGCGGGAGGCCACCGAGGTGGGCACAACCCACCTGGGCGCGTTTGGGCCCCCAGGCGCACCCTGGTGGGTTGTGCCCCCCTCGGTGCACCCACTAGGTGCTGCTCTGGCCCATCGGGATTCTTCTGGTCCATAAAAAATCCACAAAAACTTTCGCGGTGTTTGGACCCCGTTTGATATTGATTTCCTGCGATGTAGAAAGCAAGCAAAAAACAGCAACTGGCACTGGGCACATGGTCAATAGGTTAGTCCCAAAAAATGATATAAAGTTGCCATAAAATGATTGTATAACATCCAAGAATGATAATAAAACAGCATGAATACTTCATAAATTATAGATACGTTGGAGACGTATCAGTCCTCAGGAACAAACGTAACTACTCACAAAGCATATTTATGATCAAGATCAAAGGAGTATTAATTATCATTAAGGATCTGAAAATATAATCTTCCACCGGATAAACCAACTAGCATCAACTACAAGGAGTAATCAACACTACTAGCAACACACAGGTACCAATCTGAGGTTTTGGGACCAAGATCGAATACAGGAGATGAACTAGAGTTTGAGAGGAGATGGTGTTGGTGAAGATGGTCATGGAGATTGACCCCCTCTCGATGAGAGGATCGATGGTGATGACGATGGCGATGATTTCCCCCTCCCAGAGGGATGTTTCCCTGCAGAAGAGCTCCGCCGGAGCCCTAGATTGGTTCTGCCTCGAGACGGCGGTGCTTCGTCCCGAAAGCTTCCTTCTTTATTTTTTCTAGGTCAAAACACACCAAATAGCCAAAGATGGGCACTGGAGGCCTGCCAGGGGGGCCACAAGGTCAGGGGGCACGCCCAGGGGGGTAGTGCACGCCCTCCACCCTTGTGGCTGGCTGGTGGCCCCTCTGGTTTTTTCTTCGCCCAATTTTTTTATATTCCAAAAAATGCTCTGTGAAGTTTCAGGACTTTTGGAATTGTGCAGGGTCTCTAATATTTGCTCCTTTTCCAGTCCAAAATTCCAACTGCCAGCATTCTCCCTCTTCATGTAAACCTTGTAAAATAAGAGATAATAGGCATACGTATTGTGATATAATGTGTAATAACAGCCCATAATGCAATAAATATCAATATAAAAGCATGATGCAAAATGGACGTATCAACTCCCCCAAGCTTGGACCTCGCTTGTCCTCAAGCGAAAGCTGATATTGATAAATATGTCCACATGTTTAGAGATAGAGGTGTCGATAAAAATAAAATACGGACATGAGGGCATCATGATCATCTTTAGAATAACAACATATATTGTCATACAATTTCTTATGATAAAGTAACAATTCGTTCACAAAGTAAAGTATGAATCAGAAACTTCATTGAAAACTAACAAACTATGATCTCAGTCATTGAAACAATTGCAATTTATCATAACATCGGAAAGAGTCAACTAAAGAGCTTTCCAGCAAGTCCACATACTCAACTATCATATAATCTTCCACAATTGCTAACACTCATGCGATATTTCTGGGTCCAAAGCTTCAACCGGACACAGATAAAGATAGGGGCTTATAGTTTCACCTCCCAACCTTTTACCTCAAGGGTAACGTCAACAATAATACTTTATGAAAACCTACATCCGAGTGGATATATATATATATCCGGATCTCTCTAACATATAGTGCTTGCTAAAGGAAAAAGTATAAAAAGGAAAGGTGATGATCACCATGACTCTTGTGTAAGGGTAGAAGATAAAAGTAAAAGATAGGCCCTTCGCGACGGAAGCAGAGATTGCCATGTGCTTTTATGGTTGGATACACAAAACCTTAATGCAAAAGAACATCACTTTATATTGCCGCTTGTGATAAGGACCTTTATTATGCAGTCCGTCGCTTTTATTTCTTCCATATCACAAGTTCGTATAAAGATTATTTTCTCCACACTAATAGATCATACATATTTAGAGAGCAATTTTTATTGCTTGCACCGATGACAACTTACTTGAAGGATCTTACTCAATCCATAGGTAGGTATGGTGGAACCTCATGGCAGAATAGGTTTAAAGGATGTTTGGAAGCACAAGTAGTATCTCTACTTGGTGCAAAGAATTTGGCTAGCACGAGAGGGAAAGGCAAGCTCAACATGTTGGATGATCCATCACAATATAACTTCTATTCGGATATAAGAAAGGGAGGCGCTAGGGACCAGACTACTGATCATTCGCTTCTATCAGACCAGTAGAAGGCCGTAGGATTAGAATCATCTTGGCCGTCCAATATGGTACTAAAAACCCGTGCCTAACAATTTAGTTTCCTTGGTTAATTGCCTGTTTCTGAGAAATTGCTCCCGTACTGTTAGCCGCTTCCTTCGTTAATTACATGTTTCCTAGTAACTGCTCCCTAATGTTAGCTGCTCCCTTTAAGTTAGTTGCTTCCTAATTTTTTGGTCAATACTTTTTGGAAAAACATAGTTATTCCTAAAACTTCTTAATAATTTTGGAAAATACTATTATTCCTCCCAAATAAATCCAACGATTAATTATGATATTTTTTTGACACATGTTTCTTCACAGATGGCAACATGATTTTTATGCCATGGAAGCATTATCGTTGATGCACGGAAGCATCAATTCAGAAATGATGTCAAATCCCACTTTTTGTGAAAATTATTTGGGAACTACAATTAAATCTTTCAATTAATTATGATATTTTTAGGATGTGTTTCTTTATAGATGGCAACATGTTTTATAAAAGCATTCTTCTGGATGCATGGAAGCATCACTTTCTTGGTGCTTCCATAAACATAAAATTGCTTCCAACCACAATAGGATATTTTTTGTGCAAAAGAAATGATATTTTTGTATTCTTTTGTGCTATGGAAACAATCATTTTGATCGATGGAATCATAAGCTTTTTTTGTGGGATATGGAAGCATACACTTGAAATAACAATATATCTCTAGATGCATCTTTAACATTGACGACATAGCTTTTGTGCTATGGAAAAATTCATTTTAAATGATGGAAACATACACTTTTATTATGGGATACTTCAAATAATAGTTTTCACATGCATTTTTTAGACGATGATGACAGTGTAGATTTAATTCAAACATTCCTTTTGACTGATGCAAGCATATACTTGAAAGAAAATTTATACAGCCCAAGAATCAATTTTTCCGAGGCACAATTTTATGTGATGAAAACATAGCTTTTATGACATGGAAACATTTCTTTTGACAGATGAAAGCATACACTTCAAATAAAAATTTGGCCCAATAATTATAGTATTTACATAGACACATTTTTATGCGACAATGACACATATTTTGTGCCATTGAAACATTTATTTTGACCGACAGAAGCACATGCTTTGTTATGCATTAGAAACTTAGTTTTTCAACACAAGCATAAACTTCAAATAAAATTTAGTCCAAGAAACATGTGGAAGAACAACAAGAATGATCAAACATTGAAAAAGTTATGTATACTATGATTTACAACAAAAGCAAATGCTATTACGAGAACACCATTTTCACATCGTTATAGTTATAGTAGCACCAAACGTTGTACAAGCTGATCATCTACGAGTACCACACACACCATGACCTCTCCATTGTTCAATGTACAACCGACAACTTAGAGCATCTCGTGGCACACTCAACATCGTTGTCCTTACACAACAAAGGAGCACCAACTAGAATCAGGTGCATCAAAATCTCTATACAACAGAAGCATTCAGAAGTAAGAAGGAAACACATGTTCATATTGGTTGATACTCAAATATATTGAAACAAAAAGAGTATGGTAAAATAAAATTTCATTAACAGAAGCAATGATGGCAAGTGGTTGAAGCCCACACTAGTGATGGTTGAAGCATACTCTTATTTCTGCCAATGATTAAAGAAGAATATCTCCACACCATAAGAAGCACAAACTTAGATTGTTTCTGCCAATTTTATTTCAAGTGTATCCTTGCATCAGTCAAAAGGAATGTTCGACTTAAATCTACGCCGTCATCATCGTATGAAATTGCATCTAAAAACTGTTATTTGAAGTATCCCATAATAAAAGTGTATGCTTCCATTGTTTAAAATGAAAGTTTCCATAGCACAAAAGCTATGTCGTCAACGTTAAAGATGCATCTGAAGATATATTGTTATTTCAAGTGTATGCTTCCATATCCCACAAATAAAGCTTATGATTCCATCGATCAAAATGAATGTTTCCATAGCACAAAATAATACGAAAATGTCATTTCTTTTGCACAAAAAATATACTATTCTGGTTGGAAGAAATTTTATGTTTATGGAAGCAAAAAGAAAGTGATGCTTCCATGCATCCAGAAGAATGCTTCTATAAAACATGTTGCCATCTATAAAGAAACATATCCTAAAATTATCATAATTAATTGCCGGATTTAATTGTAGTTTCCAAATAATTTTCGGAAAAAGTGGGATTTGACATCATTTCCGAAATGATGCTTCCGTGAATCAACGATAATGCTTCCATGGAATAAAATCATGTTGCCTTCCGTGAAGAAAGACATGCAAAAAATATCATAATTAATCATTGGATTTATTTGGGAGGTATAATCATATTTTCCAAAATTATTAAGAAGTTTTAGGAATAACTATGTTTTTCCAAAAATATTGACCAAAAAAATTAGGAAGCGACTAACTTAAAGGGAGCAGCTAACATTACGGGAGCAGTTACTAGGAAACATGCAATTAACGAAGGAAGCAGCTAACAGTACGGGAGCAATTTCTAGGAAATAGGAAATTAGCCAAGGAAACTAAATTTTTAGGCACGGGGTTTTAATAACAGATTGGACGACCTAGATGATTCTAATCCTACGGCCTTCTACTGGTCTGATAGAAGCAAAGGATCAGTAGTCTGATTCCTAGCGCCTCATAATAGGGATCATATCAGGAAAGAGGGGCGAGGGATTAGGGGATCGTGAGTATTAAATACGGTTGGATAATGGGGTAGTTTTGGACAGAAAATGGTGGAGCTTCTCGACCATCCGATAGGAAGAAAATCAACGGAAGAGGATCAGTCAAATGATTGGAAAGAAATCAGATGTTTGAATAGAAGTGTTTCCCTATAAGAAAACATAACCTATTATGTTGTCTTCCTTGTCCAACATCAACTTCTTAGCATGTCATATTTTAATGAGTGCTCACAATTACAAAATATGTCCAAGATAGTATATTTATATGTGAGGCCTCTCTTTCTTTATTACTTCCTATTAATTGCAGCAATGACCAAAACTATGTTTGTCAACTCCCAACAACTTTTATTCATCATACTTTTTATATGTGAAGTCATTACTCTCCATAAGATCAATATGTAAACCTTTTATTTCATCCCTTTTATTATTTATTCTATTTAATTCCCTCAAGATCATAGCAAGAAAGCAAAAGCCCTTATCTAAAACTACTCTTTATTATATATCTCGAGGACTCGATTACATAGATAGGGATCGAAGCAAAAACTCAAAGCTAGATCATTCTAAAGCTTTATTCTACTAGATCAAGATATAACCAAAAGGACTGAACTAAGAAAATGATAAAGATAAAGATGTGATGGTGATACGATACGATACCGGGGCACTCCCCCAAGCTTGGAAATTGCCAAGGGGAGTGCCCATACCCATGTATTTAGATCCCTTCCTTTGGAGGTGGTGGTGAAGGACTTGTTGATGAAGTAGGCTTGCCATCCATCTTCCAAGGCATAGGTTCACCATCATAGAAGATGAACGAGTCTCCGGGATCCTCGAATCTGCAGCCAAACTCATCCTCTTGAATCTATATTCATACTCAAAGTTTTGGTTTTGCAGGTAATAGATCTGGGCTTGGAGTTGCTCGATTTTCTCATGAAGCCTAAAGATGGCCTCCTCAATGCTCTTGGGATCCAGCTTGTGCTTGTTGGTGAACTCCGCGATCATCATGTGATTTGCGTTGATTCCATGTTCCACCATCCCTTGGCACTTGAAAACTTGTTTCTCCATTTCTTCGAGCCTTGTCTCCACACTTCCGGTCTTATTCGGCCCCTCAACATCATGGATTTGCAACACCCCCTCACGCAACTCAATAGCTTGAGGGTGTCGCAGCACCTCCGCAAGGTAGGGGTTCATGACGTTCTCGAAAAACTTGTCCTTGGGGGCGCTTGGAGATGTCATGATGATCTAGATCTGTCAGAAGAACAGCTCGAAACAAAAACAGGAAATATTTGCGTGGTACGGGGGTCAAAACTTTTGGGAGATTATATAATGAATTTTTACCGATCATAAGAAGTATTGTGCAAGAAAACAGAGTCTAGAAGGCACACGAGGTGGCCACAAGGACGGGGGGGGGGCGCACTAGGGGTTAGGGCGCGCCCTCCACCCTTGTTGTGGACTCGTGTCTCTTTCAGACTACTTTTAATTTTCCTATTTTTTTAAATATTCCAAAATGAAGAAAAATTATCATTGGAAACGTTTTGGAGTCGGTTTACTTACCGTACCCCATACCTATTCCTTTTCGGAGTCTAGAACGTTCTGGAAAGTGTCGCTTATGTACTCCTTCGGTGTTACAGTATTAATAATATTGGTCTCAACATTTATGGGAGTACCCGAGATATAATGTTTGATTCTTTGGCCGTTTACCACCTTCGGATTTGTGCCTTCGACGTTGTTGATCTTGATGGCACTAAAATGATAGACCTCCTCGATGATGTAAGGACCTTCCCATTTAGAGAGAAGCTTTCCTGCAAAAAATATTAAGCGAGAGTTGTATAGCAAGGCATGATCACCTATATTAAACTTACGTTTTTGTATCCTTTTTTCATGCCATCTTTTAACTTTTTATTTAAAAAACTTGGCATTCTCATAGGCTTGGGTTCTCCATTCATTAAGTGAGCTAATTTCAAATAACCTCTTCTCACTGGCAAGTTTGAAATGATAATTGAGCTCTTTGATATCCCAATATGCCTTATGTTCTAATTCAAGAGGTAAGTGACATGCTTTTCCATAAACCATTTTATATGGAGGCATACCAAAAGGATTTTATAAGCAGTTCTATAAGCTCACAATGCATCATCAAGTTTCTTAGACCAATTCTTTCTAGATCTATTAACAGTCTTCTGCAAAATTAACTTAATCTCTCTATTACTCAATTCTACTTGACCATTAGACTGAGGATGATATGGAGATGCAATTCTATGGTTAACATCATACTTAGAAAGAATTTTACGGAAAGCACCATGAATAAAATGTGAACCACCATCAGTCATTAAATATCTAGGGACTCCAGACCTAGGAAAAATAACTTCTTTAAGCATAGAGGTGTTATGATCAGCACTACTAGTTGGAATAGCTTCTACCCACTTAGTAACGTAATCAACAGCAACTAAAATATGTGTATACCCATTAGAGGAAGGAAAATGTCACATATAATCAAATCCCCAAACATCAAATGGTTCAATAACGAGTGAATAGTTCATAGGCATTTCCTAACGTCTACTAATATTACCAATTCTTTGACATTGATCACAAGACAAGACAAACTTACGAGCATCCTTGAAGAGAGTAGGCCAATAGAAACCAGATTGCAATATCTTATGTGCAGTTCTATCTCCAGCATGGTGTCCTCCATAGGACTCAGAGTGGCACTTGCATAGGATCTGTTCCTGTTCATGATCAAGAACACAACATCTAATAACACCATCTGCTCCTTGTTTATAAAGGTGAGGGTCATCCCAAAAGTAATGTCTTAAATCATAGAAAAACTTTTTCTTTTGCTGGTATGTGAAATTAGGTGGTATAAATTTAGCAACAATATAATTAGCATACCAAGGAGTATTATGAGAAGCATTTGTGACATTTAATTGTTCATCGGGAAAACTATCATCAATAGGCAGTGGGTCATCAAAAACATTTTCTAACCTAGACAAGTTGTCTGCAACAGGGTTCTCAGCTCCCTTTCTATCAATAATATGCAAATCAAATTCTTGTAGCAAGAGAACCCATCTAACAAGTGTAGGTTTAGCATCTTTCTTTTCCATAAGATACTTAATAGCAGCATGATCAGTGTGAACAGTTACCTTGGAATCAACAATATAAGGTATGAACTTATCACATGCAAATACAACTGCTAAAAATTCTTTTTTAGTGGTATCATAATTTCTCTGGGCACTGTCTAGAGTTTTACTAGCATACTGGATAACATTTAATTTCTTATCAACTCTTTGTCCTAGAATAGCACCAACAACATAATCACTAGCATCACACATAATTTCAAAGGGTAAATTCCAATCAGGCGGCTGAACAATAGAAGCAGAAATCAAGGCTTTGTAAGTATTTCAAATGCTTCTACACAATCATCATCAAAAACAAAAGGAACATCTTTTTGCAAAAGATTAGTGAGAGGCCAAGAAATTTTAGAGAAGTCTTTAATAAACCTCCTATAGAAACCAGCTTGACCAAGGAAACTTCTTATACCTTTGATATCTTTAGGGCACGACATCTTTTCAATAACATCAACTTTAGCTTTATCAACTTCAATACCTCTTTCATAAATTTTATGCCCCAAGACAATACCTTATTTAACCATAAAGTGGCACTTCTCCCAATTCAAGACAAGATTAGTTTCTTCACATCTCTGCAAAACTCGGTCAAGGTTGCTTAAGCAATCATTGAAAGAAGTTACGTAAACGGAGAAATCATCCATGAAAACCTCAACAATCTTTTCAGAAAAGTCAAAGAATATAGCAGTCATACATCTTTGAAAGGTAGCAGGTACATTACATAAACCAAAAGTCATACGTGTATAAGCAAATGTACCGAAAGGGAAAGTAAAAGTGGTTTTCTCTTGATCATCGTTTTGACACAGGTATTTGAGAGAAACTAGAATAACCATCTAGAAAGCAAAAATGTGTATGCTTGGATAATCTTTCTAGCATTTGATCAATAAAAGGTAGGGGGTAATGATCTTTTCTAGTAGCTTTATTTAATTTGCGAAAATCAATTGCCATTCTATAACCTGTAACAATTCTTTGCGGAATCAATTCATTCTTATCATTAGGAACAACAGTAATACCTCCCTTCTTAGGGACACAATGAACATGACTTTCCCATTTACTATCAACAATAGGATAAATTGTACCTGCCTCCAATAGCTTTAGTATTTCATTTCTTACCACTTCTTTCATCTTAGGATTTAACCGTCGCGGATGATCAACAACCGGTTTAGCATCTTTCTCCAATTTAATTTTGTGCTGACATAGAGTGGGACTAATGCCCTTAAGATCATCGAGGGTATATCCAATAGCGGCATGGTGCTTCTTCAGAGTTTTCAACAATTTCCTTTATTCATGCACTGAAAGGTTAGCACTAATAATAACATGATATATCTTCTTTTCATCAAGAAAAGCATATTTCAGAGTATCAGGTAATTGTTTAAGATCAAACACGGGATCACACTTAGGTGGAGGAGGATCCCCAAGGATTTCAATAGGCAAATTGTGTTTCAAAATAGGTCCTTGATTAAAGAATACTTCATCTATTTCCCTTCTTTCATTCATAAACATATCATTTTCATGGTCTAGCAAATATTGTTCTAAAGGATTACTAGGAGGCACGACAATAGAAGAAAGACCAATAATTTCATCCTTACTAGGCAATTCTTTATCATGGGGTTGTCTATGAAATTTAGAGAAATTAAAATCATGAGACATATCCCCTAAACCAATAGTAACAATATCTTTCTCGCAGTCTATCTTAGCATTAACGGTATTCAAGAAAGGTCTACCAAATATAATGGGACAAAATTTATCTTATGGGGAACCAAGAACAAGAAAATCAGTAGGATATTTTATCTTCCCACACAAGAATTCAACATCTTTAACGATCCCAATTGGTGATATAGTATCTCTATTAGCAAGCTTAATAGTAACATCAATATCTTCTATCTCAGAAGGTGCAATATCATTCGTAATTTCTTTATATAAGGTATAAGGCATTGCACTCAAACTAGCACCCACATCACATAGGCCATGATAACAATGATCTCCAATTTTAACAGAAACAACAGGCATGCCAACAACAGGTCTATGTTTATCTTTAGTATCAGGCTTAGCAATCCTAGCAGCTTCATCACAGAAATAAATAACATGCACATCAATATTATCAACCAAGAGATCTTTAACCATAGAAATACTAGATTCAACTTTAATTTGCTCAGAGGGTTTGGGTGTCCTAATATTACTTTTGTTTACCACAGTTGAAGCTTTAGCATGATACTTTATTCTAACAAGGAATGACGGTTTCTCAATATAAGCAGTAGGAACAATAGGATCAACATTATAAATAATAGTTTCTTCTTCAACTTTAGTAGGTTCAACTACTTTAACTTCAATGGGAGGATGATATTTAAACCACTTCTCCTTAGGGAGATCAACATGGGTAGCAAAAGATTCACAGAAAGAAGCTACTATCTCAGAGTCAAGTCCATATTAGTGCTAAAATCACGAAAAGCATCGGTATACACAAAAGATTTAACACAATCAAACTTAAGGTTTATACCTGACTCTTTACCTTCGTTGAGTTCCCAATCTTCAGAGTTTTGTTTAATTCTTTCCAATAAATCCCATTTGAATCCAATATCCTTCTTCATATAGGAACCAGTACAAGAAGTATCGAGCATGGATCGATCATTATGAGAAAGCCGAGCATAAATTTTTTTAATAATAATTTCTCTTGAGAGCTCATGATTGGGGCATGAACATAATATTGACTTAAGCTTCCCCCAAGCTTGAGCGATACTTTCTCCTTCACGAGGCCAAAAATTATATATATAATTCCGATCACGATGAACCACATGCATAGGATAAAACTTCTGATGAAATTCCAATTTCAATCGGTTGTAGTTCCATGATCCAATATCATCCAATAGCCTATACCATGTAAATGCCTTTCCCTTCAAACATAAAGGGAATACCTTCTTCTTGACAACATCCTCGGGCAGACCTGCAAGCTTAAATAATCCACATAGATTAGGTGCATATTGGGATGTAATGTTCCATCTCCTGCACAAGGATTAGCTAGCAGTTTCTCTATCATACCTGAAGGAATTTCATAATAAATATTTTCAGTAGGTGAAATAGGTTGAGGAGAAACTAATTTTGGTTCCGATCGAGGTGAAGATACCCCAAACAAACCCCTCAATGGATTATTTTCCACAGTAACAATTGACAGTAAATTTCAGCACACTATATAATTGTTTCCTACCAAATTCCACTTACCAAAGGGGCTTCACTCCCCTGCAATGGCGCCAAAAAAGAGTCTTGTTGACCCACAAGTATAGGGTATCTATCGTATTCCTTTCGATAAGTAAGAGTGTCGAACCCAACGAGGAGCAGAAGGAAATGACAAGTGGTTTTCAGTAAGGTATTCTCTGCAAGCACTGAAATTATCAGTAACAGATAGTTTTGTGATAAGATAAATCATAACGGGTAACAAGTAAATAAAGTAACTAAGGTGTAGCAAGGTGTCCCAATCCTTTTTGTAGAAAAGTACAAGTTTGGACAAACTTTTATATGAAGCAAAGCACTCCCGAGGACACATGGGAATTGTTGTCAAGTTAGTTTTCATCATGCTCATATGATTCGCATTCGTTACTTTGATAATTTGATATGTGGATGGACTAGTGCTTGTGTTCTGCCCTTCCTTCGACAAGACTCCCACTTATGATTAACTCCTCTCGCAAGCATCCGCAACTACGAAAGAAGAATTAAGGTAAACCTAACCATAGCATGAAACACATGCATCCAAATCAGTCCATTACGAAGCAACGCACAAACTTGGGTTTAAGCTTCTGTCACTCTAGCCACCCATCATCTACTTATTACTTCCCAATTCCTTCCCCTAGGCCCAAATAATGGTGAAGTGTCATGTAGTTGACGTTCACATAACACCACAAGAGGAGAGACAACATACATCTCATCAAAATATCGAACGAATACCAAATTCACATGATTACTTATAACAAGACTTCTCCCATGTCCTTAGGAAAAACGTAACTACTCACAAAGCATATTTATGATCAAGATCAGAGGAGTATTAATTATCATTAAGGATCTGAAAATATAATCTTCCATCAAATAAACCAACTAGCATCAACTACAAGGAGTAATCAACACTACTAGCAACCCAATGGTACCAATCTATGGTTTTGGGACCAAGATCGAATACAAGAGGTGAACTAGGGTTTGAGAGGAGATGGTGCTGGTGAGGATGTTGTTGGAGATAGACCCCCTCTTGATGAGAGGATCGGTGGTGATGATGATGGAGATGATTTCCCCCTCCCGGAGGGATGTTTCCCCGGCAGAACAGCTCCGCCGGAGCCCTAGATTGGTTCTGCCCAGGTTCCGCCTCGAGACGACGGCACTTCATCCCAAAAGCTTCCTCCTTTATTTTTTCCAGGTCAAAACACACCATATAGCAAAAGATGGGCACCGGAGGCCTGCTAGGGGGCCCACAAGGTTGGGGGCGCGCCCAGGGGGTAGGGCGCGCCCTCCACCCTTGTGGCTGGCTGTTGGCCCCCTCTGGTTCTTTCTTTGCCTAATATTTTTTATATATTCCATGCTCCGTGAAGTTTTAGGACTTTTGGAGTTGTGCAGAATAGCTCTCTAATATTTGCTCCTTTTCTAGTCCAGAATTTCAACTGCCGGCATTCTCCCTCTTCATGTAAACATTATAAAATAAGAGAGAATAGGCATAAGTATTGTGATATAATGTGTAATAACAGCCCATAATGCAATAAATATCAATATAAAATCATGATGCAAAATGAACGTATCACCACTACACTGCCAGAGGCATTCATATAGAGTCATATTTTGTTCTATTATTGAGTTGTAATTTCTTTTGAGTTGGAAGTCAATATAAGTGTGATGATAATCATATTCATTATTAGAGCATTGTACCAAGTTAGGGAATGCAAAAAAGGCCAAAAAGAGCCCAACCAAAAAAAATTCTCTTATGCTTTCATTTGCATATAGTTAGTGCGAGTTTTTCATTACAGAGCTTGGCTTGTACATTCCAATGATGGGCTTCCTCAAATGCCCGAGGTCTTCATCAGCAAGCAAGTTGGATGCACACCCACATAGTATTATATTTTAGCTTTCATACTTATATGTCTTGGTGCTCCCGTTGCATGGCAATCCCTACTCCTTGCATTGACATCAATTGATGGGCATCTCCATAGACCGTTGATTAGCCTCATCAATGTGAGACTTTCTCCTTTTTTGTCATCTCCATATTATCTCCATCACCATACTCTATTCCACCCATAGTGCTATATCCATGGCTTGCGCTCATATAGTGCATGAGAGTTGAAAAAGTTGAAGCGCGTTGAAAAGTATGAACCAATTTCTCGACTTGTCACCAGGGTTGTGCATGATAAATATTTTGTATTGAGAAGATGGAGCATGACAAGGCTATATTATTATGTAGGGATAATGTTCTTTAGCGTTGATATTTTGAAATACATGGTTGTTTGTTGGTATGCCTTATTATTATTATGTCAAACTATAGACTATTGCCTTGAATCTTTCATATCTTAATATTCATACTACAAAAGGGAGATTACATGATGAACACGTTAGGTAGCATTCCACATAAAAATTAATTGTTTTTATCATTTACCTACTCGAGGACAACAAGGAATTAAGCTTGGGGATGCTTGATATGTCTCCAATGTATCTATAATTTTTTATTGTTCCATGCTATTATAGTATCAATCTTGGATGTTTTATATGTCATTATATATCATTTTTTGGGAGTAACCTATTAACTTAGTGCCTAGTGCGAGCTGCTGTCTTTTGCCTGTTTTTAGTTTCCTAGAATATCAGTACCAAACGAAGTCCAAATGCCACAAAAATTTTTGGAGATTGTTTTCTATACATAAGAGACCCTGGAAGCTTCGGGAGAGGGCCGGAAGATGAAGAAGGGGCCCGCAAGGCACCAGGGCGCGCCCTGGCGGCTATCGGGGTCCATGTTCACCTGTTTGACCTAATTCTGCCTCTATGAATTCCTTAAAATCGGGAAACCAATATAGAGCCACCCAAAATACTTTTTCCGCCGACGCAAGCTTCTGTTCTTAAGAGATCCCATCAGGAGGCCTTTTTCGGTACTGTGTTGGAGAGGGATTCCACCACGGAGGGGCTCTACATCAACCTTGTTTTACTTCCGATGATGTGTGAGTAGTTTACCATAGACCTACGAGTCCATAGGTAGTAGCTTCATGGCTTCTTCTCTCTCTTTGATCTTCAATACGATGTTCTCCTTGATGTTCTTGGAGTTATATTCGATGTAATCACGTTTTGCGGTGTGTTTTTGGGATCCGATGAATTGTGATTTTATGATCACATTATCCGTGAATATTATTTGAGTCTTCTTTGAACTCTTTTATGCATGATTATTATAGCTTTGTATTTCTCTTCGATCTATTGATTTGGTTTGGCCAGCTAGATTGATTTTTCTTGCAATGGGTGAGGTGCTTTGTAATGGGTTTAATCTTGCGGTGATCTATATCCAAGTGACAGAAAGGGAGAAGACACATATTCGTATTGTTTAAATTAAGGATAAAAGGATGGGGTTTATTCATGTGTGAGTTTACTTTGTCTACATCATGTCATCTTGCTGAAGGCGTTACTCTGTTCTTTATGAACTTAATACTCTAGATGCATGCTGGATAGCGGTCGATGTGTGGAGTAATAGTAGTAGATGCAGGCAGGAGTCGGTCTACTTGTCTCGGATGTGATGCCTACACATGATCATTGCTTGGATATCTTCATGATTATTCGCTTTTCCATCAATTGCCCAACAGTGATTTGTTTACCAACTGTATGCTATTTTCAAGAGAGAAGCCTTTAGTGAAAACTATGCCCCCCGGGTCTACTTTTTATCATATATTAAAATCAAAAATACGTTGCTGCAATTTTTCTGTCCTTTATTTTATTTTGTATTTTAATTATCTATCTATCACTACAAGATTTAATCCTTTCAATTAACCGTCGAGGGATAGACAAGCCCTTATTCGTGTTGTGTGCAAGTATTTATTATTTTGTGTGTAGGTACTGCTAAAAATGTGTTGCTAGCTCACAAGTAGCAGGAAGAATTTTTGGCGCCATTGCCCGGAGACATGATCAACATCTATAAAGTACCTATGCGTAAAATTTCATCTCCTTGCATTTAAATTATTTTCCGTTTACCTCTCATTTTCATCTGCCCCATTTCTAAAATACCAAAATATTTTCTGCTTGCCTTTTTTGTGTTTGCTTCTTTGCTTGCTTGTTATCTTGTTTGCCTAGCCATGATATCTCAATAAAATACAAAATTGTTTGATTTTTCCAATACTAATAATAATGATTTTATTGGTACTCTGATTTCTCCTCCCGCCACTAGTGCAGAGTCTTATGATATTCGTGTTGGTTTACTAAATCTTTTTATAAAAGAACAATTTTCCGGTAGTCCTAATGAAGATGTCGCGTCCCATCTTAACACTTCCTTTGAATTGTGTGACATGCAAAAGAAAAATATATGTGGATAATTATATTGTTAGATTAAAATTATTTTTGTTCTCACTACAAGATCATGCTAAAACTTGGTTTTCATCCTTGACACAAAATAGTATTTATTCTTGGGATAAGTGTAAGGATGATTTTATTGCCAAGTATTTTCCTCTCGCTAAAATTATTTCTCTTAGAAATCAAATTATGAATTTTAAGCGACTTGAGCATGAACATGTTTCCCAATCTTGGCAGAGGATGAAATTAATGATAAGAAATTGCCCTACTCATGGTTTAAGTTTGTGGATGATCATACAAAATGATTATGCGGGGTTGAACTTTGTTTCTAGAAATCTTTTAGATTCCTACGTGGGACGTACCTTTATGGAAATCACATTAGGAGAAGCTACCAAATTTCTTGATAATATTACGACAAATTATTCACAATGGCATACCAAAAGAACTCCTACTAGTAAAAAAGTGAATTATGTTGAAGAAATTAGTACTTTGAGTGATATAGTAGATGTGCTTATTGATAATTCACAAGTATAGGGGATCAATTGTATCCTCTTTCGATAACTAAGAGTGTCGAACCCAACGAGGAGCTAAAGGTAGAACAAATATTCCCTCAAGTTTAATCGACCACTAATACAACTCTACGGACGCTTAACGTTCGCTTTACCTAGAACAAGTATGAAACTAGAAGTACTTTGTAGGTGTTTTTGGATAGGTTTGCAAGATAATAAAGAGCACGTAAATAAAAAGTAGGGGCTGTTTAGATAAAGAAACAATAAATTTAGTATAGCGAGTGTGGAAAAGTGGTGGTAGGAGTTGCGAAATTGTCCCTAAGCAATTGACTACTTTACTAGACCGATAGCAAGTTTTATGTTGGAGAGGCCACTGCTAGCATGTCATCCTTGACTTGGAATTCTATGCACTTATGATTGGAACTATTAGCAATCATCCGCAACTACAAACATCCATTAAGGTAAAACCCAACCATAGCATTAAGATATATTGGTCCCCCTTCAATCCCGTATGCATCAATTTTTATGCCAGGTAGAAGCTTCTGTCACTCTTGCCCTCCAATACATAGTCCTATCAACATACAACTAACCCTATGGTGTGATCCACGCGCGCTTATATGATGGGCACCAAAGGACAGCATCATAACCACAAGCAAATTAAACCAATCATAGAAATTCACCAACCACCGATAGGACAACGAAAATCTACTCAGACATCATAGGATGGCAACACATCATTGGATAATAATATGAAGCATAAAGCACCATGTTCAAGTAGAGGGTACAGCGGGTTGTGGGAGTGTGGACCGCTGTACATAGATGGGGGAAGGTGATGGAGATGTTGGTGGAGATGGCGGAGGTGTTGGTGAAGATCACGGTGATGATGATGGTCCCGGCGGTGTTCCGGTGCCACCGAAAGCGAGGGGGAGAGAGCCCCCCTCCTCCTTCTTCTTCTTCTTCCTTGACCTTCTACCTAGATGGGAGAAGTGTTTCCCCTCTGGTCCATGGTCTCCATGGCATGGGAGGGGCGAGAGCCCCTCCGATATTGGTTCTGTCTCTCTGTCTCTCTCTGTTTCTGCATTCTGGGATTCTGCCCTTTCACCGTTTCTTATATATCCGGAGATCCGTAACTCCGATTGAATTGAAACCTTCGCCCAGATTTTTTGCGGCCAAAGAAGAGCATCAACCGCCTTACGGGGGGCCACGAGGGCCAAGGGCGCGCCCCCATGCCTCGTGGCCCCCTCGGGCACCTTCTCGTGTTGATTCTTCTTCCCATATTTCACAAATATTCCAAGAATATTCTCCGTACGTTTTTATTCCGTTTGGACTCCGTTTGATATGGATTTTCTATGAAACAAAAAACATGCAACAAACAGGAACTGACACTGGGCACTGGATCAATATGTTAGTCCCCAAAAATAGTATAAAAAGTTGCCAAAAGTATATGAAAGTTGTATAACATTGGCATGGAACAATAAAAAATTATAGATACGATGGAGACGTATCAGCATCCCCAAGCTTAATTCCTGCTCGCCCTCGAGTAGGTAAATGATAAAAAAGATAATTTTTGATGTGGAATGCTACGTAGCATTGTTGGGGAACGTTGCAGAAAATAAAAAAATTCTACGCTTCACTAAGATCAATCTATGGAGTAATCTAGCAACGAGAGAGAGGACTGCATCTACATACCCTTGTAGATCGCGAGCGGAAGCGTTCAAGAGAATGGGGTTGAGGGAGTCGTACTCGTCGTGATCCAAATCATCGAAGATCCTAGTGCCGAACGGATGGCACCTCCGCGTTCAACACACGTATGGTTGGGGAAGACGTCTCCTCCTTCTTGATCTAGCAAGGGGAATGGAGTGGTTGATGGAGATCCAGCAGCATGACGGCGTGGTGGTGGAAGCAGCGGTGATCTCGGCAGGGCTTCGCCAAGCTTAGCGAGAGGGAGAGGTGTTACGAGGGGAGAGGGAGGCGCCAAGGGCTAGGGTGCGCAGCCCTCCCTCCCCTCCTCTTTATATAGGGATCCAGGGGGGCGCCGCCCCCCTAGAGATCCCATCTCAAGTGGGGCGGCGGCCAAAGGGGGGACTTGCCCCCCAAGTCAAGTGGGGCGCCCCCCACCCCTAGGGTTTCCAACCCTATGCGCAGGGGAGGCCCAAGGGGGGCGCACTAGCCCACCAGGGGCTGGTTCCCTTTCCCACTTCAGCCCATGGGGCCCTCCAGGATAGGTGGCCCCACCCGGTGGACTCCCGGGACCCTGTGGTCCTGGTACAATACCGGTGACCCCCGAAACTTTCCCGGTGGCCGAAACTGGACTTCCTATATACAATTCTTTACCTCCGGACCATTCCGGAACTCCTCGCGACGTCCGAGATCTCATCCGGGACTCCGAACAACTTTCAGGTTACCGCATACTAATATCTTTACAACCCTAGCATCACCAAACCTTAAGTGTGTAGACCCTACGGGTTCGGGAGACACGCGGACATGATCGAGACGACTCTCTAGTCAATAACCAACAGCGAGATCTAGATACCCATGTTGGCTCCATCATGCTCCTCGATGATCTCATCGGATGAACCACGATGTCGAGGATTCAAGTAATCCCGTATACAATTCCCTTTGTCAATCGGTACGTTACTTACCCAAGATTCGATCGTCGGTATCCCAATACCTCGTTCAATCTCGTTCCCGGCAAGTCACTTTACTCGTACCGTAATGCATGATCCCGTGACCAAACAGTTGGTCACATTGAGCTCATTATGATGATGCATTACCGAGTGGGCCCAGAGATACCTCTCCGTCATACGGAGTGACAAATCCCAGTCTCGATCCGTGTCAACCCAACAGATACTTTCGGGGATACCTGTAGTATACCTTTATAGTCACCCAGTTACGTTTGACGTTTGGTACACCCAATGCACTCCTACGGCATCTGGGAGTTACACGATCTCATGGTCTAAGGAAATGATACTTGACATTGGAAAAGCTCTAGCAAACGAACTACACGATCTTGTGCCATGCTTAGGATTGGGTCTTGTCCATCACATCATTCTCCTAATGATGTGATCCAGATATCAATGACATCCAATGTCCATAGTCATGAAACCATGACTATCTATTGATCAACGAGCTAGTTAACTAGAGGCTCACTAGGGACATGTTATGGTCTATGTATTCACACATGTATTATGATTTCCGGATAACACAATTATAGCATGAATAATAGAAAATTATCATGAACAAGGAAATATAATAATCATCATTTTATTATTGCCTCTAGGGCATATTTCCAACAAGCATAATCTTGATCATACATCTAATCATGGCATGAATATTAAGACGCGAGTGATTCAAAGCAATAGTCTATCATTTGACATTAAGACAATAATACTTCAAGCATACTAACCAAGCAATTATGTCTTATCAAAATAACATAGCCAAAGAAAGCTCATCCCTACAAAATCATATAGTCTGGCTATGCTCCATCTTCACCACACAAAGCATTCAAATCATGGACAACCCCGATGACAATCCGAGCAATTGGTTCATACTTTTTAACGCGCTTCAGCCTTTTCAACCCTCAAGCAATACATGAGCACAAGCCATGGACATAGCACTAGGGGTGGAATAGAATATGATCATGGAGGTTTGTGTGAGAAGACAAAAAAGGAGAAAGTCTCACATCGACGCGGCTAATCAACGGCCTATGGAGATGCCCATCAATTGATGTCAATGTGACGAGTAGGGATTGCCATGCAACGGATGCACTAACATCTATAAGTGTATGAAAGCTCAAACTGGAAACTAAGTGGGTGTGCATCCAACTTGCTTTCTCATGAAGATCTCGGGCATTTGAGGAAGCCCATCATCGGAATATACAAGTCAAGTTCTCTAATGAAAATTCCCACTAGTATATAAAAGTGATAACTCAAGAGACTCTCTATATGAAGAACATGGTGCTACTCTAAAGCACAAGTGTGGTAAAAGCATAGTAGCATTGTCCCTTCTCTCTTTTTCTCTCATTTTTTTGTTTTGTTTTTTTGGGCCTTCTCTTTTTTTGGCCTTTCTCCTTTTTCCTTTTTTTATTTTTTTTCGTTCGGAGTCTCATCCTGACTTGTGGGGGAATCATAGTCTCCATCATCCTTTCCTTACTAGGACAATGCTCTAATAATGATGATCATCACACTTTTTATTTACTTACAACTCAATATTACAACTCGATATCTAGAACAAAGATATGACTCTATATGAATGCCTCCGACGGTGTACCGGGATGTGCAATGATCTAGCGTAGAAATGACATCAAAAAATGGACAAGCCATGAAAACATCATGCTAGCTATCTTATGATCATGCAAAGCAATATGACAATAAATGCTCATGTCATGTATATGATGATGATGGAAGTTGCATGGCAATATATCTCGGAATGGCTATGGAAATGCCATGATAGGTAGGTATGGTGGATTTTTGAGGAAGGTATAAGGATGCTTATGTGTGATAGAGCGTATCGTATCACGGGGTTTGGATGCACCGGCGAAGTTTGCACCAACTCTTGAGGTGAGAAAGGGCAATGCACGGTACCAAAGAGGCTAGCAATGATGGAAGGGTGAGAGTGTGTATAATCCATGGAATCACATTAGTCATAAAGAACTCATATACTTATTGCAAATGTTTATTAGACCTCGAAGCAAAGTACTACTATGCATGCCCCTAGGGGGATAGATTGGTAGGAAAAGACCATCGCTCATCCCCGACCACCACTCATAAGGAAGACAATCAATAAATACCTCATGCTCCAACTTCGTTACATAACGGTTCACCATACATGCATGCTATGAGACTTGCAAACCTCAACAAAAGTATTTCTCAATTTCACAATTACTCAACTAGCACGACTCTAATATCACCACCTTTATATTGCAAAACTATTGCAAGGAATCAAACATATCATATTCAGTGATCTACAAGTTTTATCACTACTAGAAAAAGGGCTATAGATGGGATAGACACTAATGGCACACCAGACAAGCGATGCGCCATTAGTATATACTAATGGCGCACCACCTTCTGATACACCATTAGAGCTGAAACTACTAATGGCGCACCTGGCCCAGGGTGCGCCATTAGTATCAAATTTTTTTTGAACTAGTGCGCCTGTCCAAACATACTAATGGCGCATCCAGACACAGTGCGCCATTACTAGTTGTAACTAGTAATGGCGCACCTGTCGGAAAGTGCGCCACTAATGTTGTTTATTTTATTATATTTTTTATTCCTTTTTTTGCAAAACTACTAATGGCGCACTGTTCGACCGTGCGCCATTACTAGTTTAAACTAGTAGTGGCGCACTGTGGAACAGTGCGCCATTAGTATGTTTTTTTTGCAAAACTACTAATGGCGCACCACCAGAAGGTGCGCCATTAGTAACCTGGATTACTAATGGCGCATTTAGAGTTGGTGCGCCATTAGTAAGTGGGCAGCAACAAGATATTTTGGACAGCCTCTCCTACCCACACTCACTTTCTCCCCACTTCATTCTCTCCACCTCCTCCTTGTCTCGGGTGCCTCCTCTTTTTCACCTCATTTCCACCATAGATTCATTCAATTTAAGTGGTTAAATTACCTTGTTTTGATAGGTAAGTAAGGGGGGAAGCTATATTTATGTTGTTCTCCCTACAACAATGTGCACATGCACTTTTTATGGCCTAGCTAGATCTATGTATGTTCGTGGTGTTGCATATGTTTGTGGTGTTGCATATGTGTTTGTGTTTGCAGGTGTACCGGTATTTGAAATGCGATAGTTGCCAATATTTTGCCGGAATGTTGATTCATTTCCGTTTCGGCGAGAATTTTGGCATTAAGCATTCTTTTTGGTCCTATTTTTAGGGAAAGTCATGCCAACTTTTTTCTTAGTTCTAAAATATCGTTTTGCTCTACCCCGCAAGCGACCATGGTCCGCACGATGACCGAAGGCATCGTGAATAGGTTTTTGAGGTCCGCGAAGGCCAAGATGCTTCAAAAGAACGAGATGGAGATAAGATGTCCGTGTCGAAGATGCAAGCTGAAGAGCCTTATTGCGGACCCGGAATCCGGGCAGGTGCGGGACCACCTGCTCTTGCGTGGTTTCATGGATGGCTATCGGTGGCAAGGTGATGAAGATGACTACGAAGTCGTCCATGGGGGCCGGGCAAGAAATGAGGAAGGGTAGCAAGACAACCACCGCGGCTCGGGCGGGCGAGAAGACGAAGAATCCCCAGGAGATGATCACGACGGTGATGCTGTACACAGTCATCATGTAGAAGATGCAGGACATGATGATGAGGAAGATGCCGGAACAGACGACGGGCATGATCATGAAGATGATGATGCCGGCGGAGCAGACGATGTTGGACCATCGATGGGCTGGGTGCAGGACCGTCATATTCAAGAGCTGCTTCTCAAGCAGACGGATAACGCAAGAGCTGCCGCCCGAGAGAAAGCCAAGATGGATCAACTTGAGTTAGACGCTGTTACTCCATTGTATGAAGGATGCATGCCCGAGGATACCCTCCTGAAAGTAACGCTCATGGCTCTGGAGATGAAGGTAAAACACAAAATGACCGACGCATGCTTCGACGAGAACATGTCATTCTGGCAGAAACGTCTTCCCAAGGGGAACAAGTGCCCGACCAGTTTGGAGGAGGCGAAGAAAATTGTGTGTCCTCTGGATTTACCGCACGTGAAATACCATGTGTGCATGAACAATTGCATCATTTATCGGGACGAGCACGCGGAGTCTACCATATGTCCGGTTTGCGGCGTCACTCGATACAAGAAGAGGAAGAAAGCTCCTCGAAAAGTGGTGTGGTACTTTCCGATCACTCCTCGTCTGCAGCGGTATTTCGCGGACCCTAAGGTAGCAAAGCTCCTGTGTTGGCACGCGGATAGGGAGGAGAAGAAGCGAGAAGATGACGCAAATGATCCGGAGATAGATAAAAAGACAAGATGCTCAGTCACCCTAAGGATGCGAGCCAGTGGCAAGCGTTGAACTTCGAAGACCCAGAATTTGGGAACGATCCAAGGAACATCGTGCTGGGCGCGAGCACCCATGGAGTCAATCCGTTTGGCAGCCAGAGAAGCACACATAGCACCTGGCCTGTGTTTGTGTGGATGTACAACCTTCCCCCTGGTTGTGCATGAAGAGGAAGTACATTCACATGAGTATGCTAATTGAAGGACCAAAACAACCAGGGAACGACATCAATCTGTATCTGGGGCTGCTGAAAGAGGAGCTTGACACGCTGTGGAAAACGCTAGCCAATACGTGGGACGCCGCAGAGAAAGAATATTTCCCTATGAGAGCCGCGCTGCTCACGACGGTGCACGACTATCTCGGTTACGGATATGTCGCGGGGCAGGTGGTCCACGGATTTTCTGGATGCGTCAGGTGCATGGATGACACAATGTATCGCCAGCTAGATAGAGATCCCGGGTCTTCGAAAACCGTGTTCATGGGACATCGAAGGTGGCTTCGCGACGATGACCCGTGGAGAAAACGCAAGGATCTATTCGATGGTGAAACCGAACCCCGAGGACGCCCGTGTACGAGGAGCGGCGAGGAAATAGACGAACTGTTGAAAAATTGGAAAGACTGCCCACTGCCAGGAAAGAAGCAAAAGGCGCCAGAGCCGGGAAAGAAGCGAAGGGCGCCAGAGCCGCTACTGAAGGTATGGAAAACGAGGTCTGTTTTCTGGGACTTGCCGTACTGGAAGATCCACCGTGTGCCTCACAGCCTTGATGTCATGCATATCACGAAGAACGTGTGCGAGAGTCTGCTTGGTACCCTGCTCAACATGCTAGAGAGGACCAAAGATGGGCCGAAAGCAAGGGCAGACATGAAATCAATGGGCATTAGGCAGGAGCTTCACGCTATATATGATGATGATGATGATGATGGTGATGATGATGATGATGATGAGGCGAAGCAGGACACCGGAAAGTCGTCGCAAAGGCAAAAAGGCCAAGAAGACCGGAAATGACTACCCTCCCGCGTGCTTCACTCTAAGTCAGGAGGAGATCGAGCAGTTTTTCACCTGCCTCGTAGGAGTAAAACTTCCTTACGGTTACGCGGGGAAGATAAGCAGATACCTAGACCCAACGAAGCTGAAGTTCAGCGGGATGAAGTCTCACGACTGTCACGTGCTGATGACGCAGATACTTCTAGTTGCAATCCGTGGGATCATGGACGCGCACGTTCGTGAAACCCTATTTGGCCTATGCAACTTTTTCGACGTCATCTCTCGGAAGTCTGTTGGCGTGAGGCAACTCTGAAGGCTACAGGAAGAGATCGTGGTGATACTATGCGAGCTTGAGATGTACTTCCCGCCCGCATTCTTCGACGTTATGGTGCATCTGCTGGTCCATATCGTGGACAATATCATCCAACTCGGGCCGACGTTCCTGCACAGCATGATGCCGTTCGAAAGGATGAATGGTGTCATCAAAGGATACGTTCACAACATGTCACGTCCAGAGGGAAGCATAGCCAGGGGCTTTCTGACCGAAGAGTGCATCTCCTACTGCATGAATTATTTAGGCATCGAGAACCCCGTTGGTCTGCCCGTCAACAGGCACCTCGGCAGGCTCGCTGGATGGGGTCACCGTGAGGGTCGCCGCGAAATGCATGTCGACTTCGAGGGTCGACTTGCCAACTTTGAAAGAGCAAACCTAGTCGCGCTACAACACATAGACATGGTCGATCCTTGGGTGGTAGAGCACAAAACCTTTATTAAGAATACGTACAATGACCGAGGCCAACAGAGGACGGACGGAGATATACTCAAAGAGCACAACTCATGTTTCACGCGTTGGTTCAAGCAGAAGCTTCTGTCGTACCCTTTACATGAGGATTCTTCTGCGGAAGAACAACTCATATTCGCCTTGTCACAGGGCGCCGAGCACAACCTGATGACCTATGAGTCATACGATATCAACGGCTACACATTCTACACCGAGGCCAAGGACATGAAGAGCGATGGTTATCAGAACTCCGGGGTAACGATGGAATCCTACACCGGTAACGACAAGGAGATCTGGGAGCTGAGCTACGCTGGAGAGAAGGTCCCGATGTTCCGTGTCAGATGGGCCAAGAGCGTCCTAAAAGAAGACCGGTATTTCATCACCATGGTTATACCCGAAGCCAAATCCAAGACCGCGGGCGCAAACGTCACCGCGAAAAATGAGCCATGGGTACTGGCTTCCCAAGTGGACCAATGCTTCTTTATTACCGACCCGTCAAAGCCCAGTCGTGTTGGCCTTCTGTGATCATGTGAACCTTCTGATGTAGGTTGTTTCCTAAGTTATGCCTATCGACACAATAGTTGTTCTAATGGCGTAGTGGGTGATTTGGGGATCTTTGCAAACCTGCCTCTGAACTGATTTTATTTGTTCATCATGCTTTTGTACTATTGGAGCTTCAGTTGGGTGGCTGCTGTGATATGGGGTTTTAGTTTTCTTGGAATTGGGGATTGATATTTGGATATACAGATAGGATTGCAAATGCTGTCAGTAGGACTGACTACTGATAGGCACTGTGATATGTGTTTGGTGCTGTGTTTTTGTGGTTATCTGAACCTTTTATTATGTCTAGAGTGTTGAATTCTCGCCATTACGTGTTGGACTTGCCATGTGCTGTGTAGTTTAGCTCCATTATTGTTCTCATATGTTGCCACCTTTTTTTGGGTTAGTTTTTGTTTGGAGATTGCAATTGGAATTGTTGTATTTGGTGCATCTGTCAGTCAACTGCTGCTGACCAGTTGATCGTCGTAACTTAAATCATCAACCAACTATGCAAGGGAATTAACCAGATTTGACAATGTTTAATCACAACTGTTTTAAATCTTTTTCAGTACAACATGGGTCCACAATTGGCACAGATTCTGTTACTGAAGTTTCATGCTCCCAACTAACACTCATAATGCAGCCATGGTATTATTTTCCAGCTTCTTACCTAGGTGCTTCTGTATTGTGATTATTTTGTTTCGAGGGACTATAAAAATGCTTCCATTTATCAACAGAATTCCGGTTCTGTTTTGAAAGTTGGCGACACAGAAGATGCATCAGCGTCTTGCTGCCATGCTTAGTTTTTTATCCATTCTCAGTTTTCTATCTGTCATACCAATATTAGTTATGTAGAGTTCTCATCTTATGTAATGTTCAACTCTGACTAAACAGGTTCTGCAAACGGTCTTTTACTGCACTTGACTGAAGAAGTAGGTGTCTGCTATATCTTGCACTTGAGGTGAGTTGTGTTCTCAGGTTTACATTGCAATGGGCACTCTTCTTGTAAACACAAATTCAGATTTATATACTATATGCTGGCATGACTGTTTTTATTAGGCAGGACAGTGCAGTAGTTGATGTATCTTGGGTTAATATTAACCTAACTATTCTTTTTTCCTTAGGTTAATATTAAAATGTCCAGTGTATATATATTTGAAAATGATTGCTGCTAGATGTTAATTTGCTGGTACTAGCTAGAATTTGGCACTGAAAAGCAAAAGCAAAAGCTAATTAACTGCTGGGTAATAGCACTGGTACTAGGTAGCTAAAATATGTGTTCTGAAACACTGAGAGCAGAAACACTTACTACATACATATGCTCAAGAAACACTTACTAACTAGAAAAGGTTTTGACTTGAAATGTTAATAGCACAGAGAGCACCACAAGTTAAACACCTCAATCTGTTAGTATTTGTCTGCATTTTCTCACATTCTTCTTGTATCTGATCCAGTATTGCTTGTAGTGGTTTGTCCAAAATGTTGAATGATACTGCTTGGAGATGCATATATTGTTTCACCTCTTCACATGCCAATGTATTTTCCATGTTGTGATGGAGGCCTTTTTTGCCTTGTCCACCCGAGAGGCCCTTGAGTTTGCTGGAATGTCGATTAACTTTCATTCCGGCAAATTCGAGTACTCCATATGTCCTATTTTCAGCAAAGGTCATGCTGAAATTTTCCGTGAATTTTAGCATGACTTTGCTAAAAATAGGACATATGGGGTACTTGTGACTAATGCATGGGCCGGGGTATCTTAGTAGTTAATTAAGTAGGATCAAGTGCCCCGGCGTACTTGTGACTATTGCATGGCTTTTAGGGTGCCTCGGTGTCGATAAAAACCGAAATGATGAAAGCTTAGGCTTTTAGGGTGCCTCGGCGTCGAAAAACCCTCAATGATAAAAGCTTAGCTTTTAGGGTGCCTCGGTGTCGACAAACCCTAAATGATGAGACCATGATCTTGTTCCTTGACAATAACCAACTTTTTGACCAAACTTTGTTCCTATTTAGAGAGAAACATGGCCAACAACGATGAGGCCGGGGGTTCGGGCGTCAAGGCATTCTGGGAGCTGTCCCAAGAGATGGAGGAACAACCTCACTTGTATGAGGACGCCGCCTTCCCCACCAATCCTAAGACCACTGATGGTACCGCCGAGGATGACCCCACTGATGCCACCACTGATGGTGCCGCCGAGGATGCCACCACTGATGATGGCGGCGCACGCACAGATGGCAGCCAACCGAAGAGGCAACGGAAGGACCGGTGCCCGACTGTGCTCCGCACCCTCAAGGAGGAAGTTACTGAAGTGGACTCCGACGGGAATCCAACGGCACCCGAACGAATAGTCAAGGGGTACTCGCTTCAGCTCGGGTGCATTCTCCGGAGCACTGTCTCGATCAACACCGAGAACCTGAGGCATCCTGACCGAGGGAATTTGCGCAACCTCCTCTTCACGAAGCTGCACGAACGATACAAGTTCCCCGCTGAATTTGAAAACACAAGCCTCAAAGGGAATAAAGTGAACAATGCTGCCCTCACGAAGATGAGTAAGGCCCTGTCTACTTGGAAAAGCAATGTGAAGAGAATGATCGAGAAAGGTGAGAGTTATGAGAAGATCAAGGAGAAAAATCCTTCGATCACCAAAGATGACTACAACGACTTCAAGATCAATTGCTCGAGCACCGCAAACTCCGAATCAAGTAAGTGGGGGAAAGAAATGCGGGAGCTGAACTTAGGGGAACACACACTCGGTCCCGGCGGTTACAAAGTGGCGGAGCCTATATGGGACAAGGAGGAGGCGGACCGTGCCGAGCAAGGCCTACCGCCCCTCTTCGATAAATACGGTGACAAGCAGACCAGGAACTTTGTCAGGGCCCGGTACAAGAAGGACCCGAAAACAAAGGAGCTTACCACGGATCCGAAGACCAGGGCGCTTGAGCTTGTTCTGGTAAGGAATACACCCCCGTGTAATTAGCTCCATATGGTTGCATTCTAATTAATGAAGCCAAATTTCTAAATGGTTCACATTCCTTCCGCAGGCGACTGAAAGCAGTAGCGCGGGGTCGACTAAGAGCAACCCTTGGGACACCACTCTAAATAGGGCGTTGAATGTAATGAAGAACAAGGATAAGCTCAATAAGCCGATGTCAGCTGGTCGTGTGGCTGGCAAAGGCTTGTCGACAAAATGGTCGTCATACTATAACACTGGTGGGCGAAAGGAGAAAAAGACCAGCTCAGAAAGCCAGGCGCGCGAGGTTCAAGAACTCAGGGCACAGGTGGCGCGGATTCCGGAGATTGTCCAAGAGCAAGTGGAACAACAACTCGGAAGGACGATCACCGCCATTGTGCCTACCTTGATCCAGGGGATTAGTGCGTGGATTGCGGGCGGCCAACAGGGGCCGCCCCCGATTCCTAGCTTCACGGCCAGCAACTCGCAGAACGCGATGGCGGGGCCATTGGTGTCTCCGATGCCGGCACGGGAGCTTAATGCACCCGGGTGTACGCCAGCCGGCACCTCTGCAGCAAGCGGCCCCTCCGTCAACTGCACGCCCGCCGTTGGCGGTGCCTCGACATTAGCCGAGCTCGACGCCATCATCACGGTAACTAATTAAGCCTCTCTCAGCCGAGGACTTCATCTCCTTGACTTTGACTGGGCATCCCTGACGCCCTACATGTTTTCGCAGGGCGCCGCCGACGTTCCGTGCACTCTCCTGCACTTCGTGAACAACGAGTTGGTCGATGTCGCCAAGGGCAAAATCATTCAACTGGGCAACCCCTTGTTCCACGGTACCCAGATGCCACCCAACTTTTTTAGGGCTCAACTGGTTCGGGTGCTGGCAGGCTGCGACGAGTTGTTACCTCCGATTCGACCCGTCGGGGTCGACGATGATGACGTGATGACCCTCAGCGCCTGCCTGAGCTGGCCCCTGCTTTGGCCGAAGAGCCAGATTCGTTTGGGGGCGGGGGACACCACCCCAAAGACAACACCGCCAGTCGTGCCGGCGCCAAGTCGGCCCCATGGCAAGACCGCCGCAATGGTGCCGGACATCCCTATGCCACTGGATCCAAACATGCATATGGCACAGGATCAGAACGACGACGATGAAGATACATTTGCCAACGTCGATCAGTACTTTGCCGATCATGGGTACGGTGGCGACTTCATGGGGCCTCCTTCTCAAGAACCCAACCCAACAAAAGACGTGCGCGATCTAGCTGGTACCGCGGAGAAGCCAAGTTGCAACAGGCGTCGTCTGCCATTCAGCTCTCAGGAGACGCCTCCAACTGCCGACTTCACCGAGCCTCAGATAGGCGAGGTGCGAAATATTATCAGCCCCAACACACTCAAGAAGGCGGTCTGTGAGCAGAACTCGGTCCCATTACAGGAGAAGAAGAAGGCACGCAAAAGAAAGACTAACAAGGGTGCGGGCCAGCCGGCACCGAGTATGATCCGTGCTCAGGACGGGCCACCTTCACCTGAGGATATCTCGAGGAGGGTGCATGTGGCGGGTAGGCCGATGCTACCAAGAAATATGCTCGATGCTGCAACCGGTGCTATGCGGAGTCTGCATGACAGTGTTCTTTCTTTGGAGAAGCGGCGTCTTGGAGAGAAGGATGTGGCATACCCGGTTTTCACGGCCAAGGTGCCAGAGGGCAAGGGCTTTGTGGATAACTCCATCGGGGGTACGATCCTCCTGCCGTTTGATGACATCCACGCTATGTTGAACCTTCATCCGCTGCACTACACCTTCGTTCGGCTATTTTCGCTGAGTATGGAGATGCGGATCATTCGCGACAAGACCCCGGACATCGTGATAGTCGACCCCTTCTACATGCGTGCCAAGATCTTGGGCAGCGCTGGGGACCGGCAAGTCGTGACTTCTTACCTCGAAGGCGTCATTCTGGCAAACCAAGATAAGGATAACTTCCTCGTGCCTTACTTTCCCGAGTAAGTCCTCCCCTCAACCGCCCCGTAACATATGAATTCTTAGATTTCGATCGTTTTTCTTTTAACATTCCGTGTTTTCTGCAGTGACACACATTGCACGCTCATCCTCCTAAGCCCCAAATATTCCATGGCCACGTATTTCGACCCGGACCGTCAGTCGAACGTAGACTACACAAATGTCAAGAAGGTTCTTGATGATGTTCTCCCTGGCTACGTCAAATCTGGAGGCACCTTCACTAGGCCTATTCGTAAGTACGGCAAGCACGTGTTCTCCCACAATACGACGTTCTGCTGTGTCAAGCAGCCGCCTGGCGGTCAGAAGGGTGCCTACTACGCCATCCATCACATGCGGGCGATCGTACGGGACCATCATCAACTTCTGCTACCAAGTAAACTCAAAGATTGGGCCGCGAGCGTGTCGGCAATCCAGGACGCGGACATCAGACAAGAATTCTTTTGCATCCAGTCGGAGTTTGCGGAAATCATCCATCAAGATGTCCTTCGTACCTCGGGGTAGTTCTACCTGACAAATCAACCATCCAACAGTGACATCGACACAATGCTACAAATGCAGGCTGACAACAACCGTTATTTCATGACTCCCACGATAGACGGCGGCTTCATCCACGCTCCGGTCCCTTGAGTCGAGTCGAAAGCAGTGATGCTGTGTCTAGTTCTGAAACATCGATTGGCTCATGTTGTAATTAAACTTTAATGAACTTGTAGTATGTCTCTTTGGTTTCGAGAGTCGTTCAACTTAGATGTAATCGATGCTATTAATGTCTTGCTTTTCTCTTCCGATCGTTCTGTTGCATACTTATATATTGCTTATGTATTGTCTGTGAATTGGTACTAACGTTTCGTTTGGCTACTGCATAGCGATGCCGTCGTATGTCGTGTACAAGGGTAAGGTTCCCGGAGTCTACGACGACTGGGAGGAGTGTCGGAGACAGGTTCACCGATTCAGCGGTAACAGTTACAAAGGGTACACCACTAGGGCTGAGGCCGAATCTAGATACGCCCGCTATCTAGCGGGAGAGGGGAGGGAGCGCTGGAGGAACCGGATGAAGACGAGTTTCATCGTGATGATGCTCATCGTGATGACCGCAGCCCTCTTCTATGTGATGGTAGTTTAGATGATCGATATCGACTTGTAATGTGAAGACAAACTCGCTACTCGCGGTCTCGAGACTTGTAATATAATGTTCTATCTTTGTTCGGTCTTTTCAATTCGGAGACTAATATGATGAATTGTATTCGGAGACTAATATGATGAATTGTATTCAGAGACTAATCTTCTATTGTATTCGATGAATCTGTTGTTGATGTGTGCTGTCTATATTTTGTCCAATTATACATTTTGTAACCTGTGCAAAAAACAGAAAATAAAAAAATAAAAAAACCTAATATTCATACTAATGGTGCATCACATCACAGTGCGCCATTAGTATGCCAAATGATACTAATGGCGCATCATTAAACAGTGCGCCATTAGTATGCCAAAGTTACTAATGGAGCATCTTGTTGTTGTGCGCCATTACTATGCCAAAGCACCTGGGTATACATGCCCCCCTGGGAGGCATACTAATGGCGCACTGTTGTATATACTAATGGCGCACGTGCGCTATTAGTATACCAGATACTAATGGCACACCTGTGGTGCGCCATTAGTAAAATATACTAATGGCGTGGCACTAATGGCGCACCACTAATGCGCCATTAATGGCCAAATTAGGTGCGCCATTAGTAGGCCTTTTCCTAGTAGTGTATGTAGGATTTTATGACTAACCATGTGAATGACCAATTCCTCTCAACTCTCTAAATTGATATAAGTGAAGCAAGAGAGTTTAATTCTTTCTACAAAAGATATGCCCACGCTCTAACAAATATAAGTGAAGCAAAAGAGCATTCTACAAATGGCGGTTTTCTACGTGAAGAGAAACAAGCAATCCAAACTTCAAATGATATAAGTGAAGCACATGAAGCATTCTATAAAGCCATACTCAAAAGATATAAGTGAAGTGCAATGAGAATTCTATAAATCAACCAAGGACTATCTTATCCCAGCATGGTGCATAAAAGAAAAGTAAAAACTAAATGAAAAAGATGCTCCAAGATTGCACATATCGCATGAACGAAACAAATCCGAAAACATACCGATACTTGTTGAAGAAAGATGGGATGCCTTCCGGGGAATCCCCAAGCTTAGATTCTTGAGTCTCCCTGAATATTTACTTGGGGTGCCTTGGGAATCCCCAAGCTTGAGCTCTGGCCTCTCCTTCTTCTCCTCACATCGAGACATCCTCGATCTTCGAACGCTTCATCCACACAAAACTCAACAGAAAGCTCGGTAAGATCCGTTAGTATAATAAAGCAAATCACTACTCTAAATACTATTGCAAACCAATTCATATTTTGTTTTTGCACTATAGCTACTGTAATATAACTTTTCCATGGCTTAATCCACTGATAGGAATCGATAGTTTCATCAAAACAAGAAAACTATGCATCAAAAACAGAATCTGTCTTAAACAGGACAGTCTGTAGTAATATGAAAATTCACCATACTTATGGTACTCCAAAAAATCTACCAAAATTACTAAAAGTAAAAAAATTGTATAGAAAGAAAGTGCAAAACTTTCAGAACCGTTTGACGTTCCAGTAAAAAATGCAAAATCGTGCACTACAGCCAAAGTTTCTATCCTACACCGCACAAACCAACAAGCATAGTAAACATCCTAAAGGCAAACCTTGGCACATTTTTTAAACCTTAAAAAAGCACACAACAAAAATAAATGACTCTCTAAAACTTCCGGGTTGTCTGCCTGGCAACGCTTTCTTTAAAGCCATTAAGCTAGGCATATAGTGCTCAAGTAATGGATCCACCCGGATCCCAAGGTATATCAAAGCCAATTTTAATTAACAATGATTTGTAATTTAGTAGTGAGCACAAAGTAACATATATCATGTAATGACGACGTCTAACTCTCTTCCTATGCATCGACATGTCATAAAAGAACAATTCATGCACGCAAAGTAAAGGCCAATGCATAGTATAAACAGTTTCTTGCAATTTTTTCGTGTTCGAGACATAAAGAGGCGGAAATGTAGTTCCTCTCTCATAATAATTGCAAGTAGGAGCAGCAAGCACATGCATATTATATCTATCAAAATCATCATGTGTAATAGTAAAAGACAACCCATCAATATAATCCTTAATAAGGGTAAACTTCTCCAATATAGTATAGTTGGGAGAATTCGAAAAGATAATAGGACTATCATGTGTGGGTGCAATAGCAACAATTTCATGTTTAACATAAGAAACTATAGCAAGTTCATCTCCATAAGCATAATTCATATTGGCATCTTGGCCACAAGCATAGAAAGCATCATCAAAAAGGGATATTTCAAGAGAATCAACGGGATCATAACAGTCATCATAGCAATCATCCTTTGGTAAGCACGAAGGGAGATTAAACAATGTATGGGTTGAAGAGTTACTCTCATTAGAAGGTGGGCACGGGTGATCAATCTGCTCTTCCTCCTTTTGTTCTTCGCTCTCCTCATCATCTTTTTCATCCAATGAACTCACAGTTTCATTAATTCCTTCTTCCATAGACTCCTGCAAAATATTAGTCTCTTCTTGGACAGCGGAGACTCTCTCAATAAAATCATCAATATAGGAATTGAATTCATAATTCTCATAGCAATATTTAAGGATAGCTAAATTTTCAGGTCTATAAACTGAATCATTAAAATTTTCACACTCTTTAAACAAAGATTCAATTTCATAAGCACACATAAAAGCAAAAAATTCTTCTATTTGTTCCACATCATAGTAATCATATATACCATCAGCATAATAAGCCAAGGTTTTATCATCATTAAATTTGCATGAAAAGGGAAGGTGTGGAGCCTTCACCTAGAGCAACAAGTATAGTCATATCTCAAGCATAGTTCCCGAGCATACCAATGCAACATATCAATTTGATCCCATAATAGTTTCCCTTTTTGAGTCAAGCAATAATCCCTAAAGTATTCATGTTGATCCAACGTGTCTCCCATTACATAATTGAATGGGGTTTTCTCAGGATTATCAAAGTAGTACATAATATTTTTCACATAACCAGCATCAAGGGTTTTAGGAGGTTCCCCATCTCCATGAGTAGCAGGTACACCTAATTTTTTTGGTATTTCGTGTTCCATATCCATAACTAAAGATAGAGAACAACTTAGAAAAGCAAATAAAAACTACTTAGTGATAAAGCAAACAAGCACGCACGAGAATATTCCCCCCACGCTATTGCTCCCCGGCAACGGCGCCAGAAAAAGGTCTTGATAACCCAGAAGTATAGGGGATCAATTGTAGCCTCTTTCAAAAAGTAAGAGTGTCGAACCCAACGAGGAGCTAAAGGTAGAACAAATATTCCCTCAAGTTCTATCGACCACCGATACAACTCTACGCACACTTAACGTTTGCTTTACCTAGAACAAGTATGAAACTAGAAGTACTTTGTAGGTGTTTTTGGATAGGTTTGCAAGATAATAAAGAGCACGGAAATAAAAAGTAGGGGCTTTTTAGATAAAGAAACAATAAAGTTAGTATAGCGAGTGTGGAAAAGTGGTGGTAGGAGTTGCGAAATTGTCCCTAAGCAATTGACAACTTTACTAGACTGATAGCAAGTTTTATGTGGGAGAGGCCACTGCTAGCATGTCATCCTTGACTTGGAATTCTATGCACTTATGATTGGAACTATTAGCAAGCATCGGCAACTACTAACGTTCATTTAGGTGAAACCAACCATAGCATTAAGATATATTGGTCTCCCTTCAATCCTGTATGAATCAATTTCAATGCGAGGTAGAAGCTTCTGTCACTCTTGCACTCCAATACATAGTCCTATCAACATACAACTAACCCTATGGTGTGATCCACGCGCGCGCTCATATGATGGGCACCAAAGGACAGCAACATAACCGCAAGCAATTTAAACCAATCATAGCAATTCACCAACCACCGATAGGACAACGAAAATCTACTCAGACATCATAGGATGGCAACACATCATTGGATAATAATATGAAGCATAAAGCACCATGTTCAAGTAGAGGGTACAGCGGGTTGCGGGAGAGTGGACCACTGTAGATAGATGGGGGAAGGTGATGGAGATGTTGGTGGAGATAGCAGAGGCGTTGGTGAAGATCGTGGTGATGATGATGGCCCTGGTGGCGTTCCGGTGCCACCGGAAGCGAGGGGGAGAGAGCCCCCCTCCTCCTTCTTCTTCTTCCTTGACCTTCTCCCTAGATGGGAGAAGGGTTTCCCCTCTGGTCCATGGTCTAAATGGCATGGGAGGGGCGAGAGCCCCTCCGAGATTGGATTTGTCTCTCTGTCTGTCTCTGTTTCTGCATTCTGGTATTCTTCCCTTTCACCGCTTCTTATATATCCGGAGATCCGTAACTGCGATTGGATTGAAACTTTCGCCCAGATTTTCCCCGAAAATTAGCTTTCTTGCGGCCAAAGAAGAGCAGCAACCACCTTACGGGGGGCCCACGAGGGTCAGGGGGGCGCCCCCTGCCTTGTGGCCCCCTCGAGAACCTTCTCGCATTGATTCTTCTTCCCATATTTCACAAATATTCCAAGAATATTCTCTGTACATTTTTATTCCGTTTGGACTCTATTTGATATGGATTTTATGTGAAACAAAAAACATGCAGCAAACAGGAACTAGCACTGGGCACTGGATCAATATGTTAGTCCCCAAAAATAGTATAAAAAGTTGCCAAAAGTATATGAAAGTTGTATAATATTGGCATGGAACAATCAAAAATTATAGATACGTCAGAGACGTATCACTTATAAAAATGTTTCTGGTAAAAATGTGCATATTGATCCTAATGATGTGCTATTGTCTACTTTGATTGAGCAAAATAATGATCCCATAAATGTGAATTTTATCTCACGAAACAATTTCAATAGTAATGCTTATAGAGGTAATAATCCTAGGCCGTTTCCCGAAAATTCCTCTAATAATTTTGGAAATTACTATGGTAATTCTTATAATAATAATAATTGGATGCCCTATGATCTAAAAAGTAATATTAAAGAATTTATCAATGCTCAAAAAGTTTTCAATACTACGATACAAGAAAAATTGAGTAAACTTGATGATATGTCTAGGAGCATGGATATAATTGTTCATGACGTGTAAAATCTTAAATCTAATTATTTTTCATTCAAGCTTGATATTAATGAATCAATTAAAGATCTTTATGTCTCCATGGATGAATGTAAAGGATGAACCGCTAGATTGAGGTCTAAGTTTGATATTAAGGATGAAGATATTAAAATGATTGGTGTTACACCCATTGAATTTTTTTTTTGTGATATTAAACTTAATGAAAAGGGGACTGAATAATAGCCAACTTTATCTAGAAGGCGTCCCCACAATTCGGAGGGTGAAAATCTTAATGATTTTTTTGATAAAAGTGGGTTTCGAGAGGTAAAAACTGTAAATAGTGATGTGTCCACTATTTTGGATTTCAAGGACTTTAATTATGATAGTTTTTCTTTAATTGAATGTATTTCCTTGTTGCACTCCTACTAAGTTCACCCAATGCTTATGAACAAAATAAGGCTTTTACTAAACATATCCTAGAAGCGATGATGATAGCTTTAGAAGATAAGCTAGAATTGGAGGTTTCAATACCTAGGAAATTATATGATGAGTGGGAGCCTACCATTAAAGTTAAAATTAAAAATTATGAGTGCAATGCTTTATGTGATTTGGTTGCTAGCATTTCCACAATACCCAAATCTCTATGTGATGTGCTAGGTTTTACCAATATGGATGAATGTTCTTTTAATTTGACTTAGCGGATTCCACTATTAAGAAACCTGTGGGTAGAATAAATGATGTTCTTACTCTTGAAAATAGGAATTATGTTCCCATTGATTTGACTTTGGTTGATATTGATTGTAATCTGTCTTGTCCCATAATACTTGGTAGGCCATTTTTAATAACCATATGTGTTGTTATTGGTATGAAAGGAGGGAATATAAAATTTCAACTTTCGTTAAAGAAGGGTATGGAACACTTCCCTAGAAAGAGAATTAAGCCACCATATGAATCTGTTATGAGGGCCACCTATGGAATCAATTAGAAAGATGACAACAATTGAAACTATGCATTACGCCTAGCTAGGGGCGTAAAACAATGGCGCTAGTATGGAGGCAACCCAATAGTTATCTTAATTTTCTTGTTTCTTTTTCTGATTTTTCGTGTTCACACAATTATGGTACTACTATGGTTGTGTTTTTGTGTTTTAAATTAGTGTTTGTGCCAATTAAAGCCTTTGGGATGATTTGGATGATAGTTGCTTTGATTCTGTGCAAAAACAGAAACTTTTGCGTGTAGTAGTAGAATTGTTGAGATTTGCTGGAGCGTGATAAAATTCTGCATTTTTAACACATGATTGATATACAAATTTCTCATCTTGTCCTAATATGTCAGAATTTTTGGAGCTACAGAAGTATGGTCATTGTTCTAATTATTACACACAATTCTATTTTTTTACAGATTCTATTTTTGTTGTGTTGTTTGGCTATTTTGATGAATCTATGGATTGTATCAGGGGGTATAAGCCATGCCGAAGTTAGAATACAATAGGTATAATGCAACGATAAAATATGAATGGATTTACAATAGCATCTAAAGTAGTGATTTACTTTGTTATACTAACGGATCTCACGAAGGTTTTCGTTGAGTTTTGTGTGCTGAAGTTTTCAAGTTTTGGATGAGATCACGATGGATGAAGGAATAAGGAGTGGCAAGAGCATAAGCTTGGGGATGCCCAAGGCACCCCAAGGTAATATTCAAGGACTCCCAAGCATCTAAGTTGCGGATGCCCCGGAAGGCATCCCCTCTTTCTTCTACCAACTATCGGTAAATTTACTTGGAGCTATATTTTTATTCATCACATGATATGAGTTTTGCTTGGAGCGTCATGTATTATATGAGTCTTTGTGTTGTTTGCTTTTTAGTTTGTCACAATCATATTTTATGGACACACCTTTTTGAGAGGGACACACATTATTCGTGATTTGTTGGAATACTCTATGTGCTTCACTTATATCATTTGAGCTAGGCAGTTGCGCTACTGCTTCACTTATATCTTTTAGACCACGATGGTGGTTATATTTTAAAGAAATAGTTGAACTCTCATGCTTCACTTATATATTTTTGAGAATTGATAATATTAATGGAAATTGGTACAAGCTATGAATTTGGTCCCAATATGTTAGGTATTAAAGAGGGATATAATAAAAACTTGCATGTAGATCACTGAATATGATAAGTTTGATTCCTTGCAATAGTTTTGCGATATAAAAGTGGTTATATGTGGGTTGTGCTAGTGGTCAATTGTGGTTTAGTAATAATATTGGTGTTAGGTTTGTGATTCACGAAGCATGCACGTATAGTCTCCCATTATGCTAAGAAGTTGGAGCATTATTTATTATTGATTGTCTTCCTTATGAGTGGCGGTCGGGGACGAGTGATGGTCTTTTCCTACCAACCTAGGGGCATGCATGTTAGTAGTTTTCTTTGAGGGATAATAAGGATGGGAGTTCTTTATGACTAATGTGTGTCCATGGATTATACGCACTCTCACCTTTCCACAATTTGCTAGCCTCTTTGGTACCATGCGTTGCCCTTTCTCACCTTGAGATGTGGTGCAAACTTCGCCAGTGCATCCAAACCCCGTGATATGATACGCGCTATCACACATAAGCCTCCTTATATCTTCCTCAAAACAACCACTATACTACCTATTATGACATTTCCATAGCCATTCCGAGATATATTGCCATGCAACTTCCACCATTCCATTTTAATATGACACATATCATCATTGTCATATTGCTCTGCATGATCACATAGCTGACATAGTATTTGTGGCTCAGCCACTATTCATCATTTTCTATACATGTTACGCTAGATCATTGCACATCCCGATACAACGCCGGAGGCATTCGTATAAAGTCATATTTTGTTCTAGTATTGAGTTGTAATTTTCATTTGAGTTGTAAGTAAATAGAAGTGTGATGATCATCATAGTCATTTTTAGAGCATTGTCCCAAGTGAGGAAATAAAAAATGGGGCCAAAAAGAGCCCAACAAAAAAGAGAAAAAAGAGAAAATGAGAGAAAAAGAGAGAGGCGCAATGTTACTATCCTTTCCACACTTGTGCTTCAAAGTAGCACCATGTTTTTCATATAGAGAGTCTCCTATGCTTTCGTTTTCATATAGCTAGTGGGATATTTTTATTATAGAACTTGGCTTGTATATCCCAATGATGGGCTTATTCAAATGCCCGAGGTCTTCATGAGCAAGCAAGTTGGTTGCCCACCCACTTAGTTTTATTTTTGAGCTTCCATACACTTATAGCTCTTAGTGCATCCGTTGCATGGCAATCCCTACACGTTGCATTGACATCAATTGATGGGAATATCCATAGCCTGTTGATTAGCCTCGTCAATGTGGGACTTTCTCCTTTTTTGTCTTCTCCATATTATCTCCACAACCATACTCTATTCCACCCATAGTGTTATATCCATGGCTTGCGCTAATATATTGCGTGAGAGTTGAAAAAACCGAAGCGCGTTAAAAAGTAAAATAATTGCTCAGCTTTTCATCGGGGTTGTGCATGATAAATACTTTGTGTTAAGAAGATGGAGCATGACAAGGCTATATGATTTTTTTAGGGCTAACGTTCTTTAGCATTGATATTTTGAAAGACATGATTGTTTGTTGGTATGCCTTATTATTATTGTTTTTTGTCAAACTATAGACTATTGCTTTGAATAATTAGGATATTAGTATTCATGCTACAAAAGAGAGATTACATGATGAACATATTAGGTAGCATTCGACATCAATTTTTTTTATCATTTATCTACTCGACGACGAGCAAGAATTAAGCTTGGGGATGCTTGATGCATCTCCAATGTCTCTATATTTTTTGATTCTTCCATGCTATTATAGTATCTATCTTGGATGATTTATATACATTTATATGTCCTTATATATCATTTTTTTGGGACTAACCTATTAACTTAGGGCCGAGTGCCAGTTGTTGTTTTTGCTTGTTCTTAGTTTTCCATAATATTAGTACCAAACGAAGTTCAGATGCCATGAAACTTTTTGGAGATTTTCTTCTGGACATAACAGACACTGGAAGCTTCGGGAGAGAGCCAAAAGATGAAGGAGGGGCCCATGAGGCACCAGGGCACGCCTAGGGGGTTAGGCATGCCCTGGTGGCTTGTGGGGCCCACGTTCACCTGTTTGACCTAATTCGGCCTCTATAAATTCTGGAAAATCGGGAAACCAATAGAGAGCCACCCAAAATACTTTTTCCGCTGCTGCAAGATTCTGTTCTCGAGAAATCCCATCTGGAGGCCTTTTCTGGTACTCTGCCGGAGGGGGAATTGATACGTCTCCAATGTATGTATAATTTTTTTATTGTTCCATGCTGTTATATTATCATTCTTGGGTGTTTTACAATCATTTTATAGGAACATAATATTATTTTTGGGAAAACCTATTGACATAGTGCCCAGTGTCAGTTGCTATTTTTTTGCTTTTTTTACTTCGTATAATATCAGTACCAAACGGAGTCCAAATGTACCGAAACTTTCTGGAGATTTTTTCTGGACTAGAAGACACTCAGTGGGCCAAAGAAGTACCAGAGGGGAGGCCCGTGGGGAGCACAACCCACCAGGGCGCACCCAGGGGGTTGTGCCCCCAGGATCCCCCCTTCACCGCCTCTTCGCCCTATAAATTCCCAAGTATTCTAGAAACCATAAGGGAGTCGATGAAACACAATTCCAGCTACCGCAAGTTCTAGAACCACTAGATCCAATCTAACACAATCATGGGAGGGGTTCATCATCCTCATTGGTGCCTCTCCGATGATGCGTGAGTAGTCCACCATAGACCTATGGGTCCATAGGTCGTAGCTAGATGGCTTCCTCTCTCTCCCTCTTTTTATTCTCAATACAATGGTCTCTTGGAGATCTATTTGATGTAACTTGTTTTTGTGGTGTGTTTGTTGGGATCTGATAAACTTTGAGTTTATGATCAGATCTATATCCATGAATATTATTTGAGTCTTCTTTGATCTCTTATATGCATGATTATTTATAGCCTCGTATTTCTTCTTTGAATCTTTGGTCTAGTTAGGCCAACTAGATCGATTTTTCTTGCCATGGGAAGAGGTGCTTTGTGATGGGTTTGATCTTGCACTGTTCTTACCCAGTGACAGAAGGGGCAGCAAGACACACATGTAGCGTTTCTATTAAGGATAACAAGATGGGGGCTATTCCTACAAGAATAGATCTCGTCTACATCATCTCATCATTCTTATTGCATTACTCCGTTTCTCCATGAACTTAATGTTGGAAATATTCCCTAGAGGCAATAATAAAATGATTATTATATTTCCTTGTTCATGATAATTGTCTATTATTCATGCTATAATTGTGTTATCCGGAAATCATAATACATGTGTGAATACATAGACCATAACATCTCCCTAGTGAACCTCTAGTTAACTAGCTCGTTGATTAATAGATAGTCATAGTTTCCTCACTATGGACATTGGATGTCATTGATAACGGGATCACATCATTAGGAGAATGATGTGATGGACAAGACCCAATCCTAAGCATATCACAAGATCGTGTAGTTCGTTTGCTAGAGCTTTTCCAATGTCAAGTATCATTTCCTTAGACCATGAGATCGTGTAACTCCCGGATGCCGTAGGAGTGCTTTGGGTGTACCAAACGTCACAACGTAACTGGGCGACTATAAAGGTATACTACAGGTATCCCGAAAGTATCTGTTGGGTTGGCACGGATCGAGACTGGAATTTGTCACTCCGTATGACGGAGAGGTATATCTGGGCCCGCTAGGTAATGCATCATCATAATGAGCTCAATGTGACCAATTGTTTGGTCATGGGATCATGCATTACGGTACGAGTAAAGTGACTTGCCGGTAACGAGATTGAACGAGGTATTAGGATACCGATGATCGAATCTCAGGAAAGGAACGTACCGATTGACAAAGGGAATTGAATACGGGATTGATTGAATCCTCGACATTGTGGTTCATCCGATGAGATCATCGTGGAACATGTGGGAGCCAACATGGGTATCCAGATCCAGATGTTGGTTATTGCCCGGAGAGTCATCTCGGTCATGTCTGCGTGTCTCCCGAACCCGTAGGGTCTACACACTTAAGGTTCGGTGACGCTAGGGTTGTAGAGATATTAGTCTGCGGTAACCCAAAAGTAGTTCGGAGTCCCGGATGAGATCCCAGATGTCATGAGGAGTTCCGGAATTGTCTGGAGGGGAAGATTTATATATAGGAAGTCCAGTTTCGGCCATAGGGAAAGTTTTGGGGGTAATCGGTATTGTACCGGGACCACCGGAAGGGTCCCGGGGTCCACCGGGTGGGGACACCTATCCCGGAGGGCCCCATGGGCTGAAGTGGGACGGGAACCAGCCCCTGGTGGGCTGGTGCACCCCCCATGGACCTCCCCGTGCACCTAGGGTTGGAAACCCTAGGGGTGGGGGGCGCCCCACCTGACTTGGGGGGCAAGTCCCCCCCTTGGCTGCCGCCCCCATTGGAGATTGGATCTCCTAGGGCCGGCGCCCCCCTAGGGGCCCTATATATAGTGGGGGGAGGGAGGGCAGCCGCACCCAAGTCCCTGGCACCTCCATCTCCCCTCGTAACACCTCTCCCTCTCGTTGGAGCTTGGCGAAGCCCTGCCGAGATCACCGCTGCTTCCACCACCACGCCGTCATGCTGCTCGATCTCCATCAACCTCTCCTTCCCCTTACTGGATCAAGAAGGAGGAGACGTCTTCCCCAACCCTACGTGTGTTGAATGCGGAGGTGCCGTCTGTTCGGCGCTCGGTCATCGGTGATTTGGATCACGACGAGTACGACTCCATCAACCCCGTTCTCTTGAACGCTTCCGCTCGCGATCTACAAGGGTATGTAGATGCACTCCCCTCTCCCTCGTTGCTAGATGACTCCATAGATTGATCTTGGTGATGCGTAGAAAATTTTAAAACTCTGCTACGTTCCCCAATAGTGGTATCAGAGCTAGGTCTATGCGTAGTTTCTATGCACGAGTAGAACACAAGTTGTTGTGGGCGTTGATTTGGTCAATTTACTTGCCGTTACTAGTCTTATCTTGATTCGGCGGCATCGTGGGATGAAGCGGCCCGGACCGACCTTACACGTACGCTTACGTGAGATTGGTTCCATCGACTGACATGCACTAGTTGCATAAGGTGGCTAGCGGGTGTCTGTCTCTCCCACTTTTGTCGGATCGGATTCGATGAAAAGGGTCCTTATGAAGGGTAAATAGAAATTGGCATATCACGTTGTGGTTTTGGCATAGGTAAGAAACGTTCTTGCTAGAAACCTATAGCAGCCACGTAAAAACTTGCAACAACAATTAGAGGACGTCTAACTTGTTTTTGCAGCATATGCCGTGTGATGTGATATGGCCAAAAGGATGTGATGAATGATATATGTGATGTATGAGATTGATCATGTTCTTGTAATAGGAATCACGACTTGCATGTCAATCAGTATGACAACCGGCAGGAGCCATAGGAGTTGTCTTAATTTATTTATGACCTGCGTGTCAACTTATACGTCATTTAATTACTTTACTTTATCACTAACCATTAGCCATAGTAGTAGAAGTAATAGTTGACGAGACAACTTCATGAAGACACGATGATGGAGATCATGGTCTCATGCCGGTGACGACGATGATCATGCGCCCCAAAGATGGAGATCAAAAGGAGCAAAATGATATTGGCCATATCATGTCACTATTTGTTTGCATGTGATGTTTATCATGTTTTACATCTTATTTGCTTAGAACGACGCTAGCATAAATAAGTTGATCCCTCGCAATAATTTCAAGAAAGTGTTCCCCCTAACTGTGCACCGTTGCTAAGTTCCGTTGTTCCGAAGCACTACGTGATGATCAGGAGTGATAGGTTCTAACGTTCGCATACAGCGGGTGTTAGCTAGATTTACACACGCAATACACTTAGGTTGACTTGACGAGCCTAGCATGTACAAACATGGCCTCGGAACGCGGAAGACCGAAAGGTCGAACATGAGTCGTATAGAAGATACGATCAACATGAAAATGTTCACCGATGATGACTAGTCCGTCTCACGTGATAATCAGACACAGACTAGTTGACTCGGATCATGTATCACTTAGATGGCTAGAGGGATGTCTGTCTGAGTGGGAGTTCATTAAATAATTTGATTAGATGAACTTAATTATCATGAACTTAGTCTAAAAACCTTTGCAAAATGTCTTGTAGATCAAATGGCCAACGCTCATGTCAACCTCAACTTCAATGCGTTCCTAGAGAAAACCAAGCTGAAAGATGATGGAAGCAACTATACGGACTGGGTCCGGAACCTGAGGATCATCCTCATAGCTGCCAGGAAAGCATATGTCCTAGAAGCACCGCTAGGTGAAGCACCCATCCCAGAGAACCAAGACATTATGAACGCTTGGCAGTCACATGCTGATGATTACTCCCTCGTTTAGTGCGGCATGCTTTACAGCTTAGAACCGGGGCTCCAAAAGCGTTTTGAGCAACACGGAGCACATGAGATGTTTGAAGAGCTGAAAATGGTTTTCCAAGCTCATGCCCGGGTCGAGAGATATGAAGTCTCCGATAAATTCTACAGTTGGAAGATGGGGGAAAATAGTTCTATCAGTGAGCACATACTCAAAATGTCTGGGTTGCACAACCGCTTGTCCCAGCTGGACATTAACCTCCCGGACGAGGCGGTCATTGACAGAATCCTTCAGTCGCTCCCACCTAGCTACAAGAGCTTTGTGATGAACTACAATATGCAGGGATGATGAAAACTATTCCTGAAGTATTTTCAATGCTGAAATCAGCGGAGGTGGAAATCAAAAAGGAACATCAAGTGTTGACAATAAAACCACTAGTTTCAAGAAAGGCAAGGATAAGAAGAACTTCAAGAAGGATGGCAAGGGAGTTGCCGCGACCGGTAAACCAGTTGCCAGGAAGAAGTCAAAGAATGGACCCAAACCTGTGACTGAGTGCTTTTATTGCAAGGGAAAGGGACACTAGAAGCGGAACTGCCCCAAATACTTAGCAGACAAAAGGCCGGCAACACTGAAGGTATATGTGATATACATGTAATTGATGGGTACCTTACCAGTGCTCGTAGTAGCTCCTGGGTATTTGATACCGGTGCGGTTGCTCATATTTGTAACTCAAAATAGGAGCTGCGGAAGAAGCGGAGACTGGCGAAGGACGAGGTGACGATGCGCATCGGAAATGGTTCCAAGGTCAATGTGATCGCCGTTGGCACGCTACCTCTACATTTACTTACGGGATTAGTTTTAAACCTCAATAATTGTTATTTAGTGCCAGCTTTGAGCATGAACATTGTATCTGGATCTCGTTTAATACGAGATGGCTACTCATTTAAATCTGAGAATAATGGTTGTTCTATTTATATGAGAGATATGTTTTATGGTCACGCCCCGCTGGTCAATGGTTTATTCTTATTGAATCTCGAACGTGATGTTACACATATTCATAGTGTGAATACCAAAAGATGTAAGAATTATAATGATAGTCCCACATATCTGTGGCACTGCCGCCTTGGTCACATCGGTGTCAAACGCATGAAGAAGCTCCATACAGATGAACTTTTGGAGTCTCTTGATTTCGAATCATTTGACACGTGCGAACCATGCCTCATGGGTAAAATGACCAAGACTCCGTTCTCTGGAACAATGAATCGAGCAACCAACTTATTGGAAATTATACATACTGATGTGTGCGGTCCAATGAGCGTTGAGGCTCGCGGTGGCTATCATTATGTTCTCACTCTCACTGATGACTTAAGTAGATATGGGTATGTCTATTTGATGAAAAAAAAGTTTGAGACCTTTGAAAAGTTCAAGGAATTTCAGAATGAGGTAGAGAATCAATGTGACCGAAAGATAAAATTCTTATGATCAGATCGTGGGGGAGAATATTTAAGTCACGAATTTGGTACGCACTTAAGGAAATGAGGAATCATTTCACAACTCACGCCGCCTGGAACACCTCAGCGTAACGGTGTGTCCGAACATCGTAATCACACTCTATTGGATATGGTGCGATCTATGATGTCACTCACTGATTTACCGCTATCATTTTGGGGATAAGCTCTAGAGACAGCTACATTCACTTTAAATAGGGCACCGTCTAAATCCGTTGAGACGACACCGTATGAATTACGGGTTGGGAAGAAACCTAAGCTGTCATTTCTAAAAGTTTGGGGATGCGATGCTTATGTCAAGAAACTTCAACCTAAAAAGCTCGAACCCAAGTCGGAAAAATGCGTCTTCATAGGATACCCTAAGGAAACCATTGGGTATACCTTCTACCTTAGATCCGAAGGCAAGATCTTTGTTGCCAAGAATGGGTCCTTTCTGGAGAAAGAGTTTCTCTCGAGAGAAGTAAGTGGGAGGAAAGTAGAACTCGATGAAGTACTGCCTCTTGAACCGGAAAGTAGCGCAGCTCAGGAAGATGTTCATGTGGTTCCTGCATTGACTAGAGAGGAAGTTAATGATGATGATCAAGGTACTTCGGATCAAGTTGCTACTGAACTTCGAAGGTCCACAAGGACACGTTCCACACCAGAATGGTATGGCAACCCTGTCCTGGAAATCATGTTGTTAGACAACGGTGAACCTTTGAGCTATGAAGAAGCAATGGCGGGCCCAGATTCCAACAAATGGCTTGAAGCCATGCAATCCGAGATAGGATCCATGTATGAAAACAAAGTATGGACTTTGACAGACTTACCCGATGATCGGCGAGCAATAGAGAATAAATGGATCTGTAAGAAGAAGACGGATGCGGATGGTAATGTTACCATCTGTAAGGCTCGACTTGTCGCTAAGGGTTATCGACAAGTTTAAGTGGTTGACTACGATGAGACCTTCTCACCCGTAGCGAAGCTGAATTCCGTCCAAATCATGTTAGCAATTGCCACATACTATGATTATGAGATATGGCAAATGGACGTCAAAACGGCATTCCTTAACGGCTTTCTTAAGGAAGAATTGTATATGATGCAGCCGGAAGGTTTTCTCGATCCTAAGAATGCTAACAAGGTATGCAAGCTCCAGCGCTCCATCTATGGGCTGGTGAAAGCATCTCAGAGTTGGAACATTCTCTTTAATGAAATGATCAAAGCGTTTGGGTTTATACAGACTTATGGAGAAGCCTGTGTTTACAAGAAAGTGAGTGGGAGCTCTGTAGCATTTCTCATATTATATGTGGATGACATACTTTTGATGGGAAATGATACAGAACTTTTGGACAGTATTAAGGCCTACTTGAATAAGTGTTTTTCAATGAAGGACCTTGGAGAAGTTGCTTACATATTAGGCATCAAGATCTATAAAGATAGATCGAGACGCCTCATAGGTCTTTCACAAAGCACATACCTTGATAAGATATTGAAGAAGTACAATATGGATCAGTCCAAGAAGGGGTTCTTGCTTGTGTTGCAAGGTGTGAAATTGAGCTCAACTCAATGTCCGATCACGACAGAAGATAGAGAAAAGATGAGTGTCGTCCCCTATGCCTCAGCCATAGGGTCTATCATGTATGCCATACTGTGTACCAGACCTGATGTAAACCTTGCCGTGAGTTTGGTAGGAAGGTACCAAAGTAATCCCATCATGGAACACTGGACAGCCGTCAAGAACATCCTGAAGTACCTGAAAAGGACTAAGGATATGTTTCTCGTATATGGAGGTGACGAGGAGCTCGTCGTAAAGGGTTACGTCGACGCTAGCTTCGACACAGATCTGGATGACTCTAAGTCACAAACCGGATACGTGTATATTTTGAATGGTGGGGCAGTATGCTGGTGCAGTTGCAAGCAAAGCGTCGTGGCGGGATCTACATGTGAAGCGGAGTACATGGCAGCCTCGGAGGCAGCGCATGAAGCAATCTGGATGAAGGAGTTCATCACCGACCTAGGAGTCATACCCAAGGCATCGGGGCTGATCACTCTCTTCTGTGACAACACTGGAGCTATTCCCTTGCCAAGGAGCCCAGGTTTCACAAGAAGACCAGGCACATCAAGCGTCGCTTCAGCTCCATTCGTGAAAATGTTCAAGATGGAGACATAGATATTTGCAAAGTACATACGGATCTGAATGTCATAGATCCGTTGACTAAACCTCTTCCGCGAGCAAAACATGATCAATACCAGAACACTACGGGTGTTCGATTCATCACAATGTAACTAGATTATTGACTCTAGTGCAAGTGGGAGACTGTTGGAAATATGCCCTAGAGGCAATAATAAAATGATTATTATATTTCCTCGTTCATGATAATTGTCTATTATTCATGCTATAATTGTGTTATCCGGAAATCATAATACATGTGTGAATACATAGACCATAACATGTCCCTAGTGAGCCTCTAGTTAACTAGCTCGTTGATCAATAGATAGTCATGGTTTCCTGACTATGGACATTGGATGTCATTGAGAACGGGATCACATCATTAGGAGAATGATGTGATGGACAAGACCCAATCCTAAGCATAGCACAAGATCGTGTAGCTCATTTGCTAGAGCTTTTCCAATGTCAAGTATCATTTCCTTAGACTATGAGATCGTGTAACTCCCGGATGCCGTAGGAGTTCTTTGGGTGTACCAAACGTCACAACGTAATAGGATGACTATAAAGGTATACTACAAGTATCCCCGAAAGTATCTATTGGGTTGACATGGATCGAGACTGGAATTTGTCACTTCGTATGACGGAGAGGTGTCTCTGGGCCCACTCGATAATGCATCATCATAATGAGCTCAATGTGACCAAGTGTTTAGTCACGGGATCATGCATTACGGTACAAGTAAAGTGACTTGCCGGTAACGAGATTGAAAGAGGTATTGGGATACCGACGATCGAATCTCGGGCAAGTAACATACCGATTGACAAAGGGAATTGAATACGGGATTGATTGAATCCTCGACATCGCGGTTCATCCGATGAGATCATAGTGGAACATGTGGGAGACAACATGGGTATCTAGATCCCTCTGTTGGTTATTGACCGGAGAGTCGTCTCGGTCATGTCTGCGTGTCTCCCGAACCCGTAGGGTCTACACACTTAAGGTTCGGTGATGCTAGGGTTGTAGAGATATTAGTATGCGGTAACCCGAAAGTTGTTCAGAGTCCCGGATGAGATCCCGGATGCCACGAGGAGTTCCGGAATGGTCCAGAGGTGAAGGTTTATATATAGGAAGTCCAGTTTTGGCATAGGGAAAGTTTCAGGGGTAATCGGTATTGTACCGGGACCACCGGAAGGGTCCCGGGGGTCCACCGGGTGGGGCCACCTATCCTGGAGGGCCCCATGGGCTGAAGTGGGAGGGGAACCAGCCCCTGGTGGGCTGGTGCGCCCCCCATGGGCCTCCCCCTGCGCCTAGGGTTGGAAACCCTAGGGGTGGGGGGTGCCCCACCTGACTTGGGGGGCAAGTCCCTCCCCTTGGCCACCGCCCCCCTTGGAGATTGGATCTCCTAGGGCCGGCGCCCCCTAGGGGCCCTATATATAGTGGGGGGAGGGAGGGCAGCCGCACCCAAGTCCCTGGTGCCTCCCTCTCCCCTCGTAACACCTCTCCCTCTCGTGGGAGCTTGGCGAAGCCCTGCCGAGATCACCGCTGCTTCCACCACCACGACGTCGTGCTGCTGGATCTCCATCAACCTCTCCTTCCCCTTGCTGGATCAAGAAGGAGGAGACGTCTTCCCCAACTGTACGTGTGTTGAACGCGGAGGTGCTGTCTGTTCGGCGCTTGGTCATCGGTGATTTGGATCACGACGAGTACGACTCCATCAACCCCGTTCTCTTGAATGCTTCCGCTCGCGACCTACAAGGGTATATAGATGCACTCCCCTCTCCCTCGTTGCTATATGACTCCATAGATTGATCTTGGTTATGCGTAGAAAATTTTAAAATTCTGCTACGTTCCCCAACACTTAATACACTAGATGCATGTTCGATAGCGGTCGATGTGTGGAGTAATGTAGTAGATGCAGGCAGGAGTCGGTCTACTAATCTTGGACGTGATGCCTATATATTTATCATTGCCTTGGATATCGTCATAATTATTCAATCTTCTATCAATTGCCCAAAAGTAATTGTTTTACCCACCGTGTGCTAATTCTTGAGAGAAGCCACTAGTGAAATCTACTGCCCCGGGTCTATTCTTCATCATATTTGCTTTCCGATCTATTATTTGCTTTGAGATCTATTATTTGCTTTGAGATATATTTTGATTCTCTTTTTTCCATATCTATTATTCTAAAAACCCAAAAATACTTTGCTGCAATTTTTTATTTCCATCTTTTATTTTGTGTTTTATCTATTTATCCAATCTATCACAAATATTTCTACCGTCAACTTGACAATTTCTAGCGCCTTCGCCTAGCAGGGATTGACAACCCCTCATATGCGTCGGGCTACAAGTATTTGTTCTTTGTGTGCATGTACTGTTTAAATAATGTTGCTTGGTTCTCCTACTGGATTGATACCTTGGTTTTACAACTGAGGGAAATACCTACCGTAGTTGTACTGCATCATCCCTTCCTCTTTGGGGAAATACTGACGCAGTATCAAGCGACATTAGGAATCCACCACGGAGGGGCTCTACATCAACCTTGATGCCCTTCCGGCGATGTGTCGGTAGTTTACCATAGACCTATATGTCCATAGTTAGTAGCTAGATGGCTTCTTATCTCTCTTTGATCTTCAATTAATGTTCTTCTCAATGTCCTTGGAGTTCTCTTCATTGTAATCACTTTTTGCGATGTGTTTGTTGGGATCCGATGAATTGTGATTTTATGATCAGATTATCCATGAATATTATTTGAGTCTTCTCTGAATACTTTTATGCATGATTGTTATAACTTTGTATTTCTCTCCAATCTATTGATTTGGTTTGGCCAACTCGATTGATTTTTCTGGCAATGGGAGAGGTGCTTTGTAATGGGTTCAATCTTGCGGTGATCTATATCCCAGTGACAGAAAGGGACAAGACATGTATTTGTATTGTTTCCATTAAGTATAAAAAGATGGGGTCTATTCATGTGTGAGTTTACTTTGTCTACATCATGAACTTAATACTCTAGATGCATGCTGGATAGTGGTCGATGTGTGGAGTAATAGTATTAGATGCAGGCAGGAGAAGGTCTACTTGTCTCAGACATGATGCCTATATACATGATCTATTAATTGGATATCGTCATGATTATACGCTTTTCTACCAATTTCCCAACAGTTATTTGTTTACCCACACTATGCTATTCTCAAGAGAGAAGTCTCTAGTGAAAACTATGGCCCTGGGTCTACTTTTTATCATATATTGAAATCAAAAATACCTTGCTGCAATTTTTCTTTTCTTCATTTTATTTTGTATTTTAATTTTCTGTCAACCACTACAAGATTTAATCCTTGCAATTAACCGCCGAGAGATTGACAACCCCTTGTTCGCGTTGGGTACAAGTATTTGTTATTTTGTGTGTACATACTACTAACGAGGTGTTGCTTGGTTCTCCTACTGGATTGATAACCTTGGTTCTTAAATGAGGGAAATAGTTATCTCTACTGTACTGCATCATCCTCTCTTCTTCGGGGAAATCCCAACGCAGCTCACAAGTTGCAAGCATGAGTAGGATATTAAACACCATGACCATAAATATCGGGAGGCTATGTTGCTTTTGAATCTACTACGTGTGTGAACATGTGCCAAGTCAAGATACTCGAATCATTCACAGGGAGATACCATACTATCATACTACATCATAACCATTTTAGTGCATGTTGACACTCAAGATAAATCATTATCCACTCCTAGCTATTTAAGCATGGCATGAGCAACTATAATCTCTAATTGTCATCACAAACATGTTTACTCATAATAAGCTGAATCAAGAACGATGAGCTAAACATATTTACAAAAACAATAACAAGAGGAATTCATTCCACCTTTTATTCACCTCAATCACTAAGGGAGTCCTAGATTAAGGGGTCCTCGCGCGTCTGGGCTACGTGACGTGGGCCGGACTAATGGGCCATGAAGATACAAGGCATAAGACTTCCTCCCGTGTCCGGATGGGACTCTATTTGGCATGGAAGGCAAGCTTAGCATGCGGATATGAATATTTCTTTCTCTGTAAACCGACTCTGTACAACCCTAGCCCCCTCCGATATCTATATAAACCGGAGGGATTAGTCCGTAGAGGCAATCACAATCATACACGCTAGACAATTAGGGTTTAGCATTACGATCTCATGGTAGATCAACTCTTGTAACCCCTATACTCGTCAAAGTCAATCATGTAGGACGTAGGGTATTACCTCCATCAAGAGGGCCCGAACCTGGGTAAATCATCGTGTCCCTTGTCTCCTGTTACCATCAATCGTTAGACGCACAGTTCGGGACCCCCTACCCGAGATCTGCTGGTTTTGACACCGACATTGGTGCTTTCATTGCGAGTTCCGATGTGCCGTCGCCAGAAGGTTCGATGGCTCCATCAGTCATCTACAACAATGCTGCCCTAAGGGAGGTCTTTCTCCCCAGCCAGATCTTTGTGTTCGGTGGCTTCGCACTGCGGGCCAACTCGCTTGGCCATCTAGAGCAGATCGACAGCTACGCCCCAGGTCACCAGATTAGTTTTGGAAGTCTGGATTATGTTGCTAATGTCCGAGGAGACTTGATTTTCCAAGGGTTCGCGACCCCAACCTCCGCTCTGGCCTTAGATCTGGCGCACGTCTCCAGGTCCGAAGACGGGATTCCTGAGACCGCCGGACTCTTTGCGGCTATTAAGCCTAGTACGGGAGAGCCGGAGGAAGCAACGTCACCGGCAATCATCATGAAGACGAACTCTTCTCCAAACACTAACCCCGAACCCTCGGAGTCAGCATCGTGTGAGCTCGGCCAAGGAGTTTCCTCCCCGTCATACTCCATGAACTCCCTTCTCCCTGGCCAAACCTTGCCTCTAAGCGAGGCTCTGGACTTAATGCGATCCCTCGTCATTATAGAGGGGCAACGTCCGAACTACGCCCATCACGTACTAGGGGCTGAGAGCGGGGAATTTTACATCCCACCCACCACCCACTTCATAGCCACTATCGAGGACTTAACCGACATGCTCGATTACGGCTCCGAAGACATCGACGGTATGGACGACGATGTCGGAGAAGAGCAGGCCCAAAACCAGCCGTTTACCGGACACTGTACGGCCATCTCTTCGTATGACGTGTACATGGTAGATACACCCAAAGAGGATAACGGTGATAAGAAGAAAAATCTAGTTGAGGATACACCTCCTGAGTACAACCAAAGCGCCGACGTCAATGGTGCCGCTCTAAATCACGCCGTGGAAAAGACAGCAATACCGGCACCGGAGACATTAATTCTCCGGACGACGTCGAAGACCAAGAAGACCCCGTCGAGCCAGCCTCCGAACAGGACGATTGGGAAGATGGGCAAATTAGCCCTGAGGAACAGGCTATAAATGAAGACTCGGAGGATAGTAATTATCTTCCACTCTCTGGGGAGGAGGTGAGCTTTGGCAACGAAGAATTTATCGTGCTTGAGGAACCCCTTGAGCAGGAATGTTGTAGGCGCTGGCTAATAGCCACTGCAAGGAGCTTGAAAAAGAAGTAGCAACAGCTTCAACCTGACCAAGATCTGCTCAACGACAGGTGGACTAATGTCCTGGCAGCCGAGGAATACGGCCTTGAGCGCCCAACCAAGACTTACCCGAAGCGTAAGCTACTACCGCAATTCGACAATGAGGCGCTGGTGCCGATACCATCGGCGTGTAACACAGCCAACCGACCACCACATGGCCGTGACAAAACGACATCTCAAGATGAATACCAGCCCGTACTACCTTGCCGTAAAGGTAGAGACACAACAGCTCGGAAATATACTCACGACCTGTGGCAGGATATGGAAAACAAAGAAGGCCAGACCAGATCGATCTACGGATTGCGGGTGTCGGTGTCAAAACCGGCGGATCTCGGGTAGGGGTTCCCGAACTGTGCGTCTAAGGCAGATGGTAACAGGAGGCAGGGGACACAATGTTTAACCCAGGTTCGGGCCCTCTTGATGGAGGTAAAACCCTACGTCCTGCTTGATTAATATTGATGATATGGGTAGTACAAGAGTAGATCTACCACGAGATCAGAGAGGCTAAACCCTAGAAGCTAGCCTATGGTATGATTGTATGTTGTCCTACGGACTAAAACCCTCCGGTTTATATAGACACCGGAGAGGGTTAGGGTTACACAAGGTCGGTTACAAAGGAGGAGATACACATATCTGTATTGCCTAGCTTGCCTTCCACGCCAAGTAGAGTCCCATCCGGACACGAGACGAAGTCTTCAATCTTGTATCTTCATAGTCTAACAGTCCGGCCAATGGATATAGTCCAGCTGTCTGGAGACCCCCTAATCCAGGACTCCCTCAGTAGCCCCTGAACCAGGCTTTCAATGACGATGAGTCCGGCGCGCAGTATTGTCTTCGGCAATGCAAGGCAGGTTCCTCCTCCGAATACACCACGGAAGAATTTGAATACAAGGATAGTGTCCGACCCTGCAAAATAAGTTCCACATACCACCATAGAGAGAATAATATTTCCACAAATCAAATTTGCTGACTTGTTTTGGCAACACGACATTATGCCATGGCCTGGCGATTATTCGAACCATTTCCTTTAACTAGACCCGCACATAATGCGAGGCAGTTTTTTGACACGTCTTGTCAAAGCAGAGATCGTGTCCCCTTATCACGGGATTCTCATCAATATGGGCGTGGGTAACACAACCACGTCTAGGTCTGCTAGATTATAGGCAAGTCCCAAACGGCCACGGAGAGAACGCTTGATATTCACCCTCTTTATAAAGGGACAAGGCTTTTACTTTTTTCCCTCCCGTGCTCAATCGAATTCTTCCCCCGCCTCGAGTTCTAACACCCAAAGCCCAAGTCAGGTGCTCTGGATCTTCAATCATGTCCGGATCCAGCCTTCAAGGCCGATGGATGGCCTCCTCCATTACGGAAGAGGATATCAAGAAGTTGAGGGAGGCCAGATACCTGACCGCCGAGGATTCGCATCGGCTGCCTGCCCGAGGGCAGGTCGTCCCTACTCCTAAACCCAACGAAGACGTCGTGTTCATATCCCACCTCCTCCGAGGTCTAGGCCTCCCTCTGGATCCCTTCGTAAGGGGTCTGATGTTCTATTACGGGCTAGACTTCCATGATCTAGCCCCGGACTCCTTTCTCCACATCTTGACTTTTATTGTTGTGTGTGAGGCCTTCATCCACATTACCCCTCACTCCGGCCTGTGGCTCAATCCCTTTGACGTGAAGCCAAAGACGGTCGAAGGGCAGCATGTAGCGTGCGGGGGTGCATTAATAAGCAAGATCGCTAGAACTCCATGGCCGAAGGGTTCCTTTCCAGAGATGTCCGGATTATGGCAACGGGAGTGGTTTTACATCATGGCTCCCAAAAGTGCCAAGGGGGCGGCTGCCCCTGTTTTTCGCTCGGGCCCTCCACCACAACCACAACTGATGTCATGGATTAGCAGAGGGCTGAGCTAGGGTCCAGCCAAGGATGTGCCTGTACTGCAGAGCCGCATTCAAGATCTCTTCGAAGGAGATTTCAGTCTGGTCATGGTGGTGCAAGTTATGCTGGTTCGACAAATCCAGCCATGCAAACGCCGACCCCTCCGCAGTGGGAGTTCAACCCAGAAGGACCGCGCTCTATTCATAATTTCCTCGGCCTGATGCACGAGGAGATGTATAAATCATTCTTCGGACCCCAAATAGAGTGTCCGGATACTACCGAGGACATGGGCCTGAGCAGCAACCGCACTGCCGAATAGGTAAATAATCCTCTAGCCGAACACACCATCTTTTATTTATCATGACGTCATCCTGAGAAATTGCTCTTTGACCAGGACTGGCTAACAAAGGAGAAGATGATTCGGTGTTTGGCCCCCCTTCCTGAGGGTTTGGAAAATCCGGTACTGGAAAAGATGCTCAAGCTGGCACCTTGCCCGGAACCCTCAAAGGAAGATAAATGGGGGAATAACGAGGGCGAGAGTGGGCCCCCATCACTACCAATTCCAACCGAGGGAATGACCGCCTCCGTGAAGGAGGATAACCAAGGGGAAGAATCCGACCTTCTCTCGCTTCGGGGAAGGAAGAGGACTGCCTCTGAAGATCTGGAAACTAATGTTTCCAAACGGGAGAAGAAATCTCCACCAGAGGGTCCTGCCTTGGAGGGTGCTGTTGCGCACAAAGTCCGTGCGGGGTTCAGCCCTCCAACGAGCTGTAAGTAATCAAAAAGTACTTTAATAGTGAAGATATACAACCTTACCTCTGAGGAAAATAACCGAAGCCTTTATCTTGCAGTTTGGACCTTAGCCCCTCTCAGCAGAGCTCGTCTTCGGGGGATCTTCTTCCGGAGATGATGGAGAGCGAAATGCCTCCCCCGGACTCCCCCGCTCAAGAAGCAGGCGACCTTGAAGTGTCTTCACGGAGGACCTCTCCAGATCCGATGAGGCCAGAAGATAATCCTATAGTCACCCGAAGTCCCCAGCGTCCGGCTCTCGAAGAGAGCAAACAAAAGAGTCCGGCACCATCTGGTATGCGGTCGGACGTACTGAGGGAGCTGTTGGAACGAGCGGCCATCTCAGAAGAACACCGTACGTTGATGGGTACGGTGATGGAAAGAATTTCGTCCGTCGAAAGCGGATTACATGAAGCCTTTATGAGTCTACTGATGGGCTTTGAGGTACGTGAAATGATATACCGCACATGTTTAGGTGTGCCCTGCGTAGATAGTAGCCCCTGAGACTCTGGTTGTCATCGAGAACGGCGGCGAACAGAGGATCATAGTCCCAGGTAATAACAAGACTGCCTTTATGTGCAGGTGGTGGAAGCTCCGGTGGCTAGCCGGACTAATGAGTTTGCCGAACTAAAGCGGCAACTGGATGCGGCAGACGCCGACATTGAGCTTGTTAACAAGCGGCTTGATGAGTCATAGGGCAAGTAATGTTTTCTGGTGAATGTCACATAGTAAGAGCAGCATGATGCCAGTATCTTTAATATGTTGTTACTGCAGACGGAGCTGCCACCGTGGAGAACCTTCCGGCGGAACTTGCCCGAGCCAAGGAACAAGAAAGAATTAGCAATGCGGCTGCTTTGAAGGCGGCCAAAGAGTTAAGAGCCAAGAAGGCCACGCATTGCGAAAGCAAAGAGAAGATGGTCAAGATGGCCGTAAAATTAAAAGACACTGCCGACCGTTGCCAGTTCCTTGAAGAAGAGAACCGAGTGAAGGCAGTGGACCTTGAAAAGGCCACGGTGGCGACCAAAGACACCCGCTCTGCTATGAGGGCGAAGAAGGAGGAGCTGCATGAAGCCGGGGATATTGCGGCTGGGAAGCCCTTTCTGCTGCAGAGGAAGTTCGGAGATCCGTGGTATTCCCCTCTGGATCGGCTGTGGAGTTCGGCAGACGCATATATGGACTTGGCAGCGAGCGCTGTCGATGCAGTCGAATACTTCCGAGATCAGACAGATCGTGAAGTGGACAAGCTGTTCTGGTCGCAATTTAACATTCCAGAGCATCCGCTTCCCTTGACTGATCAGCTAGCTGAATGGGCCGAACTTAATAGATTGTCCGGACTTGCCATGAGGTCCGTCATAGATCATCTGTGGTCGGAGAAGCCGAAGCCGAACAGCTATTTCAGCTTAGTGCAGCAGTTCCTTGGTGCGGTGCCGCGCATCAATGCGATGAAGAGGTCGGCGTGCATAGAAGGCTCGTGGATGGCCTTTGCCCGTGTCAAAGCATACTGGGCGGAGATGGATGCTACCACTATTGCGGCGCATAGTTCGGCCATAGGCCGAGTGGCTGCCGAGCACTATTTTGAAGAAGTTCTTGAGGGTGCTCGTTTGATAGAGGCCCAGTGCTCGAAGAATATTATGTTTGAGTGACATGTATTCCCATTGTAAACACAATGTTTTTATGAAATGTGTTAAGGCTGTATTTATACTTTTGCCTGAATGTAATATGATGCCTCATGTGCGGCCGTTTACGTATATATGTATATAACCTGAAAGATTGCAGTCGTCGGCTTCAATCCCCACGCATATAATGCGGAGGTGCTCGCAGAAGACGTGTGTTCACACTTAACGCAACGTCTTGGTCCTATTAAGGAGGTGATAGCGCGGCAAACGAGGCAACCGGACTATAATGCTTTAACACTTTCACTTAGCCATAGGAGTTTGACGGTGGGGATACCTCCGCACTCTCCCAAACTCGGGGTGCGTATATGCCTGGCCGGGAAACGACCCTTCATTAAAGCGGAGGAATTCTAACATTCTGATAGGTCATCGAGTGGTTGACCAGTCTCGTGCTATATCATGACAGTCAGTTTTCGGCTTTCTCTACTGAGGTGCTCGTCCAGATGAACCAGGGCACAATCACAGTAGTTCTCCTGGTGCTGCCTTAGCCGATAGAGCGGAACGTAAGGCACCAAAACACAGGAGCCAGGCAAACCCAACATTTGACCAAAGAAATGATTCGGAGCTGATGCATATAAGGCCAAACTCGCGACGCTGAACACTCCCTAAGGTATTCGGTCTTTATGGTATAAGCCGGGCCTAAATAGTGCCCTTTGTAAGAAGACCCTTGTGTCCAGGTACGTGCATTATTCTGACGTGGCCACATGCCAAGACGTTGGCATCCTTCTCAATTGTACTGAGATTCCAAGGGATGTGTATCAACAAGAGACAGTAAAAAAGGTTTACGCAGGGTCTTAATCTAAAAAGAATCCTTGGGACGGGTCCCTGCTACACGTCTGCGCCTGTGTCTCCGTTGTGCCGTATCCTGGACGGGTGTAGCACGATGGTCATATGTAAAAGAGAGGAACTTAGGTGAAAAGTTGTCGTGCAAAAAGGTAGTTTTAAAAAAACCATGTATAATTGAAGATGAGTAAAAATTGCCACTTTTCTGCGCGCGTTGAGCCCCTTGTATTTGTAATAGGGGTGTGGCCATCAATCCTGTATGAGTTACATATAGCTGCGCCGGACTCGTCTAACCGTGTCCGTGGTCTTGACGACCTATCAAATGCTTTAGTTGGTGAGGCCGTTTTTAGTGTGCGGCTGCCAAGGCAGTCGCACTCTCTTCGACGCGCAAAGATCGCTCAATATTTCCATTCACTGTAATGATGCCACGTGGACTGGGCATCTGGAGCATGAGGGAAGCGTAATGCGGTATTGCATTAAAGCGAGCGAAAGCTTCGCGTCCCAGTAGTGCCTGATAGCCACTTTGGAACGGAGCAATGTGGAAGGTTAAATGTTCTCTATGGAAGTTATCGGGGAAGCCGAATATAACCTCTAGTAGCAGGGAGCCCGTGCAATGAGCCCCTGGGCCTGGCGTTACTCCTTTAAAGGTAGTATTGCTATGGCAAATTTTCGTTGGGTCTATCCCCATTTTGCGGATTGTGTCCTGGTATATCAGGTTTAGACTGCTGCCACCGTCCATCAGGACTCGTGTGAAGTGGTATCCGTCAATTATTGGGTCTAATACCAAGGCAGCCCATCCTGCACGCCGGATACTTGCTGAGTAATCTCGATGGTCGAAAGTGATCGGTTGAGACGACCAATGGCAGGACTCCGCGGTGATAGGCCCTTGGGCATATTTCTCTGGTAGTGCTGCTTTGTTTCTCCCCTTGATCACATGTAACACGTTTACTGTTTTGACTTCTGGTGGAAATTTCTTTTGTTCCCCAGTGTCTTGCTTGAGAGGCTCATCCTTGTCTTCGCTTGGTGTATCCTCCCCCTTGTGTACGGCGTTGAGCTTGCCAGACTTCTCGAAGACCCAACATTCTCTGTGGGTATGATTAGCGGGTTTACCAGGGGTGCTATGGATCTGACATATTTGGTCCAGATTTTTGTTTAGGCTGGACAGTTCATCTCTGGCGCCTTTAGAGGGCAGCTTTTGCTGACCTGGCCGAGAGCTTCTGAATCCGGCGTTTACTGCCATGCTCTTCGGGCTGTCTTCTTTATTCCGGCGTTTATTATTGTTGCTGCGCCGTGATTTCCCGTTTCCATCTCTAACTTCGGATGTACTGGGGTCGCTGGTGCTGCATCTGGCTAGCCAGCTATCCACACCCGCGCAAAAGCGGGTCATGAGGCTTGTTAATGTTGCCATTGTTCTCGGCTTTTCTGGGCCGAGGTGTCTAGCAAGCCATTCGTCACGAACGCTATGCTTAAAAGCTGCCAAGGCTTCGGTGTCCGGACAGTCGACTATTTGGTTATTTTTAGTAAGAAACCTGTTCCAAAGCTTTCGGGCTGACTCTCCGGGCTGTTGAGTTATATGACTCAAATCATCCGCGTCCAGAGGTCGGACATAAGTCCCTTGAAAATTTGCCCGAAAAGCGTCTTCGAGCTCTTCCCAGCTTCCAATGGAGCTTTCGGGGAGGCTTTTAAGCCAGTGCCGAGCTGGCCCTTTGAGTTTGAGGGGTAAATACTTAATGGCGTGGAGATCATCTCCACGAGCCATATGGATATGGAGGATATAGTCCTCAATCCAGACCCCAGGGTCTGTTGTTCCGTCGTATGCCTCTATGTTTACGGATTTGAATCCCTCTGGAAATTCATGGTCCAGCACCTCATCGGTGAAACATAGGGGGTGTGAGGCACCCCTGTATCTGGGTGTACCGCGTTGTTCGGATGTTTGTTGTGTTGCATTGTATGTTGGAGCACGCTTGCATGGTCCATAGATGGATCTGGCTTCGCCGTCCTATTGATCCGAGCCCTCGCGTGGATCGTGTATTGTCTTATGTGCGGCGTTGTTTGCCGCTCTATGTTGGCCGTGAGGTCGTCTATCCGGCCAGATGGTTGTCTTAATTTTTGGTTGCAGGGGATCTAAGGCCTCCTCATCGAATTCAGGTAGCAACTTCCGCTTCGGGTAGCTCTTGGTGGGGCGATTACCGCCGTACTTCGCTGCTGTGTTGAGTACTTTACTCCATCTGATTTGGAGTGTGTCTTGCGCAGCCTTGAGCCTTTGCTTCTATTTTTTAGACTCCTCGCAGTGGCAACGAGCCTTTGATGGGCATTCTATTGCTCCGGGTGTCTATCCGGTGTGATGTCATCTGAACTATTATCTTTGACAGAGTCGGGTTGTTCGGTTTGATTCTCCGTGTTGCCGTGGTCCGGCAATAGTTCACCCTGCTCTAACGCTGGGTCTGTATGATCGTTGTTTCTACCGAGGCGGGTTTTGGGGCGGCGCTTACGCTGCCGCTTTGACTGCTTCTCGAGGGGACAACCCTTCGTTGCGTCCTTCCGTTCCTCGTCGTCGTTTTCTTCTGGTGTGTCCACCATGTATACGTCGTGTGGTGAAGTGGTTGTCCAGTGCCCTATGGGCAGTGGTTCCTGTTCGTCTCCCGCATCGTCGTCCATACCGTCGATGTCGTCAGAGTCGAAGTCGAGCATGTCGGTTAAGTCATCGACAATGGCTACTAAGTGGGTACTGGGTGGGCCGCGAATTTCTTCGTCGTCTGCATCCCAATCCTGCCGGACATAGTTCGGCCAGGATCCTCCTGACAAGGAGAGAGACCTTAATGAGTTTAGTATATCGCCGAAGGGCGAGTGCTGAAAGATATCTGCGGAGGTAAACTCCATGATCGGCGCCCAGCCAGATTCGATAGGAACGGGCACAGGCGGTTCGGAGTCCGTGGCCGGAGAAGGATCCGGCAGTTTAACAACATGACTCTCGTGCAAGGTAAGGTCGATGTTCGGCTCGATCGCCGATGAGGGTGAGGCCTCCGTAGCGGGGTCCATCCACCCATCCATGGACATCGCAATTGGCTCCGAATTGAGGGTCAGAGTGGCTGCCGGTGCGATCTCCTTAACACTGTCTGACGGTAGAGCTAAATCGTACTCATCGCGACCGTGCGACGCACAAGGAAGAGGCTCGAATCCGTCGAAGATCAAGTCTCCGCGGATATCGGTCGTGTAGTTTAAGCTTCCAAACCTGACCTGGTGGCCAGGGGCGTAACTTTCAATCTGCTCCAGATGGCCAAGCGAATTGGCCCGCAGTGCAAAGCCGCCAAATACAAAAATCTGTCTGGGGAGAAAAGTCTCACCTTGGACTGCATCGCTAACGATGATCGAAGGAGCCATCAAGCCTAACGGCGACGACCCAGAGAAATTCTCAATGAAAGCACCAATGTTGGTGTCAAAACCGGCAGATCTCGGGTAGGGGGTCCCGAACTGTGCGTCTAAGGCTGATGGTAACAGGAGGCAGGGGACACGATGTTTTACCCAGGTTCGGGCCCTCTTGATGGAGGTAAAACCCTACGTCCTTCTTGATTTATATTGATGATATGGGTAGTACAAGAGTAGATCTACCACGAGATCAGAGAGGCTAAACCCTAGAAGCTAGCCTATGGTATGATTGTATGTTGTCCTACGGACTAAAACCCTCTGGTTTATATAGACACCGGAGAGGGTTAGGGTTACACAAGGTCGGTTACAAAGGAGGAGATACACATATCCGTATTGCCTAGCTTGCCTTCCACGCCAAGTAGAGTCCCATCCGGACACGAGACGAAGTCTTCAATCTTGTATCTTCATAGTCTAACAGTCCGGCCAATGGATATAGTCCGGCTGTCCGGAGACCCCCTAATCCAGGACTCCCTCAGTGGGGGCGTGCTTCGACGCGCAAGGACGGCTATCTAGCCGGGCACGACAGCGATATCCACGCCCGGGCCGAAAACCACAGACGGACTCCATCCGAGCTACGTCGCAACATGGCCCGCTATAGAGGCGCCGCACACCCCCTCTGCTTCGCTGACGAAGTAATGGAACATGAATTCCCAGAAGGGTTTAAACCCATGAATATCGAATCATATGATGGAACAACGATCCCGCAGTATGGATTGAGGACTTTCTCCTCCATATTCATATGGCCCGCGGTGATGATCTTCATGCCATCGAATACGTCCCACTAAAACTGAAGGAACCAGCTCGACATTGGTTAAATAGCCTGCTGGAAAACTCCGTTGGCAGCTGGGAGGACCTGGAAGAGGCCTTCCGCGACAACTTCTAGGGTACATACGTCCGACCTCTGGACGCTGATGACTTAAGTCACATAGTTCAATAGCCGGGAGAGTCGGCCAGGAAATTCTGGACTAGGTTCCTAATGAAAAAGAACCAGATCGTCGACTGTCCAGATGCCTAAGCCCTAGCGGCCTTTAAGCATAGCATTCACGACGAATGGCTCGCCCAACACCTTGGCCAAGAAAAACCGAAGTCCATGGCAGCCCTCACGGCACTTATGACCCGCTTTTGCACGGGCAAAGATAGTTGGCTAGCCCGTAGTAGCAATAATGCAAGTGAACCTGGCACTTCTAAAGCCAGAAATAGCAACGGCAAGCCCCTACGCAACAGGCACAAGTGTCGGAACAACGGTGATAATACCGATGACATGGCGGTTAACGTCGGATTCAGCGGCTCCAAGCCTGGTCAGGGGAAGAAGACATTTAAAAGAAACAATTCGGGCTCATCCAGCTTGAACCGAATCCTCGATCAACCATGTCAGATCCACGACACCCCCGATAAACCTACCAATCATACCAACAGAAGCTGTTGCGTCCTTAAGCAGGCCGATAAGTTGCATACCGAGGATAAAGAGAAGGGGTCGCCAAGTGAGGACGATGATGAGGAGCCATGAGGGAGTCCTAGATTAGGGGGTATCTGGACATCCGGATTATATCCTTCGACCGGACTGTTGGACTATGAAGATACAAGATTAAAGACTTCATCCCGTGTCCGGATGAGACTCTACTTGGCGTGGAAGGCAAGCTAGGCAATACGGATATGTATATCTCCACCTTTGTAACCGACCTTGTGTAACCCTAGCCCCCTCCGGTGTCTATATAAACCGAAGGGTTTTAGTAACAGATAATCATACCATAGGCTAGCTTCTAGGGTTTAGCCTCTCCGATCTCGTGGTAGATCAACTCTTGTAATACCCATATCATTAAGAATAAATCAAGCAGGACGTAGGGTTTTACCTCCATCGAGAGGGCCCGAACCTGGGTAAAACATCGTGTCCCCCGCCTCCTATTACCATCCGCCTTAGACGCATAGTTCGGGACCCCCTACCCGAGATCTGCCGGTTTTGACACAGACATTGGTGCTTTCATTGAGAGTTCCTCTGTGTCGTCGCCTTTAGGCTTGATGGCTCCTACTACCATCGATAGCGATGCAGTCCAGGGTGAGACTTTTCTCCCCGGACAGATCTTTGTGTTCGGCGGCTTCGCACTGCGGGCCAACTTGCTTGGCCATCTGGAGGTGATAGAAAGTTACACCCCTGGCCACCAAGTCAGGTTTGGAAGCTTAAACTACACGGCCGACATCCGCGGAGACTTGATCTTCGACGGATTCGAGCCCCTGCCTTGTGCGCCACGCGGTCACGATGAGTACGATTTAGCTCTACTATCGGACCATATTCAGGAGATCGCACTGGCAGCCGCTCCGAGCCTCAATTCGGAGCCAGTTGCGCCATCCATGGACGGGTGGATAGACCCCATCATGGAGGCCGCATCCTCAGCGGCGATCGAGCCGAATATCAACCTTACCCTTCACAAGAGCCATGTCGCCAAACTGCCGGATCCTTCTCCGGCCACGGACTCCGAACCGCCTGTGCCCGTTCCTATCAAACCCGATTGGGCGCCGATCATGGAGTTTACCTCCGTGGATATTTTTCAGCACTCGCCCTTCGGGGACATACTGAACTCATTAAGGTCTCTCTCCTTGTCAGGAGGATCCTGGCCGAACTATGTCCGACAGGATTGGGATGCGGATGACGAAGAAAATTGCCGCCCACCCACCACCCACTTAGTAGCCACCGTCGATGGCTTAACCGACATGCTCGACTTCGACTCCGAAGACATCGACGGTATGGACGACGATGCGGGAGATGAAGAGGAATCACTGCCACAGGACACTTGACAGCCACCTCATCATACGATATATACATGGTGGACACACCCAAATAAGGCAATGGCGACAAGACAACGGAGGATGACCCCTCCAAGAAGCAACCCAAGCGACGGCGCCAGCGGCGCTGCTCTAAGTCCCGGCAAGGCAAAAGTGGTGATACCAGCACAGGAGATAATAGCACTCGAGACAGTGCCGAAGACGGCAACAATCCCCTCCACCAAGATTTAGGGCAGGAGGATGGAGAAGCCAGCCCTCCAGAGAGAGCGGCAGATGGAGAGACGGAGGATGATAATTACATGCCTCCCTCCGAAGACGAGGGAAGCCTCGATGATGACGAATTCATCGTGCCTGAGGATCCCGTCGAATAAGAGCGCTTCAAGCGCCGGCTTATAGCCACGGAAAATAGCCTTAAGAAAAAGCAGCAGCAGCTTCAAGCTGATCAAGATTTGCTAGCTGACAGATGGACTGAGGTCCTGGCGGCCGAGGAATATAAACTCGAACGTCCCTCCAAGAGTTACACAAGTACAGGTCATGATAAGGCGAGAGACTGGTCACTGTTTGAGAGGTTTCAAGTCCGTAAGGACTTATGCCGCTTAGAGCGAGGAGTCAGCCCTGTCCGGCTTAAGGCGTGTATAGCGCCCCGAATTCAGCCTTCCGAATACTAGGGGCTTCGCCAAAATTTAAAATTATAGAATTCTATGGCTAAGTGATAGTGATAACGCATTATAGTCTGATGGCCTTGTTCGTTTTGCTGAGCACCTCCCTTGAAGGACCCAAAAATGGGAACAAGAGTGCTCAGGTTTATCCCGAACACCCCAGCACTCGTGGCATGGGGGCAGAAGCCGACGACTAGCCATCTCTCAGATTTGATAAACAGCCGAATAGAAGGTAATATTTTAAATTCAAACAAGCGTTGCATAGCGCATATGAACAAGTTTTCATAATACAGGATTATACGAGCAAGTTTACTCAAATATTACATCTTTCGTACACTCGTCCGCTACGAGACGGGCACCCTTCAGGACACACTCATAGTACATCTCAGGGTGGCGATGCTCCTTGCCGCCACCGGCCCTTCCTTCACCAGCTTCACGGCGTCCATCTTGGCCCATTGCACCTTGACACGGGCGAAAGCCCGGCGTGCACCTTCGATGCAGACGGACCGCTTAATGACTTCTAGCCGTGAGCAGGCATCCACAAGCCGCCTCACCAGGCTGAAGTAGCTGCTGGGAAGAGCGTTGCCAGGCCACATCCGGACTATAAAGCCCTTCATGGCCTGTTCGGCCGCCTTGTGTAGCTCGACCAGTTGCTTCAGCTAGTCGCTCAGAGGCATCGGGTGTTCGGTCCCAGTATACTGAGACCAGAACAGCTTCTCCGTTGAGCTTCCCTCCTCGGCCTGGTAAAACTGTGCGGCATCCGACATGCTGCGGGGCAAATCTGCGAACGCTCCTGGAGAGCTCCGGATTCGGGTAAGTAACAAGTAATTTACTTTCACATGCTTGCTTTGCATATAAAATGCCTTACTCGCCGCTATCTTCTTCATCGCATCAATCTCCTGGAGGGCCTTTTGGGCTTCGGCCTTGGCACTCTTGGCACACTCAAGGGCTGCAGCAAGCTCGGACTCTCGCGTCTTCAAGTCAAGATCCAACGCACCGTGCTTCGTCACGAGAGCGTGGAGCTCTTGCTGCACCTCGCCCACCCGTGCCTCTTGTTTTTCCCGCTCGGTGCACTCCTGGGCCGCTTTGTTTTCGGCCTCGGATAGCGCTTGCTTCAGGGTTTCCACTTCGGTCGTGGCCCCTAGCAAATTAAAGACGATCCTGTCATTTTGCAATCGCATCCTTTTTGTATATATACATTTATAGACTAGGTATTACTCACCTTTGTTCGCCTCGAGCTGCCTCTTGGAAAGGCTGAGCTCTTTCTTGGACCCTTCGAGGTCCTACTTCAGTACGGCGACCTCCGCAGTCAGTGCGGCAGAGGCCAGCAGCGAAGCCTGCATACGCATATAGACACACTTATATTAGACTCCTGCTGATATTAGTTGATCCTCTATTCAGCTTTTCTTTTTGAACACCAAATAGAGCATCAGGGGCTACTGTCTATGCGGTAATATTTTCCTATATTTCAAATACTTACCTGAATGCCTGTTAGAAGGCCGACACAGGCTTCAGTCAGTCCGCTCTTGGCGGACTAAACCTTCTGGATCACCCCACTCATAATAGTGCGGTGCTCTTCATCGATGGAAGCGTTGCGAAGCGCTCCCAGCAGATTGTCTGGTGCCTCTGGATGGACAGAGGTCACCGGCATAGGCGTCTTGCCCCTTTTGGAAGGAGGCCGCCTGCCTGAGTCCGGAACCACTAGAGGTTCCGGCGCGGTGTTCGGCTGAGGGCCGAACTCGAAGCCCTCAGGAGCCTTGCTCCCTCTGCTCCCGGAGTCCGGAAGGTCGCCTTGAGGCGCCTCCGGGACTGTCTCCCCTCGACCCGGTGCCTCTTGAGACAATACCTCGGCGTTGTCCGTAGGGCAAGGGGAGGTGGCGCTCGGAAGTGGTTCTCTATCCATATCCGACGAGCCCAGGGAGTCGTCTGACGAGGATACGTTGATACGGGCTCGGGGCGGTCTACATAATCATAATTCGGTGTTAGGAGAAGTGGTGCGACAAAGGTACGCTATGAGTTACTCTAGTATCCAAATACTTACGACTTCGCCAAGGGCTTGGCCCTGAGCAGCCACTCGTCTTCGCCTTCGGCGGCGGTGGTGGAGTAGTCCGGAAGGAGAATCCTTCCCTTCTTGGACCCTTCGCCCCCCCGGTTGGGGCGGCCTTCCTTTTCTTGTCTCCACCGATTGGAGGGGGGTGTCATCCTCTTCCTCCTCGTCTTCGGGGGAGGAGTGCGTCGCGGAGTCATCGGACGATGAGTCCAATACCACCTAGCACCAGGAACTCTTTCGGGTTCCCTTGGCCTTCTTGGTCTCCTCCGGCACCTTGTAAGGAGCCAGAGTCAGCATCTCTGTCTGGAGAGCGTCCGCAGTGTCTTCGGGCAGAGGGGCCGGACAGTTAATCTGCCCCGACGTCTCCACCCAGTCCTGTCAAAGGCATGGAGCTCAGACCCCACACATGGTTAAGCTAGGGGAAATAAATATCCTACCGGATGTATAAAACTCACCGAATGCGCCAGGCGCTTCGTGCTTAACCCACGGTCCTCGGTAAGAGAAGGCGGGACCTCGGCGCCCTTGAACAGCACCCTCCAAACGTCCTTGTGCGTCGTGTCGGAGAGCTCGCTTAGATTCTGGTGCCAGGCCGGGTCGAACTCCCATAAATTAAAATCCCGTTGTTGACACGGGAGGATCCGACGGATGAGCATGACCTGGAGTATGTTGACAAGCTTGCCATATTCTGGATACATTTCTGGAGTCCGCCCAGCTCCACCGATGAACCCCAGGACATGCCCTTCTCTTTCCAGGAGGTGAGGCGCGTGGGGATTCCGGATTGAAACTCAGGGGCCGCCACCCAGTTGGTGTCGCGCTGCTCGGTGATGTAGAACCACGCCGATTGCCACCCCTTTATGGTCTCCACGAAGGAGCCTTCAAGCCATATAACATTGGGCATCTTGCCCACCATGGCTCCGCCGCATTCTGCTTGTTGGCCTCCCACCACCTTCGGCTTGATATTGAAGGTCTTCAGCCACAGGCCAAAGTGAGGCCGGATGCGGAGGAAAGCCTCACACACGACAATGAACGCCGGAATGTTGAGGATGAAGTTCAGGGCCAGATCATGAAAGTCCAGCCCATAGTAGAACATGAGACCGCGGTCGAATGGATGAAGGGGAAACCCCAGTCCGCGGAGGAAGTGGTGGAGGAAGACTACCCTCTCGTGAGGTTCTGGGGTAGGGACGATCTGCCCCGCAGCGGGCAGCCGATGCGCGATATTCGCGGCTAAGTATCCGGCTCCGCGCAGCTTTTTGATGTGTCCCTCTGTGACGAAGGAAGCCATCCACTTGCCTCCCGCTCCGGACATGTTTGGAGAAGGTTGAGGAGAAGGATGTGGACTTGGGCGTTGGAGCTCAAGTGCGCGAGAATGGATGAGTAAGGAGGAAGAAAGCGTGGGTAGAAAAAGGTAAAACCTTATCCCTTTATAAGGGCGGACGAAACTATGTGCCCCCACTAGCCTGGTGAAACTCGCTTATCCCCCAAGCGCCGTAATTGATGGCGCGGTTGGGTTACCCATGCCCGTATTGATGAGAATCCCGTAATAAGGGGGACACGATCCCTGCTTTGACAAGACGTGTCAAGAAACTGCCTCGCGTCATGTGCGGGGCTGGTTAAAGAAAAACGGTTCGAATAATCGCTGAGCCATGGCATGATGTCATGTTGCCAAAACATGTCAGCAGATTAGATTTGTGGAAATATTATTCTCTTTGCGGTGGTATGTGGAACTTATTTTGCAGGGTCGGACACTATCCTTTCATTCAAACTCTTCTGTGGTGTATCCGGAGGAGGAACCCGCCTTGCAATGCCGAAGACAACACTGCGCGCCGGACTCATTGTCATTGAAGCTTGGTTCAGGGGCAACTGAGGGAGTCCTGGATTAGGGGGTATCCGGACAGCCGGATTATATCCTTCGGCCGGACTGTTGGACTATGAAGATACAAGATTGAAGACTTCATCCCGTGTCCGGATGGGACTCTAATTAGCGTGGAAGGCAAGCTAGGCAATACGGATATGTATATCTCCTCCTTTGTAACCGACCTTGTGTAACCCTAGCTCCCTCCGGTGTCTATATAAACTGGAGGGTTTTAGTCCGTAGGACAACAGACAATCATACCATAGGCTAGCTTCTAGGGTTTAGCCTCTCCGATCTCGTGGTAGATCAACTCTTGTAATACCCATATCGTCAAGAATAAATCAAGCAGTACCTAGGGTTTTACCTCCATCAAGAGGGCCTAAACCTGGGTAAAACATCGTGTCCCCTACCTCCTGTTACCATCCTCCTTAGACGCACAGTTCGGGACCCCCTACCCGAGATCCGCCGGTTTTGACACCGACGAGCCCCGTCCACCGAACATAGGCGGACAGAAGAAATACCCCCCCCCCCCCAAGTTGAAAGTGGAACTATCCCTGCGTGGTTTTGGTAATTCCTAACAACATATAGCTCATTGAGCTAATTCTATTTCAAGATAAATATTCTATGAAAGCTCAATGATTGGCATGGCATGGATTAGAAAGTGGACCCATCACAATGCTAAGGATAAAAGGATTGGCTCAAGCTCAAAGCACAAGACTCTACATTTCTCATTTTAGTGATCCAAGATCACATTGAGTCCATAGGAAAAGCCAATACTATCAAGAGGGGGTGACGTGTTGCTTAATGAGTTTCTTGCTCAAAATGCTTAGTGATATGCTCCAAAGCCTTCAACTACTTTCTCATATCCACATATGTCCCAAACCAAATGTAAACTCGGCCTAACCAAAATTCTCTATCCGGCGCCACCGAGTTCTCTTGACATAGCCACTGCCAGATACCCTACTCTTTTCGGTCTAATCGATAGGGATCTCGTTCTCACCGAGATGGGATTGTACTCTCTCTATTTCCTTTCGTAACATTTCGGCCCTACCAAAAGAGCGAATCCGTCCCACCGAGATTGCCTGACCAACTCTTTGTTTGTCTATTACCAAAATTGGTCCCACCGAGTTTGCGTAATCGGTCTCACCGAGATTACGTTATGCCCTAACCCTAATGACATCAGTCCCATTGAATTGACGTGTCGGTCCCAATGAAAATCCTAACGTTCACATTTTGAACTAAATCGGCCCGACCGAGTTTCATGATTCGGTCCCACCGAGTTTGGTAAATTGTGTGTAATGGTTAGATTTTGTGTGGAGGCTATATATACCCCTCCACCCGCTCTTCATTTGTGGAGAGAGCCATCAGAACATGCCTACACTTCCAACATACATTTTCTGAGAGAGAACCACCTACACTTGTGTTGAGGTCAAGATATTCCATTCCTACCACATAAATCTTGATCTCTAGCCTTCCCCAAGTTGCTTTCCACTCAAATCTTCTTTCCACCAAATCCAATCCTATGAGAGAGAGTTGAGTGTTGGGGAGACTATCATTTGAAGCACAAGAGCAAGGAGTTCATCCTCAACACACCATTTGTTACCTCTTGGAGAGTGGTGTCCCCTAGATCGGCTAGGTGTCACTTGGGAGCCTCCGTCAAGATTGTGGAGTTGAACCAAGGAGTTTTTAAGGGCAAGGAGATCACCTACTTTGTTTAGATCTAACCAAGTGAGGCAAGTCCTTCGTGGGCGATGGCCATGGTGGGATAGACAAGGTTGCTTCTTCGTGGACCCTTCGTCGGTGGAGCCCTCCGTGGACTCGCGCAACCGTTACCCTTCGTGGGTTGAAGTCTCCATCAACATGGACGTATGATAGCACCACCTATCGGAACCACGCCAAAAATCTCCGTGTCTACATTGCGTTTGCTTCCTTAAAACTCCTCCCTTTACCTTCATATGCAATTGTTTTACTTTCCGCTGATATACTCTTAGAATTGCATGTGTAGGTTGATTGCTTGACTTGTGCAAAGTTGCTAAAAATCTACCAAGAACTAAAATTGAGAAAAGGCTAGATTTTTATTTGGTCACGTAGTCTAATCACCCCCCTCTAGACAAACTTTCGATCCTACACAAGTCAAAACGGTGAACATGATATTCGTTACTAATATCCCCAAGAGGGAGCGCAAACGCACACTCAGGGACGTCTATGCGATAGAGCCAGTCACCCTAAAATTGAATCCATTGTCATCTTGCCCGATCACTTTTGATCATAGGGACCATCCGACTAGTATTCTTCACGGTGGCTTAGCCGCACTGATCCTCGACCCAATCATTGATGGATTCCACCTCACGTGGGTCCTCATGGACGGTGGCAGCAGCCTTAACCTGCTCTATCAGGACACAGTCCACAATATGGGCATCGATCCATCAAGGATCGAGCCCACCAAAACTACCTTTAAAGGAGTAATACTAGGTGTAGAGGCCCGTTGCACGGGCTTAATCACATTGGAAGTCATCTTCGGATCGCTAGGCCACTTCCGAAGTGAAGACTTGATCTTCGACATCGTCCCCTTCCGCAGTAGCTATCATGAACTGCTCGGATGAACCGCATTTGCTCGCTTCAATGCGGTGCCACACTATGCCTATCTCAAACTTAGGATGCCCGGGCCACGCGGTGTCATAACAGTCAACGGAAACATGGAACGCTCCCTCCGTACCAAGGAGCACACCGCGGCCCTGGCAGTGGAAGTACAGGGAGGCCTTATCAAGCAGAACAGCAATTCAACGGCCAAGCCCCGAAACACTATTAAACGAGTCCGGATTACTCCACAGCACGACAGTCTGGCTCGTCAGGAGTCGGACTAGGAATTCGGCCTCCGTCTCAGTCCCGACCGAACTGCGGCGTACGTACCGCGCGTACATAACTATGCACTAAAAATACCATCGGCAAATACGGAGGCATAACTCGATCATGGTCCACAATATGGCTCGACCGTATTCGGGCACTCATACTTTCCCTTTTTCTTTTTATCCTTTTTCAAGTTTCTTTTCCACAGGCCCCTCACGACGACCTCATCATCGATCCTTTTGAAGGATAAACATACCAAGGAGGCAAGCAACATAGACGTGTGGCAGAAGCATCTAGATGATCTTCTTGATGATCAATTTGCCTGTTTGCAGGACCCGCACGCGGCTTCCCCTTGCCCTCGGCATGTTAAATAGCCTGGTTGCTTATTGCATTATTTGTACAAATACGCTTTGATGTATCAATCAAATTACAATGGAAATGGTTTGCGGCCCAACATATGTGGCATTGGCTTACTCCATTATTATATTTAAACTATTTTTATCAATTGCACATGTACACTTTGGTATGACTTAACTTGTCAGGGGCTCCATTGCGTTCCATATGTTGGCAACAAGTCCGAACACTTTTTACAGTACAATTAGGCGCCCCGAATATTGCATTATATGCATCGGCTCCGAATCATGTCTTTGGTCAATAGTTGGGTTGCCCGGCTCCTGTGCTTGCTACCTTACGTTCCGTTTTATTGGCTCGGGTAGTAAAGGGAGAACTACTGAGATTGTGTTTCTGGTTCATCCGGATAAACACCTTAGTAGAGAAAGCCAAAAACTGACTGTCATGATGCGGCAAGAGCTGGTCAGCTATTCGGTGGCTAAAATCTCTTGCGATTTTTTCCGCATTATGCAACGGATCGGCTTCCTCCCGATCAGGTGTTTACAACCCCTATTCTGAATAAAAAAACTAGGGGTTGTGCCTAGACTCCTATTTGTCAAACTCCTATGGCTAAGTGATGGTGATAAAGCAACATAGTCCGATTGCCTGGTTCGATGCACTAAACACCTCCTTCAACGACCAAACTCTTGGGTCAAGTGCGTTTAGGTTCCAATCCGAACACCCCCGTACTATCTACATGGGGGCTGAAGCCGACGACTAGCCAACTCTCAGATTAAATAAACGGCCGCACAGGAGGAAATATTTTCGAAAAACAACAAGCAATATATTACATATAGGCTTTGTTCCATAACACAGGAATGGATAAACACGAATACATTCATTCAAAGATAATGTCCTCCGCACACTGGCCCGCTACAATGCGGGATCCTTCCAGGACATCATCAAAATAGCGCTCGGGCGTGCGGTGCTCTTTGCCCTCAGGTGGCCCCTCGGTCGCAAGCTTGACGGTGTTCATCTTCGCCCACTGCACCTTGATGCGGGCGAAGGTCATCCGTGCACCTTCGATGCAGACCGATCGCTTTATGGCATCAAGCCGAGGGCAGGCATCGACCAGTTGCTTCACGAGCCCGAAGTGGCTGCTGGGCATGACTTCGGCAGGCCATAGACGGATTATTAAATCCTTCATGGCCAATCCGGCCACCCTATGCAGTTCGGACAGCTGTTTGAACTGATCGCTGAGGGCCACCGGATGCTCTGGCGCAAGGTACTGCGACTAGAACTGCTTATCCGATGAGCTCCCCTCTTTAGCTCATTAGAACTCCACATCATCAGCAACACTGCGAGGCAGATCCGCAAATCCTCCTGGAGAACTCCAAATCCGGGCCAGTAAGAGGTACCTTTTCTTCACAAATTTGCTCTGCATAATAAAGGTCTTACCCGCCGTAATTTTCTTTGCCTCCTGGACTTTCCGGAGGGTGCCCTGGGCTTCAACCCAGGCCTCTTGTGCGCTTTGGCGGGCCTTAGCAAGTTTGGACTCTTGGTCCGCAGTCTTGCGCTCCAAGGACTCGTAGTTCTTTATGGCGTCCTCGAGCTCCTGCTGAACCCCCCCCACCCTTGACTTGTGTTTCTTGCGGGCGGCTTGTTCCTTCTCCGCCTTCTTCTGGGCCTCGCTCAGAGCCATATGGAGGGACTCCACCTCGGCCGCAGCTCCCGTGAAGAATCATATTAACATGATCAACACAAACAATTCTTATCATTTTAAAGATTTGAATAGGCCATTGTGTACCTTGCTTGTCCTCAAGCTGTTTTTAGACACGGCCGAGCTCTTCATCAGCCTGCTCCAGCCTTTGCTTCAGTTCGGCTACTCCGGCAGAATGGGAGGTTGCAGCCAGCATCGACACCTGCTTATTCGCATAGACATATATGATTAGTCTCCTACGAAAATAATTTGATCCTCTGTCCGGCCTTTATTTTCGAACACCGGACAGAGTCTCAGGGGCTACTGTCTATACTATGGCGTTCTTTTTGCATAATTGCTTCACTACCTCAAAGCCTGTTAGAAGGCTGGCGCAGGCTTTGGTCAGTCCGCTTTTAGCGGACCAAACCCTCTCATCCACCGTACCCATAAGGATACGGTGTTCTTCTACAATGGAAGCACCTTGGAGCGCTTCCAGTAGAGTATCTGGTGCCTCCGGATGGACAGAGGTCACCGACGGAAAAGGTGCACCCCTTCCTTCGAAGGAGGCTGCTTACCTGATTCCGGAGCCGTACATGCGTCCAAATTGGGTATGGCCCACGTCGCTAGTCTCCAGGGGGTCTACTCCCCCATGTGTCTGGCAGCCAAGGCATCACCCTCTAGCAGCACCTCGGCGGCCTCCTGTACCTCGCCCTGGCCTGGGAGGGTCCTTCGGGACAACACTTCGGCGTCGTCCGTAGTCTTGGGGGAGGAGGCCGGCGAAAGCAACCCACTGTCCATCACCTTTGGATCCAGTGAATTCCCTGAAGATGAGGATCGCTAGAGGTGGGCGAGAGCCGGACTACAACACATGATTCAACATATTAAAATTGTGAAGTAAAGGAGCTGGATATATATGTGTGTAAGTGCCTTTGAGTACTTACGATCCAGCCAGGGGCTTTTTCCTGGGACGCCACTCAGGACTGCTGTCGGTGTTCGATTCGGAATCATCTGCAAGGTAGACTCTCCCTTTCTTGGACGCCTCCGCCTCTGCCTTCAGATCCATGGAGGCTGCCCTTTTCTTCCTTCCCCGTCGGGGGGGGGGGGGGAATTGCTTTCCTCCTCCTCGTCATGGTTCTCAGCGGGGGAGGAGTGGGTATCGGCGTCTTCGGTTGTTGCGTCCAAAGTGCCTTTACGGTGGAGGCCGCTTCTTGTCTCCTGGCCCTTCCTATTGGCCTTCTTCTCCGGTGCCTGGTAGGGCACTGGGACCAGCATCTTCGTCAGGAGCGGGATAGCCGGGTTTTCAGGCAGTGGAGCTGGACACTTGATCCGCTCCACCTTCTTTATCCAGCTCTGAAAAGACAAATGGAGAAACTTAGACGTCTTCCTTGAATGCGCATGAAGAGATATACCTTGAAGTATGAAGAACTTACCGGACTGGCAAGACGGGTCAGGTCGTATCCGCGGTCCTCGGACCTCTGCGGTCATGTCTGATTGGCCTTGAAAAGCACCTTCCAGATACCTTCGTGCATGGAGACGAAGAACTGTCGCAAGGTCTGGTGCTTGGCCAGACCGAACTCCCATAAATGGCAAGTCCGGCTCTGGCAGGGAAGGATCCGGCGAAAAAGCATCACCTGTCTCTCATTGACGAGCTTAATGTTCTTGTTCACCATGCTCTTGACGCGTGCCTGCAGCGCTGATATCTCGTCTGGCGATGACCAGTCCAGGCCCTTTTTTAGTCAGGAGGTAAGCCGCATTGGGGGCCCAGACTTGAATTCGAGAGCTGCGGCCCAGGTGGTGTCGCGGGGCTTAGTGACATAGAACCACTATTGCTGCCACCCCTTGATGGTTTCCACAAAGGTGCTAGTGGTCCATGTGACATTGGATAGTTTGCTCACCATGGCACCTCCACACTCCGCATGTTGACCATCCTCCAGTTTTGGCTTCACATTGAAGATCTTTAGCCATAATCCGAAGTGGGGTGGTATGCGGAGGAAGGCCTCGCACACGACAATGAATGCCGAGATGTTGAGGAAAGAATTCGTGGCTAGATCGTGGAAATCTAGCCCATAGTAGAACATGAGTCCCCGGACGAAGTGGTGGAGGGGAAATCCTAACCCGCAGATGAAGTGGGGGATGAATACCACCCTCTCGTTGGGCTCCGGGGTGGGGATGGTCTGCCCCTTGGCCGGAAGCCGGTGGGCGATTTCTTGGGCCAAGTACCCCGCTTCCCGGAGCTCCGCAATGTTCCCCTCCGTGACGGACGATGCCATCCACTTGCCCTGCGTTCTAGATCCGGACATGGTCGGATTGCTTTCTGGTGGAGGAAAGGATGGAAGCTTGGGTGCTCAAGCTCGAGAACGGATGGGTAGATAGGAAGAAGGTGTGGGTGAAAGACTGGATCCTTATCCTCTTATAAAGGCAGTGAATATCAAGCACCTCCCCACTCGCCTTAAAACTTGCCTATTCCTCAAGGGGCGTGTGGACGGTGCGGTTGGATTACCCACACCCGTATTGATGAGAATCCCGCGATAAGGGGACACGATCTCTGTTTCGACAAGACGTGTCATTGAAAACCGCACCTCGAAATATGGAGTGGGAGGCTAAAAAATGGTTCGAAATAATGACCGGGCCGAGACGTAATGTCTCGCTACAAAAAGTTGTCAGTAGATGGGACTTGTGAAATATTATACTCTTTGAGGCTATGTGTGGTGCTTGTCCTGTAGAGCCTGAAACGTTTTCTGTGTTAGAAGACTACTTTGAAGTATTTGGAGGAGGAACCTTCCTTGCAATGCCGAAGACAATCTGCGCCGGACACATCATCATTGAAGCCTGGTTCAGGGGCTACTGAGGGAGTCCTGGATTAAGGGGTCGTCAGGCGTCCGGGCTATGTGATGTGGGCCGGACTAATGGGTCATGAAGATACAAGACAGAAGACTTCCTCCCATGTCCGGATGGAACTCTCTTTGGCATGGAAGGCAAGCTTAGCGTGCGGATATGAATATTCCTTTCTCTATAAACCGACTCTGTACAACCCTAGCCCCCTCCGGTATCTATATAAACCGGAGGGATTAGTCCGTAGAGGCAATCCTAATCATATATGCTAGAAAATTAGGGTTTAGCCATTACGATCTCATGGTACATTAACTCTTGTAATCCCTATACTCATCAAAGTCAATCAAGCATGACGTAGGGTATTACCTGCATCAAGAGGGCCCGAACCTGGGTAAAACATCGTGTCCCTTGTCTCCTATTGCCATCAATCCTTAGACGCATAGTTCAGGACCCCCTACACAAGATTTGTCGATTTTGACACCGACAATCACTTCATTAAATCATCGTCATTATTGCCTTTCACTTGCGCGACCGAATGATATGAAAGTAATAATAGTGCAATTGTGCCATGGATTAAGCTGGAATTTTCAAACATTTTATTCAAAGGAGAAGACAAGGTAATATTGACTCTTTGTTAGATCAACAATAATGCATATGAGAGCCACTCAACATTTTCATCGTGGTCTTATCCTTACAACAACTCAAAAAAAAAGAATTTCAGAGAAACACACAAAAATGTTTTTGGAGTTTTTTGTTTTTCTGAAAGAAGCAAATTAATGAAGGGAAGAAAATGAAAACAAGAAAAACTATTTACATGGGAAAGCTCCCAACAAGTAAAAGAAGAATGACAAATCTTTTTTGGTTTTTATTTCCAATACTACATACTAATAAACAAGGAAAACAACCGAAAAGAAACGAGATTTTTTTTGGATTTTCAAAGTTTTTTCAAACACACAAGAAGAAAGGGGAAATAAAACTAACATGGATATACAATAGAAAAGGATGAACACTAACAACTAGAATGAATGTGTCATACATGAATGTAATGTCGGTGAGAAATACATACTCCCCCAAGCTTAGGCTTTTGTCCTAAGTTGGTCTACAACCATGGATCGAAGTATCCCTCTCCAGGATAGTACTGGGGCTCCTCAGGGTTACACTGGTAGACAGGGTCCTGCGGATCCCAGCGATAAATAGGCTTTGTGGCCGCCTCAGGATTAGGTGATGGCTCTGGCTCGTCCACTTGGGGCAGCAGCAAGCCCCAATAAGCGTAAATGTCCACAGGCATAATAGTGTGCCTGCCTAAAGAAATATCGAAGAGGAAGGTGCAGGCAGGGTAATAGTCTCACGAGTGCCCTGACTGAACACCATGTTATACTGAAATCATGGCGTGCCACTATTAATAAAGTCATCCCAACCATGCTAGTGTACTCAAGGTGTCGAACAGGTAAAAGCTTCCTCTCAACCTCATCGTGCCTAATAGGAATATCAAAATTTCTAGCGAGGCAAGAAGCATAAATTCCACCATAAATGACTCTATTCGAGCAGTTAGTGTGTAAGCATCGAGCAACCATAGCACCCAAACTAAAATTTCTATCACGATGAAGAGCATGGCACAAAATAGCAAGGTCTGGTGAGCCGAGTGATCAACTCTCCCACCGTCCAGGCAAACACCTCATGGCAAATAATAAGTAGTAACGCAAAACAGGAAAATGTAAGCTAACAACTCTAGCCTCACAAACTCCTCTCGTCTCCCCCACATCAACTTCAGATATAAAATTCGCAACATCAAGAGGATGTGGCTCTACAGGGCTACCCTTGGATGGAATCAAGCAAGCCTCACAAACCTTATCAAGTGTCATCTCTCTAGGGATATCATATAAGTTGAATGTAACAGCGGGTGGCTCTGTTATAGAGCGGACGTGAGAACTTTGCATGAAAGTGTTTGTGAGGAGAAGGTACTGATCGCACTTATCTTCGAGGAAGGGGAGGATGTCGGCCTTGTTCACCAAGTGATAAAATTCATCAAGAATTCCTCCATCCCCCAAGAACATGTTGCACGACCATTCAAACGGCCGCACCTCAGCTCTGCGAGGAAGGTGGTATTTGGGCATCTGGGCCTCCTTAGGATTCCATCCCGAAGATCCTCTCAACCTCCACTTGAGCATTTTCTTTTCTAAAAATTTCTGAAATTTTTAGTGACTCAAAATAAAAGTGAACAAAACTCGACAAAATTGATAGCCACTACTCCTCCATGTGTCTAGAGGCTATATCATGCATCAAAACTACTTTGGACCCTATAAATTCAACATGCAAGCTCAAAAACATGGTCACCACAGCAGTGAAAATTTGCAATATATAAAACACTAGAATAAAAACTAATTGGACTGTTGGAGCAGTCAGATACCAAAGAGTAAACTCCCAAAACAGTTTTAGAAACGGAGTTCCGAGCAAGGAGATCGAAAATTGCAAGCAGAGGAGCAAAACCACGGGTTTAAACAAGCTAGTGACTTTGTCTGGAGAAAGAATAAGGGAGTGGGCGGCTGGGATAAGTGAGTGGGTCCCTGTGGGACCCACAAGCCCACTAGGCACGCCTTGGGGGGTGGCGTGCCCTGTGAGCTTGTGGCTCACAGGTGCACCCCCCTGTGGTGTGTTTAGTCACTACTAGGAAAAGGCCTACTAATGGCACACCAGTTTTGCCTACTAATGGTGCATCACTGGTGCGCCATTAGTACCACACCACTAGTATTTATTACTAATGGCGCACCACTGGTGCGCCATTAGTATCTGGTATACTAATGGCGCACCACCCAGTGCGCCATTAGTATCTGGTATACTAATGGCGCACCACCCAGTGCGCCATTAGTATGCCTCCCAGGGCCATATTTAACCATGTGCTTTGGCATACTAATGGCGCACTGCGAATGGATACGCCATTAGTATACTTGGCATACTAATGGCGCACTCTGTAGTGATGCGCCATTAGTATGAATATTAGGTTTTTTTTACTTTTCTGATTTTTGCACAGGTTACAAAATATATTATTTGACAGAATATAGACAGTAGCACACAGCAACATCAGATTCATCGAATACAATAGAAGATTAGTCTCCGAATACAATTCATCATATTAGTCTCCGAATTCAAAAGACCGAACAAAGATAAAACATTACAAGTCTCGAGACCGCGAGTATCGAGTTTGTTGGAAGTAATACTAATCCTAACAAGTCCTACTAATCATCATCATACAACTTCTACTCGTTATTCATAACAATTCATACGATCATCATCTTGATAGTCATCGAACCAACCCTACTTAATTGTTCTTAGCACATGATCATCAGTATTAGGCAGGACCTAAATACCCAATTTAAGCTAAAATAGCATAAAACAATATAGACCCTGGCTCTCCATTATGGAGAATGGAGAACATCCTGTTTCCAATTCTTGCGCTTCGCTTCCTTTTGCTTCCAAGAAGCTCCTTACGGCTGTCCATACATTTTTTTCCATCCTTTGATTTTCATGTCTCCACTTCTTTTAGAAATCTCGTATGGACAGTTGAGATTCGTTGGACGACCTGGCTGTATGTTCAAAACATTAAGACTACCTTTCTGATACATCATATGAGGCAGACAATTCTCTGGGATTATCTGTTGAAAAACATAGTAATAACTTCATAGTTAGCAATGATGTACTAGTTTTATAAGTATGCAAAAGATGCACGGATGTCGTAATAGTAAAAATCTTACCAGGGTATCTCCATGGTAGTTACCGTAGTTGAACACATGCACTAGTGGCACGTATTTACCATAATGTTGAGGAGTTTGATTGTGGATAATGTAATTCTCAATGTCAGTACAAAATCCGACCAAATGATTTTTCTCCTTGTAAGTTGTTAATTTGGAGCCATCGGTGTAGTGGGTTTTGTCTACCATCTCCCGCACATTCTTTGAACAATAAAAATAAGCTGTCAATGGAAATAAGCTGTCAACTATTTTGAAATAAACAATATAAATTAGCTAATAACTATGTTTGAGAAACTCACATAGCGTAGAACTGGAGGCGTATCAACAAGGACCCAAATGTCCATATTGTCTTGGTTGATGTCAGGATTACCAAGATCCATGGTGATAAGCATACCCTCATCAAAACCATACATCTTGCAAAATGCTTCCCAATTTTTGCAACCAAAAAGGGTTACGCTCTCAGAATTATATAGATTTACTTCAAAGTCCACATCGTGATGAGTCCTTAGGTGAATTTTCTTTGTTTCAGAAATTTCATGGTCTTCAAAATCCATCCTCTCCAAGACATAGCGTCTTGCATGGCATGTGATAAGCTATACTCGAATTGCGAAAGATGAAAATTACACGTTGAAATAGTTGAAATCATGCTTAATTATGAAAATAACACTTGTCGTTGTTGTGTACCGTTTCAACTTCGAAGGTCTCCTCGAGCTTAATGCTGAAGCGCCGATCATCGTCCAGGTGAGGCATGTCGCACAGACCTCGATCGTCATGGCACCAGTCGCACTACGCCGGGAGACTTTCGTTGTCCGATGATGATGACGACATATCCTACGTTCATAATTCAGAACTACATCATTTAGGGTTTGTCGACACCGAGGCATCATAAAAGCTAAGCTTTTATCATTTAGGGTTTGTCGACGCTGAGGCACCCTAAAAGCCTAAGCTTTCATCATTTAGGTTCTTATCGACACCGAGGCACCCTAAAAGCCAAGGTTTTATCATTTAGGGTTTGTCGATGTCGAGGCACCCTAAAAGCCTAAGCTTTCATTATTTAGGTTTTGTCGACGCCAAGGCACCCTAAAAGCCTAAGTGTACATCATTTAGGTTCTCATCGACACCGAGGAACCCTATAGAAGCCAAGTTAAGTTTTCATCATTTAGGGTTTATCGATGCCGAGGCACCCTAGGTTGGGCCTAATCACTTGGCACTAATCACTTAGCTCTATTGCCACCTATGTTGGGTTTATCATCTAGGGTTTATCGATGCTAAGGAGAATTCTAAGTTGGGCCTAATCACTTGGCTCTATTGCCACCTATGGTTTAATGCAGCAAGAATGGCGGGGCAGTTGATCCTACTTAACTAAGTACTACGATACCCCGGCCCATGCATTAGTCGCAAGTACCCCATATGTCCTTTTTTTAGCAAAGTCATGCTAAAATTCACGGAAAATTTCAGCATGACATTTGCTGAAAATAGGACATATGGAGTACCTGAATTTGCCGGAACGGAAGTTAATCGACATTCCGGCAGACTCAAGGGCCTCTCGGGGTACCTGCAAATTCATCACGACACAATGGTCGGAGACAAAACCCAGCCACAGACCATATGGTCCTCTACTTTCATATGGAAAAAAAATCACCTCAACTTATGTGAGCTTCCATTCCAGATATAATAGGTCACCAAACAAAAAATCATCCAGATATAATGGTACAGCAAAGAAACAACTTAATCCATGCCTCAGCTTATGAACAGTCATTACTTCAAATACAGAAGAAGGAACAATTTATTTGTGACATAGTTACAAATGATGACAGAATAAAGCAACACCCTGCACTAGCCTAAAAACAAGTGAAGTTTCACCCATATAAGAACAACTTTATAAAATCAGAGAAGTTGCTAAATTTTTTGTATCCTTCATATACACTGGAGTACAATGCTTTATAATGTTCCATCATCATTACAGAAAATTGACAATTGTCCATAACAGTTAACTGAAATTTTTGCCTCATAGCTTGGATGGGTTAAGTACTAGGAGACTTTGTAATGTGCAGTATAGGTGCAGTAACAGGCTTCTGAGTTAAGAAAACATTTCTGTTTGATTTTCAAACCACACACTTACTTTCAACTATAAACAAAGCTGACTTGCTGTTAATGAAACTCATGGTGGAAGTAACTACTAGCAGCATGTCATTATCATGGCAGTCCACTATTTATTTTTATGACAAAATACATCATTATTAGGGCACATTATGGCCATTTTCTTACATGATGCTAACTGTACCTAACTGATTTTTTTGACAGTAGCTCAAGTTTTTGACAGTAGCTCCTAGCTGTACCTAACTGAATTTTTTGATAGTAGCTCAAGTTTTTGACAGTAGCTCCTAACTAAATTTTCTGCTTAAAGGGAAGGCTGACTTAAGTGTCAAGATGATACAATTTGCGTAACATAACAATATATGCATCTTAATATAACACCATCTCCTAACAGAAATAGTATCCAGATCTACTAGGGGGCAAAGTAGAACTGATATTCTTTTGCTGACCTCTAGTACAAGGTATAGAACAGGAGGTAAGAGAAGAAATAGTGACATTTCTCTTAGCAGGAGACTTTTTCTCTCTTCTAGAAACAACAGTAAATTTGTCCTCCTCTTCCACTACAGTATCATGCCAACTTAGACACAGGGAGGCGACATTTCCATTCGAGTCATGAATATCTAAACAGTGTTCAGTTTTCTTACTAATTTGTTCCCTGGATAATTCCAATTCCTTGAGAACATGAATAAAATCAAAATTATCCAGAGGTATATCAACACCCATCATTGATCCTCTAAACATAATCTCCTTAGCTACTTAATTCCCCAACCCTAGCTACTTAATTCTCCAACCCTTTTCTTTTCCAAAATTCTCCAACCCCTAACCCTAGAACACATCAGAAGGAAATCAAGAGGGGGAAGAGGGGGAAGCGGCTCGGGTGCTCACTAGGGAGGTCGAGCGCGACTCGGGGTAGCCGGAGCTAGTCAAGGCGGCGCGAATTCGGTGTCGAGCGGTGGCGATGGTAGCCGAGGCGGAGGAAATCGGCGGGCGTCCGAGGGCGTCCGAGGAGGCGCGGGGGCGGCGATGGAGACGGAGGCACGGGGGCGGCGGCGGCGTGGGGGCGACGACGGAGACGGAGGCGCGGGGGCGGCGGTGGCGACAGAGACGGAGGCGTGGGGGCGGCGGCGGCGTGGGTCGGGGCAGCGGGGGGAATTAGCTAGGGGGGCGAGGGATAGGAAGGAAGGGGATCTAGCGAGAGGGAGGGAATTAGCTAGGGGGGAATCTTACTAATGGCGCACCCGCGGTCGGTGCGCCATTAGTAATCTTTTTTTACATAGCAATGGCGCACCAGGTAGAGGTGCGCCATTAGTAATCTTTTTTTTACATAGCAATGGCGCACCAGGCAGAGGTGCGCCATTAGTAATCTTTTTTTTATATATAGCAATGACGCACCAGCCAGAGGTGCGCCATAAGTAATTTTTTTGTTGCATGTAATAATTTTTTAGAAAATGAAAATGAATATGAAACAGTAATATTGTTTTATAAAAACAGTAATAATTGTTGTTTAACAACAATTGTAGTCTACACTTTTTTTATTATTTTTTAAAAAATGAAGAGGGGAGAGGAGGCGGAGCTCACCGGGGAGCGGGGGAGGGTGCGGGGTGTGCTCGTCGGCGGTGGTGGAGCGGGGCAGGATGCGGGGGGTGCTCGTCGGCGGTGGTGGAGCGGGGGAGGGTGCGGGGGGTGCTCATCGGCGGTGGTGGAGCGTGGGAGGGTGCAGGGGGTCGTCGTCGGCGGTGGTGGAGCATGGGAGGGTGCGATGGGTCGTCGGCGGCAGTGGAGCTAGCGAGGGAGGGTGCGGGTGGGGTCGAGATCGAGATGGAGGGGGAATCGGGATCGAGATCGAGTGTCCTGATGAATATTCAATATTTTATCATATTGAATATGAAAAAATATCATCAAATTTGAAAAAATATTCATGAATTCAAAAAGTGCCCATGAAATTTAAAAATATTCATGATATCAAAAAGTGCCCATGAAATACAACCGAGAAATGAAGACTACGGTTTAAATACAGTCGATCTTAGCTAGCTATCTGTTCATAATCTTCTTGCCCTTGTTTTTCGCAAATGGAGTTCTTCTGTGGAACGGACGTCCTTTAGGTAGGGTGGTCCTGCTTCTTCTTGTGGTGTATGTTGCTACTTCATCATCGTCGTCATGTTCGATCTTTGGGTCGCCGTACTTGTCGAAGTCTTGCTCATTGGCTACTCCATCCATTCCGATGATCTTCCTTTTGCCTCTCCTCACGACAACACGACTGGGCTTTGACGGGTCGGTAATGAAGAAGCATTGGTCCACTTCGGAAGCCAGTACCCATGGCTCATTTTTCGCGGTGAAGTTTGCGCCCGCGGTCTTGGATTTGGCTTCGGGTATAACCATGGTGGTGAAATACCGGTCTTCTTTTAGGATGCTCTTGGCCCATCTGACACGGAACATTGGGACCTTCTCTCCAGCGTAGCTCAGCTCCCAGATCTCCTCGATCCTTCCGTAGTATCTGTTCTTGTCGTTACCGGTGTAGGATTCCATCGTTACCCTGGAGTTCTGATAACCATCACTCTTCATGTCCTTGTCCTCGGTGTAGAATGTGTAGCCGTTGATATCGTACGCCTCATAGGTCATCAGGTTGTGCTCGGCGCCCTGTGACAAGGCGAATATGAGTTGTTCTTCCGCGGAAGAATCCTCATGTAAAGGGTACGACAGAAGCTTCTGCTTGAATTTGGATGTAACTTTTCGAGTAGATGATTTTTCATATAAAAACCTTTTTCATCCAAGTTCGTACGCAAAAGTTATGCCCATTTTACAAATTCTCGAGAGATTTCGCAAATAAAGTCGAAATTCATATTTGTAAATTTTCACAACAACTAGACCACATATCACATGGGAAACTTATTTTCTTTTATTTTTTTGACATTTCCATCATTTTTGTTTATTTTTTTTAAAACTAAAAAGGCGGTCCACGGGGGGGGGGTGCATTCAGTGGAAGTGCTGGCCAAGTTACTAATGGCGCACCGTGGGAGTGGTGCGCCATTACTAGTTCAACTAGTAATGGCGCACCACTCCAACGGTGCGCCATTAGTAGTTTTGAAAAAAATTAAAAAAAATTCACTAATGGCGCACCGTGGGAGTGGTGCGCCATTACTAGTTCAACTAGTAATGGCGCACCAACACATGGTGCGCCATTAGTATATAGTAATGGCGCACCACATGTCTGGTGCGCCATTAGTGTCAATTCCATCTATAGCCCTTTTCCTAGTAGTCAGTGCAACACTTTCCTTACAGGTTAATTAAATTTGGTCCTTATACACCCTTAGTAGCAACAATACAAATACTTGCCTCAATACTCCTCCTGTCACAGAGTGAGGACACCGCAAGATTGAACCTACCACAAGGCACATCTCCTGCTGAAAATAAATCAAACTAGTTGGCCAAACCAAATGGATAGTCGGAGAGAAATAAAAAGGTATAATAATCACACATAATAAAGTTCAAAAAGACCTAATTACTTTAAATGAATAATATGATCATAAACTCACAATTCAACGGATCCCAACAAACGCACCGCACAAGATTACATCGAATCGATCTCCGAAGAGAACATTGTATTGACAATCAAAGAGAGAGACAGAGAGAGTTGATACGTCTCCAATGTATCTATAATATTTTATTGTGATGATACTTAACTACTAGGTACAATGCATAAAATTGAAAATGAACAATACTAAAACTAATAATCTCTCCTGGGGCCAGTATTTCGGCAGCCCCTCGCCAGCATCTCCTTGGTGCGCGGCGTTTTCCCAGCACGGAGGCAGTACTCCGCCTCCTCTGCCTCACAGCGCTTGACGTACCGATCTACCTCTTGCTGGCGGACGACCGCGAACGATCTTGCCATTTTTTGGGCGCCCACCGGAGCTCCTCGTCGGTGGCACGTTGGAGCTTATAGGCTCACCTCCATGTAGTGATGAGGCGCCTAGCTCCTTTTACCTTCCTCGCGAACTACCCGTCTTCGTACACCTCCTCCACACGATGACATGCCCGCCCCCAAAGCTCCACCGCCTCCTTTTTCCAGGCGGCATCACGGGCTTCACAGGCCACCTGGTACCTGGCTTCCTCCTCCTCCATCTTCTTGTTGCCACTTGCCTAGCTTTCTCAGCCGGTGGCAACGACTTCCATAGACAAAGATTGTACTAGCCCCAAAACCAATCCAAAGTTGAGGGGTCCGCTACAACCTCGTCCGATGGCGCATAGGGGTCCTCGTCGCTGCTCTTCGAGTGAGAGTCCTCTGGGAGCGGCGACTCCTCCTTGGCGTGTGGGCACTCTGGCGGCGCCATGGCAGAGATTTGAGAGAGAGAGAGGGAAAGCGAGGGGAGGATGTAGATGAGAATGCAGGCGGGACGACGTAATCAAGGTAGTATTTATTGGCAGCCGGAATCAAGATCGACGGGAACAGTACACACGCCGGTCGCCAGGATTTACGAGTACTGTAGTTTGAATTACACACGATTCCCACAGGAAAATCCGTGTGTGAACTTAATAGCTGACGTTTTCCAATACAGAACCTTGTCTTAGTAATAATCCTTGCCACTCACCTACCAAACCTTGAGCCGCGAAATAGAGTGCCAATCTTGTGGGGGCTGGTTGTCTTGCCAGATCTTTACATTTTTTTGAACACCAGATATTAACATCGTCTGATAATTTTTTAACTCGCACACAAGTACACAAAAATATGATTTTTCAAACCGTTATGGTTAGCTGTTGCATGTACATGTAGTTCAAATTTGAATTACGGTCATTAAATAGCTAGAAAATCACTTAAATGTCTTTAAAAGCACAAATGACCCCTAGATTTTTCCAAATTTTCACATGACAGTTGTAGTAGTGCATGTTAAACGTAGAAAAAAAATTGAAGGCCGTAAGAGGAAGCTATCTCTCGTTCGTCATCAAACATGCATTGTTCCCTCTCGGAACCACGAGCCTTCTAGTGAGTTTCTCCGATTTGTGAGGGGTGTGTGACCAAACTTTCGTCAAACAGGCCAATTTTTTTACCACATCATCTTGGTGGCTTGACAGTACATCAAGCAAGGTTTCATGTTTTTCTGATCATTTGTTAATTTTTTGGAATTAAAATGCCATGGCACTCCATGCATGTGTCCATGTCGTGAGACGAATATGTTTGAAAATTCCTTCTAATTTACTGCACATGGAATTAACTCGCACACAAGTACACAATTATGATTTGTATAACCGTTATGGTTAGCCGTTGCACGTACATGTAGTTTAAATTTGAATTACGGTCATTAAATGGCTAGAAAATTTATACGTCTCCATTGTATCTACTTTTCCAAACACTTTTGACCTTGTTTTGGATTCTAACTTGCATGATTTGAATGGAACTAACGCGGACTGACGCTGTTTTCAGCAGAATTGCTATGGTGTTATTTTTGTGCAGAAATAAAAGTTCTTGGAATGACCTGAAACTTCACGAAGAATATTTTTGGAATATATAAAAAATTCTAGCGAAAGAATCAACGTAAGAGGGCCCAAACCCTGTCCACAAGGGTGGGGGCATGCCCACCCCCCTAGGGCACACCCCCTATCCCGTGGGCCCCCTAAGGCGCCACCGACCTCAACTCCAACTCTATATATTCATGTTCGGGGAGAAAAAAATCAAGGAGAAGGATTCATCACATTTTACGATACGGAGGCGTCGCCAAGCCCTAATCTCTCACGGGAGGGCTGATCTGGAGCTCGTTCGGGGATCCAGAGAGGGGAATCCATCGCCATTGTCATCATCAACCTTCCTCGATCACCAATTTCATGATGCTCACCGCCGTGCGTGAGTAATTCCATCGTAAGCTTGCTGGACGGTGATGGGTTTGATGAGATTTATCATGTAATCGAGTTAGTTTTGTTAGGGTTTGATCCCTAGTATCCATTATGTTCTGAGATTGATGTTGCTATGACTTTGCTATGCTTAATGCTTGTCACTAGGGCCCGAGTGCCATGATTTCAGATCTGAACCTATTATGTTTCCATGAATATATGTGAGTTCTTGATCCTATTCTGCAAGTCAATAGTCACCTACTATGTGTTATGATCTGGTAACCCCGAAGTGACAATAATCGAGACCACTCCCGCTGATGACGGTAGTTTGAGGAGTTCATGTATTCACCAAGTGTTAATGCTTTGTTCCGGTACTCTATTAAAAGGAGGCCTTAATATCCCTTAGTTTCCAATAGGACCCCGCTGCCACGGGAGGGTAGGACAAAAGATTTCATGTAAGTTCTTTTCCATAAGCACGTATGACTATATTCGGAATGCATGCCTACATTACATTGATGAACTGGAGCTAGTTCTGTGTCACCCTATGTTATAACTGTTACATGAGGAATCGTATCTGACATAATTATCCATCATTGATCCAATGCCTACGAGCTTTTCACATATTGATCTTTGCTTAGTTACTTTTCTGTTGCCACTGTTACAATCACTACAAAACCAATATTGTTACTTTTGCCACCGTTACCGTTACTTCCATATTACTTTGCTACTGAATACTTTGCTGCATATATTAAGTCTTTCAGGTGTGCTTGAATTGACAACTCAACTGTTAATACTTAAGAATATTCTTTGGCTCCCCATGTGTCGAATCATTAAATTTGGGCTGAATACTCTACCCTCGAAAACTGTTGCGATCCCCTATACTTGTGAGTTATCAAGACAATTTTCTGGCACCGTTGCCGGGGAGCATAGCTCTATTCTTTGCATCACTTGGGATTTATATCTGCTGATCACAATGAGGAACTAGAAAGATGAAAGAACCAAGATTTTTCCCTCAACTACGAGGGGAGGTAAGGAACTGCCATCTAGCTCTGCACTTGATTCACCTTCTGTTATGAGTAAACTTGCGACACCTACTCCTGCACTCCTGCTATTTATTTTGATATGTCACATGTTATTGATGATGCCACTTCTGCTTTGCATGATATTTATGATGAAACTACTTCTATGCTTGATAATACTGTGCCGCTAGGTGAATTTCTTGAAGAACGACTTGCTAGGGTTAGAGAGAATGAAATTATTGAAACTGATAATATTGATGAAAGTGATGATGAAGATTATCCCCCTAGATAGGAATTGCATGTTGTGCCTGAGGGTTATGTTATGGATGAAGAAACTGCTAGAGACTTTTTAGCTTGCAATGATAGATATGATCTTAAGAAATTGTTAGCTAAGCTGAAAGAAAAATCCTTGAATGCTAGAATGAAACATGACCCCGCTTTTGCTACTTCACCTATCTGTATCTCTGATAAGGATTATGATTTCTCTGTCGATCCTGAGTTAATTACTTTGGTTGAGTATGATCCTTTTTATGGCTATGAATCTGAAACAGTTGTGGCACATCTTACTAAATTAAATGATATAGCCACCCTATTCACTAATGATGACAAAACTCGCTATTACTTTATCCTTAAGTTACTTCCATTCTCATTAAAGGGTGATGCTAAAATATGGTTTAATTCTCTTGATCCTGGTTGTGTGCATGGTCCCCAGGATATGATTTATTACTTCTCTACAAAATATTTCCCCGCTCATAAGAAACAAGCTACCTTAAGGTAAATATATAATTTTGTGCAAATTGAAGAAGAGAGTCTCCCACAAGCTTGTGGGAGGCTTCTTCGATTACTTAACGCTTTGCCTGATCATCCTCTCAAGAAAAATGAAATACTTCATATCTTTTATAATGGACTAACCGATGCTTCCATAGACCACCTGGATAGTTGTGCTGGTTGAGTTTTCAAGGAAAGAACTATTGAGCAAGATGAATTGGTATTGAATAATATGTTGAGTAATGATAATGATTGGACACTTCCTAAACCAACTCCTAAGCGAACTCCGAAGAAAAGGGGTATTCTATTTCTCAATCCTGAAGATATGCAAGAGGCAAAGAAATCTATGAAAGAAAAGGGTATTAAAGCTGAAGATGTTAAGAATTTACCACCTATTGAAGAAATACATGGTCTTGATAACCCGACACAGGTACTAAAGGTAAATTCTCTCTATAGATTTGATAATGGTGAAATTCCATCTACTAAGTTTGCTAGCCAATGCTTGGATGAGTTTGATAATTTTATTGTTAAACAAGAAAACTTCAATGCTTATGTTGGTAGACAATTGAAACGTAATGATTATATGATTGAACACTTGAGTGATTATATGTCTAGAGTTAAAAGTGAACTTAAACTTATTAGTAAACATGCTTCTATGGTTACCACTCAAGTAGAACAAGTACTTAAAGCTCAGAATGATTTGCTCAATGAATTAAATAATAAGAAAAATGATAATCTTGTTAGAGTTGTGACTAGAGGGGGTAAAATGACTGAGGAACCTTTGTATCCTAAGGGCCACCCTAAGAGAATTGAGCCAGATTCTCAGAGAACTAATGTTGATGCACCTAGTTCTTCTAAGAAGAAGAAAAGAAAAATGATAAGACTTTACATGCTTCTAGTGAACCTGTTGTTGACATACCTGAGAATCTCAATGATATTTCTATTTCTGATGCTGAAACACAATCTGGTAATGAACATGAACCTAGTGATAATGTTCATGATGATGATGTTCATGTTGATGCTCAACCTAGCAATGACAATGATGTAGAGACTGAACCTGCTGTTGATCTTGATAACCCACAATCAAAGAATCAACGGGATGATAAGAGAGACTTTGTTGCTAGTGTCGGATTTCGGGTTCCGGCAAAACCCTTGAGGTTCGAACACTAGGGTGCGCATGAAGATCTCTCCCCCTCTCTAGCTCACGCACTCTATGATCTCACGGCCTAGCTCGACGAACCCAAAGAACACGAGACACAAGATTTATACTGGTTCGGGCCACCATTGTGGTTTAATACCCTACTCTAGTGTGGTGTGGTGGATTACCTCTTGGGCTAAGGATGAACAATACAAGGGAAGAACAGCCTCGCGAGGGGAGGTGTTCTTGTGCTTGGTGTGCTTTTGTGGTTGAGGGTCGGAATCAGCCCAGATCCTCCGATGAGATGAGTTCGTCTCCTAATGACCCTCCCCTGGCTACGGTGGTGGCTAGCCCTATTTATAGAGGCCCTGGTCCTCTTCCCAAATATTGATCGGGAAGGGATCCCTCAACAGCCAAATTCGAAGTAAGACAACTAGTACAAGCTATCCTGACAAAAGTGGTCTTCGCCTGCCAAAGGCTCTGGTAGTGACGCTGTCTTGGGCTCCACAATGACCTCTGTCTTGCCATCCTGTTGGTCTTGGTCTTGTTGCCCCGATATGGAAACCTTTGACTAATGCCTCGAGACTCCTCGCCTGCGCTTTCCCCTTTAGCACCAAAGAGGAAACAAGGACATTGCACGCGATGGCGCCCGCCTGGTTCCAGTCGTCATGGCTTACATCACAGGAACCTTGCGAGGTGCCCCTCGCCTTGATCTCTCCGCCCCTCGCGAGCCAGCCTGGTGAGGCCGCCCCTGAGGAGGTCTTGTGTCGTCCGCCTCGCGAGGCTTGGCCCCTCGCGAGGGTCTTGAATGTTTGCTGGTGAAGATGGGTCGTACGGGTCCGCCGGTGGAGCCATGTTGCGGGCCGCAGGCAGGCATGTTTGGGGACCCCCGTTCCCAGAACACCGATAGTAGCCCCCGGGCCCAAGGCACACTCGGGCTTGGCTTCGAGGAGAAGCCGAAGGGCGATCGCGAAGCGTCGTGGCCCCAAAAGCCTGTGGCCCTGCCTGGCACGTGGCGATCGATTGGACGTGGGCGGCCCTGCTTCCCCACGCGGCCTTGATATCCGCCTGGCTAGGCGGCCACGGTGTCCCACACAGTTATTTTCCCCTTGCTGGCAATGCATCCCCCGACTCCTTCGCTTCCTCGGACTTCAGCTTCCACTGCCAATCCAACCTGAGCTCAGCCCTCCCCATCGTCATGGCGCCGAACCGGACGGAGAAAGGGAAGAAGCCCCTATCCTCGGTCAACCCGCCTCCTGCCGTTGATCCTGCTATTGGCCGATCGCTGGTGCTTAATGAGGAGGCCATAGACAAGGTCCGCCTGACGCTTGCCACCAGCTTCAATGAATGGGGTAGGACGGCGGCCTGGCCGACGTCCCGAGCTTCTGTTGATAGAGTAGCCAACGAAGTCCAGTTCTTCGTCAACACCCTGTGTTCCGGTCTGGTTCCCCCCTTCTCCTCCTTCTTCAACGCCGTGCTCTCCCACTACCAGATTCATCTGCTGCACAAAGATCCCCAATATTTCGCTCTTCTGGCCGTCTTCGCCTTCGCCTGCGAGGCCATGGTGGGCATCGCCCCCTCTATGGCCCTTCTGCGCCATTTCTTCTCACTGCACCTGACCGACCCCTGGCAATGCTCGGGGTGCCTGAGCTTCCAGGCTATGGCGGTAACGGCCGGCTCGTGGATTGACTTTGAGCTCCCGCCATCTGCGAGCAGGCTTCGGATGCGGTGGGTGTATGTGGATGTCGGAGTGCTCAGCCCTTTGCTCTCGCCTCTGTCTGCGCCCGCCATTCCCAGCTCTAGCTTGGCTCACGAGAAGCTTACGAGCCCCCGTCTTTCCTTCGTCTGGCTCTAGATGAGGAGGTTGAAAGACCTTGGCTTGACTGTGCCCATGGTGATGAAAGAGTTCCTCCAACGTCACATCGCACCTCTTCAGCACCATTCCCGATCGGTGTGGGCTTTATCCGTCGGCCCGGATCCCATGATGCTCCAGGAGTCTGAGCTTCCACTTGAGGCACGAAGAATAGTGCTCAAGGTCCTTGCGGGTAACCCCTCGCCAACCGATATGCCACCGGAAGGATGTCTCTTGTACTGCTGCCCAAACATGGTGGAGTTCATGGGGAAGATGCCCCCTTTTGACGAATGGGGGTTGCATCCGGTTGGCCTTGAGGGGTCCCGTGAGAACCCCGTCACCGTGGTACCCATCTTTGCTGCCGGCGCCGGACTTGCCCCAAGAGTGGACACAGGGGGGAAAGCATCACCAGAAGCTAGAAGCGTGGGGGGTGCGGCGTTGGAGCCGCCCGCAGTTCCTGAGGCGTCGACTTCGGTAGCCCATGTCTCCTGCGCTGACGAAGTAGTTAAGGGGGTGACGCAACCCGATGCTTTCGAGGCCAAAGCTCCCGAGGCCTGTGGAGGCTGTCACGAGGCGGTACTTGATGGCTCTTCCCAGCTTGGTGCTCCTGAGGTCATCCCCTTGAGCGCCTCACCTGCCACGCCTTGCGCTGGTCGCCACGCCCAAGGCTTCGTCCGGCTCCGTGTAGACTTCGATGCGCTCCGCAAGAGGAAGGGGTCCCCAAGCTGTGGCAGCGGCGCTTTCCGGAAGTTGGAACAGAGGAAGTACATCGCCATAGATGAGTAAGTACCTTATCTCTGTAATTCTTTGAGTGATGCTTCCCTTCTTGACGGTGGTTCTTCAGGATCCCATCTGCTAAGGCCGCGAAGCCCCTCGAGAAGCAAACTCCTCCTGCCTTGGATCTTCCGCTGGCCTTTAGCATCCCAGGCAAATATGCTGCCCCCGTCACAGGGTCGGCTGGAGAGGCAGGTGCGCTGGCTTGGCGCCTTGAGCCTGCGCTGTTGTCGTCTCTTCTTCGTGGCCTTTTCGGCGGTGCGGCGAGCGTGCCAAGGTCTCTTCCTCTGGTTATAGATGGCGAATGGATGGCTTCCGTCTTGGTTCCTTCTTTGAGTGGCGAGCCTCATCCTAATCAGGCTCCTGCCGAAACCCAGTCGGCGTCTGAAGGGGCGCCAGCCCCCAGCCCCCTGCAGGAAAGGGGCGAGACGCTTCGGGTCCCGTCGACGGCCCCTGCTGTAGAGGATGGAGTCGGCCGCGTGCTCAAAGCTGCGCATGAAAGGAGCGTCGTCTGCCACGAGATCTTCCGGGAGGCGATGGGCGTGATGAACCGGCTTGGCGGGGAGCTTGCGGATGTAGACGCTCGCCTTGAGGCTGAGGGTCTTCGGCTGGTGGAAGAGTGGCATAAACTGAGGGTGGCCATCAACCTTGGGCACCACCAACGCAAGCTTGATAACGCGAAGGCCGAGGCGTCTCTCGCGACCTCGCGTGAATCTTGCGCCCGAGCCTTGGAAGATGCCCGGGAAGCAGATCGATGTCACGAGATCGCAGAGAAGCGCGAGTGGGAGCTCCAAGCCTGGAGTGCCTCCCTGGAGCAGCAACTGGAGGTGCACAAGGCTGCCTCAGCATCGATGAAGGGGACGCCTGCCGAGGAGGAAGAGATCCTGAGGCGCGACGAAGCGCTGGCGCTGGAAGCCGCAAAGCGCAGCCTTGAGCTTGAGCGGTTGGAGACGAGGGAGCGCCAGGTTGCCCATGTTGAGGATATTGTCGGCGCGTGCGAGGCCAAGGCCCAGGAGGAAGTCGATCGCCGGGCGGCCAAGGCTCGCGCGGACATTGAGGGAAGGTATGACCTGAAGTTGAAGCTTGTGGAAGTCGAGGCTGTGGGCAGGACCAAGGCCCTCGGGTCAAGGCTGGACGAGGCTGAACGTCGCGAGAAACCCGCTGCAGCCGCCCTGTATTTAGTGCAAGCCGAGCTGGCTTTCGAACGTGCCGAGCTATCTTATCTTCAGTAGCGGGTCGCCGGCGCCGAATCCTCCATGCAGCAGGGCAGGGAGGAAGCGCTCTGGCGGCGGATGCTGGAGCGCAAGCACGCCCCCATGCTCCAAAACCTTAGGACCAGAGCCAACACGGCACTGGGCGCCGTCTGTGACGAAAATGCACCTCATCCCCACTCGGACAACAACGCCAGTCACCTCCTTTTCTTCACCGACATGGTGACGCGCTTGGAGAATCGATCCGAGAGGGCTCGCGTGTTTGTTGAGGAGAGGAGCCGCGGCCTGCTCAAACGCGCGTTCTCCCGTGTCTTCAGCCACCTCTTGAACACCTACCCCAACTTTGACTTTGACGCCGCCATTGCTCCTATGCCCCAGGCCATCTGGGACGACCTGGCGCACTGGGTTGAGGACAATGTGGACGCCCTAGTCAGGGCCTTCACCTCCGAGGATGATGCGGTGCTGGTCGCTACGGATGAAAGCGACGTGATCGACGATGGTGCGGGCGACGCCGACAATGGTGACGGTGATGCTGATGACGAGGATGGCGGCGCCAGCAATGGTGACGATGATGCCAGTGACGCGTCTGAGGGCGTCCCGGAGGACGCGGGGAGCGATATGTCCGATTGAGCCTGTGCTACTGACCTTGTAAGTGAAAACTTGGGCACAACCCTAAAAGTTGTGGCAGCATTTTGGGAGGGGGAGCCCCTCATGTAAACGGATTACTGTCTCTATTCCTTAGGCCAAGCTGAAGATGTGTTTTTATGGGCCCGCGAGTCGTGCCGCGAGTTTACTACTGAAATTTACCTTGGTCAGGACCGGCTTCTGTCCAGCTCGTGAGGTCGTGAGCTCCTGAAGGGCCGGCAGGCTCGCCCGAGAGGGCGTCGCAAGGAGAAGTGCTAGCCATGGGAGGGCGTACGTGCAGCGCGTGCGTGCCGCGCCCAGCCCCTGCTCTCGAGGGGCTCGCGAGGGGGGAGGCAGTAGGTACGAACTCCGGGTTGGGCAAGGAACCAGATTGCAAGAAATCGACGGAAGAAAAAAGTCACCCCCGCGCATAGCAATGAAAATTCAACTTCGACTTAAATCCAAAGCGAGAAATAGGGCTACAGAAAAGAGATTAAAAGCAAATGGCCGCGTCCGGCCCCTAGTCTTGTCTTCTTGTCTTCTCACCAGCGCGGAGCTAAGTGCTGCCACTAGGCGTGGGAGGGAGCCCCCAAGGCCCAAGGGCGGCGCTCCTGAGACTCCGGGGCGTGTACAGCCCCACTCATTATTACGTGAGAGTGTCACGAGCGGAGATCTGCACAGGCATGAGCCTTACTTCATATCGCCAGACGAGGGGCCCGCCTTGCGCCGCCCTCGACCACCATTGGTTCGACCAGAAACCAGGACAAAGCAAAGGGGCAAAGGGGACGCCAGCAGCGCCCTCGGCGATGACGGGTCCTCTACCGGGGGAAGGCCCATTAGCACCTCCCCGACAGTGGGCCTACCTCCGGGGGGCGCCTTGCTCCGTGGATGCGGAGAGGGACCTGGCTCCCGGCCTCTCCCCTGCAACCCCCAGTGAACTCCTCCTGGTGGGAGGGAGGCCGTTGAGCTAGGGCCGCCATTCGCCGTTGCGACCTGATGCTCCTACGACCCATGGTTAGCATCAGCTTGCTCCTGATAGATTAGCGGTACCCTGTAGCTGTCGTCGCTGGCATGGTTGGTGAGGCTCACGGCACGCTCGGGGGGCTCCTGGAAAGCCTCAGCTTCCAGCGCCTCATCCTCCTAGCCCGGCTCGAGGAACGAGCTAGGGTCGTCTTCCAGTGCATACTCCCGGTCTATCATGCGGGGCACGTAGGCCTCCGAGGCCGCCGCCCCGAAAACTTCGCCAAAGTCCCCCACGCTCCACATCGCGCCGCACTGAGAATGGTAGGGCGGCATCCCGCCGAGGCCATGGGTGGCAACGCTCGTGCTCGCGCCCATCGGAGGCGGCGCGGACGGGAGTGTGCGTCTAGCGCTTCTGGTTCCGCCGGTGTCGATGAAGCCTCCTGGCGAACTTGGGAGTGCGCGGGCGCGGCGAGGCCCACCATGCAATTCGGTCGCGGCCTGGGGCGTGAGCAAGGAGCAGAAGGGCGGTGCTCCCGAGGCCACGGCGTCTAGTCGCTCGGTGACGCGCTCCAGCAATGCGTCCAGGCCGCTCTCCATCAGTCGGCATAACAGCAGCTCCCGAGCCACCGTGAGTGCGGCCCTCATGTTTGCTTGCTCCCATCGAGTGTGCGGCGCCGTGGCCGCAGCGTGGCTTGAGGCCCTTGCGTCTGGCCGCACTTGTTGTGGAGTGAGGGTGGACAACATTTGACTGCGCCGCCCGTGGTGCCTGGGGTGTTGGGTTGAGGTCTTCTTGGGCGGATGGCGCTGCCCGGGCGGCCAAGCTGCCCAGCAGTCGGTGTTGGTCCTCGGGTCGCCGGACATCGGACCCATGGGATGTTGGTGGATCAAACGGGGGAAGAGAAGCCCTGGTGCACCCCTACCTGGCGCGCCAAATGTCGGATTTCGGGTTCCAGCAAAACCTTGAGGTTCGAAACTTGGGTGCTCATGAAGATCTCTCCCCCTCTCTAGCTCACGCACTCTACGATCTCACGGCCTAGATCGACGAACCCAAAGAACACGAGACACAAGATTTATACCGGTTCGGGCCACCGTTGTGGTGTAATACCCTACTCTAGTGTGGTGTGGTGGATTGCCTTGGGCTGAGGATGAACAGTACAAGGGAAGAACAGCCTCGCGAGGAGAGGTGTTCTTGTGCTTGGTGTGCTTGTGTGGCTGAGGGTTGGAATCAGCCTAGATCCTCCGATGAGATGAGTCCATCTCCTAATGACCCTCCCCTAGCTACGGTGGTGGCTAGCCCTATTTATAGAGGCCCTGGTCCTCTTCCCAAAAATTGAGCGGGAAGGGATCCCTCAACGGACAAATTCGAAGGGAGACAACTAGTAGAAGCAATCCTGACAAAAGTGGTCTGCGCCTGCCAAAGGCTCTGGTGGTGACGCCGTCTTGGGCTCCACGATGACCTCTGTCTTACCGTCCTGCTGGTCTTGGTCTTGTTGCCCAGATATGGAAACCTTTGCCTGATGCCTCGGGACTCCTTGCATGCGCTTGCCCCTTTAGCACCAAAGAGGAAACGAGGATACTGCGTGCGCTAGCTCCCGCCTGTTCCAGTCGTCATGGCTTACGTCACAGGAACCTCACGACGCGCCCCTCACCTTGATCTCTCTGCCCCTCGCGAGCCAGCCTGGTGAGGCCTCCCCTGAGGAGGTCTTGCGTCGTCCGCCTCGCGAGGCTTGGCCCCTCGTGAGGGTCTTGAATGTTTGCTGGTGAAGATGGGCCGTACGGGGCCGCCGATGGAGCCATGTTGCGGGCCGCAGGCAGGCAAGTCTGGGGACCCCCGTTCCCAGAACGCCGATAGCTAGGAAGCATGGTAAAGAAAGAGAACCATGGGTTCAGAAACCCATGCCTTTCCCTCCTAAACCATCCAAGAAAAAGGATGATGAGGATTTTAAGCGCATTGCTGCAATGATCAGACCTATCTTTTTGCGTACACGTTTGACTGATATGCTTAAAATGAATCCTTATGCTAACTGTATGAAAGATATTGTTACAAATAAAAGAATGATACCAGAAGCTGAAATGTCCACCATGCTTGCTAATTATACTTTTAAGGGTGGAATACCAAAGAAACTTGGAGATCCTGGAGTACCAACTATACCATGCTCCATTAAAAGAAACCATGTTAAAACTGCTCTATGCGATCTTGGAGCCGGTGTTAGTGTTATGCCTCTCTCTTTATATCGTAGACTTGATTTGAATAAGTTGACACCTACTGAAATATCTTTGCAAATGGACGATAAATCAACTATTATACCTGTCGGTGTTTGTGAGAATGTGCCTGTTGTGGTTGCAAACGTTACTATTTTAACGGACTTTGTTATTCTTGATATTCCTGAGGATGATAGTACGTCTACTATTCTTGGTAGACCCTTGTTGAATACTGCAGGGGCTATTATTGATTGCAACAAAGGCAATGTCACTTTTCATGTTAATGGTAATGAGCATACCATACACTTTCCGAGGAAACAACCTCAAGTACACGGTATCAATTCTATTGGAAAAATTCCAACGATTACTATTGGAGGTTTTGAATTCCCTCTTCCTACTTTCAAGAAGAAATATGATATTCTTATTGTTGGGCACATGCATATCCCCGTTGAGGTAACCTAGTGTTATTCAAAAATTCTCCGGTTTCATGTTATTCGAAAAGAGTTTGTTAACAAGACTTCATCAACCTTGTTAGTGGATTCCTTTTGATGATCATGAGATGGATGAAGTTAGAAAGCACAACTCTCTGTACCCTCCTTTTACTTTCTGTTATTTAGATTAAATAAGGCAAAAATAGTATTTTTGTCTATTTTCTGAATTATCCTTGCAATAAAAAATACCCCAAAAATAAAATTTCTCCAAATGTCGTGAAAATTTTATATAATTTTTTAAGAATATTTAAGAATTATTGGCACTGAGAACACACCTAGGGGACCCACCACCTAGCCACGAGGGTCCAGGGCGCGCCCCCTGCCTCGTGGATCCCACATGGGCCCCCTCCACTTATTCTTGCACCCACACACTTAGTCTTCCTCCAGAAAAAAATCCTCCATCAGCTCAAACCCGAGTTCTAGCTCATCTTGCTGCCATTTTCGATCTCCTTGCTCAAAGCTCCATTCACAAAACTGCTTTGGGGCATTGTTCTTCGGTATGTGACTCCTCCAATGGTCCAATTAGTTTTTATTCTAGTGCTTTATTTATTGCAAACGTTTGTTGCTTAGGTGACCCTGTTCTTGAGCTTGCATGTCAAATTTATGCGGATCAAACGGGGGAAGAGAAGCCTTGGTCAACTTGTGGGAGTAGTTGTTATCAATCTTGTTGAGTTTGGTTCACTTTTATTTTGAGTCACTAAAAATTTCAGAAATTTTTCAGAGGAACAAATATGTTTAGGAAAATGTACCAAGGTGGTTCCTCAAGGAAGCAAAGCCTAAGGCCCGTGATACGTGAGCCGGACAATGAACTACCAAGGGAAGCTCAAGTGCAGCCTTCTGAATGGCCGTCAGAGGATTTCATGGTCCAGGCAGGCATCAAGGATGAATTTGACGCATATGTGCGTAATGCTGATCTTGAGAGCTTCGTGTCAGATAAGTGCAGGCAATACCTCTATCTAACTGATTCATTTGTGAGAAGGTTTAAATTTACATCCTCACGCAATTCTCACACTGTCCTATATGATCTTTATGATATATCATATACCATGGACCTAGAAGATTTTAATACTGCTTGCAAACTCCCGTAGTGCAGCAATGTTAGTGAACCTCGCAAATCTGAATATAAAGACTTTCTTGCTAGTATCACTGTGGGGGAATCTATGGAGATTACACAATCTACCATAGGGAGCATTCATTTTCCTTCCATACATTATTTTGCTCTCTTCATTGGTAGATGCATTAACGGTAAAGATGAGTCTTGTCACATGTGTGTTCCAGATCTTAGTGTCCGCAAGAGTGCGGTATTAGGTGATAAAAAATATAATTTGGGGGCTATTTTTGCACGTAGGTTGCATCACAACAATATAAGTGGAGATTTGTTTGGTGGAATTCATGCAACTCTTGTAGCTAACTATCTTGATATACCAAACGTGGAAATGATATCGAGTTGCCTCCTGCTTACCTAGATTATAATGACATGGTTTTCCATTAGTTTGATGAGAGGAACGATCAGTTCCTCCAGTACCGACTAATCTTTGACAGACGGTGCACCTTGCATGCCATGCTTAATTAGCTAGCAGTTTATAATGGTTCACCTTGCGTGCCAACATGCTATTAAAATGGTTGTGATGTGGTATGATAGGGTGGTATCCTCGTTTGAATGATTCGAGTGGCTTGACTTGGCACATGTTCACGCATGTAGTTGAAACGAAATCAACATAGCCTCCAGGATATTTATGCTCATGGTGAATTATATCCTACTCATGCTTGCACTCAGTGTTGATTAATTTTAATGCATGTTCATGACTATTGTCGCTCTCTAGATGATCGCTTCCTAGTCTCTTTCTAGCTTTCACTTGTACTAAGCGGGAATACTGCTTGTGCATCCACTTCAATAAACCCCAAAAGTTATTCCATATGAGTCCACCATACCTTCCTATATGAGGTATCTACCTGCCGTTCCAAGTAAATTTGTATGTGCGGAACTCTAAACCTTCAAATGAAATTCTGTTTTGTATGCTCGAATAGCTCATGTATCAACTAGGGTTGTCTATATCTTCCATGCTAGGTGGGTTATTGTCAAGAGGAGTGGACTCCGCTCCTCACTCACGAGAAAATTGATGGTAACCGGGATGCCTAGTCCCATGCTTAAATTAAAATAATTGCAAACAAAACTCTCCTACGATTGTTGTTAGTTGGAGGCACCTCTTATTTTGGACAAGCCATTGATTGATGTTTGTTGGTGGTGGGGGAGTATAAACTTCGCCATTCTATTTGGGAACCGCCCATAATGTGTGTAGCATGGAAGATATCGAGATCTCTTGGTTGTTATGTTGACAATGAAAGTATACCAATCAAATTATTATTCATCTCTATTTCAAAATCAAGCTCTGGCACCTCTAAAAATCCCAGCTTCCCTCTGCGAAGGGTCTATCTATTTACTTTTATGTTGAGTCATCATCCTCTTATTAAAGAGCACCAATTGGAGAGCACCGCCGTCATTTGCATGCATTACTATTAGTTTACATTGAGTATGCCTGGATCTCTTTTACCATGAATTACAATGTTTAGCCAGTCCTTGATCTTCAGAGGTGCTCTGCATTTATGTTTTGCGGCCTCGGAAAGGGCTAGCGAGATACCATCTTGTTATATCATATTATGATTGTTTTGAGAAAGTGTTGTCATTCGAGATTTATTATTATTGCTCGCTAGTTGATTATGCCATTGATATGAGCAAACATGAGACCTAAATGTTATTGTGAATATGGTTAGTTCATAATCTTTGTTGAACACTTGAATGCTGGCTTTACATATTTACAACAACAAGATCAAACGGAGTTTGTAAGAGTTTTTCTTTATCACTTTTAGTTTTTTCAACTGAATTGCTTGAGGACAAGCAAATGTTTAAGCTTGGGGGAGTTGATACGTCTCCATCGTATCTACTTTTCCAAACACTTTTGACCTTGTTTTGGACTCTAACTTGCATGATTTGAATGGAACTAACCCAGACTGACGCTGTTTTCAGCAGAATTGCCATGGTATTATTTTTGTGCAGAAATAAAAGTTCTCGGAATGACCTGAAACTTCATGGAGAATATTTTTGGAATATATAAAAAATATTGTCGAAATAATCAACGTTAGGGGCCCCACACCCTATCCACAAGGGTGGGGGCGCGCCCACACCCTAGGGCGCGCCCCCTATCTCGTGGGCCCCCTGAGGCTCCACCAACCTCAACTCCAACTCTATATATTCACGTTCGGGGAGAAAAAACAGGGAGAAGGATTCATCACATTTTATGATACGGAGCCGCTGCCAAGCCCTAATCTCTCTCGGGAGGGCTAGTCTGGAGTCCGTTTGGGGCTCCGGAGAGGGGAATTCGTCGCCATCATCATCATCAACCTTCTTCCATCACCAATTTCATGATGCTCACCGTCGTGCGTGAGTAATTCCATCGTAGGCTTGCTGGACGGTGATGGGTTGGATGAGATTTATCATGTAATCGAGTTAGTTTTGTTAGGGTTTGATCCCTAGTATCCATTATGTTCTGAGATTGATGTTGCTATGACTTTGCTATGCTAAATGCTTGTCACTAGGGCCCAAGTTCCATGATTTCAGATCTGAACCTATTATGTTTCCATGAATATATGTGAGTTCTTGATCCTATTCTGCAAGTCAATAGTCACCTACTATGTGTTATGATCCGGTAACCCCGAAATGACAATAATAGGGACCACTAAAATCACTTAAATGTCTTTAAAAGGTCAAATGACCCCTAAAATTTTCCAAATATTCACATGACAGTTGTATTAGTGCATGTTAAATGTTGAAAAAAGTCGAAGGCCATAAGGGGAAGCTATCTCCTATTCATCATCAAGCATGCATTGTTCCCTCTCGGAACCACGAGCCATCTAGTGAGTTGCTTCGGTTTTGTGAGGTGTGTGTGTCCAAACTTTCATCAAACATGCCTAATTTTTTACCACATCATCTTGGTGGCATGACATTACATTAAGCAAGTTTTCATGTGTTTCTGATTTTTTATGGAATTTAAATGACATGGCAATCCATGCTTAATTGTGTCATAGCCATTAGACCAATATATTTGAAAATTCCTTCCAATTCACTGCACATGGAATTAAATCGCACATAGGTATACAAAATATGACTTTTCAAACCTTCATGGTTAGTTGTTGCTTGTACATGTAGTTCAAATTTGAATTACGGTCATTAAATGGCTAGAAAATCACATAAATGTCTTAAAAGGTAAAATGACCCCTAAAATTTTCCAAAAATTTGACATGACAGTTTTATTAGTACTACAAATTTTCTTGTACATTTAAAACACCATCCGTTGCCACTTTACTCGAAATTCATCTTTCACAACTAATAAAAAATATCCACTACATCACACACAGTTTTTTGTAGCAACCGTTTGCGATGAAAATTTCTGGGTCTATTTAAGTCTTCCTCCTTAAGCGTCGCCAAGTGTTACTAGAACAAGGACGGAGGAACTACGGATTAACGGGAGAGATAGGGGCACCAAGGGCTTGGTGTGTCCTCTTGGGGTGCCCCCTCACCTCTATATATAGGTGGAGGGGCGTTGGGAATAGCCCCTCCAAGTCATGGGGCGCATCCAAGGCCCAAGGGAGAGAGGACTTGGACTCCAAGTCCAATCCTATTCCTACTAGGACTCCTCCTTTTTCCCTTCCCTAGCCACATGGGCTTTTGAGGACTTGTTGCGCCTAGCCCAATAAGGCCAGGGCACCTCCCCTAAGCCCATGCCAAACCTTGGGTCGTGGTGGACCCACTTGTTGACTTCTGGACCCCTCCGGAATCCTCCGAAACCTTCTAGAAGCTTCACGATACAATATCGGAAAAGCTGCACCTTTTTCTAGAACCCAAAATATGAATTATCATATATATATATATCTTTACCGCTCGACCATTCCGAGACTCCTTGTGACACATGGGATCTCATATGGGACTCTGAACAACATTTGGTTGCCAATCATCAAATATCCCAATACTATTCTAGCGTCAATGAACGTTAAGCGTGCAACCCCGTGGGTTCGGGAATCATGTAGTCATAACCGACAGACCTCTCCGGTCAATAACCAATAGCGGGCATCTCAATGCCCATATTGGTTCCTACATATTCCATGAAGATCTTTTATCGGTTGAACCACGATGTCAAGGATTCGGTTAATCCTGTATGCAATTCCCTTTGTCTAGCAATATGTTACTTGACTGACATTCGATCGTCGGTATCTCCATACCTAGTTCAATCTCATTACCAGCAAGTCTCTTTACTCATTCCGTAATACAATATCTCGTGATTAACTCATTAGTCACATGGATTGCAAGCTCTTTAAGATGTTGTATTACCAAGAGGGCCCAGAGATATCTCTATGTCATATGGAGTGACAAATCCCAGTCCTGATCCATGCCAACCCAACAGATACCTTCGAAGATGCATATAGAGCACAATTATGATCACCCAGGTACAAAGTGGCATTTGGATATACACCTAGTATTCCTCCAGTGTTAGGGAGTTATGTGATCTCGTGGTTTAAGGAACAAATACTTGACATAAGAAAGCTATAGCAAATAAACTAAACGACCTGATGCTAAGCTTACGGTTGGGTCTTGTCCATCACACCATTCTCCTAATGATGTGATCCCGTTATCAAATGACAAGTCATGTCTATGGTTAGGAAACATGAACCATATTTGATCAACAAGATAGCCTAGTGGAGGCTCACTAGGGACACTGTGTTGTCTATGTATTCCCACATGTATTTAAGTTTCCAGTCAATACAATTCTAGCATGAATAATAAACATTTATCATAAACAAGGAAATATGATAATAACCAAATTATTATTGCCTCTAGGGCATATTTCCAATAGTCTCCCACTTGCACTAGAGTCAATAATCTAGTTTGCATAGTTATGAATCTAACATCCATGGAATCTTGGTGATGATCATGTTTTGCCCCCAGAAGAGGTTTAGTCAATGGGTCTGCCACGTTCAGATCTGTATGTACTTTGCAAATTTCAATGTCTCCATCCTTAACATAATTACGAATGGAGTTGAAGTGGCGCTTGATGTGCTTGGTTCTCTTGTGAAACCCGGGCTCCTTGGTAATGGCAATGCTCCAGTGTTGTCACAAAAGATAGTCATTGGTTCTGATGCACTAGGTATTACACCCAGATCGTATATGAACTTGTCACACCCTGCATTTTGTAACATGTCATTTGCATTAATAAATCATGAAAATTTGGACCAACAAAAACTTTTGCATTATTTGGCTTTTTATTTGGAGTTGGTTTTCTCTCTGTGATTTCCAAGTGCTCAAGTCAACTACTCCACTTTATATACTTCATCTCCCTGCCCCAAACTTCTGCCCAATGATCATGCCATGTGTATAGTGCAATATAGTATTTTCTTACAAAAATAATTTGGCCAAAAAGTATTTTCAAAAATTAGTTTTCCAAAAACCCATGAATTGAGGTTTGCACTACAAGTACTTGAAAACCGCCAAGTCAAGACAGAAGAGCTATGCTGATACTCGTCGCCGACAAGTATACTTCCAAGTCGGAGACCATGTATACCTGCGAGTAACTCCTCTTAAGGGAACCAAGCGTTTCCACGTTAAGGGAAAGCTCGCACCAAGATTTATTGGCCCCTTCGAGATCACCGCACGGCGAGGAGAAGTGGCTTACCAGTTGGAACTGCCACCTGAACTATCCGATGTGCACAACGTATTCCATGTGTCACAACTCCAGAAGTGTCTCTAAGTTCCAGACAAGTCTGATCTTTACAAAGACATCGATCACCAAGCCATTGACCTTCAGGCTAATTTGACCTACCGTGAGAGTCCCATCTGCATTTTGGACGAGGCTGAATGACGCACTCGAAGCTGCACCATCAAGTACTTCAAGGTCTAGTGGAGCAACCACACTAAAGCAGAAGCAACTTGGGAACGTGAAGACTATCTTAAATCCTAGTTTCCGTATCTCTTTAAAGCCTAGTTTGGGAATCTCGGGGACGAGATTCTTGTAAGGGGGGTAGGTCTGTCACACCTTGCATTTTGTAACATGTCATTTGCATTAATAAAGCATGAAAATTTGGACCAACAAAAACTTTTGCATTATTTGGCTTTTTATTTGGAGTTGGTTTTCTCTCTGTGATTTCCAAGTGCTCTTTAAAGTCAACTACTCCACTTTATATACTTCATCTCCTTGCCCCAAACTTCTGCCCAATGATCATGCAATGTGTATAGTGCAATATAGTATTTTCTTACAAAAATAATTTGGCCAAAAAGTATTTTCAAAAATTAGTTTTCCAAAAACCCCTGAATTGAGGTTTGCACTACAAGTACTTGATTTGGGTTATGAAAAATATTTCAAAGAGTATAATTGAAACCTATTAGATATAGGATTCCCATAAACCACAAAAATATAATTTTGAAAGTTATTTTTCCTATATTATTTAAAAGCTTTTTCTTAAGGCCAGAAATGGTCTTTAATAGGGAAAAAATATTTTATTATTTTAAAAATATTTAACAAAAATCAGGGAAACTCAGTGGACATATATTTTCCATATATAAGAGTTTCAACACATGGTCATGTTCAAAATATTGGGCAAAACCCTCCAAAACCATTTCTGTACATTTCAAGTATTTGAGATATTTCTATAAGAAATATTTTCAAATAAATACAAGAAAATTCTAGCAAGTCACATATACATAATATGGTGACATTGCAAAGTTTTGGCTCAAGCCAAACTGTTTTGGTTCACAAAAGTGCCCCAAAACCATCTCTGTCCAGATTCAAATTTGAACAACTTTGTACTACCAACTTTCTCTCCTTGACCCCAACTTTTATGAGCATGTTCACATGACCAAATGAGGCCACTACACCAAGTGGTGAATCAAGGGGAAGTGATTTGCTCAAGTAGATCTACACAAGTTCATTTGTGCTAATTTTCTAGGGTTTACAAAAGTTGCATTGGAAACTTTGCCCAAATGAGCTCAAAATTGGTGGAAGGCCCTAATTATATGTGCCATTTCACCCTGTAGTGTCTCATGCCAAATGAAGTTTATTTGCTCACCCAAACAAGCATCAAACTCCTTCTACCACTTTACCAAAATTTCACTAACCACCATGGGCTCAACTTTGTACCACAGCTACTCCTGACCACCTTCTACCTCCAGTAACTTTCCCCTGGCCATTTCTCAATGATTAAGGGGTGAAACACCCCCATTTACCTCCCTGGAAAACAAGTTCTCTCTCTCGCTCAACCTACCTCCTCACTCCAGTGGCTCCCGGGGCATCCAAGTACATAGCCAACTTCTTTACTCCCCCCTAGAGCTACCAGACACCTTTGGCCGCGCCGACACTTCTTAGAAAATGGCATGTCAAGCCATTTGGCCGCTCTTGAGCGCGCTACAGTGCATCCAGGCACTGTAGACGCCCCCTGCCAACCACCTCCGGCCACCTCGGGCCTCCCCAGCACGCCCGACGATGCGCCTCGACGTCTACGACACGCCACGCCTCTGTGCCCCTCCTCCTTCTCCCTCCTCTCGCCCCAGCTCTCACGCGCGACGATCGCGCGAGCGCACCAGTGAGCACGCTCACACGCGCGGTGCCTCTGGCCCCCCTGCTCCCTCTCTCTTCCTTCCCTAGCTCTGGATCGAACCCACGAGCACCCCAGACACGCCCCCGCGCGCCCCCATGACCCACAACAACGGCAACGACCTCGCTGGCGCACAGGTCTACGGTGAGCCATGGCTTGCCTACTTAAAGGCCTCCCCGAGCCTCTCCCACACCACCACTCGCTCCTACCCACTCCAAATCGGCCCCCTGTGCCCTCAGCTCTCCTCCAGGAGCACCCGAGCTCGAGATCGAGCTCGAGCTCCGCCGCTTCGGCTCGCCGTAGTTCGCGAGGTACAGGCCTCCCCCCGCTCCTCCTCTGCCTCGATCTGGAATCCCCGAGCACCACTGATCATTTCCCCCCTCTTTCCCGCTCGTTTTGCTGTCCGAAATGGCCAGAGCCATCGACGCCCGATGCTCCTCCGTCGCGAACCTCGTCGCCGGCGAACCAGGCCACCCCGGCGACCGCAACCACCTCCACCCGAACGGCGACTCTGCGCTGAGTCCAACTTCGTCCTCCTCTCACCTCGCCGTGCCTTGCATCGTCGCCGGTGAGCTCGCCGGCCCTCTATCGCACGGTTAGGGATGACAGGCGGGCCCCGCCTGTCAGCCTCTCCTCTCCATCAACCCTCTCTCTCTCTCGTTGATGCCTGGGCCCCGCCCGTCAGGTTTAATCCTGGCGCACACGCGCGTCCGCTCGGCTGGACCGCCTCGCTGGCTGGGCCGCTGCCCTGTGGCCGTTCTGGCCCAGCAGGCATAGTGCCCCTTTTTCCTTTTTCTTTTCTAATAAATTTCCAAAAATTCCACGGGATTAAATATTAATCCAAATGCAATAATTCCAGTTCCTAAAATCTTTTTAAAATCCCACCTATTTAATGGTATAACTTTCATTCATGTCCAACCAACTTTTATGTACTGTTCATATTCAAATTCAAATTTGAATATATTTAAACCCCTCTGAAAATCCATTTCTTCTATTCTGCTTCTCCAAATCCAAAGCTAGGAATTTTCCCCTTCTTACTTTTCACCCTAGTATTTAACAAAAATAAGTTGACATTTTTCTAAGCACTTTGGTTTTTCTGTTTTATTATTGCCTTATTTTTCTCATTATTATTTTGCGACGTTAGATTGCGTTGCTGACGAAGGAGTTGGACCAGAAGAATTTGAAGACCCAAAAGACTTTGTTGAGCCAGGCAATCAACCCTTTGACCATGTCTAAGAAACCCTTTTTATGCATGTCATATGGCACTTTCATTGCTTGCATCGAAGTCATGATAAGATGGTGAACACTTGAGGTGGTTTGCCACTGTTACTTCCTCGTTGATACTTGCATGGTGCATGACCCTACATCCTTATGAGGGTTATGCCGGTGGGAGTAGGTAGGATGCTAGAGTAGTTGCTACGCAAAAAGGGATGGGAATATGCATGGTGATGGAGACAAGGTATTTTCAGAAGACTTTTTTTTGAAAACCCCGTTGGGTGCCACTTATGCCTGAGGGAGATAATGATATGGGTAACCACTTGATGACAAAGTGGTGTACCGAGGCATGTGTGTGTGTTGTTTTTGAAAACGGATTAGATTTAAGATTTGTCGACTGTCCCAACCTTACATGCGCAACCACTCTACCCTTGTATGGGAAAGGGCATTATTGATTACCTAGGCCAATACTAGCTTGGAGCCTGCATTACTAGTGATGGGGGAGAGTTGGTGCTCTCTCTCGGGACGGGGTCGTGCCAAGTAGGGCGGCCATGACTGTTTTTACAGGGCACCGGACACACCGTTGGTACCCCGTGCTTGTTGTATGTGATAAATATGGGAGCGAGGCTCCACAAATTTTTAAGATGTGAAATGTTGGGCACGGGGGTTACTACCAATCGAGTGGACTCTATGTTAGTGTCATCTAGGGAAAGATGGTGATCGGGTGCTTACCCCTGGTACTTGAGGTACTGCTGGTCGTGGAAGACATGAAAGTTCCCCGAATCTGGTGGGTAAAGTGTGCAACCTCTACAGAGTGTAAAACTATTCGAATAGCCATTTCCACGGTCAAGGACAGTTGGGCGGTGCTGCTTAAACTACGTCCAGAATTTTACAAACCACGTGTGTGTGTTGATGAAGCTAAATGGGTCAAGTCAGATGAGTTGACACAACGATCAAGTTGGACTGGTGTCCAACTCTGCTTATGTTGATATCTTTAACTTGTTCATACGGATATCTATACTCTCATGATGCATACTTTACAGGTTGATAGATCATGTCATTGCACTCAAAACTAGCTTTCTGCAAACTACCTACTTAGTGCTATATCATTGCATTGTTGTGCCTTGTTCCAATCATGGGTTGCTTGCGAGTACATTCAAAGTACTCATTGGCTTGCCACTGGTTATTTAATTGGCCAGACATGGAAGAACAGGAGTTCGAAGAAGAGTTCTTTGGAGACGAACATGCAAACTAGGGCGTTTCCCAGTCAGAATGCATGTAGGGTTAAGGCAGATGGCATGGGTTCTACTTATCGACGAAGATTTCTGTTGCTTAAGTTTATTTGGTATTCAGCCCTTATGGCTTTATCTATGTAAGACTTGACCATAATGGTCATAATTTGTGTAAGACGGTATGTATGCCTGTAAGACTCTTGTTATTCAGCTTCTGTGTGTTCACTGAGCATTGATCTCTGGGATCACTGTACACGTGCATTCGGTGATCGCGACTTATGAGTCAGGATCCCCACAGAGTTGGTATCAGAGCCATCCTAACTGTAGGAAGCCTTAGTTAGCATGGGCGTTAGTTAGGATAAAACCCGTTTTGCAAAACCCTCTATACCCCTCTTCTTTTCTAAGCTTACCAAACCCAAGATATATTTCCATATTGACCTCTCCCATTCAACCTTTGTAGATGGCTGCCATACCCGAAGACTTCCTGACCACCAGATTCCCCGTGCTTCTCGAGGATAGCCTCAAGAAGTGCCAGTTTCACCGAGCCCCTATTCTCACCTACCATGAGCATTGGATCAATGACACCGAGATGGAGTATCATGTGGAAGTGATCGTGAAGGCTAATGACTCTCCAACAAGCTGGTTCTTCGAGGGACCCCAGATGGCAACACTAGTTCTTGCCGTCGAGACGGCAACCCTCAAGGCACTTACCCGCCTCCGAGACCTTCTTCCCGAGATGGCAGACGAATTGGCAACCCGCTTCTTGCATTATCGGAAGGAGGGTGAGGACGAGAGCAGTGCACCAGCTCCACCATTGGAGGAAGGACTTCCACTCTGATTCCAGACCTACTTCAGCCTTTGTGCCGATAGTTTGGCACAACACTTGGCCTCGGAATCAATGGAGCTCCGAAAGGAACTTCACGAGACCAAGGCACTTCTTCGCCAAGCACAAGGGAAGACAGATAGGATCAAGAAAGAAGGTGCTCCCCCTGGACAGCCCGCAATCGCATACCGAGGCGGAAGACCCCCAAAGGATGGAGAACCACAACATCAGCACCGCATGAGCGCAAGGGATTACCGCAACCTCTTCACACCACCGACAAAGCAACACCGTGTTGAGCTCCTCCACCCCCCATCCCTTTGAGCGATGAGGGAAGTCATGCTACCGATGACGAGGAGGAAGACCCAGAAGAGCCAGACTATGCGACCGAGCATTCCACCACTTAGGCATCATTCGCAACTCGGATATGCCAGTTCGTAACCCCTACAGTAGGATAGGTCGAGTACCCCCTATGTGAAGTCGAGTCCTTGTAATGGTTCATATGAAACCATGTAGTGTTGTGTTTGTTTTTGATGTGTTTGACGAACGTTGTACTTTCCTTCCGGAACTTGTAAGCAACTACATCACCCATTTGGATTTTAATGAATGTGTTTGGCCTTTTGGCCATTGCATAAAAACAATTAGTGTCATACCGACCCCCTTACTAGTCATCCCATCCATATTTCTTTCCCTCATCTTTCCCAATCATGAGACCTTGACCGCTCCAACAGGATGCCTGTTGTAACACGTACTAGTACCTCTACCCAGCAGCAAGAAGCCGGAGCAGGAGCCAGTCAGGACCAAACCCAAGGACAAGCTCCACCACCGCCACCACCTCCAAACATGGACATGGCTCAGCTTCTCCAAGCCTTCCGAGAGGAACGCCAAGCCAACACTGCAGCCCTCCAGATGATTGCTCAGGCTGTCAACCACCAGCCGGTGGGGAACAGCAATGGACGTTCCACGTTGGCGGAGTTCAAGAAGCATGAACCACCCACCTTCATCAAGACTGCTGAACCCCTGGATGCAGATGACTGGGTCCGCACCATTGAGGATCTGCCGGACCTAGTCGGCTGCACTGAGGACCGTGAGAAGGTCGCATATGCTGCTCACTGTCTCGGGGGAACTGCCAGAGCTTGGTGGGATGGATTCAAGGCCATGCATGCTGAGCAAAACATCACTTGGAATGACTTCAAGGCAGAATTCCGCAAGGCCCATATTCCTTCCGGAATTATGGCCATCAAGAAGCGTGAGTTCCGAGCCTTGAAGCAAGGAAGTAGCACTGTCAAGGAGTACATGCAGAAGTTCAGTGTTCTCTCAAGGTATGCTCCTGAGGATGTCAGCATTGATGCTTGATACGTCTCCGTCGTATCTACTTTTCCAAACACTTTTGCCCTTGTTTTGGACTCAACTTGCATGATTTGAATGAAACTAAACCGGACTGACGCTGTTTTCAACAAAATTACCATGGTGTTATTTATGTGCAGAAACAAAAGTTCTCGGAATGACCTGAAACTTCACGGAACGTCTATTTGGCAATAATAAAAAAATCCTTGCAAAAGATGAAGACCAGGGGGCCCACACCCTAGCCACGAGGGTGGGGGGCACGCCCCCTACCTCGTGGGCCCACCGGAGCTCCTCCGACCTCAACTCCAACTCTATATATTTGCTTTCGGGGAGAAAGAAAATCAGAGAGAAGGATTCATCGTGTTTTACGATACGGAGCCGCCGCCAAGCCCTAAAACCTCTCGGGAGGGATGATCTGGAGTTCGCTCGAGGCTCCGGAGAGGGGAATCCGTTGCCATCATCATCATCAACCTTCCTCCATCACCAATTTCATGATGCTCACCGCCGTGCATGAGTAATTCCATCGTAGGCTTGCTGGACGGTGATGGGTTGGATGAGATTTATCATGTAATCGAGTTAGTTTTGTTAGGGTTTGATCCCTAGTATCCACTATGTTCTAAGATTGATATTGCTATGACTTTGCTATGCTTAATGCTTGTCACTAGGGCCCGAGTGCCATGATTTTAGATCTGAACATATTATGTTTTCATCAATATATGAGTGTTCTTGATCCTATCTTGCAATTCTATAGTCACCTATTATGTGTTATGATCCGTTAACCCCGAAGTGACAATAATCGGGATACTTACCGGTGATGACCGTAGTTTGGGGAGTTCATGTATTCACTATGTGTTAATGCTTTTGTCTGGTACTCTATTAAAAGGAGGCCTTAATATCCCTTAGTTTCCACTAGGACCCCGCTGCCATGGGAGGGTAGGACAAAAGATGTCATGCAAGTTCTTTTCCATAAGCACGTATGACTATATTCGGAATACATGCCTATATTCCATTGATGAATTGGAGCTAGTTCTGTGTCACCCTAGGTTATGACTGTTACATGATGAACCGCATCCGGCATAATTCTCTATCACCGATCCATTGCCTACGAGCTTTCCATATATTGTTCTCCGTTTATTTACGTTTCCATTGCTATTGTTACAATCACTACAAAATACCAAAAACATTACTTTTGCTATCATTACCTTTTGCTACCGCTACCACTACTATCATATTACTTTGCTACTAAAGACTTTGCTGCAGATATTAAGTTTCCAGGTGTGGTTGAATTGACAACTCAGCTGCTAATACTCGAGAATATTCTTTGGCTCCCCTTCTGTCGAATCAATAAATTTGGGTTGAATACTCTACCCTCGAAAACTGTTGCGATCCCCTATACTTGTGGGTTATCAATGCTGCCAAAAGAGAGTGCTTCATGGAAGGCCTTAACCAGACTCTTCAGTACTCGCTTATTGTGTGTGACTGCCCAACCTTTCCTGATCTGGTGAACAAGGCACTCATGCTTGAGGACAAGAGACGTGCTTTGGATGATACTCGTAAGCGCAAGATGATCAGCAAGGGTAGCTCCAGCAACCAGAAGCCTCGCCCATGGCAGCCAGCCCCGGTCAAGCCAACCTATCAGCAGCCAAGAGCCCCTGCACCCTGCACCAACTATCAGCCTCGGCAGTATGCCAACCCCAGGCCAGCTTACGGCAACCCCAATAACAATGCCGGCAAGAGCAGTAACCCCAATCAAGTCACTTGCTTTGGATGTGGTCAACCAGGACACTACTCCAAGAATTGCCCCAACAAGAAGCCCGATGCCCCGCGCCCCAATGCGCAGAACCCAGGACAAGGCCGCGGAATGCCAGCAAGGAACCAAGCTCCCCGCAACCCACCCAACAACGGCAAGGGTCGTGTGAATCATGTCACTGTAGAAGAAGCCCAGGAAGACCCGGACGTCATGCTGGGTACATTACTTGTTAACTCAGCACCTGCAACTTCCTTGTTTGATTCTGGAGCCACGCATTCATTTTTCACCCAAGAGTTTTCATTAAAAAGTGGCATGACCCCTACACCCCTGAATAACCCTATGGTGGTGCAAACCCCCAGAGCAGAGATGAGACCCAAGGTAGGCTGTAAGGGAGTCGGAATTGTCATTAACGAGGTAGACTTCCTAGCAGACCTTATCATCTTAAGATCACAAGGCTTGGATGTGATCTTAGGAATGAATTGGCTCATCAAGCACCAAGGCTTGTTAGATTGCGCCAACCGGACCGTCACTGTGACCAATGACCAAGCAATCGAAGTTAAGTTTGCTCCCAACCCCTCCTCTGCACAAGGCGCCCAAGTCAACTGTCTATCAGAAGTTGGATTGGAGCAAGTGCTGGTAGTATGAGAATACCCCGATGTGTTTCCTGATGAGCTACCGGGAATACCTCCTGACCGATACATTGAGTTCATCATCGAGCTCATACCCGGAGCAGGACCCATCTATAAGAAGCCTTATAGAATGGGATCGAAAGAGTTAGCAGAGTTGAAGAAGCAACTGGAAGAGCAGTTGAGGAAGGGATTTATCGGCCCTAGTGCCTCCCCTTGGGGATCACATGTTCTGTTTGTGGCAAAGAAGGATGGTACCATCCACTTGTGCATTGACTATCGCTCCCTCAATGAAGTTACAATCAAGAACAAGTATCCACTTCCCAAGATTTAAGATCTGTTTGATCAACTCAATGGGGCCAAGGTGTTCTCCCAGATCGACCTCAGATCTAGGTACTACCAGCTGAAAATCAGACCCCAAGATATTCCGAAGACGGCATTTGTAACCATATATGGCCTGTATGAATGCACGGTCATGTCCTTTGGATTGACCAATGCCCCAGCTTACTTCATGTATCTCATGAATAAGGTCTTCATGGAATATTTAGACAAGTTTGTTGTCGTCTTCATTGATGACATTCTTGTCTTCTCGAAGACAGAAGAAGAGCACGAGCAACACTTGAGGATGGTCCTAGACAAGCTTCAAGAGCACCAACTGTACGCCAAGTTCAGCAAGTGCGAATTTTGGCTGCGTGAAGTTGGATTCTTGGGTCATGTTCTGACCGAAGAAGGATTGTCGGTTGATCCCGCTAAGATTGAAGCCGTGACTGAATGGTAATCCCCAAGCAATGCGAAGGAAGTCAGAAGCTTCCTCGGACTTGCATGATATTACCGCAAGTTCGTTGAGGGATTCTCAAGCATTGCCCGACCCATGACCCAACTCTTGAAGAAGGACAAGAAGTTTGAATGGATGCCGAAGTGTGAAGAAAGCTTCCAGGAGCTGAAGAAGAGATTGACCACCGCCCCAGTTCTGGCCACACCAGATATACACAAGGAATTTGTGATATATTGTGATGCGTCGAGAACCGGACTGGGAGGTGTTCTGATGCAAGAGGGCAGAGTCGTAGCTTACCTTTCAAGGCAACTACGGCTTCATGAAGAGAACTATGCTACTCATGATCTTGAGTTAGCAGCAGGGGTTCATGCCCTGAAGACATGGCGACATTACCTCCTAGGTAAGCGGTGTGAGATATACACGGATCACAGAAGTCTGAAGTATATTTTCACTCAGAAGGAATTGAACATGAGGCAGAGAAGATGGCTAGAATTGATCAAGGATTATGACCTCAGTGTTCAATACCACCCTAGGAAGGCTAATGTGGTAACAGATGCATTAAGCAGGAAGGCTTGTTCCTTGAATGCTATGCTTAAGGAAAGGCTACCCGCCTTGTATGAAGAACTTGAAAGCTTCGTGTTGGAACTGGTTGCACCAGGATTCTTGACCAACCTGGAAGTTAGGCCTACCCTGATGGATGATGTTAAGTAAGCTCAAAAGGGACACGAGAGTATTGAAGGCATCAAGAGGAAGATCAAGGCAGGCAAGGCCCCAGGATTCTTAGAGGATGAGCAAGGAATTGTGTGGTATAGCAATCACATTTGCGTTCCCAACAAGGTTGAGCTCAAGAACTTGATCTTGCAAGAAGCTCATGACACCCCGTATTCCATCCATCCTGGAGGGACTAAGATGTATCAAGACCTGAAGGAAAGATTTTGGTGGCACAGGGTGAAAAGAGAGATTGCCACCTATGTTGCAAAGTGTGATGTATGCCAAAGGGTCAAGGTTGAATATCAGTGACTTGCTGGATTGCTCCAACCACTCAAGGTTCCCATGTGGAAATGGGATAAAGTCGGAATGGATTTCATCACTGGATAACCTATGTCAAACAAGGGACATGACTCCATCTGGGTCATAGTCGATCATTTGACCAAAGTAGCCCATTTCATTCCTGTTAAGACTACCTATGATGGCAACCAGCTAGCAACTCTATACATCAACAGAATCGTAAGTCTTCATGGTGTTCCCAAGGAGATTGTGTCAGATCGAGGAACCCAGTTTACCTCAAGGTTCTGGAAGAAGTTCCAAGAGGCCATGGGGATCAAGTTTTCCTTCAGCACTGCTTTCCACCCACAGACCAGAGGTCAGACAAAACGAGTCAATCAAATACTCGAAGACATGCTCTGAGCCTGTGTCAAGCCGATTTCTCCTACAACAACAGTTATCAGTCAAGCCTCCAGATGGCACCATTTGAGGTGTTGTACGGATGCAAGTGTCGCACACCCCTAAATATGTCAGAAACCGGAGAAGGGCTAGTCTTTGGACTAGATGTTTTCCGTGAGGCGGAAGAGCAAGTTCAGCTAGTTAGAGAGCGACTGAAAACCGCCAAGTCAAGACAGAAGAGCTATGCTGATACTCGTCGCCGACAAGTATACTTCCAAGTCGGAGACCATGTATACCTGCGAGTAACTCCTCTTAAGGGAACCAAGCGTTTCCACGTTAAGGGAAAGCTCGCACCAAGATTTATTGGCCCCTTCGAGATCACCGCACGGCGAGGAGAAGTGGCTTACCAGTTGGAACTGCCACCTGAACTATCCGATGTGCACAACGTATTCCATGTGTCACAACTCCAGAAGTGTCTCTAAGTTCCAGACAAGTCTGATCTTTACAAGGACATCGATCACCAAGCCATTGACCTTCAGGCTAATTTGACCTACCGTGAGAGTCCCATCTGCATTTTGGATGAGGCTGAATGACGCACTCGAAGCTGCACCATCAAGTACTTCAAGGTCTAGTGGAGCAACCACACTAAAGCAGAAGCAACTTGGGAAGGTGAAGACTATCTTAAATCCTAGTTTCCGTATCTCTTTAAAGCCTAGTTTGGGAATCTCGGGGACGAGATTCTTGTAAGGGGGGTAGGTCTGTCACACCTTGCATTTTGTAACATGTCATTTGCATTAATAAAGCATGAAAATTTGGACCAACAAAAACTTTTGCATTATTTGGCTTTTTATTTGGAGTTGGTTTTCTCTCTGTGATTTCCAAGTGCTCTTTAAAGTCAACTACTCCACTTTATATACTTCATCTCCTTGCCCCAAACTTCTGCCCAATGATCATGCAATGTGTATAGTGCAATATAGTATTTTCTTACAAAAATAATTTGGCCAAAAAGTATTTTCAAAAATTAGTTTTCCAAAAACCCCTGAATTGAGGTTTGCACTACAAGTACTTGATTTGGGTTATGAAAAATATTTCAAAGAGTATAATTGAAACCTATTAGATATAAGATTCCCATAAACCACAAAAATATAATTTTAAAATTTATTTTTCCTATTTTATTTAAAATCTTTTTCTTAAGTCCATAAATGGTCTTTAATAGGGAAAATTATTTAATTATTTTAAAAATATTTGACAAAAATCAGGGAAACTCAGTGGACATATATTTTCCATATATAAGAGTTTCAACACATGGTCATGTTCAAAATATTGGGCAAAACCCTCCAAAACCATTTCTGTACATTTCAAGTATTTGAGATATTTCTATAAGAAATATTTACAAATAAATCCAAGACAATTCTAGCAAGTCACATATACATAATATGGTGACATTGCCAAGTTTTGGCTCAAGCCAAACTGTTTTGGTTCACAAAAGTGCCCTAAAACCATCTCTGTCCAGATTCAAATTTGAACAACTTTGTACTACCAACTTTCTCTCCTTGACCCCAACTTTTGTGAGCATGTTCACATGACCATATGAGGCCACTACACCAAGTGGTGAATCAAGGGGAAGTGATTTGCTCAACTAGATCTACACAAGTTCATTTCTGCTTATTTCTAGGGTTTACAAAAGTTGCATTGGAAACTTTGCCCAAATGAGCTCAAAATTGGTGGAAGGCCCTAATTATATGTGCCATTTCACCCTATAGAGTCTCATGCCAAATGGAGTTTATTTGCTCACCCAAACAAGAATCAAACACCTTATGCCACTTTACCAAAATTACATTTTGACCTCTTCCACTAATCTCCATGGGCTCAACTTTGTACCACAGCTACTCCTGACCACCTTCTACCTCCAGTAACTTTCCCCTGGCCATTTCTCAATGATTAAGGGGTGAAACACCCCCATTTACCTCCCTGGACAACAAGTTCTCTCTCTCCCTCAACCTCCCTCCTCACTCAGTGGCTCCCCAGGGCATCCAAGGACATAGCCCACTTCTTTACTCCCCCCTAGAGGTACCAGACACCTTTGGCCGCACCCACACTGCTTAGAAAATGGCATACCATGCCATTTGGTCGCTTTGGAGCATGCTATGGTGCGTCCAGGCACTGTAGACGCCCCCTGCCAACCACCTTCGGCCACCTCGGGCCTCCCCAGCGTGCCCGACGATGCGCCTCGACGTTTGCGACACGCCACGCCTCTGTCCCCCTCCTCCTTCTTCCTCCTCTCGCCCCAGCTCGCACGCGCGACGATCGCCCGAGCGCACCAGTGAGCGCGCTCACACGCGCGGTGCCTCTAGCCCCCCAGCTCCCTCTCTCTTCCTTCCCTCGCTCTGGACCGAACCCACGAGCACCCCAGACACGCCCCCGCGCGCCCTCGTGACACACAGCAACGACAATGACCTCGCTGGCGCACAGGTCTACGGTGAGCCATGGCTCGCCTACTTAAAGCCTCCCAGAGCCTCTCCCTCACCACCACTCGCTCCTACCCACTCCAAATCGGCCCCCTGTGCCCTCAGCTCTCCTCTAGGAGCACCTGAGCTCGAGATCGAGATCGAGCTCCGCCGCTTCGGCTCGCCGTAGTTCGCTAGGTACAGGCCTCCCCCCGCTCCTCCTCTACCTCGATCTAGAACCCCCAAGCTCCACTGATCGTCCCCCCCCTCTTTCCCGCTCGTTTTGCAGTCGGAAACGGCCGGAGCCATCGACGCCCGACGCTCCTCCACCGTGAACCTCGTCGCCGTCGAACCAGGCAACCCCGGCGACCGCAACCACCTCCACCCGAACGGCGACTCTGCGCTGAGTCCAACCTTGTCCTCCTCTTACCTCATCGTGCCCTGCATCATCGCCGGTGAGCTCGCCGGCCCTCTGTCGCAAGGTTAGGGATGACAGGCGGGCCCCGCCTATCAGCCTCTCCTCTCCATCACCCCTCTCTCTCTCTCACTGACACCTGGGCCCCGCCCGTCAGGTTTAAACCTGGCGCGCGCACGTCAGCTCGGCTGGACCGCCTCGCTGGCTGGACCACTGCCCTGTGGCCGTTCTGGCCCAGCAGGCACAGTGCCCCTTTTTCCTTTTTCTTTTCTGATAAATTTCCAAAAATTCCACAGGATTAAATATTAATCCAAATGCAATAATTCTAGTTCCTAAAATCTTTTAAAAATCCCACCTATTTAATGGTATAACTTTCATTCATGTCCAACCAACTTTTATGTACTGTTCATATTCAAATTCAAATTTGAATATATTTAAACCCCTCTGAAAATCCATTTCTTCTATTCTGCTTCTCCAAATCCAAAACTAGGATTTTCCCCTTCTTAGTTTTCACCCTAGTATTTAACAAAAATAAGTTGACATTTTTCTGAGCACTTTGGTTTTTCTGTTTTATTATTGCCTTATTATTCTCATTATTATTTTGCGACGATAGATTGCATTGCTGACGAAGGAGTTGGACCAGAAGACTTTGAAGACCCAGAAGACTTTGCTGAGCCAGGCAAGCAACCCTTTGACCATGTCTAAGACCCCCTTTTTATGCATGTCATATGGCACTTTCATTGCTTGCATCGAAGTCATGATAACATGGTGACCACTTGAGGTGGTTTGCCACCATTACTTCCTCGTTGATACTTGCATGGTGCATGACCCTACCTCCTTATGAGCGTTATGCCGGTGGGAGTAGTTAGGATGCTAGAGTAGTTCCTACGCAAAAAAGAAGGGAATATGCATGGTGATGGAGACAAGGTATTTTCAGAAGACTTTTTTTGAAAACCCTATCGGGTGCCACTTATGCTCGAGGGAGATAATGAGATGGGTAACCACTTGATGACGAAGTGGTGTACCGAGGCAAGTGTGTGTGTGTGTGTGTGTGTTGTTTTTGAAAACGGATTAGCTTTAAGATTTGTCGACTGTCCCAACCTTACATGCGCAACCACTCTACCCTTGTATGGGAAAGGGCATTATTGATTACCTAGGCCGATACTAGCTTGGAGCCCGCATTACTAGTGATGGGGGAGAGTTGGTGCTCTCTCTCGGGACGGGGTCGTGCCAGGTAGGGCGGCCATGACTATTTTTACAGGGCACCGGACACACCGTTGGTACCCCGTGCTTGTGGTATGTGACAAATATGGGAGCGAGGCTCCACAAATTTTAAGATGTGAAATGTTGGGCACGGGGGTTACTACCAATCGAGTAGACTCTATGTTAGTGTTGTCTAGGGAAAGATGGTGATTGGGTGCTTACCCCGGGTACTTGAGGTACCGCGGGTCGTGGAAGACATGAAAGTTCCCCGGATCTTGTGGGTGAAGTGTGCAACCTCTGCAAAGTGTAAAACTATTCGAATAGCCGTGTCCACGATCATGAACAGTTGGGAGGTGCTGCTTAAACTACGTCTAGAATTTTACAAACCACGTGTGTGTGTGTTGATGAAGCTAAATGGGTCAAGTCAGATGAATTGACACGACGATCAAGTTGGATTGGTGTCCAACTCTTCTTATGTTGATATCTGTAACTTGTTCATACGTATATCTGTATGCTCATGATGCATACTTTAAAGGTTGATAGATCATGTCATTGCACTCAAAACTAGCTTTCTGCAAACTATCTACTTAGTGCTATATCATTGCATTGTTGTGCCTTGTTCCAATCATGGGTTGCTTGCGAGTACATTCAAAGTACTCATTGGCTTACCACTGGTTATTTAATTGGCCAGGCATGGAAGAACAGGAGTTCGAAGAAGAGTTCTTTGGAGACAAACATGCAAACTAGGGCGTTTCCCAGTCAGAATGCCTGTAGGGTTAAGGCATATGGCATGGGTTCTACTTATCGACGAAGATTTCCGCTGCTTAAGTTTATTTGGCATTCAACCCTTGTGGCTTTATCTATGTAAGACTTGACCATAATGGTCATAATTTGTGTAAGATGGTTTGTATGGATGTAAGACTCTTGTTATTCAACTTCTGTGTGTTCAGTGAGCATTGATCTCTGGGATCACTGTACACGTGCATTCGGTGATCGCGACTTATGAGTCGGGGTCCCCACAAAACTCCTTCATCCAGCCTCCTTCTTGCATTGCTTCTGAAGCAGTTATATACTCCGCTTCACATGTTGATCCTGCCACGACGCTCTGCTTGGCACCACACCAACTGATCGCTCCACCATTTATTATAAATATTGTCCGGTTTGAGACTTAGGGTCATCGGATCTGTGTCAAAACTAGCATCGACGTAAACCTTTACGACGAGCTCTTCGTCATCACCATAAACGAGAAACATGTCCTTAGTACTTTCAGGTACTTCAGGATATTCTTGACTGCTATCCAGTGATCTACTCCTGGATCACTTTGGTACCTCCCTGCCAGACTTATGGCAAGGCACACATCAGCTCTGGTACACAGCATGGCATATATTATAGAGTCTATGGCTGAGGAATAGGGAATTACTTTCATCCTTTCTCTTTCTTCTGACATGGCCGGGCTTTGAGTCTTACTCAACTTCACACCTTGCAATAGAGGCAATAACCCTTTCTTTGACTGATCCATTTTGAACTTCTTCAAAACTTTGTCAAGGTATGTACTTTGTGAAAGTCCTATTAGGCGTTTCGATCTATCTCTATAGATTTTTATGCCCAATATGTAAAAAGCTTCACTGAGGTCTTTCATTGAAAAACTCTTATTCAAATATCCTTTTATGCTTTCGAGAAATTCTATATCATTTCCAATCAACAATATGTCATCCACATATAATATCAGAAATGCTACAGAGCACCCACTCACTTTCTTGTAAATACAAGCTTCTGCGTAAGTTTGTATCTTTCCCTAATAATAAAGCACGTAGTGCTTCTACCCGCTCACCCACCGTCGCGCGCTTTTTTTTAACCAAAAAGTATGTAAAAATGTTTCCTGATGTGAAAAGGTTTCGTTGTTTCTGTAAAAACTCTAGGGCTTATGGTGCTACGCTAACTGGCTTCATGGGCCAGGTTGGGCCTCCCACGCTGGCAACCACGCCTCCCGCGCTGGTAACCACACTTGCCTCGCGTACTGGAAGGAACAGATGATCCCACCTTGGTCATCTCAATTTAATCCCACCAATTCATAAGCCTTGGAAATCAGGAGGTGCCTCGCAGTGAGCAGCACATCAGGAAGGGTTGGCCGCTTTGCCGTTGAGGGAGTCCTGGACTAAGGGGTCCTCGGGCGTCCGGCTTGTTAAGATATGAAGATATGAAGACCAAAGACTACACCCATGTCCGGATGGGATGTGAAGATATGAAGACCAAAGACTACACCCATGTCCGGATGGGACTCTCCTTGGCGTGGAAGGAAAGCTCGGCGACCAAATATGTAGATTCCTTTCTTTGTAACCGACCTTGTGTAACCCTAGATCCTCCCGGTGTCTATATAAACCGGAGGACTTAGTTTGGAAGGAGGAGATATTCATTACCATAGTCATACAAGCTAGACCTCTAGGGTTTAGCCATTACGATCTCGTGGTACATCAACTCTTGTAATACTCATATTCATCAAGATCAATCAAGCAAGACGTAGGGTATTACCTCCATAGAGAGGGCCCGAACCTGGGTAAACATCGTGTCCCCTGTCTCCTGTTACCATCGACCTTAGATGCACAGTTCGGGACCCCCTACCTTTGACACCGACATTGGTTCTTTCATCCACTGTGACGTCGATGACAGGATCGATGTCTCCCTTTTTTCTAAAGGATAATATCACCACCAGAGGAACGCTGGCTCCAGGCCAAACCCTCCGACTGGGCGGCTTTACCATGACCGCCCGTTCGGTCGTAAAGCCGACGATGACCTCTTAGGTCATCAATAAACCCCCTTCGTATCAACTCCGAACACTCCAAGCAGATGGATCCAGCGGAGCTTTCGTCCTTAAACGAGCTCCTAGATCGCATCGCCGCCCTGGGGTCGCTACAGACTACGATCGAAGCGGGCTGAAACCCGATTAGAGAGAAATGAAATCTCCACCAATCACCCACCAGAGAGCAGTACTCGAGGAGTGAGTCAGTAACTCTTCCTCCATACTAAGGATGGACTATGTCCGGATCTCCGGTCTCGAAGAGCCGGACACCTACCTGCGAGGAGATGCATCCTTCCCTCCGAACACAGAATCGGACGACGGGCCTTAGAAATTAGTGGATATCCCGGAGCCCGATCTGTTAAGTTCAGAAGACCTTCAGACTCCGGATCCAAAACTGGGTGAGGGTTCAGATTTAAGTCCACCCACCGAACCGAATAAAAGTGCTCTCATGAGAATACAACAACAGTCTCAGGAAACGGTCCACCACTTCTGGGCCAGATATCTTCTTATCAAAAACAAGATTAAAGATTGTTGCGACGAGGAGGTGATATCAGTGTTCCGCAACAATTGCAGGGACGAAGGAATCCTCAACGCCATCAACCGCCGTCGCATCCTACACTTCGCTGACTTGGCAACTATCGTACAGAAGTACAACGTAATGGAAAGCACCTGGAAAACTCAAGCAGCCTGTTGGGAATCATCGGTCCCCACTCAACCCCTCATTCAGGCGAAAGGGGCGCACCCTTGCAACACGCCCGGTTCAATAGTAAAGAAATATAAGTCCAGTATGGGCGCGGAACCGTTCTGGAAGGATGGCTCGATGGGCCATGCAGAATACACGCAACACCGGATAACATACCAACACATAGCCTTAGAGCATGTTGGATACTCCGGCAAGTGGCCAAGAGCGGCGAGGATATCCTCACCAAAAATAACCCAGAACAACACCCCGCTGAGGACAATGACCCCAAAGTACTGACGGTCTTCGAGACATTCGCCTCAAACAATAGATGCAAAAGAGCACTATGCAGACTCGCCGAAGTCTGTCAAATATCAGCAATAAACCCTTGGAATGATACGGCTATAACTTTTAATGCCGGTGACGAACCAAAATACAGGGCAGTCCGAGAACCACCCGCCTTGGTCCTCAGTCCGATCGTGGACAGCTTTCGGCTCACCATGGTCCTCATGTACGGTGGCAGCGGACTAAACCTCATCTACGAAGATACACTCCACAAAATGGAAATAGACAAGAGCCACATTAAGCAAAGTAGCACAACCTTCCGAGGAATTATTCCCAGTCGGGAGGCGTGGTGTGCGGGAAAAATAACACTCGACGTGGTATTCGGCACGCCGGAGAATTATCGGTCCGAAGAAATAACCTTCCAAGTGGCCCCTTTCAGCAGCGGATATCACGCCCTTTTGGGGAGGGAGGAATTTACACGCTTCCAAGTTGTACCTCATTACGGGTAGATGAAGCTTAAGATGCCCGGGCCCAAAGGCATAACCGCTCTCGCCAGTGATCCAGACATGGCACTCCGCGCCGAAAATAAAACCACATCCCTGGCCCTTGAGGCATTATCTGAAGCCCTCGCGGCCGAAGAGTTAACCGCACTATGCTCCATGGTGGACAGGCACAATGTTATTTAAGACAAACGCCCCAAGTCCACCTCCTTCAAGCCAGCGGAAGAAATAGTCAAATTCGAGGTCCACCCAACGGACCCCAAAAAGACAGCATCTATTGAGGCACAACTAGACCCAACGGTCAACGCCGCGCTAAGGGATTTTCTTTGCAAAAACTGGGATATATTCACCTGGCACCCTTCTGACATGCTAGGAATCCCACGCAAACTGGCCGAACACAGCGTCAACATATTAAAGGGATACAAACCGGTCAAACAAACACTTCGGCGCTTTTCCAAACCCAAACGTCAAGCCATGGGAGAGGAGCTAGCCAAGCTAATCGATGCCGGATTCATCAGAGAAATAAAAACACCCAGACTGGCTGGCAAACCTGGTGATGGTACCAAGGAAGGATTAATCCTGGCGCATGTGCGTCGATTTTAAAGACCTCAATAAGGTTTTCCCTAAGGATCCCTTTCCCATCCCCCGCATTGATTAAATCATTGATGCTACCACAGGACATGACTCACTGTGTTTCCTCGACGCATATTCCGGATACCATCAAATCAAAATGAAGGAGTCCGACCAAGCTGCAACAGCATTCATCACCCCATATGGGCCATTCTATTTCAACACCATGCCCTTCGGGCTCAAGAACGTCGGAGCCACCTACCAACGCATGATCCAAACATGCCTAGAGAAACAGATCGGAAAGACAGTCGAAGCCTATGTGGACGACGTTGTAATCAAGACAAGGCACGTCGGAACACTAATAGACGACTGACGCATCACATTTGACAACCTCCGCACATATGACATTAAGCTCAATCCAGAAAAGTGTGTTTTTGGAGTCCCCACGGGAAAGCTACTGGGCTTCATCGTTTCCAACAGAGGAATTGAAGCAAATCCAGCCAAAATCCGAGCTCTGTCACAATTGGCTACGCCAACAGACCTTAAACAAGTCCAAAAACTCGCGGGTTGCATGGCAGCTCTAAATCGCTTTATCTCCAGATTGGGAGAAAAGGCACTGCCACTCTATCACCTTCTACGGCAAACTGATCACTTCGAGTGGACGGACGCGGCAACAGCCGGACTGGTAGAAATAAAAAAACTCCTAGCGAGCAACCGAATCCTGGCCGCGCCAAACGTCGGTGAACCCATGCTGCTATACATATCAGCAACACATCAAGTGGTGAGCGTCGTGCTCGTCGTTGAATGAGAACAGGACGGACATAAATTCCCTCTTCAAAAGCCAGTATACTACGTATCCACTGTCCTTACACCATGCAAATCCCGGTACCCCCATTATCAAAAGTAGCATACGCGGTCTTCATGGCATCCCGAAAGCTACGACACTACTTCCAGGAGTGTTCGATCACGATGGCTTCCGAAGTACCACTCAATGACATAATAAACAACTGCGATGCCACGGGCTGGATTGCCAAATGGGCCATTGAGCTCCTTCCATTTGATATTACATACAAACCACGTCGAGCTATTAAATCCCAACTACTGGCTGACTTCGTCGCCGAATGGACAGAGGCCAAACTACCTAAAGAGTACGGCACATATTCCAACTGGGTTATGTACTTTGATGGCTCCAAAATGTTGGTAGGTCTAGGAGCGGGTGTCATATTGATGTCCCCCACGGGAGACGACCCGTCGTTCAGTACATACTCCAAATACTATACACAGACTCCAATAATGCAGCCGAATACGAGGCCTTGTTGCATGGTCTCCAGTTGGCTGTCTCCATGAGCATACAACGCCTGGAAGTGCGCGGGGACTCAAACCTTGAAATATCTCAAATAAATGGAGACTTCGATGCCAAAGATCCGAAGATGGCGGCTTATCGTAATGCCATCCTAAAAATGTCGGCTCGGTTCGAGGGACTCGAGTTTCATCACGTGGCCTGAGAAAGTAATCAAGCGGCGGATGCTCTTGCTCGTATCGGTGCCAAGTGCGGCGCAGTCCCACCTAACATCTTTCTGAAAAGGCTTTTTAAGACATCTGTGGTGTGGCAGGGGGAAAGGAGCAACACTAGTCCGGATCTGAACACAACCCCAGATTCGGAACACACCGATATCATCGGAGGCTCAGCCACCAAAATAACATTGTCATCCCATCTCATTATGGCAATCATTGCCCCATGGACCGAACCCTTCTTGGCCTACCTTAATAGGAAGGAACTTCTTGAGAATTAGAATGAGACCAGCCGCATCGTCCGGTGTTCGAAGGCCTACAAGGTTGACAATGGAGAACACTACAAGAAAAGAGCTACCGGAGTCCTTCAAAGATGCATCTCTGAGGAGGAGGGGTGACAGCTCCTAGCTGAGATTCATGCCGGTCTCGGCGGGCACCATGCCGCAGCTCGGGCCCTTGTTAGCAAGGCCTTCCTTACATGGTTTTATTGGCCGACGGCCCGAGCAGATGCACAGGATCTTGTCCAACGTTGCGTCGGATGCCAACTCTTCGCCAATCAAAGCCATATGCCCCCACTTCCCTACAAACAATCCCCATCACTTGGCCTTTTGCGGTCTGGGGACTGGACATGGTTGGACCCCTTAAAGGAGGATAAATTGACTAAGTGGATAGAGGCCAAACCAGTTAAAACGGCCGAGTCCGGGCCGGTGATAGAATTCATATCCGGTGTCGTACACTGTTATGGTGTCCCACACAGAATCATCACTAATAACGGCTCTAATTTCACAGCCAACGAAGTGAAAACCTGGTGCGCTAATCTGGGCATCAACCTCGATTATGCCTCTGTCTATCATCCCCAGACAAACGGTCAAGTCGAACGGGCCAACGGTCTTATAATGAGCGGCATCAAACCCAGGCTGGTGCGGTCTTTGAAGGAATCAGACGCACACTGGGTCGAGGAGCTTGACTTCGTACTATGGGGGTTGCGGACCACGCCCAACCGAACTACCGGATACACACCTTTTTTCATGGTGTATGGCGCAGAGGCTCTGCTACCCTGTGACATTATACATGACTCACCTCGGGTGCGCATGTACGAAGACAGAGAGGTCGAGCTCGATCGGCAGGACAGCCTAGACACCCTAGAGGAGAAGTGTGACGTCGCAAAAGCCCGTTCCGCATTTTATCAACAACGGGCCCGCGGATATCAAAGCAGAGAAGTACGAGCCAAGACTTATAACATTGGTGAACTCGTTCTACGCTTGCTGGAGAAGAAAAAGGACAAACTCAAGCCCAAATGGGAAGGTCCCTTCATCATTGACGAAGTCCTCACCGGAGGAGCGTACCGCCTGCATGATGCGTCAGACAATCGCCTCGAGCCGAACCCCTGGAATGCAGCCAGAGTCCGAAGATTCTATGCCTAAGCGCCGAACTCTTTGTTTGTCTCCTTCTCCCTACTATTTCCATAATACTTTCTTTTTCTCTCTTTTAGTTTTTCTCTTTAGCCTTAAAGCTTTCGTGCGGTTAGACCGCACACCCCGGACGCACACATATGCCTTCAAATACGTGTGTCCACTATACCTGGGGGGCTTCTTGTACAGAAGCTTACTATTATTCTCTGGGCATCAAGCTCATCACATATGCGTTTTTCCCATATGTACCTTTTCTTCGCCATTATATGCATCGATATGACTTAAGTTTTGTCCAAGCTGGGTTGCCTGGCTCCTGTGCTTATGCCCTACGTTCCTGTTAGTTCGGCTAGGGCATAAAGTGAGCACCTCTGCGATTGTTACTGCCGGGTCATCCGGATGTGTACCTCCGACTGGGTGAAGCCGAAAGCTAGCGTTCTTAAGGGAATATTCGGTCGGTGAATTAAAGATTTTTTTGCATTCGCTCCATTTGCGAACCCCCAGAAGATATATAAATATATATACTGCGATTTTTTCAATCATAGTTCGGACATGCGCTCTAATGCCTGCACGCCCAGGGAAAGGAACCCTTAACGGAACTATTCTCTCTGGAAGATGTTTCTTACATAATGTAATATAACATAACTAGCCGGATACAACTTGTCTGTTCAAGCAACTATGACCCCTACGCCTGGTTTCCATGCATACCCCGGTCTATTCGGCTGCGCGGGTATTCGGAAACACTCCGCGCCTTTGGGTCCAGAGGGCAAATCGAAAAGGTCTGCCATGATAATTGTTTTACAATTCAGCTAGACAGAAAAATACACAGTCATTTCGACTCAAAAATTTCCTCCTCTATACCCTCCAGCAGGCTATCTAACTTACAATCCTGCTGGGAATATTTGGCAGCTACCGCTACTTGGTCATACACCAAATTAACAGGAACTTCCTCCCCGTCCGACCCGAGCCATATGATTCGGGTCAAGCTTGGTGTACCATGTCTTCACCATGGTCCAGGCTTCTCGAGCCCCTTCCCAGCAGGCCAATATTTTCCACAATTGAAAGCGCCGCCACGCCCCCTAGAATAGCTCTAGGAGCTCCTCCATCTTTCCTGGAGGGGAGGCAGCTGGCCACAAGGCTTTGGCAAAGCTTCGCATCGCCTACCGAGCTTGCTCATGAATACGCGACAGCTCTTGCAGCAGATCGCCTGAGAATCTGGACATCTCATCTTCGGGCGGCCAGTCAGCAAACCTACAGATATAGCTCTGTCAGTTCCTGATATCTCCAAACTATTATAAGGTAAATTTGGCCACATACTGAACATGCTGTCGCGCAGCCTTTTATTCTCCTTCACGGAGTCAGCCAGTTGGGCCCGTACATCTTTCGGATCCTCGCCCAATCGGGAATTCGAATCCTGGAGCTTGTTCTTCTCTAGTACGACTTTTGTGAGCACACGCTCGCCCGCGGCTAGCAGCTTCTTGGCTTCTCGTTCTCCGTCTTGGGCAGCTTTCAGTTGTTTTTGGAGTTGACCTAGTGATCCTGATAAGAGGTGAGCAACCGTGTTTAACATTATTGGTATACCATTCTGTTTTCTCGATGGAGGGGAACATTACCAGGAGACGCCTTCTTGGATTTCTCCAGTTCGGCATGGGCAACAGTTAGCTGCGTCTGGCACTTTTCTAGCTCTTGGGCTAATAGGTCATTCTTCTCTATAAGAACGTGGTTATACAATGATACTTAAATCAGTTGTACCAACTGCTTCAAGTCTCGGGGGCTACTGGCATATGATTATCATAGTCAGACAAAGTAAACTTACCCGCACATCTTTTAAATGCTTCCTTGTGGCTCTATTAAGCCCATCTCGAGCAGCTCGGATGTATGCATCAGCCGAACTGAAGGCGTTAAATGCTTCTTCTGAAAAGCCGGGGTCTTGTAAAACGGCCCTGCGGTGCCGATGATTCATGGTGCTCTCCACTTCCGAGTTAGTGACAGATACATCCTCCAAATCCTCGGCTGGGGGACAGTCCGGCGTTACCCCCGCATCAGCCCCCGTCTTTACGGCAGGATCTAGATCCTGGCTGTGGGAAGTATGACTAGCCGGACCCCGGATATTGTCTGGCACACTTTTTTCCTGATACAGGATAAACATAAAGGTCATAGTTGGATGTGACTGCCAAGGTGCATATTTGTAAATCCATACCTCTTTGATGAAGGCTCGGCTTTATCTTTGTTTGCCTTTCTCTTCAAAGGCTTGCCTGGCGTGGGGGCCACTCTCTTTGAACATGCCCCTGGGGAAGCATGACGCGCTGAGCACCTCCCCTTTTGAGCACAGGACAGTGTGGTGGGTGAGGCAGTATGAGAAAACTTTTTTGGATGAAATGTCTCCGGATTACTTACGTGTGAAGCAGGGAGAAGATCGGGATAATCGGCAATGATGGCCACTTCTGTGTCGTCATAGCTCGTTTGGTAAAACACCCCATTTGCGAGCACCACGAATATATCTGAATCCTCTTCGAATCTGGGGTCGAGGTCCCGATTGTGACCCTTGGGCTGCGGGGCAGGGTTGTAAAGCCCCTCGGAAATCTTTCGCCAGTTCTGTTGTAAATGGATGGGTTAGTGTTCGTTGAACATAGCTCAGGGAGTAGAATGAGTAGAGCAGAGGAGTTGGGAACTTACCCAACTAGGAGGACTATACATGGAATATTCTTCCCTATGCTTGATGCGCAGGACCTCCTCTTCCTCCCCTTTGAACAGTTTGGCCAATATTTTGGCCAGGGCGGCAGGGGTGTCTGGACCCTTCCTGCTGCAGCGGGAGGCATCATATTCCCCATTATAGTGCCACATGGGAAGTCCTCTGTATTGGAGTGGTTGGACCCCCCCCCCCGCACTATGGAGGTCGCCATTACTTCAACCATCGTGTATCCAGACTGGGCGAACGTCCTTATCTTGCTCAAGAGTTTGCGAACCTCCGCACTATCTTCCTCCTCGAGGCTCCGAGGGCGCTAGCTGTGACGTTTCTTCAAGGGAACACTTGTGAACTCAAGAGGACCCCTCCGGGATGGGTCTGGGAGTACAATGTCCTCGATGTAGAACCACTTGAAAGTCCACTCTTCAGACGCCTTCTTCGGCGTGCCGGATAGGTATCCGGTCTCGACAATGCGCCATATTTTGGCTCCGCCCACTTCAAATATCGATCTCTCATGGTTACGCGGGACAAGGCAGAATAACTTTCTCCACAGTTCAAAATGGGCCTCACAACCCAGGAATAGTTCGCATAAAGCGACATAACCCGCAATGTGCAGGATGGAGGCTGGAGTATGCAGCGGGAGGGCATAATATTCTAGAAGCCCTCGGAGGAATGGATGAACTGGAAATCCTACGCCCCGTAGTAGATAGGGGACGAAACACACTCGTTCCCCCCGGATGGATTGGGGAAATCGTCTACCTGGATTTTTCTGTCAAGGGAGGCCAACCCTGCTCGAACAGGGACCAAATCCACAGGGGGGAAAAACCCCTGCGTTTGCAGCTTCACCAGCTGACTGTGGGATACGAAGCACCTCTCCCACTCGCCTCTCTCTGGGCCGCAGGGACGGGAGGAGGAGCTGGGAACGCTAGACATGTTCTTTCCTGGCAACCTTTGGGGATTTTCTCTGCGAGATGGTTGAATGGATCTAGGATCCAGTCTCGTTAAATAGACGTTGTCCCTCGCGCGGCTGGGGTGTTATGTGCAAAGATGCCATGACCTCTTGTATCCGCTCGACACGTGGAAGCTGAAGTTGTTGATACACAGAAGCCGAAGGGTACAAACATTGAATGGAAGGCCGAATACACTACTTGGAGGTCATTGGTGGAGGAACCCCCCTTCGAATGCCGAAGACAATCTATGCACCGAACACCTCGCCATTGAAGACTGGTTCGGGGGCTACTCAAGGAGTCCTGGACTAAGGGGTCCTCGGGCATCCAGCTTGTTAACTATGGGCCGGACTGATGGGCTGTGAAGATACGAAGACCAAAGACTACACCCGTGTCTGGATGGGACTCTCCTTGGCGTGGAAGGCAAGCTCGTTGACCCAATATGTAGATTCCTTTCTTTGTAACCGACCTTGTGCTACCCTTGATCCTCCCGGTGACTATATAAACCGGAGGACTTAGTCCGGAGGGAGGAAATATTCATTACCATAGCCATACAAGCTAGACCTCTAGGGTTTAGCCATTATGATCTCGTGGTATATCAACTCTTGTAATACTCATATTCATCGAGATCAATCAAGAAGGACGTAGGGTATTGCCTCCATAGAGAGGGCCCGAACCTGGGTAAACATCATGTCCCCTGTCTCCTGTTACCATCGACCTTAGACGCACTGTTCAGGACCCCCTACCCGAGATCCGCTGGTTTTGACACCGACAGCCGCAGCTCCGGGGCGGCAGCCATGGTTGATGGTTCCTTTTGAGAACAAAAATGAGACGAGGGGGAATGGTCGGGGAGGAGGAGGGTGAGGAGCGAAGGAAAGGGAAGGCGGTCAGCGGTATGAGGAGTGAAGGAAAGGGAAGGCGGTCGGCGGTATGAGGGCGTTGATGCTGGTGCTCCGACGAGCTATGCGGGACGAGGTGGTCGGCGCGTGAGGTCGAGCTTCGAGATCGAGCGGGGCTGCTCGAGGTGTGCGAAGATGGGTGCGAGGAGGGTTGCCGGTGCTGGATGGATGCGCGGTGGAACCTTCTATGTTGTTGGGCAGCGACAGAAGGCAGGGTGGTCGCGATGGAGAGGAGGACGCGAGGGGGGGAAGAGGAGACCGGCGTCCCTGGTGCTGGAGGCGCGTGAGGGGATGCGGGATCGAAAGGATGAGGGTGTGTGGGCTAGGTTAAGAAAAAAGGTCCTGGGCGGGGGTGTGTTGGGCCTGGTGGTGACCTCGGGTCTAAATGGGCTGCTATGTTTTTCCTGCAACACATAAAACAATTACCCCTAAAAACACACACAAAAATGTACCGCACCCAGCCGCCACGAAAGCACACAAGCAGACAACTTCATGGAGGACTGGGCGGCAGAGTGCAAACACCAGCTTGCTGCTATGGAGGTTGCGGGCTGCGGGCTGCGTGTTGACAATGAAGGGAATGTGTTGTGCGGGTGGTATGTGGTCGAAGTCATGAACAAAGGGCCAGAAATTCAAAGGTGTTGTGTGAACTCATATCGGCAAGATTCAACCTGAGCCATCTCAGATTGAGAAAATATTTATCTACCTTGTTGCCGTCAATTCTAACCAGCCTTACCTAGAATTTGGTCATGTCAAAAGATGGCCGTGAATTCGTGATGAGGCCAGTAATTTTCTTCTACATGCATTTAGTTTGTGAAGCATATGTTTTTGACTTTTGTGAATGTAAGCACATTGTTTTGTTGATTTAATGATTGATTTTCATACACCTAAATAATTTGTAGTTAGTTATTGTTGTGATTTTGGAGTTCACAAATATACTAATATTTTTTGTTCATGCATATGGCAGAATATTGAACTTAAGAGTTGTTTTATGGCAAGTGCTACGCGCTGGCCGGATGATCTTTGCAAAAGATTCGCTGCCTCACAAGCCCAGGCATTCTTCACTTTTGCAATATACGTTGTGTTACAAAACTTTTTTGCAACAGCGGTCATGTTACAGAAAATACTTTTAACAAAGATTGTGTTGTAGAATTTCTTTTGCAATAGAGATTATGTTGCAAATTTTCTTCTTTTTTAACAGAGGTTATGCTGCAAAAAAAATTATCTCCACCGTCGAGTTGCCACTGCAACATTCTCCGTGTTTCGAAAACATGGACGATGTTGCAAAATCTTAGGACTTGCGATTTGTGAAACTGAACCAACATGTGGTTGGCTCTCGATGAGGCGGACGCAGACGGTTCAATTGGCCGGATGATTCTAATCATTTTCCTTGTTTTATTCTCTTTAGAATTTTATTTTTTTGTTAAAGTCTGAATTTAGTGTTCAAAGAAAATGCAATTGTATTGTAGACACACACACACAAGTCAAAAGATGGTATATGCATGTCATTTATTTTAGTAATTTGCTACAGTAGAGAATGATAAGGTTATTGCATTGATTTATATTAACCTATCTCATGAGTTCTTGTTGAGTTTTGTGTGGATGAAGTTTTTAAGAATTAGGCAAACCGTGATATGAGAGGAATTAAGGAGACACAACAGCTAAAGCTTGGGGATTCCCAAGGCATCCCTAGTTAATATTTCAAGAAGTCTCAAGCATCTAAGCTTGGGGGTGCCCCGGTTGGCATCCAACCTTTCTTCTTCCACAATGATTTGTCAGTTTATGTTGAACCTAAGTTTTTGCTTCTTCACATGATATGTGCTATCCTTGGAATGGCATTTTATTTTGTTTTGTTTTCTGTTTTAACAATATCCCAGGCTCTAAATTTTTAAATGAGAGAGAGTTTTCACATAGCTACATAATTATTCAACTACTCATTGATCTCCACTTATATCTTTTGGAGTAGTTTGTCATTTACTCTCGTGCTTCACTTATATCTTTTTAGGGTATTATAAATGGTAGTGGTGGCATGCATGTGTTATGAAATTGGTCCCAATATAATAGGTATTCAAGAAGGATACAATAAAAACTTTCATATAAAGAGCATTGAATATATGAGAAGTTTGATTCCTTGCATTTGTTTTGAGATATAAAGATGGTGATATTAGGGTCATGCTAGTGAGTAATTGTGGATTGGTAGAAATACTTGTGTTGAAGTTTGTGTTCCCGTAGCATGTATGTACGGTGAACCGTTATGTGATGAAGTCAGAGCATGATTTATTTTCTTGATTGTCATCCTTTGTGTGGAGGTCGGGAGCGTGGGATGGTTAACTCCAACCAAGCTCTCCCCTAGGAGCATGCGTATTAGTACTTTGTTTCGATGGATAATAAACTTTTGCAATAAGTATGTGAGTTCTTTATGACTAATGTTGAGTCCATGGATTATATGCACTCTCACCCTTCAACCATTGCAACCCTCTCTATACCACGCAACTATCGCCGGTGCATTAAACCCACCATATACCCTTCCTCAAAAACAGCCACCATACCTACCTATTATGGCATTTCCATAGCCATTCTGAGATATATTGCCATGCAACTTCCACCGTTCTGTTTATTATGACACATACCATCATTCTCATATTGCTTTGCATTATCATGTGGTTGGCATAGTATTTGTGTCTTGGCCATCATTCTTATTTTTTATACATGTCACTCTTGATCATCACACATCCCTGTACACCACCGGAGGCATTCATATAGAGTCATATTTTGTTCTAGTATCAAGTTCTAATTCTTGAGTTGTAAGTAAATAAAAGTGTGATGATTATCATTATTAGAGCATTGTCCCGTGTGAGGAAAGGATGATGGAAGCTATGATTCCCTCACAAGTTGGGATGAGACTCTGGACTTAAAATAAAAAAGAGGCCAAAGAGCCCAAAACAAAAAAAGGGAAAGAAAAAAAAATAAAAGTAAAAGAGAAAATAAAAAATGAAAGAAAAAGAGAGAAGGTACAATGTTACTATCTTTTTCCACACTTGTGCTTCAAAGTAGCACCATGTTCTTCATGATACAGAGCCTCCTATTTTATCACTTTCATATACTAGTCGGAATTTTTCACTATTGAACTTGGTTTGTATATTCCAATGATTGGCTTCCTCAAATTGCCTTAGGTCTTCGTGAGAAAGCAAGTTGGATGCACACCCACTTAGTTTTCATTTTGAGCTTTCATACACTTATAGCTCTACTGCATCCATTGCATGGCAATCCCTACTCACTTGCATCAATATAAGTTGATGGGCATCTCCATAGCCCATTAATTTGCCTAGTTGATGTGAGACTTTCTACTTTTTGTATTCTCTTCATAATCTCCACCATAGTCTATTCCACCTATAGTGCTATATCCATGTCTCACGCTCATGTATTGTGTGAAAGTTAAAAAAAGTTTCAGAATACTAAAGTATGAAACAATTGCTTGACTAATACGGGGTTGTGCATGATGAAATACTTTGTGTGATGAATATGGAGCATAGCCAGACTATATGATTTCGTAGGGATAACTTTCCTTGGCTTGTTATTTTGAGAAGACATGATTGCTTTATTAGTATGCTTTAAGTATTACTATTTTTATGTCAATATTAAACTTTTGCTTTGAATCTTACGGATTTGAATATTCATGCCACAACAAAGAAGATTACATTGATAAATATGCTAGGTAGAATTCACACTTCATAAATTCTTTCTTTTATCATGTACCTACTCGAGGAAGAGCAGGAATTAAGCTTGGGGATGCCGATACATCTCCAACGTATCTATAATTTATGAAGTATTCATGTCATGTTTGCAACAATTTTATATGTTTTTGGTATGATTTTATTAGAAGTAACCCGGACTAACGATGTTTTCAGCAGAACTACCGTGGTGTCATTTTTTGTGCAGAAATAAAAGTTCTCGAAATGGGCTGAAAATTTATGGTGATCATTTATGGACTAGAAGAGACCCACAGAGCACCGGAGCAGTGCCAGGAGGTGACCGAGGAGGCCACAAGCCAGGGGCGCGCCCCTTGGGCTTGTGGGCCCCTCAGGTGTCCCCTTAACTTGTTTCGAACGCCAAAGACTCTTATATATACAAAAACCTCCGAAACCCTAGATCGGAAGTTCCGCCGCTGCAAGCCTCTGTAATTACAAAAATCCAATCAGGAGCCCGTTCCGGCAGCCTGTCGGAGGGGGAAACCATCACCAGAGGCCATCTTCATCATCCTGGTGGCCACTATGATGAGGAGGGAGTAGTTCATCCTTGGGGCTGAGGGTATGTACTAGTAGTTGTGTGTTTGATCTCTCTCTCTCTCATGTTCTTGATTTGGCACGATCTTGATGTATCACGAGCTTTGTTACTATAGTTGGATCATATGGTGTTTCTCCATCTCTATATTCTTGTGATGAATTGAGTTCTACCTTTGAGGTTTCACTATTATCCGATTGAATCCTTTTATGGATTTGAGAACACTTGATGTATGTCATGCGTGGGATACCCGTGGTGACAATGGGGTGTTCTATTGATTCACTTGATGTATGTTTTGGCACTCAACTCGCGGATTCCCGAGGTGGCATTGGGGTAATCTGTGCATAGGGGTTGTTGCACATTTTCATCCTCATTTCTTTGGTAGAATTCTTGGGACACCTTTTGAGGTTCTTTGTGTTAGATTGAATATTATGAATCTAAAGTTGTTTGATGCATATCGTATCATTGACCCACGAATACTTGTGGTGACATTTGAGTATCTAGGTGACATTAGGGTTGATTGATGTATATCATATGGTGTTATTTTAGTAAGAACTCTAGGGATGTTTGTGACACTTATAGGAATAGCTCAAAAGATTGATCAGAAAGAATGACTTTGAGGTGGTTTCATACCCTACAAGCAATTTCATCTTATGTTCTCCGCGATAGGAACTTTGGAGTGATTCTTTGTCCAACGTTGAGGGATTTCCATATGATTTAATTATGTTATCATTGTTGAGAGACTTTGCACTAGTGAAAGTACGGACCCTAGGCCTTGTTTTCAAGCTTTGCAATACCGTTTTCGCTCACTTCTCCATATTACACTTGTATCACCATCTCTTCGCCGAACTAGGGCACCTATACAATTTACCATTGTATTGGGTGTGTTGGGGATACAAGAGACTCTTTGTTATTTGGTTGCAGGGTTGTTTGAGAGAGACCATCTTCATCCTACGCCTCCCACGGATTGATAAACCTTAGGTCATCCACTTGAGGGAAAATTGCTACTATCCTACATAACTCTGCGCTTGGTTACCCAACACGAGTCTACAAGAAGAAGGTTGCATAGTAGACATCATGGTGACTAGTAGTGTTGATTACATCTTGTAGTTGATTACTATATGGTTTATTTGGTGGAAGATTATATGTTCAGATCCATTATGCTATTTAATACCCCTCTGATCTTGAGCATGAATATTATTTGTGAGTAGTTACTTTTGTTCTTGAGGTCACGGGAGAAGTCATGTTGCAAATAATCATGTGAACTTGATATGTGTTCAATATTTTGATGATATGTATCTTGTGATTCCCTTAGTGGTGTCATGTGAACGTTGACTACATGTCACTTCACCATCATTGGGCCTAAGGTTATGCATTGTGGAGTAGTTATTAGATGATGGATTGCTAGAGTGACAGAAGCTTAAACCCTAGTTTATGCGCTACTTCGTAAGGGACCGATTTGGATCCAAATGTTTAATGCTATGGTTAGATCTTATCTTAATATGTTTCTTGTAGTTGCGGATGCTTGCGAGGGGGTTAATCATAAGTGGGAGGTTTGTTCAAGTAAGAATAACACCCAAGCAGTGGTCCACCCACGTATCAAATTATCAAAGTAGCAAATGTGAATCAAACCAACATGATCAAAGTGACTAGATTAAATTCCTGTGTGCCCTCAAGAATGCTTTGCTTATTATAAGAGACAGGTTTGGCATGTCCTTTGCCACAAAAGGATTGGTCTACCTCGCTGCACTTTATTTACTTTTACCGTTACTTGTCCGTTACAAATTACCTTGCTATCAAACTACCTGTTATCGACTATTTCAGTGCTTGCAGAAAATACCTTGTTGAAAACCACTTGTCATTTCCTTCTGCTCCTCGTTGGTTCGACACCCTTACTTATCGAAAGGACTACGATTGATCCCCTATACTTGTGGGTCATCATGCTACTAGAACGAGGACGGAGGAACTATAGAGTAGCGGGAGAGAGAGGGGCGCCAAGGGCTTGGTGTCCTCTTGGGGCACTCCCTCCCCTCTATATATAGGTGGAGGGGTAACAGCTCCTCGAAGCCCTAGGGCGCAGCCAAGGGGGAGAGGACTTGGACTCCAAGTCCAATCCTATTCCTAATAGGACTCCCCCTTTTTTCCCTTCCCTAGCCACATGGGCTTTTGAGGACTTGGTGCGCCTATCCTAATAAGGCCAGGGAGCCTCCCCTCATCCCATGCCGGCCTTTGGGTCATGGTGGACCCAATTGTGGACTCCTGGAATCCTCCGGAACCTTCTAGAAGCTTCACGATACAATACCAAAAACGCACCTTTTTCGGAACCCAAAATATGACTTCCCATATATAAATCTTTACCTCTTGACCATTCCAAGACTCCTCGTGATGTCCGGGATATCAACCGGCACTTCGAACAACATTCGGTTACCAATCATCAAATATTCCAATACTACTTTAGCGTCAATGAACATTAAGCCTGCGACCCTGCGGGCTCGGGAATCATGTAGTCATGAATGACACACCTCTTCGGTTAATAACCAATAGTGGGACCAGGATGCCCATATTGATTCCTACATATTCCACGAAGATCTTTTATCGGTTGAACCACGATGTCAAGGATTCAGTTAATCCCATATGCAATTCCCTTTGTCCGGCGATTTGTTACTTGCCCAAGATTAGATCGTCAGTATCTCCATACCTAGTTCAATCTCATTACCAGCAAGTCTCTTGATACGTCCATTTTGCATCATGCTTTTATATCGATATTTATTGCATTATGGGATGTTATTACACATTATGGCACAATACTTATGCCTATTCTCTCTTATTTTACAAGGTTTACATGAAGAGGGAGAATGCCGGCAGCTGGAATTCTGGGCTAGAAAAGGAGCAAATATTAGAGACCTATTCTGCACAGCTCCAAAAGTCTTGAAACTTCAGGAAGTCAATTTTGGAATTAATAAAAAATACTGAGCAAAGAAAGCACCAGAAGGGGCCCCACACCCTGGCCACGAGGGTGGGGGTGTGCCCTACCCCCTGGGCGCGCCCCCCTGCCTCGTGAGCCCCCTTCTGGCCCTCCGATGCCCATCTTTGGCTATATGGAGTCCTTCTTTGAGAAAAATGTCAAAAGAAAGCTTACGGGATAAAACTCCGCCACCATGAGGCGGAACCTTGGCGGAACCAATCTAGGGCTCCGGCAGAGCTATTCTGCCGGGGAAACTTCCCTCTAGGAGGGGGAAATCATCGCCATCGTCATCACCAACGATCCTCTCATCGGGAGGGGGTCAATCTCCATCAACATCTTCACCAACACCATCTCATCTCAAACCCTAGTTCATCTCTTGTATCCAATCTTTGTATCCAAACCTCAGATTGGTACTTGTGGGTTGCTATTAGTGTTGATTACTCCTTGTAGTTGACGCTAGTTGGTTTACTTGGTGGAAGATCATATGTTCAGATCCATTATGCATATTAATACCCCTCTAATTATGAACTTTAATATGCTTTTTGAGTAGTTACGTTTGTTCCTGAGGACATGGGAGAAGTCTTGCTATAAGTAGTAATGTGAATTTGGTATTCGTTCGATATTTTGATGAGATCTATGTTGTCATCCCTCTAGTGGTGTCATGTGAACGTCGACTACATGACACTTCACCATTGTTTGGGCCTAGAGGGAGGCATTCGGAAGTAATAAGTAGATGATGGGTTGCTAGAGTGACAGAAGCTTAAACCCTAGTTTATGCGGTGCTTCGTAAGGGGCTGATTTGGATCCATATGTTTCATGCTATGGTTAGGTTTACCTTAATACTTCTGTTGTAGTTGCAGATGCTTCCAATGGGGGTTAATCATAAGTGGGGATGCTTGTCCAAGTAAGGACAGTACCCAAGCACCGGTCCACCCACATATCAAATTATCAAAGTACCGAATGCGAATCATATGAATGTGATGAAAACTAGCTTGACGGTAATTCCCATCTGTCCTCGGGAGCTCTTTCCTTCATATAAGAGTTTGTCTAGGCTTGTCCTTTGCTACAAAAAGGATTGGGCTGTCTTGCTACACCTTATTTACTTTTATTACTTGCTACTCGTTACAAATTACCTTATCACAAAACTATCTGTTACCGATAATTTCTGTGCTTACAGAGAATACCTTACTGAAAACTGCTTATCATTTCCTTCTGCTCCTCGTTGGGTTCGACACTCTTACTTATCAAAAAGGCTACGATAGATCCCCTACACTTGTGGGTCATGAAGACTCTTTTCTGGCGCAGTTGACGGGGAGTGAAGCGCCTTTGGTAGGTGGAATTTGGTAAGGAAAATTTTATATAGTGTGCTGAAATTTACTGTCACTTGTTACTATGGAACATAATCCTTTGAGGGGCTTGTTCGGGGTATCTTCACTCTGACCAGTAGAGCAAAGAGTTGCTCCTCAACCTACTGAACCTACTGAAAATGTTTACTTTGAAATTCCTTCGGGTATGATAGAGAAACTGCTAGCTAATCCTTTTGCAGGAGATGGAACATTGCATCCCGATTTACACCTAATATATGTAGATGAAGTTTGTGGATTATTTAAGCTTGCAGGTATGCCCGATGATGTTATCAAGAAGAAGTTCTTACCTTTATCTTTGAATGGAGAGGCATTGACATGGTATAGGCTATGTGATGATATGGGATCTTGGAACTACCAACGATTGAAATTGTCCTATGCATCTTGTTCATTGTGATCGTAATTATATATATAATTTTTGGCCTCACGAAGGAGAAAGCATCGCTCAAGCTTGGGGGAGGCTTAAGTCAATGTTATATTCATGCCCCAATCATGAGCTCTCAAAAGAAATGGTTATTCAAAAAAATTATGCTCAGCTTTCTCTCCGTAATCGCTCCATGCTCGATACTTCTTGTACTGGATCTTTTATGAAGAAGACTATTGAATTCAAATGGGATTTATTGGAAAGAATTAAATGCAACTCTGAAGATTGGGACCTCGGCGAAGGTAAGGAGTCAGGTATAACACCAAAGTTTGATCGTGTTAAATCTTTTATGGATACCAATGTTTTCCGTGAATTTAGCACTAAATATGGACTTGACTCTGAGATAGTAGCTTCTTTCTGTGAATCCTTTGCTACTCATGTTGATCTCCCAAAGGAGAAGTGGTTTAAATATAATCCTCCCATTGAAGTAAAAGTAGTTGCACCTATTAAAGTTGAAGAAAAGACTATCACTTATGATGATCATGTTGTTCCTGTTGCTTATATTCAGAAACCACCTTTCCCTGTTAGAATAAAGGATCATGCTAAAGCTTCAACTGTGGTTAACATAAGTAATATTAAGACACCTAAACCCCCTAAGAAAATTAAAGTTGAACCTAGTATTTCTATGGTTAAAGGTCTCTTGGCCGATAATATTAATGGGCATGTTATTTACTTCTGCAACGAAGCTGCTAGAATTGCTAGACCTGATGCTAAAAATAAACATAGACCTATTGTAGGCATGCCTGTTATTTCTGTTAAAATTGGAGTTCATTGCTATCATGGCTTATGTGATATGGGTGCTAGTGCAAGTGCAATACCTCATTCCTTATACCAAGAAATTATGCATGATATTGCACCTACTGAGATATAAGAGATTGATGTTACAATTAAGCTTGCCAATAGGGATACTATTTCACCAGTTGGGATTGTTAGAGATGTTGAAGTCTTGTGCGGGAAAGTTAAATACCCTGCTGATTTTCTTGTTCTAGGTTCCCCACAAGATGACTTTTGTCCCATTATATTTGGTAGACCCTTCTTGAATACTGTTAATGCTAAGATAGACTGCAATAAAGATATTGTTTCTGTTGGTTTGGGGTATATGTCTCATGAGTTTAATTTTGCTAAGTTCTGTAGACAACCCCATGATAAAGAATTGCCTAGTAAAGATGAAATTATTGGTCTTGCTTCTATTTCCATGCCTCCTACTGATCCTTTAGAACAATATTTGCTAGACCATGAAAACGATATGTTTATGAATGAAAGAAGGGAAATAGTTGAAGTATTCTTTAAACAGGGACCTATTCTGAAACACAACTTGCATGTTGAAATCCTAGGGGACCCTCCTCCACCCAAGGGTGATCCCGTGTTTGAGCTTAAACCATTGCCTCATACTTTTATATATGCTTATCTTGATGAAAAGAAGATATATCCTATTATTATTAGTGCTAACCTTTCAAAGCATGAAGAAGAGAAATTATTGAAAACTCTGAAGAAGCACCGTGCTGCTATTGGATATACTCTTGATGTTCTTAAGGGCATTAGTCCCACTCTATGTCAACACAAAATAAATTTGGAGAAAGAAGCCAAACCAGTTATTGATCACCAACGACTGCTCAATCCTAAGATGAAAGAAGTGGTAAGAAAGGAAATATTAAAGCTCCTTGAAGCAGGTATAATTTATCCCGTTGCTGATAGTCAGTGGGTAAGCCATGTCCATTGTGTCCCTAAGAAGGGAGGTATTACTGTCGTTCCTAATGATAAAGATGAATTGATTTCGCCAAGAATTATTATAGGTTATAGGATGGTAATTGATTTCCGCAAATTAAATAAAGCTAATAAAAAAGATCATTACCATTTGCCTTCCATTGGTCAAATGCTAGAAAGATTATCCAAACATACACATTTTTGCTTTCTAGATGGTTACTCTGGTTTCTCTCAAATACCTGTGTCAGCTGATGATCAAGAAAAGACTACTTTTACTTGCCCTTTCGGTACCTTTTCATATAGACGTATTCCTTTTGGTTTATGTAATGCACATGCTACCTTTCAAAGATGCATGATGGTTATATTCGCTGACTTTTGTGAAAAGATTTGTGAAGTTTTCATGGATGATTTCTCTGTTTATGGATCCTCTTTTGATGATTGCTTGAGCAACCTTGATCAAGTTTTGCAGAGATGTGAAGAAACTAACCTTGTCTTGAATTGGGAGAAGTGCCACTTTATGGTTAATGAAGGTATTGTCTTGGGGCATAAAATTTCTGAAAGAGGTATTGAAAGTTGACAAAGCTAAAGTTGATGTTATTGAAAAGATGTCGTGTCCCAAGGACATCAAAGGTATAAGAAGTTTCCTTGGTCATGCCGGTTTTTATAGGAGGTTCATTAAGGACTTCTCAAAAATTTCCCGGCCTCTGACTAACCTATTACAAAAAGATATTCCTTTTGTCTTTGATGATGATTGTGTAGAAGCATTTGAAATACTTAAGAAAGCCTTGATTTCTACACCTATTTGTCCAGCCACCTGATTGGAATTTACCCTTTGAAATCATGTGTGATGCTAGTGACTATGCTGTAGGTGCTGTTCTAGGACAAAGAGTTGATAAAAAATGAATGTTATTCAATATGCTAGTAAAACTCTAGACAATGCCCAGAGAAATTATGCTACTACTGAAAAGGAATTCTTAGCAGTCGTATTTGCTTGTGATAAGTTTAGACCTTATATTGTTGATTCTAAAGTAACTATTTACACTGATCATGCTGCTATTAAATATCTTATGGAAAAGAAAGATGCTAAACCTAGAGTTATTAGATGGGTCTCCTGCTACAAGAATTTGATTTGCATATTATTGATAGAAAAGGAGCTGAGAATCCCGTTGCAGACAACTTGTCTAGGTTAGAGAATGTTCTTGATGACCCACTACCTATTGATGATAGCTTTCCTGATTAACAATTAGCTATCATAAATGCTTCTCGCACTACTCCATGGTATGCTGATTATGCCAATTACATTGTTGCTAAATTTATACCACCTAGTTTCACGTACCAGCAAAAGAAAAAAATCTATGATTTAAGACATTACTTCTGGGATGACCCACACCTTTATAAAGAAGGAGTAGATAGTGTTATTAGACGTTGTATACCTGAGCATGAACAGGAACAAATCCTACGCAAGTGTCACTCTGAGGCTTACGGAGGACACCATGCTGGAGATAGAACTGCACATAAGGTATTGCAATCCGGTTTTTATAGGCCTACTCTCTTCAAGGATGCCAGTAAGTTTGTTTTGTCTTGTGATGAATGTCAAAGAATTGGTAATATTAGTAGACGTCAAGAAATGCCTATGAATTATTCACTTGTTATTGAACCATTTGATGTTTGGGGCTTTGATTATATGGGACATTTTCCTTCCTCTAATGGGTATACACATATTTTAGTTGCTGTTGATTACGTTACTAAGTGGGTAGAAGCTATTCCAACTAGTAGTGCCGATCATAACACCTCTATTAAGATGCTTAAAGAAGTTATTTTTCCGAGGTTTGGAGTCCCTAGATATTTAATGACTGATGGTGGTTCACATTTTATTCATGGTGCCTTTCGTAAAATGCTTGCTAAGTATGATGTTAATCATAGAATTGCATCTCCATATCATCCACAGTCTAGTGGTCAAGTAGAATTGAGTAACAGAGAGATCAAATTATTTTGCAAAAGACTGTTAATAGATCTAGAAAGAATTGGTCCAAGAAACTTGATGATGCATTATGGGCTTATAGAACTGCATACAAAAATCCTATGGGCATGTCTCCGTAGAAAATGGTTTATGGTAAAGCATGTCACTTACCTCTCGAATTAGAACATAAGGCATATTGGGCCATTAAAGAGCTCAACTATGACTTCAAACTTGCCGGTGAGAAGAGGACTTTTGAGATTAGCTCACTTGATGAATGGAGAACCCAGGCTTATGAAAATGCTAAGCTGTTTAAAGGAAAAGTTAAAATATGGCATGATAAAAGGATACAAAAACGTGAGTTCAATGTAGGTGATTATGTATTGTTATACAACTCTTGTTTAATATTTTTTGCAGGCAAACTTCTCTCTAAATGGGAAGGTCCTTACGTTATCGAGGAGGTCTATCGTTCCGATGCCATAAAAATCAACAACTTTGAAGGCACAAATCCGAAGGTGGTGAACGGTCAAAGAATCAAACATTATATCTCAGGTAATCCCATAAATGTTGAAACTAATATTATTGAACCCGTAACCCCGGAGGAATACATAAGAGACACTTTCCAGAACATTTCAGACTCCAAAAAGGAATAGGTATGTGGTACGGTAAGTAGACCGACTCCAAAACAGTTCTAATGGAAATTTTTCTTCGTTTGGAATATTTAAGAAAATAGGAAAATAAGAAGTAGTCCGGGAAGGACACGAGGCGTCCACGAGGGTGGAGGGTGCGCCCTACCCCCCTGGGCATGCCCCTGCCTCATGGGCCCCTCGTGTGCCCTCCAGACTCCGTTTTCTTGCACGATACTTCTTCCGGTCCGTAAAAATTCACTATATAATCTCCCAAAGGTTTTGACCACTTTATCATGCGAATATCTTCTGTTTTGGTTTCGAGCTGTTTCTACTACAAATTTAGAGCAAGATGTCTTCTCAAGAGTCAGTCGGGGAGAGTCGGGTGTCTCATCCGACACCGGGGCCAAGAGCAAACAACAATGCTGATCACTTTGGGCCATCAACTGAGGAAGAGATGGAGGCCAATTTGAAAAGGATAGATGCCATGGAGGACGATGAAGTTACTTCCCGTTTCCGAGCAGGATTCACTATGGGGGAACTACAGAGCTCGGCTATTCCAAACTCGGTCATCCCTTCCAATGTTAGATTTCTCTCTTATGAAAATATGAAAAAGAGTGTTACTTGTTCTCCCGCATCTATGCAACATCCTTGGGTGAAGGGAGCTTTAGCCATCACGAGCAATCTCCGTAAGGAAATAATGGACCTCAAGCAGCAAGTCAAAGCTCGAGCAAGTCAATCGTATCTTGAGGGGCATGATCTCTAAGAATATCACATCACCAACCCCGAAGAAGGAGACATGAACACATGGGTATGGCCACTCCCCTTGGCAACTGCCAAGCTTGGGGGAGTGCCCCGGTATCGTATCACCATCACTTTATCTTTACCGTTTTTCTTAGTTCGGTCCTTTTGATAATATCTTGATCTAGTAGAATAAAGTTTTAGTATGATCTAGTTGTGAGTTTTGCTTTATGATCTTCTTATGTAATCAAGTACGTGACCTATATATAATAAAGATTAGTGTTGAGTCAAGGGCTTGATTATTTTGCTATGATCTTGAGGGAATAAAATAAAAGAGAAGAAATAAAAAGAAATAAAGAGATCATATGGATCTTATGGAGAGTAATGAGCTCACATATAGAGAGTATGATGAATAAAAGTTGTTGAGAGTTGACAAACATAGTTTTGGTCATCATTGCAATTAATAGGAAGTAATAAATAAAGAGAGATTTTCACATATAAATATACTATCTTGGACATCTTTTATAATTGTGAGCACTCATTAAAATATGACATGCTAAATAGTTGACGTTGGACAAGGAAGACAACATAATGGGTTATGTTTTCTTACATCTGAGATAAATTATATTTTCATGGATCATCCAACATGTTGAGCTTGCCTTTCCCTCTCATGCTAGCCAATTTCTTTGCACCAAGTAGAGATACTACTTGTGCTTCCAAATATCCCTAAACCCGTTTTTGTAATGAGAGTCCACCATACCTACCTATGAATTGAGTAAGATCCTTCAAGTAAGTTGTCATTGGTGCACACAATAAAAATTGCTCTCTAGATATGTATGATCTATTAATGTGGAGAAAATAAGCTTTATATGATCTTGTGATGTGGAAGAAATAAAAGCGATGAACTGCATAATAAAGGTCCATATCACAAGTGGAAATATAAAGTGACGTTCTTTTGCATTAAGATTTTGTGCATCCAACCATAAAAGTGCATGACAACCTATGCTTCCCTCTGCGAAGGGCCTATCTTTTATTCTTGTCTAATACTTCATGCAAAGATTCATGGTGATATTCACCTTTCCTTTTTACATTTTATCCTTTGGCAAGCACAATGTGTTGGAAAGATCCTGATATATATAGCTAATTGGATGTGAGTTTTCATGAACTATTATTGTTGACATTACCCTTGAGGTAAAGCGTTGGGAGGCAAAACTATAAGCCCCTATCTTTCTCTGTGTCCGATTAAAACTTTATACCCATAAATATTGCGTGAGTGTTAGCAATTGTGAAAGACTAAATGATAGTTGAGTATGTGGACTTGCTGAAAAGCTCTTATATTGACTCTTTCCTATGTTATGATAAATTGCAATTGCCTCAACGACTGAGATTAGAGTTTGTTGGTTCTCAATGAAGTTTATGATTCATACTTGAAATTGTGATTGAATTGTTACTTTAGCATAACAGATCATATAACAATATATATATAACAATATATATATATATATATTACTGTTCTAAGAATGATCATGCTGCCCTCATGTCTGTATTTTATTTTTATCGACACCTCTATCTCCAAACATGTGGACATACTTTTCGATTTCGGCTTTCGCTTGAGGACAAGCGAGGTCTAAGCTTGGGGGGTTGATACGTCCATTTTGCATCATGCTTTTATATCGATATTTATTGCATTATGGGTTGTTATTACACATTATGGCACAATACTTACGCCTATTCTCTCTTATTTTACAAGGTTTACATGAAGAGGGAGAATGCCAGCAGTTGGAATTCTGGGCTGGAAAAGGAGCAAATATTAGAGACCTATTCTGCACAGCTCCAAAAGTCCTGAAACTTCACGGAAGTCATTTTTGGAATTAATAAAAAATACTGAGCGAAGAAAGCACCAGAGGGGGCCCACACCCTGGCCACGAGGCTGGGGGCGCGCCATACCCCCTGGGCGCGCCCCCTACCTCGTGGGCCCCCTGGTGGCCCTCCGATGCCCATCTTTGGCTATATGGAGTCTTTCATTGAGAAACAAATCAGAAGCAAGCTTATGGGACGAAACTCCGCCGCCACGAGCCGGAACCTTGGTAGAACCAATATAGGGATCCGGCAGAGCTGTTCTGCCGGGGAAACTTCCCTCCGGGAGGGGGAAATCATCACCATCGCCATCACCAACGATCCTCTCATCGGGAGGGGGCAATCTTAAATCCTAGTTTCCGTATCTCTTTAAAGCCTAGTTTGGGAATCTCGGGGACGAGATTCTTGTAAGGGGGGTAGGTCTGTCACACCTTGCATTTTGTAACATGTCATTTGCATTAATAAAGCATGAAAATTTGGACCAACAAAAACTTTTGCATTATTTGGCTTTTTATTTGGAGTTGGTTTTCTCTCTGTGATTTCCAAGTGCTCTTTAAAGTCAACTACTCCACTTTATATACTTCATCTCCTTGCCCCAAACTTCTGCCCAATGATCATGCAATGTGTATAGTGCAATATAGTATTTTCTTACAAAAATAATTTGGCCAAAAAGTATTTTCAAAAATTAGTTTTCCAAAAACCCCTGAATTGAGGTTTGCACTACAAGTACTTGATTTGGGTTATGAAAAATATTTCAAAGAGTATAATTGAAACCTATTAGATATAAGATTCCCATAAACCACAAAAATATAATTTTAAAATTTATTTTTCCTATTTTATTTAAAATCTTTTTCTTAAGGCCATAAATGGTCTTTAATAGGGAAAATTATTTTATTATTTTAAAAATATTTGACAAAAATCAGGGAAACTCAGTGGACATATATTTTCCATATATAAGAGTTTCAACACATGGTCATGTTCAAAATATTGGGCAAAACCCTCCAAAACCATTTCTGTACATTTCAAGTATTTGAGATATTTCTATAAGAAATATTTACAAATAAATCCAAGACAATTCTAGCAAGTCACATATACATAATATGGTGACATTGCAAAGTTTCAGCTCAAGCCAAACTTTTTTGGTTCACAAAAGTGCCCTAAAACCATCTCTGTCCAGATTCAAATTTGAACAACTTTGTACTACCAACTTTCTCTCCTTGACCCCAACTTTTGTGAGCATGTTCACATGACCATATGAGGCCACTACACCAAGTGGTGAATCAAGGGGAAGTGATTTGCTCAACTAGATCTACACAAGTTCATTTCTGCTTATTTCTAGGGTTTACAAAAGTTGCATTGGAAACTTTGCCCAAATGAGCTCAAAATTGGTGGAAGGCCCTAATTATATGTGCCATTTCACCCTATAGAGTCTCATGCCAAATGGAGTTTATTTGCTCACCCAAACAAGAATCAAACACCTTATGCCACTTTACCAAAATTCCATTTTGACCTCTTCCACTAATCTCCATGGGCTCAACTTTGTACCACAGCTACTCCTGACCACCTTCTACCTCCAGTAACTTTCCCCTGGCCATTTCTCAATGATTAAGGGGTGAAACACCCCCATTTACCTCCCTGGACAACAAGTTCTCTCTCTCCCTCAACCTCCCTCCTCACTCAGTGGCTCCCAGGGCATCCAAGGACATAGCCCACTTCTTTACTCCCCCCTAGAGCTACCAGACACCTTTGGCCGCACCCACACTGCTTAGAAAATGGCATACCATGCCATTTGGTCGCTTTGGAGCATGCTATGGTGCGTCCAGGCACTGTAGACGCCCCCTGCCAACCACCTTCGGCCACCTCGGGCCTCCCCAGCGTGCCCGACGATGCGCCTCGACGTTTGCGACACGCCATGCCTCTGTCCCCCTCCTCCTTCTCCCTCCTCTCGCCCCAGCTCGCACGCGCGACGACCGCCCGAGCGCACCAGTGAGCGCGCTCACACGGGCGGTGCCTCTAGCCCCCCAGCTCCCTCTCTCTTCCTTCCCTCGCTCTGGACCGAACCCATGAGCACCCCAGACACGCCCCCGCGCGCCCTCGTGACACACAGCAACGACAATGACCTCGCTGGCGCACAGGTCTACGGTGAGCCATGGCTCGCCTACTTAAAGCCTCCCAGAGCCTCTCCCTCACCACCACTCGCTCCTACCCACTCCAAATCGGCCCCCTGTGCCCTCAGCTCTCCTCTAGGAGCACCTAAGCTCGAGATCGAGATCGAGCTCCGCCGCTTCGGCTCGCCGTAGTTCGCTAGGTACAGGCCTCCCCCCGCTCCTCCTCTACCTCGATCTAGAACCCCCAAGCTCCACTGATCGTCCCCCCCCCTCTTTCCCGCTCGTTTTGTAGTCGGAAACGGCGGGAGCCATCGACGCCCGACGCTCCTCCGCCGTGAACCTCGTCGCCGTCGAACCAGGCCACCCCGGCGACCGCAACCACCTCCACCCGAACGGCGACTCTGCGCTGAGTCCAACCTTGTCCTCCTCTTACCTCATCATGCCCTGCATCATCGCCGGTGAGCTCGCCGGCCCTCTGTCGCAAGGTTAGGGATGACAGGCGGGCCCCGCCTATCAGCCTCTCCTCTCCATCACCCCTCTCTCTCTCTCGCTGACACCTGGGCCCCGCCCGTCAGGTTTAAACCTGGCGCGCGCACGTCAGCTCGGCTGGACCGCCTCGCTGGCTGGGCCACTGCCCTGTGGCCGTTCTGGCCCAGCAGGCACAGTGCCCCTTTTTCCTTTTTATTTTCTGATAAATTTCTGAAAATTCCACAGGATTAAATATTAATCCAAATGCAATAATTCTAGTTCCTAAAATCTTTTAAAAATCCCACCTATTTAATGGTATAACTTCCATTCATGTCCAACCAACTTTTATGTACTGTTCATATTCAAATTCAAATTTGAATATATTTAAACCCCTCTGAAAATCCATTTCTTCTATTCTACTTCTCCAAATCCAAAACTAGGATTTTCCCCTTCTTAGTTTTCACCCTAGTATTTAACAAAAATAAGTTGACATTTTTCTGAGCACTTTGGTTTTTCTGTTTTATTATTGCCTTCTTATTCTCATTATTATTTTGCGACGATAGATTGCATTGCTGACGAAGGAGTTGGACCAAAAGACTTTGAAGACCCAGAAGACTTTGCTGAGCCAGGCAAGCAACCCTTTGACCATGTCTAAGACCCCCTTTTTATGCATGTCATATGGCACTTTCATTGCTTGCATCGAAGTCATGATAACATGGTGACCACTTGAGGTGGTTTGCCACCATTACTTCCTCGTTGATACTTGCATGGTGCATGACCCTACCTCCTTATGAGCGTTATGCCGGTGGGAGTAGGTAGGATGCTAGAGTAGTTCCTACGCAAAAAAGACGGGAATATGCATGGTGATGGAGACAAGGTATTTTCAGAAGACTTTTTTTGAAAACCCCATCGGGTGCCACTTATGCTCGAGGGAGATAATGAGATGGGTAACCACTTGATGACGAAGTGGTGTACCGAGGCAAGTGTGTGTGTGTGTGTGTGTTGTTTTTTAAAACGGATTAACTTTAAGATTTGCCGACTGTCCCAACCTTACATGCGCAACCACTCTACCCTTGTATGGGAAAGGGCATTATTGATTACCTAGGCCGATACTAGCTTGGAGCCCGCATTACTAGTGATGGGGGAGAGTTGGTGCTCTCTCTCGGGACGGGGTCGTGCCAGGTAGGGCGGCCATGACTATTTTTACAGGGCACCGGACACACTGTTGGTACCCCGTGCTTGTGGTATGTGACAAATATGGGAGCGAGGCTCCACAAATTTTAAGATGTGAAATGTTGGGCACGGGGGTTACTACCAATCGAGTAGACTCTATGTTAGTGTTGTCTAGGGAAAGATGGTGATCGGGTGCTTACCCCGGGTACTTGAGGTACCGCGGGTCGTGGAAGACACGAAAGTTCCCCGGATCTTGTGGGTGAAGTGTGCAACCTCTGCAAAGTGTAAAACTATTCGAATAGCCGTGTCCACGATGATGGACAGTTGGGAGGTGCTGCTTAAACTACGTCCAGAATTTTACAAACCACGTGTGTGTGTGTTCAAGAAGCTAAATGGGTCAAGTCAGATGAATTGACACGACGATCAAGTTGGATTGGTGTCCAACTCTTCTTATGTTGATATCTGTAACTTGTTCATACGTATATCTGTATGCTCATGATGCATACTTTAAAGGTTGATAGATCATGTCATTGCACTCAAAACTAGCTTTCTGCAAACTATCTACTTAGTGCTATATCATTGCATTGTTGTGCCTTGTTCCAATCATGGGTTGCTTGCGAGTACATTCAAAGTACTCATTGGCTTGCCACTGGTTATTTAATTGGCCAGGCATGGAAGAACAGGAGTTCGAAGAAGAGTTCTTTGGAGACAAACATGCAAACTAGGGCGTTTCCCAGTCAGAATGCCTGTAGGGTTAAGGCAGATGGCATGGGTTCTACTTATCGACGAAGATTTCCGCTGCTTAAGTTTATTTGGTATTCAGCCCTTGTGGCTTTATCTATGTAAGACTTGACCATAATGGTCATAATTTGTGTAAGATGGTTTGTATGGATGTAAGACTCTTGTTATTCAACTTCTGTGTGTTCAGTGAGCATTGATCTCTGGGATCACTGTACACGTGCATTCGGTGATCGCGACTTATGAGTCGGGGTCCCCACAAAACTCCTTCATCCAGCCTCCTTCTTGCATTGCTTCTGAAGCAGTTATATACTCCGCTTCACATGTTGATCCTGCCACGACGCTCTGCTTGGCACCACACCAACTGATCGCTCCACCATTTATTATAAATATGTGTCCGCTTTGAGACTTAGGGTCATCGGATCTGTGTCAAAACTAGCATCGACGTAAACCTTTACGACGAGCTCTTCATCATCACCATAAACGAGAAACATGTCCTTAGTACTTTCAGGTACTTCAGGATATTCTTGACTGCTATCCAGTGATCTACTCCTGGATCACTTTGGTACCTCCCTGCCAGACTTATGGCAAGGCACACATCAGCTCTGGTACACAGCATGGCATATATTATAGAGTCTATGGCTGAGGAATAGGGAATTACTTTCATCCTTTCTCTTTCTTCTGACATGGCCGGGCTTTGAGTCTTACTCAACTTCACACCTTGCAATAGAGGCAATAACCCTTTCTTTGACTGATCCATTTTGAACTTCTTCAAAACTTTGTCAAGGTATGTACTTTGTGAAAGTCCTATTAGGCGTTTCGATCTATCTCTATAGATTTTTATGCCCAATATGTAAAAAGCTTCACTGAGGTCTTTCATTGAAAAACTCTTATTCAAATATCCTTTTATGCTTTCGAGAAATTCTATATCATTTCCAATCAACAATATGTCATCCACATATAATATCAGAAATGCTATAGAGCACCCACTCACTTTCTTGTAAATACAAGCTTCTCCGTAAGTTTGTATCTTTCCCTAATAATAAAGCACGTAGTGCTTCTACCCGCTCACCCACCGCCGCGCGCTTTTTTTAACAAAAAAGTATGTAAAAATGTTTCCTGATGTGAAAAGGTTTCGTTGTTTCTGTAAAAACTCTAGGGCTTATGGTGCTACGCTAACTGGCTTCATGGGCCAGGTTGGGCCTCCCACGCTGGCAACCACGCCTCCCGCGCTGGTAACCACACTTGCCTCGCGTACTGGAAGGAACAGATGATCCCACCTTGGTCATCTAAATTTAATCCCACCAATTCATAAGCCTTGGAAATCAGGAGGTGCCTCGCAGTGAGCAGCACATCAGGAAGGGTTAGACGCTTTGCCGTTGAGGGAGTCCTGGACTAAGGGGTCCTCGGGCGTCCGGCTTGTTAACTATGGGCTGGACTGATGGGATGTGAAGATATGAAGACCAAAGACTACACCCGTGTCCGGATGGGACTCTCCTTGGTGTGGAAGGAAAGCTCGGCGACCAAATATGTAGATTCCTTTCTTTGTAACCGACCTTGTGTAACCCTAGATCCTCCCGGTGTCTTTATAAACCGGAGGACTTAGTTCGGAAGGAGGAGATATTCATTACCATAGTCATACAAGCTAGACCTCTAGGGTTTAGCCATTACGATCTCGTGGTACATCAACTCTTGTAATACTCATATTCATCAAGATCAATCAAGCAAGACGTAGGGTATTACCTCCATAGAGAGGGCCCGAACCTGGGTAAACATCGTGTCCCCTGTCTCCTGTTACCATCGACCTTAGATGCACAGTTCGGGACCCCCTACCTTTGACACCGACATTGGTTCTTTCATTAAGAGTTCCACTGTGACGTCGATGACAGGATCGATGTCTCCCTTTTTTCTAAAGGATAATATCACCACCAGAGGAACGCTGGCTCCAGGCAAACCCTCCGACTGGGCGGCTTTACCATGACCGCCCGTTCGGTCGTAAAGCCGACGATGACCTCTTAGGTCATCAAAAAACCCCCTTCGTATCAACTCCGAACACTCCAAGCAGATGGATCCAGTGGAGCTTTCGTCCTTAAACGAGCTCCTAGATCGCATCGCCGCCCTGGGGTCGCTACAGACTACGATCGAAGCGGGCTGAAACCCGATTAGAGAGAAATGAAATCTCCACCAATCACCCACCAGAGAGCGGTACTCGAGGAGTGAGTCAGTAACTCTTCCTCCATACTAAGGATGGACTATGTCCGGATCTCCGGTCTCGAAGAGCCGGACACCTACCTGCGAGGAGATGCATCCTTCCCTTCGAACACAGAATCGAACGATGGGCCTTAGAAATTAGTGGATATCCCAGAGCCCGATCTGTTAAGTTCAGAAGACCTTCAGACTCCGGATCCAAAACTGGGTGAGGGTTCAGATTTAAGTCCACCCACCGAACCGAATAAAAGCGCTCTCATGAGAATACAACAACAGTCTCAGGAAACGGTCCACCACTTCTGGGCCAGATATCTTCTTAATAAAAACAAGATTAAAGGTTGTCGCGACGAGGAGGCGATATCAGTGTTCCGCAACAATTGCAGGGACGAAGGAATCCTCAACGCCATCAACCACCGTCGCATCCTACACTTCGCTGACTTGGCAACTATCGTACAGAAGTACAACGTAATGGAAAGCACCTGGAAAACTCAAGCAGCCCATTGGGAATCATCGGTCCCCACTCAACCCCTCATTCAGGCGAAAGGGGCGCACCCTTGCAACACGCCCGGTTCAATAGTAAAGAAATATAAGTCCAATATGGGCGCGGAACCGTTCTGGAAGGATGGCTCGATGGGCCATGCAGAATACACGCAACACCGGATAACATACCAACACATAGCCTTAGAGCATGTTGGATACTCCGGCAAGTGGCCAAGAGTGGCGAGGATATCCTCACCAAGAATAACCCAGAACAACACCCCGCTGAGGACAATGACCCCAACGTACTGACGGTCTTCGAGACATTCGCCTCAAACAATAGACGCAATAGAGCACTATGCGGACTCGCCGAAGTCTGTCAAATATCAGCAATAAACCCTTGGAATGATACGGCTATAACTTTTAATGCCGGTGACGAACCAAAATACAGGGCAGTCCGAGAACCACCCGCCTTGGTCCTCAGTCCAATCGTGGACGGCTTTCGGCTCACCATGGTCCTCATGTACGGTGGCAGCAGACTAAACCTCATCTACGAAGATACACTCCACAAAATGGAAATAGACAGGAGCCACATTAAGCAAAGTAGCACAAACTTCCGAGGAATTATTCCCAGTCGGGAGGCGTGGTGTGCGGGAAAAATAACACTCGACGTGGTATTCGGCACGCCGGAGAATTATCGGTCCGAAGAAATAACCTTCCAAGTGGCCCCTTTCAGCAGCGGATATCACGCCCTTTTGGGGAGGGAGGAATTTACACGCTTCCAAGTTGTACCTCATTACGGGTAGATGAAGCTTAAGATGCCCGGGCCCAAAGGCATAACCACTCTCGCCAGTGATCCAGACATGGCACTCCGCGCCGAAAATAAAACCACATCCCTGGCCCTTGAGGCATTATCTGAAGCCCTCGCGGCCGAAGAATTAACCGCACTATGCTCCACAGTGGACAGGCACGATGTTATTTAAGACAAACGCCCCAAGGCCACCTCCTTCAAGCTAGCGGAAGAAATAGTCAAATTCGAGGTCCACCCAACGGACCCCAAAAAGACAGCATCTATTGAGGCACAACTAGACCCAATGGTCAACGCCGCGCTAAGGGATTTTCTTCGCAAAAACTGGGATATATTCACCTGGCACCCTTCTGACATGCTAGGAATCCCGCGCAAACTGGCCGAACACAGCCTCAACATATTAAAGGGATACAAATCGGTCAAACAAACACTTCGGCGCTTTTCCAAACCCAAACGTCAAGCCATGGGAGAGGAGCTAGCCAAGCTAATCGATGCCGGATTCATCAGAGAAATAAAAACACCCAGACTGGCTGGCAAACCTGGTGATGGTACCAAGGAAGGATTAATCCTGGCGCATGTGCGTCGATTTTAAAGACCTCAATAAGGTTTTCCCTAAGGATCCCTTTCCCCTCCCCCGCATTGATAAAATCATTGATGCTACCACAGGACACGACTCACTGTCTTTCCTCGACGCATATTCCGGATACCATCAAATCAAAATGAAGGAGTCCGACCAAGCTGCAACAGCATTCATCACCCCATATGGGCCATTCTATTTCAACACCATGCCCTTCGGGCTAGAGAACGTCGGAGCCACCTACCAACGCATGATCCAAACATGCCTGGAGAAACAGATCGGAAAGACAGTCGAAGCCTATGTGGACGACGTTGTAATCAAGACAAGGCACGTCGGAACACTAATAGACGACCGACGCATCACATTTGACAACCTCCGCACATATGACATTAAGCTCAATCCAGAAAAGTGTGTTTTTGGAGTCCCCACGGGAAAGCTGCTGGGCTTCATCGTTTCCAACAGAGGAATTGAAGCAAATCCAGCCAAAATCCGAGCTCTGTCACAATTGGCTACGCCAACAGACCTTAAACAAGTCCAAAAACTCGCGGGTTGCATGGCAGCTCTAAATCGCTTTATCTCCAGATTGGGAGAAAAGGCACTGCCACTCTATCACCTTCTACGGCAAACTGATCACTTCGAGTGGACGGACGCGGCAACAGCCGGACTGGTAGAAATAAAAAAACTCCTAGCGAGCAACCGAATCCTGGCCGCGCCAAACGTCGGTGAACCCATGCTGCTATACATATCAGCAACACATCAAGTGGTGAGCGTCGTGCTCGTCGTTGAATGAGAACAGGACGGACATAAATTCCCTCTTCAAAAGCCAGTATACTATGTATCCACTGTCCTTACACCATGCAAATCCCGGTACCCCCATTATCAAAAGTAGCATACGCGGTCTTCATGGCATCCCGAAAGCTACGACACTACTTCCAGGAGTGTTCGATCACGATGGCTTCCGAAGTACCACTCAATGACATAATAAACAACCGCGATGCCACGGGCCGGATTGCCAAATGGGCCATTGAGCTCCTTCCATTTGATATTACATACAAACCACGTCGAGCTATTAAATCCCAACTACTGGCTGACTTCATCGCCGAATGGACAGAGGCCAAACTACCTAAAGAGTACGGCACATATTCCAACTGGGTTATGTACTTCGATGGCTCCAAAATGTTGGTAGGTCTAGGAGCGGGTGTCATATTGATCTCCCCCACGGGACACGTCGTTCAGTACATACTCCAAATACTATACACAGACTCCAATAATGCAGCCGAATACGAGGCCTTGTTGCATGGTCTCCAGTTGGCTGTCTCCATGAGCATACAGCGCCTGGAAGTGCACGGGGACTCAAACCTTGAAATATCTCAAATAAATGGAGACTTCGATGCCAAAGATCCGAAGATGGCGGCTTATCGTAATGCCATCCTAAAAATGTCGGCTCAGTTCGAGGGACTCGAGTTTCATCACGTGGCCTGAGAAAGTAATCAAGCGGCAGATGCTCTTGCTCGTATCGGTGCCAAGTGCGGACCAGTCCCACCTAACATCTTTCTGAAAAGGCTTTTTAAGACATCCGTGGTGTGGCAGGGGGAAAGGAGCAACACTAGTCTGGATCCGAACACAACCCCAGATTCGGAACACATCGATATCATCGGAGGCTCAGCCACCAAAATAACATTGTCATCCCATCTCATTATGGCAATCATTGCCCCATGGACCGAACCCTCCTTGGCCTACCTTAATAGGAAGGAACTTCTTGAGAATCAGAATGAGACCAGCCGCATCATCCGGTGTTCGAAGGCCTACAAGGTTGACGATGGAGAACACTACAAGAAAAGAGCTACCGGATTCCTTCAAAGATGCATCTCTGAGGAGGAGGGGTGACAGCTCCTGGCTGAGATTCATGCCGGTCTCGACGGGCACCATGCCTTAGCTCGGGCCCTTGTTAGCAAGGCCTTCCGTACATGGTTTTATTGGCCGACGGCCCGAGCAGATGCACAGGACCTTGTCCAACGTTGCGTCGGATGCCAACTCTTCGCCAATCAAAGCCATATGCCCCCACTTCCCTACAAACAATCCCCATCACTTGGCCTTTTGCGGTCTGGGGACTGGACATTGTTGGACCCCTTAAAGGAGGAAGCCATAAGAAAAAAAAAATTGCTGGTCATGGTGGATAAATTGACTAAGTGGATAGAGGCCAATACAGTTAAAACGGCCGAGTCCGGGCCGGTGATAGAATTCATATCCGGTGTCGTACACCGTTATGGTGTCCCACATAGAATCATCACTGATAACGGCTCTAATTTCACAGCCAACGAAGTGAAAACCTGGTGCGCTAATCTGGGCATCAAGCTCGATTATGCCTCTGTCTATCATCCCCAGACAAACGGTCAAGTCGAACGGGCCAACGGTCTTATAATGAGCGGCATCAAACCCAGGCTGGTGCGGTCTTTGAAGGAATCAGACGCACACTGGGTCGAGGAGCTTGACTTCGTACTATGGGGGTTGCGGACCACGCCCAACCGAACTACCGGATACACACCTTTTTTCATGGTGTATGGCGCAGAGGCTGTGCTACCCTGCGACATTATACATGACTCACCTCGGGTGCGCATGTACGAAGACAGAGAGGTCGAGCTCGATCGGCAGGACAGCCTAGACACCCTAGAGGAGAAGTGTGACGTCGCAAAGGCCCGTTCCGCATTTTATCAACAACGGGCCCGCGGATATCAAAGCAGAGAAGTACGAGCCAAGACTTATAACATTGGTGAACTCGTTCTACGCTTGCTGGAGAAGAAAAAGGACAAACTCAAGCCCAAATGGGAAGGTCCCTTCATCATTGACGAAGTCCTCACCGGAGGAGCGTACCGCCTGCATGATGCGTCAGACAATCGCCTCGAGCCGAACCCCTGGAACGCAGCCAGAGTCCGAAGATTCTATGCCTAAGCGCCGAACTCTTTGTTTGTCTCCTTCTCCCTACTATTTCCATAATACTTTCTTTTTCTCTCTTTTAGTTTTTCTCTTTAGCCTTAAAGCTTTCGTGCGGTTAGACCGCACACGCCGGACGCACACATATGCCTTCAAATACGTGTGTCCACTATACCTGGGGGGCTTCTTGTACAGAAGCTTACTATTATTCTCTGGGCATCAAGCTCATCACATATGCGTTTTTCCCATATGTACCTTTTCTTCGCCATTATATGCATCGATATGACTTATGTTTTGTCCAAGCTGGGTTGCCTGGCTCCTGTGCTTATGCCCTACGTTCCTGTTAGTTCGGCTAGGGCATAAAGTGAGCACCTCTGCGATTGTTACTGCCGGGTCATCCGGATGTGTACCTCCGACTGGGTGAAGCCGAAAGCTAGCGTTCTTAAGGGAATATTCGGTCGGTGAATTAAAGATTTTTTTGCATTCGCTCCATTTGCGAACCCCCAGAAGATATATAAATATATATACTGCGATTTTTTCAATCATAGTTCGGACATGCGCTCTAACGCCTGCACGCCCAGGGAAAGGAACCCTTAACGGAACTATTCTCTCTGGAAGATGTTTCTTACATAATGTAATATAACATAACTAGCCGGATACAACTTGTCTGTTCAAGCAACTATGACCCCTACGCCTGGTTTCCATGCATACCCCGGTCTATTCGGCTGCACGGGTATTCGGAAACACTCCGCGCCTTTGGGTCCAGAGGGCAAATCGAAAAGGTCTGCCATGATAATTGTTTTACAATTCAGCTAGATGGAAAAATACACAGTCATTTCGACTCAAAAATTTCCTCCTCTATACCCTCCAGCAGGCTATCTAACTTACAATCCTGCTGGGAATATTTGGCAGCTACCGCTACTTGGTCATACACCAAATTAACAGGAACTTCCTCCCCGTCCGACCCGAGCCATATGATTCGGGTCAAGCTTGGTGTACCATGTCTTCACCATGGTCCAGGCTTCTCGTGCCCCTTCCCAGCAGGCCAATATTTTCCACAATTGAAAGCACCGCCACGCCCCCTAGAATAGCTCTAGGAGCTCCTCCATCTTTCCTGGAGGGGAGGCAGCTGGCCACAAGGCTTCGGCAAAGCATCGCATCGCCTACCGAGCTTGCTCATGAATACGCGACAGCTCTTGCAGCAGATCGCCTGAGAATCTGGACATCTCATCTTCGGGCGGCCAGTCAGCAAACCTACAGATATAGCTCTGTCAGTTCCTGATATCTCCAAACTATTATAAGGTAAATTCGGCCACATACTGAACATGCTGTCGCGCAGCCTTTTATTCTCCTTCACGGAGTCGGCCAGTTGGGCCCGTACATCTTTCGGATCCTCGCCCAATCGGGAATTCGAATCCTGGAGCTTGTTCTTCTCTAGTACGACTTTTGTGAGCACACGCTCGCCCGTGGCTAGCAGCTTCTTGGCTTCTCGTTCTCCGTCTTGGGCAGCTTTCAGTTGTTTTTGGAGTTGACCTAGTGATCCTGATAAGAGGTGAGCAACCGTGTTTAACATTATTGGTATACCATTCTGTTTTCTCGATGGAGGGGAACATTACCAGGAGACGCCTTCTTGGATTTCTCCAGTTCGGCATGGGCAACAGTTAGCTGCGTCTGGCACTTTTCTAGCTCTTGGGCTAATAGGTCATTCTTCTCTATAAGAACGTGGTTATACAATGATACTTAAATCAGTTGTACCAACTGCTTCAAGTCTCGGGGGCTACTGGCATATGATTATCATAGTCAGACAAAGTAAACTTACCCGCACATCTTTTAAATGCTTCCTTGTGGCTCTATTAAGCCCATCTCGAGCAGCTCGGATGTATGCATCAGCCGAACTGAAGGCGTTAAATGCTTCTTCTGAAAAGCCGGGGTCTTGTAAAACGGCCCTGCGGTGCCGATGATTCATGGTGCTCTCCACTTCCGAGTTAGTGACAGATACATCCTCCAAATCCTCGGCTGGGGGACAGTCCGGCGTTACCCCCGCATCAGCCCCCGTCTTTACGGCAGGATCTAGATCCTGGCTGTGGGAAGTATGACTAGCCGGACCCCGGATATTGTCTGGCACACTTTTTTCCTGATACAGGATAAACATAAAGGTCATAGTTGGATGTGACTGCCAAGGTGCATATTTGTAAATCCATACCTCTTTGATGAAGGCTCGGCTTTATCTTTGTTTGCCTTTCTCTTCAAAGGCTTTCCTGGCGTGGGGGCCACTCTCTTTGAATATGCCCCTGGGGAAGCATGACGCGCCGAGCACCTCCCCTTTTGAGCACAGGACAGTGTGGTGGGTGAGGCAGTATGAGAAAACTTTTTTGGATGAAATGTCTCCGGATTACTTACGTGTGAAGCAGGGAGAAGATCGGGATAATCGGCAATGATGGCCACTTCTGTGTCGTCATAGCTCGTTTGGTAAAACACCCCATTCGCGAGCACCACGAATATATCTGAATCCTCTTCGAATCTGGGGTCGAGGTCCCGATTGTGACCCTCGGGCTGCGGGGCAGGGTTGTAAAGCCCCTCGGAAATCTTTCGCCAGTGCTGTTGTAAATGGATGGGTTAGTGTTCGTTGAACATAGCTCAGGGAGTAGAATGAGTAGAGCAGAGGAGTTGGGAACTTACCCAACTAGGAGGACTATACATGCAATATTCTTCCCTATGCTTGATGCGCAGGACCTCCTCTTCCTCCCCTTTGAACAATTTGGCCAATATTTTGGCCAGGGCGGCAAGGGTGTCTGGACCCTTCCTGCCGCAGCGGGAGGCATCATATTCCCCACTATAGTGCCACATGGGAAGTCCTCTGTATTGGAGTGGTTGGACCCCCCCCCCCCGCACTATGGAGGTCGCCATTACTTCAACCATCGTGTATCCAGACTGGGCGAACGTCCTTATCTTGCTCAAGAGTTTGCGAACCTCCGCACTATCTTCCTCCTCGAGGCTCCGAGGGCGCTAGCTGTGACGTTTCTTCAAGGGAACACTTGTGAACTCAAGAAGACCCCTCCGGGCTGGGTCTGGGAGTACGATGTCCTCGATGTAGAACCACTTGAAAGTCCACTCTTCAGACACCTTCTTCGGCGTGCCGGATAGGTATCCGGCCTCGGCAATGCGCCATATTTCGGCTCCGCCCACTTCAAATATCGATCTCTCATGGTTACACGGGACAAGGCAGAATAACTTTCTCCACAGTTCAAAATGGGCCTCACAACCCAGGAATAGTTCGCATAAAGCGACATAACCCGCAATGTGCAGGATGGAGGCTGGAGTATGCAGCTGGAGGGCATAATATTCTAGAAGCCCTCAGAGGAATGGATGAACTGGAAATCCTACGCCCCGTAGCAGATAGGGGACGAAACACACTCGTTCCCCCCGGATGGATTGAGGAAATCGTCTACCTGGATTTTTCTGTCAAGGGAGGCCAACCCTGCTCGAACAGGGACCAAATCCATAGGGGGGAGAAACCCCTGCGTTTGCAGCTTCACCAGCTGACCGTGGGATGCGAAGCACCTCTCCCACTCGCCTCTCTCTGGGCCGCAGGGACGGGAGGAGGAGCTGGGAATGCTAGACATGTTCTTTCCTGGCAACCTTTGGGGATTTTCTCTGCGAGATGGTTGAATGGATCTAGGATCCAGTCTCGTTAAATAGACGTTGTCCCTCGCGCGGCTGGGGTGTTATGTGCAAAGATGCCATGACCTCTTGTATCCGCTCGACACGTGGAAGCTGAAGTTGTTGATACACAGAAGCCGAAGGGTACAAACATTGAATGGAAGGCCGAATACACTACTTGGAAGTCATTGGTGGAGGAACCCCCCTTGGAATGCCGAAGACAATCTATGCACCGAACACCTCGCCATTGAAGACTGGTTCGGGGGCTACTCAAGGAGTCCTGGACTAAGGGGTCCTCGGGCATCCGGCTTGTTAACTATGGGCCAGACTGATGGGCTGTGAAGATACGAAGACCAAAGACTGCACCCGTGTCTGGATGGGACTCTCCTTGGCATGGAAGGCAAGCTCGTTGACCCAATATGTAGATTCCTTTCTTTGTAACCAACCTTGTGTAACCCCAGATCCTCCCGGTGACTATATAAACCGGAGGACTTAGTCCGGAGGGAGGAGATATTCATTACCATAGCCATACAAGCTAGACCTCTAGGGTTTAGCCATTATGATCTCGTGGTATATCAACTCTTGTAATACTCATATTCATCGAGATCAATCAAGAAGGACGTAGGGTATTACCTCCATAGAGAGGGCCCAAACCAGGGTAAACATCATGTCCCCTATCTCCTGTTACCATCGACCTTAGATGCACTGTTCAGGACCCCCTACCCGAGATCCGCTGGTTTTGACACCGACAGCCGCAGCTCCGGGGCGGCAGCCATGGTTGATGGTTCCCTTTGAGAACAAAAATGAGACGAGGGGGAATGGTCGGGGAGGAGGAGGGTGAGGAGCGAAGGAAAGGGAAGGCGGTCAGCGGTATGAGGAGCGAAGGAAAGGGAAGGCGGTCGGCGGTATGAGGGCGTTGATGCTGGTGCTCCGACAAGCTATGCGGGACGAGGTGGTCGGCGCGTGAGGTCGAGCTTCGAGATCGAGCGGGGCTGCTCGAGGTGTGCGAAGATGGGTGCGAGGAGGGTTGCCGGTGCTGGATGGATGTGCGGTGGAACCTTCTATGTTGTTGGGCAGCGACAGAAGGCAGGGTGGTCGCGATGGAGAGGAGGACGCGAGGGGGGAAGAGGAGACCGGCGTCCCTAGTGCTGGAGGCGCGTGAGGGGATGCGGGATCGAAAGGATGAGGGTGTGTGGGCTAGGTTAAGAAAAAAGGTCCTGGGCGGGGGTGTGTTGGGCCTGGTGGTGACCTCGGGTCTAAATGGGCTGCTATGTTTTTCCTGCAACACATAAAACAATTACCCCTAAAAACACACACAAAAATGTACCGCACCCAACCGCCACGAAAACACACAAGCAGACAACTTCATGGAGGACTGGGCGGCAGAGTGCAAACACCAGCTTGCTGCTATGGAGGTTGCGGGCTGTGGGCTGCATGTTGACAACGAAGGGAATGTGTTGTGTGGGTGGTATGTGGTCGAAGTCATGAACAAAGGGCCAGAAATTCAAAGGTGTTGTGTGAACTCATATCGGCAAGATTCAACCTGAGCCATCTCAGATTGAGAAAATATTTATCTACCTTGTTGCCGTCAATTCTAACCAGCCTTACCTGGAATTTGGTCATGTCAAAAGACGGACGTGAATTCGTGATGAGGCCAGTAATTTTCTTCTACATGCATTTAGTTTGTGAAGCATATGTTTTTGACTTTTGTGAATGTAAGCACATTGTTTTGTTGATTTAATGATTGATTTTCATACACCTAAATAATTTGTAGTTAGTTATTGTTGTGATTTTGGAGTTCACAAATATACTAATATTTTTTGTTCATGCATATGGCAGAATATTGAACTTAAGAGTTGTTTTATGGCAAGTGCTACGCGCTGGCCGGATGATCTTTGCAAAAGATTCGCTGCCTCACAAGCCCAGGCATTCTTCACTTTTGCAATATACGTTGTGTTACAAAACTTTTTTGCAACAGCGGTCATGTTACAGAAAATACTTTTAACAAAGATTGTGTTGTAGAATTTCTTTTGCAATAGAGATTATGTTGCAAATTTTCTTCTTTTTTAACAGAGGTTATGCTGCAAAAAAATTATCTCCACCGTCGAGTTGCCACTGCAACATTCTCCTTGTTTCGAAAACATGGACGATGTTGCAAAATCTTAGGACTTGCGATTTGTGAAACTGAACCAACATGTGGTTGGCTCTCGATGAGGCGGACGCAGATGGTTCAATTGGCCGGATGATTCTAATCATTTTCCTTGTTTTATTCTCTTTAGAATTTTATTTTTTTGTTAAAGTCTGAATTTAGTGTTCAAAGAAAATGCAATTGTATTGTAGACACACACACACAAGTCAAAAGATGGTATATGCATGTCATTTATTTTAGTAATTTGCTACAGTAGAGAATGATAAGGTTATTGCATTGATTTATATTAACCTATCTCATGAGTTCTTGTTGAGTTTTGTGTGGATGAAGTTTTTAAGAATTAGGCAAACCGTGATATGAGAGGAATTAAGGAGACACAACAGCTAAAGCTTGGGGATTCCCAAGGCATCCCTAGTTAATATTTCAAGAAGTCTCAAGCATCTAAGCTTGGGGGTGCCCCGGTTGGCATCCAACCTTTCTTCTTCCACAATGATTTGTCAGTTTATGTTGAACCTAAGTTTTTGCTTCTTCACATGATATGTGCTATCCTTGGAATGGCATTTTATTTTGTTTTGTTTTCTGTTTTAACAATATCCCAGGCTCTAAATTTTTAAATGAGAGAGAGTTTTCACATAGCTACATAATTATTCAACTACTCATTGATCTCCACTTATATCTTTTGGAGTAGTTTGTCATTTACTCTCGTGCTTCACTTATATCTTTTTAGGGTATTATAAATGGTAGTGGCGGCATGCATGTGTTATGAAATTGGTCCCAATATGATAGGTATTCAAGAAGGATACAATAAAAACTTTCCTATAAAGAGCATTGAATATATGAGAAGTTTGATTCCTTGCATTTGTTTTGAGATATAAAGATGGTGATATTAGGGTCATGCTAGTGAGTAATTGTGGATTGGTAGAAATACTTGTGTTGAAGTTTGTGTTCCCGTAGCATGTATGTACGGTGAACCGTTATGTGATGAAGTCAGAGCATGATTTATTTTCTTGATTGTCATCCTTTGTGTGGAGGTCGGGAGCGTGGGATGGTTAACTCCAACCAACCTCTCCCCTAGGAGCATGCGTATTAGTACTTTGTTTCGATGGCTAATAAACTTTTGCAATAAGTATGTGAGTTCTTTATGACTAATGTTGAGTCCATGGATTATATGCACTCTCACCCTTCAACCATTGCAACCCTCTCTATACCACGCAACTATCGCCGGTGCATTAAACCCACCATATACCCTTCCTCAAAAACAGCCACCATACCTACCTATTATGGCATTTCCATAGCCATTCTGAGATATATTGCCATGCAACTTCCATCGTTCTGTTTATTATGACACATACCATCATTCTCATATTGCTTTGCATTATCATGTGGTTGGCATAGTATTTGTGTCTTGGCCATCATTCTTATTTTTTATACATGTCACTCTTGATCATCACACATCCCTGTACACCACTGGAGGCATTCATATAGAGTCATATTTTGTTCTAGTATCAAGTTCTAATTCTTGAGTTGTAAGTAAATAAAAGTGTGATGATTATCATTATTAGAGCATTGTCCCGTGTGAGGAAAGGATGATGGAAGCTATGATTCCCTCACAAGTTGGGATGAGACTCTGGACTTAAAATAAAAAAGAGGCCAAAGAGCCCAAAACAAAAAAAGGGAAAGAAAAAAAAAGAAAAGTAAAAGAGAAAATAAAAAATGAAAGAAAAAGAGAGAAGGTACAATGTTACTATCTTTTTCCACACTTGTGCTTCAAAGTAGCACCATGTTCTTCATGATAGAGAGCCTCCTATTTTATCACTTTCATATACTAGTCGGAATTTTTCACTATTGAACTTGGTTTGTATATTCCAATGATTGGCTTCCTCAAATTGCCTTAGGTCTTCGTGAGAAAGCAAGTTGGATGCACACCCACTTAGTTTTCATTTTGAGCTTTCATACACTTATAGCTCTACTGCATCCATTGCATGGCAATCCCTACTCACTTGCATCAATATAAGTTGATGGGCATCTCCATAGCCCATTAATTTGCCTAGTTGATGTGAGACTTTCTACTTTTTGTATTCTCTTCATAATCTCCACCATAGTCTATTCCACCTATAGTGCTATATCCATGTCTCACGCTCATGTATTGTGTGAAAGTTAAAAAAGTTTTAGAATACTAAAGTATGAAACAATTGCTTGACTAATACGGGGTTGTGCATGATGAAATACTTTGTGTGATGAATATGGAGCATAGCCAGACTATATGATTTCGTAGGGATAACTTTCCTTGGCTTGTTATTTTGAGAAGACATGATTGCTTTATTAGTATGCTTTAAGTATTACTATTTTTATGTCAATATTAAACTTTTGCTTTGAATCTTACGGATTTGAATATTCATGCCACAACAAAGAAGATTACATTGATAAATATGCTAGGTAGCATTCACACTTCATAAATTCTTTCTTTTATCATGTACCTACTTGAGGAAGAGCAGGAATTAAGCTTGGGGATGCCGATACATCTCCAACGTATCTATAATTTATGAAGTATTCATGTCATGTTTGCAACAATTTTATATGTTTTTGGTATGATTTTATTAGAAGTAACCCGGACTAACGATGTTTTCAGCAGAACTACCGTGGTGTCATTTTTTGTGCAGAAATAAAAGTTCTCGAAATGGGCTGAAAATTTACGGTGATCATTTATGGACTAGAAGAGACCCACAGAGCACCGGAGCAGTGCCAGGAGGTGACCGAGGAGGCCACAAGCCAGGGGCGCGCCCCTTGGGCTTGTGGGCCCCTCAGGTGTCCCCTTAACTTGTTTCGAACGCCAAAGACTCTTATATATACAAAAACCTCCGAAAGAACCCTATATCGGAAGTTCCGCCGCTGCAAGCCTCTATAATTACAAAAATCCAATCAGGAGCCCGTTCCGGCAGCCTGTCGGAGGGGGAAACCATCACCAGAGGCCATCTTCATCATCCTGGTGGCCACTATGATGAGGAGGGAGTAGTTCATCCTTGGGGCTGAGGGTATGTACTAGTAGTTGTGTGTTTGATCTCTCTCTCTCATGTTCTTGATTTGGCACGATCTTGATGTATCACGAGCTTTGTTACTATAGTTGGATCATATGGTGTTTCTCCATCTCTATATTCTTGTGATGAATTGTGTTCTACCTTTGAGGTTTCACTATTATCCGATTGAATCCTTTTATGGATTTGAGAACACTTGATGTATGTCATGCGTGGGATACCCGTGGTGACAATGGGGTGTTCTATTGATTCACTTTATGTATGTTTTGGCACTCAACTCGCGGATTCCCGAGGTGGCATTGGGGTAATCTGTGCATAGGGGTTGTTGCACATTTTCATCCTCATTTCTTTGGTAGAATTCTTGGGACACCTTTTGAGGTTCTTTGTGTTAGATTGAATATTATGAATCTAAAGTTGTTTGATGCATATCGTATCATTGACCCACGAATACTTGTGGTGACATTTGAGTATCTAGGTGACATTAGGGTTGATTGATGTATATCATATGGTGTTATTTTAGTAAGAACTCTAGGGATGTTTGTGACACTTATAGGAATAGCTCAAAAGATTGATCAGAAAGAATGACTTTGAGGTGGTTTCATACCCTACAAGCAATTTCATCTTATGTTCTCCACGATAGGAACTTTGGAGTGACTCTTTGTCCAACGTTGAGGGATTTCCATATGATTTAATTATGTTATCATTGTTGAGAGACTTTGCACTAGTGAAAGTACGAACCCTAGGCCTTGTTTTCAAGCATTGCAATACCGTTTCGCTCACTTCTCCATATTACACTTGTATCACCATCTCTTCGCCGAACTAGGGCACCTATACAATTTACCATTGTATTGGGTGTGTTGGGGATACAAGAGACTCTTTGTTATTTGGTTGCAGGGTTGTTTGAGAGAGACCATCTTCATCCTACGCCTCCCACGGATTGATAAACCTTAGGTCATCCACTTGAGGGAAAATTGCTACTATCCTACATAACTCTGCGCTTGGTTACCCAACACGAGTCTACAAGAAGAAGGTTGCATAGTAGACATCATGGTGACTAGTAGTGTTGATTACATCTTGTAGTTGATTACTATATGGTTTATTTGGTGGAAGATTATATGTTCAGATCCATTATGCTATTTAATACCCCTCTGATCTTGAGCATGAATATTATTTGTGAGTAGTTACTTTTGTTCTTGAGGTCACGGGAGAAGTCATGTTGCAAATAATCATGTGAACTTGATATGTGTTCAATATTTTGATGATATGTATCTTGTGATTCCCTTAGTGGTGTCATGTGAACGTTGACTACATGTCACTTCACCATCATTGGGCCTAAGGTTATGCATTGTGGAGTAGTTATTAGATGATGGATTGCTAGAGTGACAGAAGCTTAAACCCTAGTTTATGCGCTACTTCGTAAGGGACCGATTTGGATCCAAATGTTTAATGCTATGGTTAGATCTTATCTTAATATGTTTCTTGTAGTTGCGGATGCTTGCGAGGGGGTTAATCATAAGTGGGAGGTTTGTTCAAGTAAGAATAACACCCAAGCAGTGGTCCACCCACGTATCAAATTATCAAAGTAGCAAATGTGAATCAAACCAACATGATCAAAGTGACTAGATTAAATTCCTGTGTGCCCTCAAGAATGCTTTGCTTATTATAAGAGACAGGTTTGGCATGTCCTTTGCCACAAAAGGATTGGTCTACCTCGCTGCACTTTATTTACTTTTACCATTACTTGTCCGTTACAAATTACCTTGCTATCAAACTACCTGTTATCGACTATTTCAGTGCTTGCAGAAAATACCTTGTTGAAAACCACTTGTCATTTCCTTCTGCTCCTCGTTGGTTCGACACCCTTACTTATCGAAAGGACTACGATTGATCCCCTATACTTGTGGGTCATCATGCTACTAGAACGAGGACGGAGGAACTATAGAGTAGCGGGAGAGAGAGGGGCGCCAAGGGCTTGGTGTCCTCTTGGGGCACTCCCTCCCCTCTATATATAGGTGGAGGGGTAACAGCTCCTCGAAGCCCTAGGGCGCAGCCAAGGGGGAGAGGACTTGGACTCCAAGTCCAATCCTATTCCTAATAGGACTCCCCCTTTTTTCCCTTCCCTAGCCACATGGGCTTTTGAGGACTTGGTGCGCCTATCCTAATAAGGCCAGGGAGCCTCCCCTCATCCCATGCCGGCCTTTGGGTCATGGTGGACCCCATTGTGGACTCCTGGAATCCTCCGGAACCTTCTAGAAGCTTCACGATACAATACCAAAAACGCACCTTTTTCGGAACCCAAAATATGACTTCCCATATATAAATCTTTACCTCTTGACCATTCCAAGACTCCTCGTGATGTCCGGGATATCAACCGGCACTTCGAACAACATTCGGTTACCAATCATCAAATATTCCAATACTACTTTAGCGTCAATGAACATTAAGCGTGCGACCCTGCGGGCTCGGGAATCATGTAGTCATGAATGACACACCTCTTCGGTTAATAACCAATAGCGGGACCAGGATGCCCATATTGATTCCTACATATTCCACGAAGATCTTTTATCGGTTGAACCACGATGTCAAGGATTCAGTTAATCCCATATGCAATTCCCTTTGTCTGGCGATTTGTTACTTGCCCAAGATTAGATCGTCGGTATCTCCATACCTAGTTCAATCTCATTACCAGCAAGTCTCTTGATACGTCCATTTTGCATCATGCTTTTATATCGATATTTATTGCATTATGGGATGTTATTACACAATATGGCACAATACTTATGCCTATTCTCTCTTATTTTACAAGGTTTACATGAAGAGGGAGAATGCCGGCAGCTGGAATTCTGGGCTAGAAAAGGAGCAAATATTAGAGACCTATTCTGCACAGCTCCAAAAGTCCTGAAACTTCAGGAAGTCAATTTTGGAATTAATAAAAAATACTGAGGAAAGAAAGCACCAGAAGGGGCCCCACACCCTGGCCACGAGGGTGGGGGTGTGCCCTACCCCCTGGGCGCGCCCCCCTGCCTCGTGAGCCCCCTTGTGGCCCTCCGATGCCCATCTTTGGCTATATGGAGTCCTTCTTTGAGAAAAATGTCAAAAGAAAGCTTACGGGATAAAACTCCACCGCCATGAGGCGGAACCTTGGCGGAACCAATCTAGGGCTCCGGCAGAGCTATTCTGCCGGGGAAACTTCCCTCTAGGAGGGGGAAATCATCGCCATCGTCATCACCAACGATCCTCTCATCGGGAGGGGGTCAATCTCCATCAACATCTTCACCAACACCATCTCATCTCAAACCCTAGTTCATCTATTGTATCCAATCTTTGTATCCAAACCTCAGATTGGTACTTGTGGGTTGCTATTAGTGTTGATTACTCCTTGTAGTTGATGCTAGTTGGTTTACTTGGTGGAAGATCATATGTTCAGATCCATTATGCATATTAATACCCCTCTAATTATGAACTTGAATATGCTTTTTGAGTAGTTACGTTTGTTCCTAAGGACATGGGAGAAGTCTTGCTATAAGTAGTAATGTGAATTTGGTATTCGTTCGATATTTTGATGAGATCTATGTTGTCATCCCTCTAGTGGTGTCATGTGAACGTCGACTACATGACACTTCACCATTGTTTGGGCCTAGAGGGAGGCATTCAGAAGTAATAAGTAGATGATGGGTTGCTAGAGTGACAGAAGCTTAAACCCTAGTTTATGCGGTGCTTCGTAAGGGGCTGATTTGGATCCATATGTTTCATGCTATGGTTAGGTTTACCTTAATACTTCTGTTGTAGTTGCAGATGCTTCCAATGGGGGTTAATCATAAGTGGGGATGCTTTTCCAAGTAAGGACAGTACCCAAGCACCGGTCCACCCACATATCGAATTATCAAAGTACCGAATGCGAATCATATGAATGTGATGAAAACTAGCTTGACGGTAATTCCCATGTGTCCTCGGGAGCTCTTTCCTTCATATAAGAGTTTGTCTAGGCTTGTCCTTTGCTACAAAAAGGATTGGGCTATCTTGCTACACCTTATTTACTTTTATTACTTGCTACTCGTTACAAATTACCTTATCACAAAACTATCTGTTACCGATAATTTCTGTGCTTACAGAGAATACCTTACTGAAAACTGCTTATCATTTCCTTCTGCTCCTCGTTGGGTTCGACACTCTTACTTATCAAAAAGGCTACGATAGATCCCCTACACTTGTGGGTCATGAAGACTCTTTTCTGGCGCAGTTGACGGGGAGTGAAGCGCCTTTGGTAGGTGGAATTTGGTAAGGAAAATTTTATATAGTGTGCTGAAATTTACTGTCACTTGTTACTATGGAACATAATCCTTTGAGGGGCTTGTTCGGGGTATCTTCACTCTGACCAGTAGAGCAAAGAGTTGCTCCTCAACCTACTGAACCTACTGAAAATGTTTACTTTGAAATTCCTTCGGGTATGATAGAGAAACTGCTAGCTAATCCTTTTGCAGGAGATGGAACATTGCATCCCGATTTACACCTAATATATGTAGATGAAGTTTGTGGATTATTTAAGCTTGCAGGTATGCCCGATGATGTTATCAAGAAGAAGTTCTTACCTTTATCTTTGAATGGAGAGGCATTGACATGGTATAGGCTATGTGATGATATGGGATCTTGGAACTACCAACGATTGAAATTGTCCTATGCATCTTGTTCATTGTGATCGTAATTATATATATAATTTTTGGCCTCACGAAGGAGAAAGCATCGCTCAAGCTTGGGGGAGGCTTAAGTCAATGTTATATTCATGCCCCAATCATGAGCTCTCAAAAGAAATGGTTATTCAAAAAAATTATGCTCAGCTTTCTCTCCGTAATCGCTCCATGCTCGATACTTCTTGTACTGGATCTTTTATGAAGAAGACTATTGAATTCAAATGGGATTTATTGGAAAGAATTAAATGCAACTCTGAAGATTGGGACCTCGGCGAAGGTAAGGAGTCAGGTATAACACCAAAGTTTGATCGTGTTAAATCTTTTATGGATACCAATGTTTTCCGTGAATTTAGCACTAAATATGGACTTGACTCTGAGATAGTAGCTTCTTTCTGTGAATCCTTTGCTACTCATGTTGATCTCCCAAAGGAGAAGTGGTTTAAATATAATCCTCCCATTGAAGTAAAAGTAGTTGCACCTATTAAAGTTGAAGAAAAGACTATCACTTATGATGATCATGTTGTTCCTGTTGCTTATATTCAGAAACCACCTTTCCCTGTTAGAATAAAGGATCATGCTAAAGCTTCAACTGTGGTTAACATAAGTAATATTAAGACACCTAAACCCCCTAAGAAAATTAAAGTTGAACCTAGTATTTCTATGGTTAAAGGTCTCTTGGCCGATAATATTAATGGGCATGTTATTTACTTCTGCAACGAAGCTGCTAGAATTGCTAGACCTGATGCTAAAAATAAACATAGACCTATTGTAGGCATGCCTGTTATTTCTGTTAAAATTGGAGTTCATTGCTATCATGGCTTATGTGATATGGGTGCTAGTGCAAGTGCAATACCTCATTCCTTATACCAAGAAATTATGCATGATATTGCACCTACTGAGATATAAGAGATTGATGTTACAATTAAGCTTGCCAATAGGGATACTATTTCACCAGTTGGGATTGTTAGAGATGTTGAAGTCTTGTGCGGGAAAGTTAAATACCCTGCTGATTTTCTTGTTCTAGGTTCCCCACAAGATGACTTTTGTCCCATTATATTTGGTAGACCCTTCTTGAATACTGTTAATGCTAAGATAGACTGCAATAAAGATATTGTTTCTGTTGGTTTGGGGTATATGTCTCATGAGTTTAATTTTGCTAAGTTCTGTAGACAACCCCATGATAAAGAATTGCCTAGTAAAGATGAAATTATTGGTCTTGCTTCTATTTCCATGCCTCCTACTGATCCTTTAGAACAATATTTGCTAGACCATGAAAACGATATGTTTATGAATGAAAGAAGGGAAATAGTTGAAGTATTCTTTAAACAGGGACCTATTCTGAAACACAACTTGCATGTTGAAATCCTAGGGGACCCTCCTCCACCCAAGGGTGATCCCGTGTTTGAGCTTAAACCATTGCCTCATACTTTTATATATGCTTATCTTGATGAAAAGAAGATATATCCTATTATTAGTGCTAACCTTTCAAAGCATGAAGAAGAGAAATTATTGAAAACTCTGAAGAAGCACCGTGCTGCTATTGGATATACTCTTGATGTTCTTAAGGGCATTAGTCCCACTCTATGTCAACACAAAATAAATTTGGAGAAAGAAGCCAAACCAGTTATTGATCACCAACGACTGCTCAATCCTAAGATGAAAGAAGTGGTAAGAAAGGAAATATTAAAGCTCCTTGAAGCAGGTATAATTTATCCCGTTGCTGATAGTCAGTGGGTAAGCCATGTCCATTGTGTCCCTAAGAAGGGAGGTATTACTGTCGTTCCTAATGATAAAGATGAATTGATTTCGCCAAGAATTATTATAGGTTATAGGATGGTAATTGATTTCCGCAAATTAAATAAAGCTAATAAAAAAGATCATTACCATTTGCCTTCCATTGGTCAAATGCTAGAAAGATTATCCAAACATACACATTTTTGCTTTCTAGATGGTTACTCTGGTTTCTCTCAAATACCTGTGTCAGCTGATGATCAAGAAAAGACTACTTTTACTTGCCCTTTCGGTACCTTTTCATATAGACGTATTCCTTTTGGTTTATGTAATGCACATGCTACCTTTCAAAGATGCATGATGGTTATATTCGCTGACTTTTGTGAAAAGATTTGTGAAGTTTTCATGGATGATTTCTCTGTTTATGGATCCTCTTTTGATGATTGCTTGAGCAACCTTGATCAAGTTTTGCAGAGATGTGAAGAAACTAACCTTGTCTTGAATTGGGAGAAGTGCCACTTTATGGTTAATGAAGGTATTGTCTTGGGGCATAAAATTTCTGAAAGAGGTATTGAAAGTTGACAAAGCTAAAGTTGATGTTATTGAAAAGATGTCGTGTCCCAAGGACATCAAAGGTATAAGAAGTTTCCTTGGTCATGCCGGTTTTTATAGGAGGTTCATTAAGGACTTCTCAAAAATTTCCCGGCCTCTGACTAACCTATTACAAAAAGATATTCCTTTTGTCTTTGATGATGATTGTGTAGAAGCATTTGAAATACTTAAGAAAGCCTTGATTTCTACACCTATTTGTCCAGCCACCTGATTGGAATTTACCCTTTGAAATCATGTGTGATGCTAGTGACTATGCTGTAGGTGCTGTTCTAGGACAAAGAGTTGATAAAAAATGAATGTTATTCAATATGCTAGTAAAACTCTAGACAATGCCCAGAGAAATTATGCTACTACTGAAAAGGAATTCTTAGCAGTCGTATTTGCTTGTGATAAGTTCAGACCTTATATTGTTGATTCTAAAGTAACTATTTACACTGATCATGCTGCTATTAAATATCTTATGGAAAAGAAAGATGCTAAACCTAGAGTTATTAGATGGGTCTCCTGCTACAAGAATTTGATTTGCATATTATTGATAGAAAAGGAGCTGAGAATCCCGTTGCAGACAACTTGTCTAGGTTAGAGAATGTTCTTGATGACCCACTACCTATTGATGATAGCTTTCCTGATTAACAATTAGCTATCATAAATGCTTCTCGCACTACTCCATGGTATGCTGATTATGCCAATTACATTGTTGCTAAATTTATACCACCTAGTTTCACGTACCAGCAAAAGAAAAAAATCTATGATTTAAGACATTACTTCTGGGATGACCCACACCTTTATAAAGAAGGAGTAGATAGTGTTATTAGACGTTGTATACCTGAGCATGAACAGGAACAAATCCTACGCAAGTGTCACTCTGAGGCTTACGGAGGACACCATGCTGGAGATAGAACTGCACATAAGGTATTGCAATCCGGTTTTTATAGGCCTACTCTCTTCAAGGATGCCAGTAAGTTTGTTTTGTCTTGTGATGAATGTCAAAGAATTGGTAATATTAGTAGACGTCAAGAAATGCCTATGAATTATTCACTTGTTATTGAACCATTTGATGTTTGGGGCTTTGATTATATGGGACATTTTCCTTCCTCTAATGGGTATACACATATTTTAGTTGCTGTTGATTACGTTACTAAGTGGGTAGAAGCTATTCCAACTAGTAGTGCCGATCATAACACCTCTATTAAGATGCTTAAAGAAGTTATTTTTCCGAGGTTTGGAGTCCCTAGATATTTAATGACTGATGGTGGTTCACATTTTATTCATGGTGCCTTTCGTAAAATGCTTGCTAAGTATGATGTTAATCATAGAATTGCATCTCCATATCATCCACAGTCTAGTGGTCAAGTAGAATTGAGTAACAGAGAGATCAAATTATTTTGCAAAAGACTGTTAATAGATCTAGAAAGAATTGGTCCAAGAAACTTGATGATGCATTATGGGCTTATAGAACTGCATACAAAAATCCTATGGGCATGTCTCCGTAGAAAATGGTTTATGGTAAAGCATGTCACTTACCTCTCGAATTAGAACATAAGGCATATTGGGCCATTAAAGAGCTCAACTATGACTTCAAACTTGCCGGTGAGAAGAGGCCTTTTGAGATTAGCTCACTTGATGAATGGAGAACCCAGGCTTATGAAAATGCTAAGCTGTTTAAAGGAAAAGTTAAAATATGGCATGATAAAAGGATACAAAAACATGAGTTCAATGTAGGTGATTATGTATTGTTATACAACTCTCGTTTAATATTTTTTGCAGGCAAACTTCTCTCTAAATGGGAAGGTCCTTACGTTATCGAGGAGGTCTATCGTTCCGATGCCATAAAAATCAACAACTTTGAAGGCACAAATCCGAAGGTGGTGAACGGTCAAAGAATCAAACATTATATCTCAGGTAATCCCATAAATGTTGAAACTAATATTATTGAACCCGTAACCCCGGAGGAATACATAAGAGACACTTTCCAGAACATTTCAGACTCCGAAAAGGAATAGGTATGTGGTACGGTAAGTAGACCGACTCCAAAACAGTTCTAATGGCAATTTTTCTTCGTTTTGGAATATTTAAGAAAATAGGAAAATAAGAAGTAGTCCGGGAAGGACACGAGGCGTCCACGAGGGTGGAGGGTGCGCCCTACCCCCCTGGGCGTGCCCCCTGCCTCATGGGCCCCTCGTGTGCCCTCCGGACTCCGTTTTCTTGCACGATACTTCTTCCGGTCCGTAAAAATTCACTATATAATCTCCCAAAGGTTTTGACCACTGTATCATGCGAATATCTTCTGTTTTGGTTTCGAGCTGTTTCTACTACAAATTTAGAGCAAGATGTCTTCTCAAGAGTCAGTCGGGGAGAGTCGGGTGTCTCATCCGACACCGGGGCCAAGAGCAAACAACAATGCTGATCACTTTGGGCCATCAACTGAGGAAGAGATGGAGGCCAATTTGAAAAGGATAGATGCCATGGAGGACGATGAAGTTACTTCCCGTTTCCGAGCAGGATTCACTATGGGGGAACTACAGAGCTCGGCTATTCCAAACTCGGTCATCCCTTCCAATGTTAGATTTCTCTCTTATGAAAATATGAAAAAGAGTGTTACTTGTTCTCCCGCATCTATGCAACATCCTTGGGTGAAGGGAGCTTTAGCCATCACGAGCAATCTCCGTAAGGAAATAATGGACCTCAAGCAGCAAGTCAAATCTCGAGAAAGTCAATCGTATCTTGAGGGGCATCATCTCTAAGAATATCACATCACCAACCCCGAAGAAGGAGACATGAACACATGGGTATGGCCACTCCCCTTGGCAACTGCCAAGCTTGGGGGAGTGCCCCGGTATCGTATCACCATCACTTTATCTTTACCGTTTTTCTTAGTTCGGTCCTTTTGATAATATCTTGATCTAGTAGAATAAAGTTTTAGTATGATCTAGTTGTGAGTTTTGCTTTATGATCTTCTTATGTAATCAAGTACGTGACCTATATATAATAAAGATTAGTGTTGAGTCAAGGGCTTGATTATTTTTCTATGATCTTGAGGGAATAAAATAAAAAGAGAAGAAATAAAAAGAAATAAAGAGATCATATGGATCTTATGGAGAGTAATGAGCTCACATATAGAGAGTATGATGAATAAAAGTTGTTGAGAGTTGACAAACATAGTTTTGGTCATCATTGCAATTAATAGGAAGTAATAAATAAAGAGAGATTTTCACATATAAATATACTATCTTGGACATCTTTTATAATTGTGAGCACTCATTAAAATATGACATGCTAAATAGTTGACGTTGGACAAGGAAGACAACATAATGGGTTATGTTTTCTTACATCTGAGATAAATTATATTGTCATGGATCATCCAACATGTTGAGCTTGCCTTTCCCTCTCATGCTAGCCAATTTCTTTGCACCAAGTAGAGATACTACTTGTGCTTCCAAATATCCCTAAACCCGTTTTTGTAATGAGAGTCCACCATACCTACCTATGAATTGAGTAAGATCCCTCAAGTAAGTTGTCATTGGTGCACACAATAAAAATTGCTCTCTAGATATGTATGATCTATTAATGTGGAGAAAATAAGCTTTATATGATCTTGTGATGTGGAAGAAATAAAAGCGATGAACTGCATAATAAAGGTCCATATCACAAGTGGCAATATAAAGTGACGTTCTTTTGCATTAAGATTTTGTGCATCCAACCATAAAAGTGCATGACAACCTATGCTTCCCTCTGCGAAGGGCCTATCTTTTATTCTTGTCTAATACTTCATGCAAAGATTCATGGTGATATTCACCTTTCCTTTTTACATTTTATCCTTTGGCAAGCACAATGTGTTGGAAAGATCCTGATATATATATATAGCTAATTGGATGTGAGTTTTCATGAACTATTATTGTTGACATTACCCTTGAGGTAAAGCGTTGGGAGGCAAAACTATAAGCCCCTATCTTTCTCTATGTCCGATTAAAACTTTATACCCATAAATATTGCGTGAGTGTTAGCAATTGTGAAAGACTAAATGATAGTTGAGTATGTGGACTTGCTGAAAAGCTCTTATATTGACTCTTTCCTATGTTATGATAAATTGCAATTGCCTCAATGACTGAGATTAGAGTTTGTTGATTCTCAATGAAGTTTATGATTCATACTTGAAATTGTGATTGAATTGTTACTTTAGCATAACAGATCATATAACAATATATATATAACAATATATATATATTACTATTCTAAGAATGATCATGCTGCCCTCATGTCTGTATTTTATTTTTATCGACACCTCTATCTCCAAACATGTGGACATACTTTTTGATTTCGGCTTTCGCTTGAGGACAAGCGAGGTCTAAGCTTGGGGGGGTTGATACGTCCATTTTGCATCATGCTTTTATATCGATATTTATTGCATTATGGGTTGTTATTACACATTATGGCACAATACTTACGCCTATTCTCTCTTATTTTACAAGGTTTACATGAAGAGGGAGAATGCCAGCAGTTGGAATTCTGGGCTGGAAAAGGAGCAAATATTAGAGACCTATTCTGCACAGCTCGAAAAGTCCTGAAACTTCACGGAAGTCATTTTTGGAATTAATAAAAAATACTAAGCGAAGAAAGCACCAGAGGGGGCCCACACCCTGGCCACGAGGGTGGGGGCGCGCCATACCCCCTGGGCGCGCCCCCTACCTCGTGGGCCCCCTGGTGGCCCTCCGATGCCCATCTTTGGCTATATGGAGTCTTTCATTGAGAAACAAATCAGAAGCAAGCTTATGGGACGAAACTCCGCCGCCACGAGCCGGAACCTTGGCAGAACCAATATAGGGATCCGGCAGAGCTGTTCTGCCGGGGAAACTTCCCTCCGGGAGGGGGAAATCATCACCATCGCCATCACCAACGATCCTCTCATCGGGAGGGGGCAATCTCCATCAACATCTTCACCAGCACCATCTCATCTCAAACCCTAGTTCATCTCTTGTATCCAATCTTTGTATCCAAACCTCAAATTGGTACATGTGGGTTGCTAGTAGTGTTGATTACTCCTTGTAGTTGATTCTAGTTGGTTTACTTGGTGGAAGATCATATGTTCAGATCCATTATGCATATTAATACTGTAGGGGAACGTAGTAAACGCACACGCAACATCATGGTGATGCATAGCAACGAGAGGGGAGAGTGTGATCTACGTACCCTTGTAGACCGACAGCGGAAGCGTTAGCACAACGCGGTTGATGTAGTCGTACGTCTTCACGGCCCGACCGATCAAGCACTGAAACTACGGCACCTCCGAGTTTTAGCACACGTTTAGCTCGATGACGATCCCCGGACTCCGACCCAGCAAAGTGTCGGGGAAGAGTTCCGTCAGCACGATGGCGTGGTGACGATCTTGATGTTCTACCGTCGCAGGGCTTCGCCTAAGCACCGCTACTATATTATCGAGGATTATGGTGGAAGGGGGCACCGCACACGGTTAAGAAAACGATCATGTGGATCAACTTGTGTGTCTAAGGGGTGCCCCCTGCCCCCGTATATAACGGAGCAAGGGGGAGGAGGCCGGCCCTAGGAGGGGCGTGCCAGGTAGTACGATTCCTAATCCTAGTTGGAGTAGGTTTCCTCCTTTCCTAGTCCAACTAGGAGAAGGGGGAAAAAGGGGGGAAGAGGGGAAGGAAGGGAGAGAGGAGCCGTGCCCCAAACCCCTTGTCCAATTCGGACTGGGCTTGGGAGGGGCGCGCGCCACCTCCTGGTCCTTTCCACTAAGGCCCATTAAGGCCCATTGCTTCTTCCTCCTATTCCCGTAACTCCCGGTACCTCCGAAAATACCCGAATCACTCGGAACCTTTCTGATCTCCGAATATAGTCGTCCAATATATCGATTTTTACGTCTCGACCATTTCGAGACTCCTCGTCATGTCCCCGATCTCATCCGGGACTCCGAACTCCTTCGGTACATAAAAACTCATAAACTCATAATATAACTGTCATCGAAACCTTAAGCGTGCGGACCCTACGGGTTCGAGAACAATGTAGACATGACCGAGACATGTCTCCGGTCAATAACCAATAGCGAAACCTGGATGCTCATATTGGCTCCCACATATTCCACAAAGATCTTTATCGGTCAGACCGCATAACAACATACGTTGTTCCCTTTGTCATCGGTATGTTACTTGCCCGAGATTCGATCGTCGGTATCTTAATACCTAGTTCAATCTCGTTACCGGCAAGTCTCTTTACTCATTCCATAATACATCATCTCGCAACTAACTCATTAGTTGCAATGCTTGCAAGGCTTATGTGATGTGCATTACCGAGAGGGCCCAGAGATACCTCTCCGACAATCGGAGTGACAAATCCTAATCTCGAAATACGCCAACCCAACATGTACCTTTGGAGACACCTGTAGAGCTCCTTTATAATCACCCAGTTACGTTGTGACGTTTGGTAGCACACAAAGTGTTCCTCCGGCAAACGGGAGTTGCATAATCTCATAGTCATAGGAACATGTATAAGTCATGAAGAAAGCAATAGCAACATACTAAACGATCGAGTGCTAAGCTAACGGAATGGGTCAAGTTAATCACATCATTCTTCTAATGATGTGATCCCGTTAATAAAATAACAACTCTTTTGTTCATGGTTAGGAAACATAACCATCTTCGATTAACGAGCTAGTCAAGTAGAGGCATACTAGTGACACTCTGTTTGTCTATGTATTCACACATGTATTATGTTTCCCGTTAATAGAATTCTAGCATGAATAATAAACATTTATCATGATATAAGGAAATAAATAATAACTTTATTATTGCTTCTAGGGCATATTTCCTTCAGTCTCCCACTTGCACTAGAGTCAATAATCTAGTTCACATCGCCATGTGATTCAACACTAATAGTTCACATCACCATGTGATTAACACCCATAGTTCACATTGTCATGTGACCTATACCCAAAGGGTTTACTAGAGTCAGTAATCTAGTTCACATCATTTATGTGATTAACACCCAAAGAGTACTAAGGTGTGATCATGTTTTTCTTGCGAGATAATTTTAGTCAATGGGTCTGTCACATACAGATCCGTAGGTATTTTGCGAATTCTATGTCTACAATGCTCTGCACGGAGCTACTATAGCTAATTGCTCCCACTTTCAATATGTATCTAGATCGAGACTTAGAGTCATCCAGATCTATGTCAAAACTTGCATCGACGTAACTTTTTACAACGAACCTTTTTGTCACCTCCATAATTGAGAAATATTCCACTAAGGATATTTTTGACCGCTGTCCAGTGATCTACTCTTGGATCACTCTTGTACTCCCTTGCTTAACACAGTGTAGGGTATACAATAGATCTGGTACACAGCATGGCATACTTTATAGAACCTATGGCTGAGGCATAGGGAATGACTTTCATTCTCATTCTATTTTCTGCCATGGTCGCACTTTGAGTCTTACTCAATTTCACACCTTGTAACACAGGCAAGAATTCTTTCTTTGACTGTTCCATTTTGAACTACTTCAAAATCTTGTCAAGGTATGTACTTATTGAAAAAACTTATCAAGCGTCTTGATCTATCTCTATAGATCTTGATGCTCAATATGTAAGCAGCTTCACCGAGGTTTTCTTTAAAAAATCCTTTTAAACACTCCTTTAAGCTTTGCAGAATAATTCTACATTATTTCCGATCAACAATATGTCATACACATATACTTATCAGAAATGTTGTAGTGCTCCCACTCACTTTCTTGTAAATACAGGCTTCACCGCAAGTCTATATAAAACTATATGCTTTGATCAACTTATCAAAGCGTATATTCCAACTCTGAGATGCTTGCACCAGTCCATAGATGGATCGCTGGAGCTTGCATATTTTGTTAGCACCTTTAGGATTGACAAAACCTTCTGGTTGTATCATATACAACTCTTCTTTAAATCCATTAAGGAATGTAGTTTTGTTTATCCATTTGCCAGATTTCATAAAATTGCGGCAATTGCTAACATGATTTGGACAGACTTAAGCATCGCTACGAGTGAGAAAATTTCATCGCAGTCAACACCTTGAACTTTGTCAAAAACATTTTTCGACAAGTCTAGCTTTGTAGATAGTAACACTACTATTAGCGTCCGTCTTCCTCTTGAAGATCCATTTATTTTCTATGGCTTGCCGATCATCGGGCAAATCCATCAAAGTCCATACTTTGTTCTCATACATGGATCATATCTCAGATTTCATGGCCTCAAACCATTTCGCGGAATCTAGGCTCATCATCGCTTCCTCATAGTTCGCAAGTTCGTCATGGTCTAGTAACATGACTTCCAGAACAGGATTACCGTACCACTCTGGTGCGGATCTCACTCTGGTTAACCTACGAGATTCGGTAGTAACTTGATCTGAAGTTACATGATCATTATCATTAGCTTCCTCACTAATTGGTGTAGTAGTCACAGGAACAGATTTCTGTGATGAACTACTTTCCAATAAGGGAGAAGGTACAATTACCTTATCAAGTTCTACTTTCCTCCCACTCACTTCTTTCGAGAGAAACTCCTTCTCTAGAAAGGATCCATTCTCAGCAACGAACATCTTGCCTTCGGATCTGTGATAGAAGGTGTACCCAACATTTTTCTTTTGGGTATCCTATGAAGACGCACTTCTCCAATTTGGGTTTGAGCTTATCAGGTTGAAACTTTTTCACATAAGCATTGCAACCTCAAACTTTAAAAAACAACAGCTTAGGTGTCTTGTCAAACCATAGTTCATACGGTGTCGTCTCAACGGATTTAGATGGTGCCCTATTTAACATGAATGCAGCTGTCTCTAATGCATAATCCCAAAACGATAGTGGTAGATTGGTAAGAGACATCATAGTTCGCACCATATCTAATAAAGTACGGTTATGACGTTCGAACACACCATTATGATGTGGTGTTCCAGGTGGCGTGAGTAGTGAAACTATTTCACATTGTTTTTAACTGAAGGCCAAACTCGTAACTCAAATATTTTACTTCTGCGATCATATCGCAGAAACTTTTTCTTTTTGTTACGATGATTCTCCACTTCACTCTGAAATTCTTTGAACTTTTCAAATGTTTCAGACTTGTGTTTTATCAAGTAGATATACCCATATCTGCTCAAATCATCTGTGAAGGTCAGAAAATAACGATACCCGCCGCGAGCCTCAACACTCATCGGATCACATACATCAGTATGTATTATTTCCAATAAGTCAGTTTCTCGCTCCATTGTTCCGGAGAACGGAGTCTTAGTCATCTTGCCCATAAGGCATGGTTCGCAAGCATCAAGTGATTCATAATCAAGTGATTCCAAAATCCCATCAGCATGGAGTTTCTTCATGCGCTTTACACCAATATGACCTAAACGGCAGTGCCACAAATAAGTTGCACTATCATTATTAACTTTGCATCTTTTGTCTTCAATATTATGAATATTTGTATCACTACGATCGAGATCCAATGAACCATTTTCATTGGGTGTGTAACCATATAAGGTTTTATTCATGTAAACAGAACAACAATTATTCTCTAACTTAAATGAATAACCGTATTGCAATGAACATGATCAAATCATATTCATGCTCAACGCAAACACCAAATAACACTTATTTAGGTTCAACACTAATCCCGAAAGTATAGGGAGTGTGCGATGATGATCATATCAATCTTGGAACTACTTCCAACACACTTCATCACTTCCCCCTTAACTAGTTTCTGTTCATTCTGCAAATCCCGTTTCGAGTTACTACTCTTAGCAACTGAACCATTATCAAATACCGAGGGGTTGCTATGAACACTAGTAAAATACACATTAATAATCTGTATATCAAATATACCTTTGTTCACTTTGCCACCCTTCTTATCCGCCAAATACTTGGGGCAGTTCCACTTCCAGTGACCAGTCCCTTTGCAATAGAAGCACTCCGTCTCAGGCTTAGGATCATACTTGGGCTTCTTCACTTGAGCATCAACTTGCTTGCCGTTCTTCCTGTCCCCTTCTTCCCTTTGCCCTTTTCTTGAAACTAGTGGTCTTGTCAACCATCAACACTTGATGTTTTTCTTGATGTCTACCTTCGTTGATTTCAGCATCACGAAGAGCTTGGGAGTTGTTTCCGTTATCCCTTGCATATTATAGTTCATCACGAAGTTCTACTAACTTGGTGAGGGTGACTAGAGAATTCTGTCAATCACTATCTTATCTGGAAGATTAACTTCCACTTGATTCAAGCGATTGTAGTACCCAGACAATCTGAGCACATGCTCACTAGTTGAGCGATTCTCCTCCATCTTTTAGCTATAGAACTTGTTGGAGACTTCATATCTCTCAACTCGGGTATTTGCTTCAAATATTAACTTCAACTCCTGGAACATCTCATATGGTCCATGACGTTCAAAACGTCTTTGAAGTCCCGATTCTAAGCCATTAAGCATGGTGCACTAAACTATCAAGTAGTCATCATATTGAGCTAGCCAAACGTTCATAACGTCTGCATCTACTCCTGCAATAGGTCTGTCACCTAGCGGTGCATCAAGGACATAATTCTTCTGTGCAGCAATGAGGATAAACCTCAGATCACGGATCCAATCCGCATCATTGCTACTAACATCTTTCAACACAATTTTCTCTAGGAACATATCAAAATAAACACAGGGAAGCAACAACGCGAGCTATTGATCTACAACATAATTTGCAAAATACTACCAGGACTAAGTTCATGATAAATTTAAAGTTCAATTAATCATATTACTTAAGAACTCCCACTTAGAAAGACATCCCTCTAATCTTCTAAGTGATCACGTGATCCAAATCAACTAAACCATGTCTGATCATCACGTGAGATGGAGTAGTTTCAATGGTGAACATCACTATGTTGATCATATCTACTATATGATTCACGCTCGACCTTTCGGTCTCCGTGTTCCGAGGCCATATTTGTATATGCTTGGCTCGTCAAGTATAACCTGAGTATTCCGCGTGTGCAACTGTTTTGCACCCGTTGTATTTGAACGTAGAGCCTATCACACCCGATCATCACGTGGTGTCTCAGCACGAAGAACTTTCGCAACGGTGCATACTCAGGGACAACACTTCTTGATAATTAGTGAGAGATCATCTTAAAATGCTACCGTCAATCAAAGCAAGATAAGATGCTTAAAAGATAAACATCACATGCAATCAATATAAGTGATATGATATGGCCATCATCATCTTGTGCTTGTGATCTCCATCTTCAAAGCACCACCGTGATCACCATCGTCACCGGCGCGACACCTTGATCACCATCGTAGCATCGTTGTCGTCTCGCCAATCTTATGCTTCCACGACTATCGCTACCGCTTAGTGATAAAGTAAAGCATTACAGCGCAATTGCATTGCATACAATAAAGCGACAACCATATGGCTCCTGCCAGTTGCCGATAACTTGGTTACAAAACATGATCATCTCATACAATAAAATTTAGCATCATGTCTTGACCATATCACATCACAACATGCCCTGCAAAAACAAGTTAGACGTCCTCTACTTTGTTGTTGCAAGTTTTACGTGGCTGCTACGGGCTTAAGCAAGAACCAATCTTACCTACGCATCAAAACCACAACGATAGTTTGTCAAGTTGGTGCTGTTTTAACGTTCGCAAGGACCGGGCGTAGCCACACTCGGTTCAACTAAAGTTGGAGAAACTGACACCCGCTAGCCACCTTTGTGCAAAGCACGTCGGGAGAACCGGTCTCGCATAAGCGTACGCGTAATGTCGGTCCGGGCCACTTCGTCCAACAATACCGCCGAACCAAAGTATGACATGCTGGTAAGCAGTATGACTTATATCGCCCACAACTCACTTGTGTTCTACTTGTGCATATAACATCAACACATAAAACCTAGGCTCGGATGCCACTGTAGGGGAAAATAGTAAACGCACACGCAAGATCATGGTGATGCATAGCAACGAGGGGGGAGAGTGTGATCTACGTACCCTTGTAGACCGACAGCGGAAGCATTAGCACAACGCGGTTGATGTAGTCGTACGTCTTCACGGCCCGACCGATCAAGCACCGAAACTACAGCACCTCCGAGTTTTAGCACACGTTCAGCTCGATGACGATCCCCGGACTCCGATCCAGCAAAGTGTCGGGGAAGAGTTCCGTCAGCACGACGGCGTGGTGACGATCTTGATGTTCTACCGTCGCAGGGCTTCGCCTAAGCACCGCTACAATATTATCGAGGATTATGGTGGAAGGGGGCACCGCACACGGTTAAGAAAAACGATCACGTGGATCAACTTGTGTGTCTATGGGGTGCCCCCTGCCCTCGTATATAAAGGAGCAAGGGGGAGGAGGCCGGCCCTAGGAGGGGCGCGCCAGGGAGTAGGATTCCTACTCCTAGTTGGAGTAGGATTCCTCCTTTCCTAGTCCAGCTAGGAGAAGGGGGAAAAAGGGGGGAAGAGGGGAAGGAAGGGAGAGAGGGGCCGCGCCCCAAACCCCTTGTCCAATTCGGACTGGGCTTGGGAGGGGCGCGCGCCACCTCCTGGTCCTTTCCACTAAGGCCCATTAAGGCCCATTGCTTCTTCCTCGTATTCCCATAACTCCCCGGTACCTCCGAAAATACCCGAATCACTCGGAACCTTTCTGATGTCCGAATATAGTCATCCAATATATTGATTTTTACGTCTCGACCATTTCGAGACTCCTCGTCATGTCTCCAATCTCATCCGGGACTCCGAACTCCTTCGGTACATTAAAACTCGTAAACTCATAATATAACTGTCATCGAAACCTTAAGTGTGCGGACCCTATGGGTTCGAGAACAATGTAGACATGACCGAGACATGTCTCCAGTCAATAACCAATAGAGGAACCTGGATGCTCATATTGGCTCCCACATATTCTACGAAGATCTTTATCGGTCAGACCGCATAACAACATACGTTGTTCCCTTTGTCATCGGTATGTTACTTGCCCGAGATTCAATCGTCGGTATCTTAATACCTAGTTCAATCTCGTTACCGGCAAGTCTCTTTACTCGTTCCGTAATACATCATCTCGCAACTAACTCATTAGTTGTAATGCTTGCAAGGCTTATGTGATGTGCATTACCGAGAGGGCCCAGAGATACCTCTCCGACAATCGGAGTGACAAATCCTAATCTTGAAATACGCCAACCCAACATGTTCCTTTGGAGACACCTGTAGAGCTCCTTTATAATCACCCAGTTACGTTGTGACGTTTGGTAGCACACAAAGTGTTCCTTCGGCAAACGGGAGTTGCATAATCTCATAGTCATAGGAACATGTATAAGTCATGAAGAAAGCAATAGCAACATACTAAACGATCGAGTGCTAAGCTAACGGAATGCGTCAAGTCAATCACATCATTCTTCTAATGATGTGATCCCGTTAATCAAATAACAACTCTTTTGTTCATGGTTAGGAAACATAACCATCTTCGATTAACGAGCTAGTCAAGTAGAGGCATACTAGTGACACTCTGTTTGTCTATGTATTCACACATGTATTATGTTTCCGGTTAATAGAATTCTAGCATGAATAATAAACATTTATCATGATATAAGGAAATAAATAATAACTTTATTATTGCTTCTAGGGCATATTTCCTTCAGTCTCCCACTTGCACTAGAGTCAATAATCTAGTTCACATCGCCATGTGATTCAACACTAATAGTTCACATCACCATGTGATTAACACCCATAGTTCACATTGTCATGTGACCTATACCCAAAGGGTTTACTAGAGTCAGTAATCTAGTTCACATCATTTATGTGATTAACACCCGAAGTGTACTAAGGTGTGATCATGTTTTGCTTGCGAGATAATTTTAGTCAATGGGTCTGTCACATACAGATCCGTAGGTATTTTGCGAATTCTATGTCTACAATGCTCTGCACGGAGCTACTCTAGCTAATTGCTCCCACTTTCAATATGTATCTAGATCGAGACTTAGAGTCATCCAGATCTGTGTCAAAACTTGCATCGACGTAACTTTTTACGACGAACCTTTTTGTCACCTCCATAATTGAGAAATATTCCACTAAGGATATTTTTGATCGCTGTCCAGTGATCTACTCTTAGATCACTATTTTACTCCCTTTCTTAAGACAGTGTAGGGTATACAATAGATCTGGTACACAGCATGACATACTTTATAGAACCTGTGGCTGAGGCATAGGGAATGACTTTCATTCTCATTCTATTTTCTGCCGTGGTCGCACTTTGAGTCTTACTCAATTTCACACCTTGTAACACAGGCAAGAATTCTTTCTTTGACTGTTCCATTTTGAACTACTTCAAAATCTTGTCAAGGTATGTACTTATTGAAAAAACTTATCAAGCGTCTTGATCTATCTCTATAGATCTTGATGCTCAATATGTAAGCAGCTTCACCGAGGTTTTCTTTTAAAAAAATCCTTTAAACACTCCTTTATGATTTATAGAATAATTCTACATTATTTCCGATCAACAATATGTCATACACATATACTTATCAGAAATGCTGTAGTGCTCCCACTCACTTTCTTGTAAATACAGACTTCACCGCAAGTCTGTATAAAACTATATGATTTGATCAACTTATCGAAGCGTTTATTCCAACTCCGAGATGCTTGCACCAGTCCATAGATGGACCGCTGGAGCTTGCATATTTTGTTAGCACCTTTAGGATTGACAAAACCTTCTGGTTGTATCATATACAACTCTTCTTTAAATCCATTAAGGAATGTAGTTTTTTTTATCCATTTTCCAGATTTCATAAAATTGCGGCAATTGCTAACATGATTTGGACAGGCTTAAGCAACGCTACGATTGAGAAAATTTTATCATAGTCAACACCTTGAACTTTGTCAAAAACATTTTTCGACAAGTCAAGCTTTGTAGATAGTAACACTACTATCAACGTCCGTCTTCCTCTTGAAGATCCATTTATTTTCTATGGCTTGCCGATCATCGGGCAAATCCATCAAAGTCCATACTTTGTTCTCATACATGGATCATATCTCAGATTTCATGGCCTCAAACCATTTCGCGGAATCTGGGCTCATCATCGCTTCCTCATAGTTCGCAAGTTCATCATGGTCTAGTAACATGACTTCCAGAACAGGATTACCGTACCACTCTGGTGCGGATCTCACTCTGGTTATCCTACGAGATTCGGTAGTAACTTGAAATGAAGTTACATGATCATTATCATTAGCTTCCTCACTAATTGGTGTAGTAGTCACAGGAACAGATTTCTATGATGAACTACTTTCCAATAAGGGAGAAGGTACAATTACCTTATGAAGTTCTACTTTCCTCCCACTCACTTCTTTCGAGAGAAACTCCTTCTCTAGAAAGGATCCATTCTCAGCAACGAACATCTTGTCTTTGGATCTGTGATAGAAGGTGTACCCAACATTTTTCTTTTGGGTATCCTATGAAGACGCACGTCTCTGATTTGGGTTTGAGCTTATCAGGTTGAAACTTTTTCACATAAGCATTGCAACCTCAAACTTTAAGAAACGAGAGCTTAGGTTTCTTGTCAAACCATAGTTCATACGGTGTCGTCTCAATGGATTTAGATGGTGCCCTATTTAACGTGAATGCAGCTGTCTCTAATGCATAATCCCAAAACGATAGTGGTAGATTGGTAAGAGACATCATAGTTCGCACCATATCTAATAAAGTACGGTTATGACGTTCGGACACACCATTATGCTGTGGTGTTCCAGGTGGCGTAAGTAGTGAAACTATTTCACATTGTTTTTAACTAAAGGCCAAACTCGTAACTCAAATATTTTACTTCTGCGATCATATCGTAGAAACTTTTTATTTTTGTTACGATGATTCTCCACTTCACTCTGAAATTCTTTGAACTTTTCAAATGTTTGAGACTTGTGTTTCATCAAGTAGATATACCCATATCTGCTCAAATCATCTGTGAAGGTCAGAAAATAACGATACCCGCTGCGAGCCTCAACACTCATCGGATCACATACATCAGTATGTATTATTTCCAATAAGTCAGTTGCTCGCTCCATTGTTTCGGAGAACGGAGTCTTAGTCATCTTGCCCATAAGGCATGGTTCGCAAGCATCAAGTGATTCATAATCAAGTGATTCCAAAATCCCATCAGCATGGAGTTTCTTCATGCGCTTTACACCAATATGACCTAAACGTCAGTGCCACAAATAAGTTGCACTATCATTATTAACTTTGCATCTTTTGTCTTCAATATTATGAATATGTGTATCACTACGATCGAGATCCAATGAACCATTTTCATTGGGTGTGTAACCATATAAGGTTTTATTCATGTAAACAGAACAACAATTATTCTCTAACTTAAATGAATAACCGTATTGCAATAAACATGATCAAATCATATTCATGCTCAACGCAAACACCAAATAACACTTATTTAGGTTCAACACTAATCCCGAAAGTATAGGGAGTGTGCGATGATGATCATATCAATCTTGGAACTACTTCCAACACACATCATCACTTCACCCTTAACTAGTTTCTGTTCATTCTGCAAATCCCGTTTCGAGTTACTACTCTTAGCAACTGAACCATTATCAAATACCGAGGGGTTGCTACGAACACTAGTAAAATACACATTAATAATCTGTATATCAAATATACCTTTGTTCACTTTGCCATCCTTCTTATCCGCCAAATACTTGGGGCAGTTCCACTTCCAGTGACCAGTCCCTTTGCAGTAGAAGCACTCAGTCTCAGGCTTAGGATCAGACTTGGGCTTCTTCACTTGAGCAGCAACTTGCTTGCCGTTCTTCTTGAAGTTCCCCTTCTTCCCTTTTCCCTTTTCTTGAAACTAGTGGTCTTGTCAACCATCAACACTTGATGTTTTTCTTGATTTCTACCTTCGTCGATTTCAGCATCACGAAGATCTTGGGAGTTGTTTCCGTTATCCCTTGCATATTATAGTTCATCACGAAGTTCTACTAACTTGGTGATGGTGACTAGAGAATTCTGTCAATCACTATCTTATCTGGAAGATTAACTTCCACTTGATTCAAGCTATTGTAGTACCCAGACAATCTGAGCACATGCTCACTAGTTGAGCGATTCTCCTCCATCTTTTAGCTATAGAACTTGTTGGAGACTTCATATCTCTCAACTCGGGTATTTGCTTGAAATATTGACTTCAACTCTTGGAACATCTCATATGGTCCATGACGTTCAAAACGTCTTTGAAGTCCCGATTCTAAGCCATTAAGCATGGTGCACTAAACTATCAAGTAGTCATCATATTGAGCTAGCCAAACGTCCATAACGTCTGCATCTACTCCTGCAATAGGTCTGTCACCTGGCGGTGCATCAAGGACATAATTCTTCTGTGCAGCAATGAGGATAAACCTCAGATCACGGATCCAATCCGCATCATTGCTACTAACATCTTTCAACACAATTTTCTCTAGGAACATATCAAAATAAACACAGGGAAGCAACAACGCGAGCTATTGATCTACAACATAATTTGTAAAATACTAACAGGACTAAGTTCATGATAAATTTAAAGTTCAATTAATCATATTACTTAAGAACTCCCACTTAGAAAGACATCCCTCTAATCTTCTAAGTGATCACGTGATCCAAATCAACTAAACCATGTCCGATCATCACGTGAGATGGAGTAGTTTCAATGGTGAACATCACTATGTTGATCATATCTACTATATGATTCACGCTCGACCTTTCGGTCTCCGTGTTCCGAGGCCATATCTGTATATGCTTGGCTCGTCAAGTATAACCTGAGTATTCCGCGTGTGCAACTGTTTTGCACCCGTTGTATTTGAACGTAGAGCCTATCACACCCGATCATCATGTGGTGTCTCAGCACGAAGAACTTTCGCAACAGTGCATACTCAGGGAGAACACTTCTTGATAATTAGTGAGAGATCATCTTAAAATGCTACCGTCAATCAAAGCAAGATAAGATGCTTAAAAGATAAACATCACATGCAATCAATATAAGTGATATGATATGGCCATCATCATCTTGTGCTTGTGATCTCCATCTTCGAAGCACCGTCGTGATCACCATCGTCACCGGCGCGACACCTTGATCACCATCGTAGCATCGTTGTCGTCTCGCCAATCTTATGCTTCCACGACTATCGCTACCGCTTAGTGATAAAGTAAAGCATTACAGCGCAATTGCATTGCATACAATAAAGCGACAACCATATGGCTCCTGCCAGTTGCCGATAACTTGGTTACAAAACATGATCATCTCATACAATAAAATTTAGCATCATGTCTTGACCACATCACAACACAACATGCCCTGCAAAAACAAGTTAGACGTCCTCTACTTTGTTGTTGCAAGTTTTATGTGACTGCTACGGGCTTAAGCAAGAACCAATCTTACCTACGCATCAAAACCACAACGATAGTTTGTCAAGTTGGTGCTGTTTTAACCTTCGCAAGGACCGGGCGTAGCCACACTCGGTTCAACTAAAGTTGGAGAAACTGACACCCGCTATCCACCTTTGTGCAAAGCACGTCGGGAGAACCGGTCTCGCATAAGCATACGCGTAATGTCGGTCCGGGCCGCTTCGTCCAACAATACTGCCGAACCAAAGTATGGCATGCTGGTAAGCAGTATGACTTATATCGCCCACAACTCACTTGTGTTCTACTCGTGCATATAACATCAACACATAAAACCTAGGCTCGGATGCCACTGTAGGGGAACGTAGTAAACGCACACGCAAGATCATGGTGATGCATAGCAACGAGAGGGGAGAGTGTGATCTACATACCCTTGTAGACCGACAGCGGAAGCGTTAGCACAACGCGGTTGATGTAGTCGTACGTCTTCATGGCCGCACCTCCGAGTTTTAGCACACGTTCAGCTCGATGACGATCCCCGGACTCCGATCCAACAAAGTGTCGGGGAAGAGTTCCGTCAGCACGACGGCGTGGTGACGATCTTGATGTTCTACCGTCGCAGGGCTTCGCCTAAGCACCGCTACAATATTATCGAGAATTATGGTGGAAGGGGGCACCGCACACGGTTAAGAAAACGATCACGTGGATCAACTTGTGTGTCTATGGGGTGCCCCCTGCCCCCGTATATAAAGGAGCAAGGGGGAGGAGGCCGGCCCTAGGAGGGGCGTGCCAGGGAGTAGGATTCCTACTCCTAGTTGGAGTAGGTTTCCTCCTTTCCTAGTCCAACTAGGAGAAGGGGGAAAAGGGGGGAAGAGGGGAAGGAAGGGAGAGAGGGGCCGCGCCCCAAACCCCTTGTCCAATTCGGACTGGGCTTGGGAGGGGCGCGCGCCACCTCCTGGTCCTTTCCATTAAGGCCCATTGCTTCTTCCTCGTATTCCCGTAACTCCCCGGTACCTCCGAAAATACCCGAATCACTCGGAACCTTTCCGATCTCCGAATATAGTCGTCCAATATATCGATTTTTACGTCTTGACCATTTCGAGACTCCTCGTCATGTCCCCGATCTCATCCGGGACTCCGAACTCCTTCGGTAAATCAAAACTCATAAACTCATAATATAACTGTCATCGAAACCTTAAGCGTGCGGACCCTACGGGTTCGAGAACAATGTAGACATGACCGAGACATATCTCCGGTCAATAACCAATAGCGGAACCTGAATGCTCATATTGGCTCCCACATATTCTACAAAGATCTTTATCGGTCAGACCGCATAACAACATACGTTGTTCCCTTTGTCATCGGTATGTTACTTGCCCGAGATTCAATCGTCGGTATCTTAATACCTAGTTCAATCTCGTTACCGGCAAGTCTCTTTACTCGTTTCGTAATACATCATCTCGCAACTAACTCATTAGTTGCAATGCTTGCAAGGCTTATGTGATGTGCATTACCGAGAGGGCCCAGAGATACCTCTCCGACAATCGGAGTGACAAATCCTAATCTCGAAATACGCCAACCCAACATGTTCCTTTGGAGACACCTGTAGAGCTCCTTTATAATCACCCAGTTACGTTGTGACGTTTGGTAGCACACAAAGTGTTCCTCCGGCAAATGGGAGTTGCATAATCTCATAGTCATAGGAACATGTATAAGTCATGAAGAAAGCAATAGCAACATACTAAACAATCGAGTGCTAAGCTAACGGAATGGGTCAAGTCAATCACATCATTCTTCTAATGATGTGATCCCGTTAATCAAATAATAACTCTTTTGTTCATGGTTAGGAAACATAACCATCTTCGATTAACGAGCTGGTCAAGTAGAGGCATACTAGTGACACTTTGTTTGTCTATGTATTCACACATGTATTATGTTTCCGGTTAATACAATTCTAGCATGAATAATAAACATTTATCATGAAATAAGAAAATAAATAATAACTTTATTATTGCTTCTAGGGCATATTTCCTTCAAATACCCCTCTGATTATGAACATGAATATGCTTTTTGAGTAGTTACATTTGTTCTTGAGGACATGAGAGAAGTCTTGCTATAAGTAGTCATGTGAATTTGCTATTCGTTCGATATTTTAATGAGATGTATGTTGTCATCCCTCCAGTGGGTGTCATGTGAACGTCGACTACATGACACTTCACCATTGTTTGGACCTAGAGAGAGGCATTGGGAAGTAATAAGTAGATGATGGGTTGCTAGAGTGACAGAAGTTTAAACCCTAGTTTATGTGTTGCTTCGTAAGGGGCTGATTTGGATCCATATGTTTCATGCTATGGTTAGGTTTACCTTAATACTTCTGTTGTAGTTGCGGATGCTTGCAATGGGGGTTAATCATAAGTGGGATGCTTGTCCAACTAAGGACAGTACCCAAGCACCGGACCACCCACATATCAAATTATCGAAGTACCGAACGCGATTCATATGAACGTGATGAAAACTAGCTTGACGATAATTTCCATGTGTCCTCGGGAGCGTTTTCCTTCATATAAGAGTTTGTCCAGGCTTGTCCTTTGCTACAAAAAGGATTGGGCCATCTTGATGCACCTTATTTACTTTTATTACTTGCTACTCGTTACAAATTACCTTATCACAAAACTATCTGTTACCGATAATTTCAGTGCTTGCAGAGAATACCTTACTGAAAACTGCTTATCATTTCCTTGTGCTCCTCGTTGGGCTCGACACTCTTACTTATCGAAAAAGCTACGATAGATCCCCTACACTTGTGGGTCATCATGTCTTTACTTATTCCTTAATACGATATCCGATGACTAGCTCAATAGTCACATTTCTTGCAAGCTCTTTAAGATGTTGTATTACTGAGAGGGCCCAAAGATATCTCCCCGTCATACGGAGTGACAAATCCCAGTCTTGATCCATGCCAACCCAACAAATACCTTTGGAGATACCTGTAGAGCACCTTTATGATCACCGAGTTATGAAGTGACATTTGGATACACACTAAGTATTCCTCCGGTGTCAAGGAGTTACACGATTTCATGGTTTAAGGAACAGATACTTGACATGAAGAAAGCTATAGCAAATAAACTAAACGATCTGATGCTAAGCTTACGGTTGGGTCTTGTCCATCACATCATTCTCCTGATGATATGATCCCGATATCAAATGACAATTCATGTCTATGGTTAGGAAACCTTAACCATCTTTGATCAACGAGCTAGTGTAGTAGAGGCTCACTAGGGACACTGTGTTGTTTATGCATTCACACATGTATTTAAGTTTCCGGTCAATACAATTCTAGCTTGAATAATAAACATTTATCATGAACAAGGAAATATGATAATAACCAATTTATTATTGCCTCTAGGGCATATTTCCAACAATAAAAAGATTAATAATTTCCCTTGAACAATAAATATTCTAACTTGTCTATGACAACCCCCTGATATAATCCATAGCATCATCAAAATAAGCACATTATGTAATAAAAATAGAATCTGTCTGAAAAAACATAATCATTATAGTAGAAAAAAATCATGTTTGCACACAAGAACAGAGAAGATAACTATTGGGTTGTCTCCCAACAAGCTCTTTCTTTATAGCTATTAAGATAGGCTTTGAGATTTCAATGATGCGCACATTAAAGACAAGAATTGAAGCACAAAGAGAGCATCATAAACATGTGACAAACACATTTAAGTCTAACAAATTATTAAGAAAAGAAATATTTAGCATATGTAAGGAAGAAGAACAAAACATTGGCAATATCAACATAACGAGAGGTAGTTTGGTAACAAGGAAATTTTCATAGCTATACCTCTCTCTCTCAAAATAATTACATGTAGGATCATAATAAATTAAACAATATAGATATCATATAAAATATTCTCTTCGTGATCCACATGCATGCAAGTTTTATAATCTTCCAAGATAGTGGAATTAACATCAACTAAAGTGATGACCTCTCCAAACCCACTTTTAAGAGTATTGTGAATTTTATCATCAATAATAGATTCATTATGAGGCTCATAATTCTCAAGATCATAAGGAACATCATGATAATCATCCCAATCATGATCATTAGCACAATTGACTTTAACAACAATGCAATCATGCTTTTCATTCAATAAATGTATATCAATAGCATTTCCTTTTTATCACTTCTTGATTAGTAGCTATTGGTTTACAATAAGCATCAAGTTTGAAAATAATAGCAAGTGGATGAGGATCCATATGTCTTTATTTTTATTTTATTGAGTCAACATGATTATTGCAAGCAAATAAGGTGTGTGTGTGTGTGTGCAGGTACCTTTCGGTTGTTTGATGAACTCTCCCCACCAATGACGCCAAAAATTCTTCTGCTACTCGCGATTAGCGTTGAGATTTCCTAAGAGGAAGGGTGAAGTAGAACGGTAACAGAAAGTATTTCCCTCAGTTAAGAACAAAGGTTGATTGAACTAATAGGACATCCACGCAAATGACCTTTAGCAGTACCTACACACACAAGAGTAAATACTTGCACCCAACGTGGGCGAGAGGATTTTTAGTCCCCTTGTACTTGTTAATTGCAATGGTCAAATCCGATAGTGGGAGATATATAAATTCCAAAACTAAATGAAAGTAAATAAATCACAGTAAGGAAATTAGAGTTTTAGTAATATGATTTAGATGGACCCGAGGGCCATAGCTTTCACTAGAGGCATCTCTCTCAAGAACATAGCAAACAGTGGGTACACTAATTATTGTTGGGCAATTGATAGAAAATCGCATAACTATGATGTTATTCATGGCATGATTAGTACATAAGCATTACGTCTGTGACAAGTAGACTGTTAAACTTACTAACTCCTACTACTATTCACTGGTATAGCGAGGTGCTATACAAACGGTTTTTAACCCCTTTCTGCGAAAGCATTTGGAACCGTCGCCAAGTGAGTGACTGCGATAGGGGGGTCATTCCCACACGACCCAAAAACTGTTGGGGATAGGGAGCCATGATGCATACAGTTGTCCATATAAAATTGTTTCTGATATCTCGAATATCCCAAACGCTCCATCCTTGCAACTCATTTGTGCTCGTATTGCCATCGCAGTCGGTATTCTGTGGTGCTACGTTTACAATGTGCGGCCCATCACAAATTGTTCATGATTATAGAACGTGTATCATAAGTAGACAATCACACACACTTTTCTGAACTGTATGCGATAACTAATTAAGAAGATTAGCTAATCATCGTACGAATGTGGGATAAGATTACGAAATGTCGGACCGTCGTAACATCATCGTACATGACAACTATCGCACACGCTATTCTGTGGTGCAACATTTGCGATGCGTACCACATCAGAAACAGTGCATGGTTACAAATCGTGTATGATAAGGCAACTATCACAAATGTTTAGTTTGCACGCACCCTTTGTGATATTGTCTGACATCGCACACGCTTTGCAAACGGCAACTGTGTGCATGCTCGCACACGTTTCCTCTCTGTGAACCGTGTTGGATTATGGTGTATATCACAAACATTTGTGTTTTACCAACCATGTGCGCCGTAATGACCTGCAGAGCATAATTTCATCGTAATTTAATTGTTGTTATTTCAAATTGTACCGGATTTGAATTTGAAAGTATGTTATAGCTTTATTCATATCCATCAGGTTCAAACAACCAATGCATTGTTTGATTCATAGGTACATATGTTCAAGATTTACATAACCACCAAATAAAGAATGATGAACCATAGTTGTTTACTTGTACTATTAAAGACGATAAAGAAAGAGGCGAAATACATTATGGTTGCTGAAAAAGGTGAAGCGGAGTGCCCATACTGTGCCCTCCTCCACGCAGAAGGCACGCACGACTCTAGTCCACCCCCCTGTGATGGTCGACCGGCCATCCTTCACTGTCTTCATGAACACATCTAGATAATGATCGTGTTCTGGTAGAAACATTTTAACCTTTGCATGCCCACCAATCATGTAGTTTGAGAGGTAACCTTGAGTAAACTGCTTTGGGAACCACTGCAAAAGAAAAATATTCAAACATTGTCATCTAACGCAACTCATTATGGGCAGTAAAAAGAAGGCTGTGAAGTTCTTACTTACCATCATGCAGTTCGCTGTTGTCTTGGATAAAGTGTAAACAAATAGTTTAATTGCCAAATTTTGACCCATTTTACTAACAATCTTTATCAGCTTCCTCACTTGATGCCGGTTCATCAATATCTCATTGTCCCATACGCAGAAAGGCTCGAAGCGCGGATCTTTACCAATGACATATGTACCTAAAAGCACCAAGTTAATATTAGAAGCTAAACAACAATTGCACAATGTTGTAGTACAACACTCTTTTATAATATCTTATAATATCCAATATACTCACATATTAGATGAACTAACATCTTATATTATGGGCTAGAGGGAGTTTATTGCATTTTTACAAATTATCGGCTGATTAGCTGCTGCTGTATCCATGGGTTAGAGTTAATTTGAGATAGTTTGGGCTCAAATAGCCCTAAAGTATATTCAAACATGAGGGCTAGTTTGAGCTAGTTGCATCTAACCCACCCAAAAAACTATCCCACCCAAGAGGTGCTAATTGGAGCTAGTTCTCCTTGTGCATTTATTGTCAATCTAACCCTGCCATCCAAACACCTCTTTGGCTAGAGTTAGTTCAGGGTTAGTCATGAGCTAGAAACTAACTCTAACCTCTAGCTAAGTTAGAGTATCCAAACAGGGATGTGTTGTTATTGTTGTTGTTGTTGTTGTTGCTGCTGCTGCTGCTGCTCTTCTATGTATATCTAGACATCATCAGAAAATTTAGGTAACACTCTTCCTTATTGCTATGTAGCCTAGGATTGCAACTTGCTTTGTAGCCTCAGATATATTACATATGGCCCTAGTTAACCTAACAATAAATGGGTTACAGATATATGCAATTAAAAGTCCAATTCATTGATTAGTCCCTTATCGGCCCCCGGCCTACATGGTACCAGCTACCGATATCCTGAACAGTGAGTATATATAAGCCATGGGATGAAACTAACCTCGATGGAAAACATCAATCGTTCCCAAAATTGTCATGTGTAAGTACATCGAGAGGCATGTTAAGCACAACAGGCTAAACATCAACCAAATATATCCATGGTAGACAAAATAATCTCCAAAAGATAGTTTCAGTGTGCAGGTTTAAGCAATCTAGTAAAGCAAAACAAGTGGAAAGGTGTGTTAACTGCAACAGGCCTAACATTTAATAACAAGCAAAGATAGTCATTCAAACTGGTATTGTGCTGGTTGTTTGACACAAGAAATAAAAAAAAATAACGTAGGCTATTGCATTATTATCTCTCTACGTTTCAGGGGAAATAAAACATTGCGGGCATGCCAGTGTACTAAGTACACAAATAAACATAGGGAAACATGCATTTTATTAATCTCTCATCGAAGAAACAAAATTACAAGTTCCCTTTACATATGCACTCCGTGGCCTACTAGCGCGGCCAGCCTAACTGTAACGATTGCGGTCTCTGGTTCCCGGGGCCTCGGAAGGCTCCCGGTTAATTACACATGTGGGCTACTCCACGGGATACCTCTGATTAAGCCGTGTGGTCGTCTTCGTCGTCTTTGCTTTGCGTTTTCCATGCATGATGATACTAGTGTGTGGGTAGCGGCAGAGCCCGTGTCCTTGCCGGTACATGCACCGCTCAAAACATGTCTTTGTGCTAGCCACGTCTTCCCTCGCCGTCACGCCTCGTCGGTCTTGGCGGCAATGATGTAGTTGGGGTTGAATTTGCATGGGTCCTGCTCGGCTTGGAGTTCTAGACGACCTAGCGGACTCGTCGGGGTATGCAAGGGGTATGCCTCGCGGGAGTAAATTGTTTAGGAGACCGGCGTCGGTGTAAAACCGTCGCACGCTCACATCGGCATGACCGGTGTGGTTAGCGCCTCATCCCGGCTAGACGCCGAGTTTACGACGGTCCGCCAAGACAAGGGCGCCGCCTCACAGGACCGTGGAAAGGTGGTGTCGCGGAGACCGTGTCGCCTTGGTTGGTGCTACGCCAAAGGGTGACCTGAACGCCGGCGACGCCATGGACCTGTACGTCGAGACCTGTACGCTAAGAATCTACCTGCCGTGATAAGTGCGCCTCACTTGATTGAACGCCAAGTTTATGACAGTTCGCTATATCCGAGGGCACCACCTGGCGAACTTGTGGATAGATGATCAAAGTGGTTGCGGCGCCTTGTATCAGTTGGACCCCGTATTGGTTGGTCTGCTAGGACAAGGGCGCCCCCCTACAGGGTCGACGAAAGGTGGCCGCATCACCTTGGGTGGGTGCAACACCAAAAGGGGTGACATGTACGCCGGCGACCGATGGACCTGTAGACTGGACCCTTTTCGCCAAAGATCTGTGCGTCGTGACCTGTGCACCGTGATTGGAACATCACAGACCTGTGCATCAGAGACATGTTCGCCATGACCTGTGCGTCGCGACCTGTTCGTCGGGGGGATGTAGGCCGCCGTGGTAGAGCACCGGGGCCAACGGTTGGGCTGCGTCGTTGGTGAACTCCGACTGCTCCGTGCCGTCTCCTCCGGTAAGCAAGACCAATGACCTGTTCGCCGCGATCGGGACGCCAAGGACTTGTGCACCGGAGAGACTTGTTCGCCATGGACTTGACTCGGGCTACATCGCCATGAGCTCCGGTTCCGCCACGCCGTCTCCTCCTGGAAGCATGGTGCAAAACCTGTACGCCGGCGTCCCGTTCACCATGGACCTGTTCGTCGTGGTCATGTGCGCTTACATCATAGACCTGCAAAGGAGCTAGAGGCTGGACTATGTTGTTGGCAAGCTCCGGTTGCTCCCGAGTTATCTCCACTAGGCGCGCCATCCACTGCCTCCGTTGCACTTGGTAGAAGCGCGTCGTCCGCTGCCATCTCTCTTCGATGTGTTGTCCACCACCTCCACACCTGTACATAAAAAAGAAGAAAAGGATGGGCTGCTTCCTCCTCGTCCATACACGTGTGTGCGAGGGCGCCGCCGCGCTCCCCTGGTTTGCACCACTAGGCGCGTCGTCTTTTTCTTGAAGCAGCCACCAAGGGCGACTCTCCTTCGTGCGTGAGGTCCTTGGATGGATGTTCATCACCTGATAGATAAAATACACAATAAAAAATAAAATAAGTCAGTGAGGCTTGATCAGCTCCCGTTTCTTTATCTCCTCTTTGCGCACGCGTCGGCGCCGACGCGTCCTGTGACCTCCTCTACGCTGCCTCCAGGGGCGCGTCACTCAGTGGGTTTCGCCGGCTTCCTTCTCAGTGTTGGGGTGTATACGATATTGCCAGGAGCAACCTGTAAAAGACAAGAATAGAAGGAGGGAGCCAAGCTGTCACGGCCACCATGCGTCCGCTGCCCTTCATCGGCTTGTTTTGGCTGCCGCGTCACCGCTGTGCTTCCTCGCACGTGCTGTGAGGTTACCGTCGCTGCGCCCCGTTGGCGCACGCGCCGCCGCCACGGACGCGTTTCTTCTCCTGATGTTTGTGCATATGTGAGGTCTTGCTGCCTTACTGGGTTTCCTCTACTAGGCGCGTCGTCTTCTTTTGACGCAGCCGCAAAGGGCGCATCTCCTTCGTGTGTGAGGTTCTCCTGGCCTCCCGTCTTTTCTCCCCTGGTGCGCGCCTCGTCTCCGTCGGCTACCTCGCACGCCCTTTGCCTGCGTTGCCTTCGCTAGCCTTATATAGCCAGCCCGTGGAGTTGCATGTATGGCAACCGGAGCACAGCCGCCGATTCCTTTCCTTGTAATAATTCTTCTTGACGCCCAAGTCTGTACAAAGAAACGGAAAGCCAATCTCGTACATACCTTAGATGGTTGTCGATTGGCCAGTTCCTTTCCTTTTTCTTCTATATCAACCTTCTTGAAGCACACGGGTAGCTGCAGGTGGCCGATTCCTTTGTGATTTTGCCGCAAGAAACGTGTTAGCTTTCTTTCTCACGTAGGTATTCCAGTTCAAATCCATTGATCCATCCATCGTGCTGGCCTGCTAGGTATTGTGGGTTTTTGGAGACGCTCATCGGCCGGCCGTGGATACCCGAATATGTACATATACGACGTATACATACATGGGGTATTCGGGTATGTACGCGTGCGAGCTTGCCGGTACAGAAGCATTTTAATACTATTTGTACGTGCCCAGGTTACATGCATGACATGTTAGACTTGGCTTTGAACGCATGCAATATGGAAATACTAGTGCCTGGTTTCATTGCAATGCATATACACATCTGGCCATGACCATCTGGACGTGCAAAATTTTGCCATGCACACGTACAGAGCTAAATTTAAACAAAAATCATTTAGCATGTCTGCAGTACTAGCGCTTATGGGCATATGTGTGTACATGCTCCGGGTCAATTCTGCCTCCATATATAGCCTGTAGTAAAAACTCAAAAATATATATTTAATGCAACAGTGCACAAAAACTCGTCGAACACTGGTCTAAGTACATTTGTTATTATTAAATAAAAATGCAAAGGCGTGTTAACTACAAGATGCAGCAACCAAATGTAGTCATTCATAGTGGTATTGATGAAATTGAATTGCACAGTTCATACTTGCACATATAGAACATCACGTTGTGAATAACTGGAATAAACAAGGTATACTATGAACAACCAAACATAGCATGTGAAACTGGACATATGCTAACTACAAACAACCGAACAACCAAAAAACTTTAAAAGAGGCATATGCTAGCTATAACAGGCTTAACAGCAAACAGATTTTTTTTAGAACCGGGCTTTACCCCTTTCCATTGCATAGAACGGAAATACAACCAGTTCCAACAGAAAAGTCGAGAGAAGGGAAAGAGGTAGAGCGAGTTCCATCACTACTAGGAAACCCACCACACTCGCTCGTAATCGAAACGAGTGTTATGGGGTGAAAACCTGAGTAGCACAAATTAAGTCTAGCCTATTACACTTTTTAGAAGATCAATCTAGAATAACCACAGTATCATGCCAGCCGAAGAGAACCAACTCCTCCGGGCAGAAGCAAAAGAAAGCAGACGCCTGTCTATGGCAGCCATCTCCTCATCGAGAGCGTCACGAAGCATCAGGCACCTTGGATCGGTTGCTTGGCAGCATCACACATCTTCATCAGCTGCATTGTACTCGTCCTGATCATCTCTGCTCTTGTACGTAACTCCCTGGCGGCGTCTCCTTGTTGTAAACCTATCCAGTAAACTGGAAAAGAGCACAGAGAAAACACAATCTCAAAAGGTGTCTTGATTTGTTTCTTTTCAAAAGTAGCCCGATTATCCGCCAACCAGATGGCCCAGCAAGTGGTTGCTAAGCCCAGCGTGTAGAATGTTTTCTTCCCAGGAAGAAACTTGTGACACCAAACGAAATATTGCCAATAATTCCTTGAACATTTGTGAGTGCCTAAAACCACCCCAATAGATCGCCATACTACCCTGGCCACTGGACAAGTAAAGAAGAGATGCTGGGTTGTTTCCACCTCCTTGCAAAAAGGGCAGCAAGGCTACCCTGGCCATTTTCTTTTTTTCATCACTTGCATGGTAAGTACTGCGTCTTGCGATAGCCGCCACGAAAGATTTTTTATCTTAAGAGGGATTTTAGATTTCCATATTTACTTGTAGTGGCATCCACTAAGGGGTTTTTCTAGCATCTTGTAAACTGATTTAGTGGTGAACTTGCCATTCTGGTTTAGACCCCAAAAAAATCGATCACTCTTCTCATTTAAAGGGATACTTTTAACTACAGCACGTAGGTCTTCCCACTGTTTAGACGGTTCAGGGGTAAGCCTACGTCTGAAGACAGAGGTGTTGTTAAGCTCATGTTTTTTGTCCATGGTGCTTTCTGGATGCTTACAAATCTCAAACAACCGTGGGTAATGAAGGAAATATGCCCTAGAGGCAATAATAAAGTTATTATTGATTTCCTTATTTCATGATAAATGTTTATTATTCATGCTAGAATTGTATTAACCGGAAACATAATACATGTGTGAATACATAGACAAACAGAGTGTCACTAGTATGCCTCTACTTGACTAGCTCGTTAATCAAAAATGGTTATGTTTCCTAACCATAGACAAAGGGTTGTTATTTGATTAACGGGATCACATCATTAGGAGAATGATGTGATTGACTTGACCCATTCCGTTAGCTTAGCACTCAATCGTTTAGTATGTTGCTATTGCTTTCTTCATGACTTATATATGTTCCTATGACTATGAGATTATGCAACTCCTTTTTACCGGAGGAACACTTTGTGTGCTACCAAACGTCACAACGTAACTGGGTGATTATAAAGGAGCTCTACAGGTGTCTCCAAAGGTACATGTTGGGTTGGCGTATTTCGAGATTAGGATTTGTCACTCCGATTGTCGGAGAGGTATCTCTGGGCCCTCTCGGTAATACACATCACCTAAGCCTTGCAAGCAATGCAACTAAATGAGTTAGTTGCGAGATGATGTATTACGGAACGAGTAAAGAGACTTGTCGGTAACGAGATTGAACTAGGTATTGATATACCGACGATCGAATCTCGGGCAAGTAACATACCGATGACAAAGGGAACAACGTATGTTGTTATGCGGTCTGACCGATAAAGATCTTCATAGAATATGTGGGAGCCAATATGAGCATCCAGGTTCCGCTATTGGTTATTGACCGGAGACATGTCTCGGTCATGTCTACATTGTTCACGAACCCGTAGGGCCCGCACGCTTAAGGTTTCGATGACAGTTATATTATGAGTTTATGAGTTTTGATGTACCGAAGTTGGTTCGGAGTCCCGGATATGATCACGGACATAACGAGGAGTCTCGAAATGGTCGAGACATAAAGATTGATATATTGGACGGCTATATTCGGACACCGGAAGTGTTCCGAGGAAGTTTTGGATAAAACCAGAGTACCGGGGGGTTACCGGAACCCCCCGGGGGGTTAATGGGCCTCATGGGCCTAAAGTGGAGAAGAGGAGGGGCTGCCGGGGCAGGCCGCGCGCCCCCTCTCCCCCTAGTCCGAATTGGACAAGGAGGGAGGGGCGGCGCCCCCCCCCTTTCCTTCCTCTCCACTCTTCCTTCCTTCCCCCTCTCCTACTTGGACAAGGAAAGGGAGGGGAGTCCTACTCCCGGTAGGAGTAAGACTCCTCCTGCGCGCCTCCTACTAGGGCCGGCCGCACCCCCCTTGGCTCCTTTATATACGGAGGCAGGGGCACCCCTAGACACACAAGTTGATCCATGTAATCGTTTTCTTAGCCATGTGCGGTGCCCCCTTCCACCATAATCCTCGATAATATTGTAGCGGTGATTAGGCGAAGACCTGCGACGGTAGAACATCAAGATCGTCACCACGCCGTCGTGCTGACGGAACTCTTCCCTGACACTTTGCTAGATCGGAGTCCGGGGATCGTCATCGAGCTGAACTTGTGCTAAAACTCGGAGGTGCCGTAGTTTCGGTGCTTGATCAGTCGGGCCGTGAAGATGTATGACTACATCAACCGCGTTGTGCTAACGCTTCCGCTGTCGATCTACAAGGGTACGTAGATCACACTCTCCCCTCTCGTTGCTATGCATCACCATGATCTTGTGTGTGCGTAGGAATTTTTTTGAAATTACTACGTTCCCCAACAGTGGCATCCGAGCCTAGGTTTTATGTGTTGATGTTATATGCAGGAGTAGAACACAAGTGAGTTGTGGGCGATATAAGTCATACTGCTTACTAGCATGTCATACTTTGGTTCGGCGGTATTGTTGTACGAAGCGGCCCGGACTGACATTACGCGTACGCTTACGCAAGACCGGTTCTCCCGACGTGCTTTGCACAAAGCTGGCTAGCGGGTGTCAGTTTCTCCAACTTTAGTTGAACCGAGTGTGGCTACGCCCGGTCCTTGCGAAGGTTAAAACAACACCAATTTGACAAACTATCGTTGTGGTTTTGATGCGTAGGTAAGATTGGTTCTTGCTTAAGCCCGTAGCAGCCACGTAAAACTTGCAATAACAAAGTAGAGGACGTCTAACTTGTTTTTGCAGGGGATGTTGTGATGTGATATGGTCAAGACATGATACTAAATTTTATTGTATGAGATGATCATGTTTCGTAACCGAGTTATCGGCAACTGGCAGGAGCCATATGGTTGTCGCTTTATTGTATGCAATGCAACTGCACTGTAATGCTTTACTTTATCACTAAGCGGTAGCGATAGTCGTGGAAGCATAAGATTGGCGAGACGACAATGATGCTACGATGGTGATCAAGGTGTCTCGCCGGTGACGATGGTGATCATGACGGTACTCCGGAGATGGAGATCACAAGTACAAGAAGATGATGGCCATATCATATCACTTATATTGATTGCATGTGATGTTTATCTTTTATGCATCTTATCTTGCTTTGATTGACGGTAGCATTATAAGATGATCTCTCACTAAATTTCAAGATAAAAGTGTTCTCCCTGAGTATGCACCGTTGCCAAAGTTCGTCGTGCCCAGACACCACGTGATGATCGGGTGTGATAAGCTCTACGTCCATCTACAACGGGTGCAAGCCAGTTTTGCACACGCGGAATACTCAGGTTAAACTTGACGAGCCTAGCATATGCAGATATGGCCTCGAAACACTGAGACCGAAAGGTCGAGCATGAATCATATAGTAGATATGATCAACATAGCGATGTTCACCATTGAAAACTACTCCATTTCACGTGATGATCGGTTATGGTTTAGTTGATTTGGATCACGTAATCACTTAGAAGATTAGAGGGATGTCTTTCTAAGTGGGAGTTCTTAAGTAATATGATTAATTGAACTTAAATTTATCATGAACTTAGTACCTGATAGTATCTTGCTTGTTTATGTTTGATTGTAGATAGATGGCCCATGTTGTTGTTCCGTTGAATTTTAATGCGTTCCTTGAGAAAGCAAAGTTGAAAGATGATGGTAGCAATTACACGGACTGGGTCCGTAACTTGAGGATGATCTTCATTGCTGCACAGAAGAATTACGTCCTAGAAGCACCGCTGGGTGCCAGGCCTGCTGCTGGAGCAACACCAGATGTTATGAACGTCTGGCAGAGCAAAGCTGATGACTACTCGATAGTTCAGTGTGCCATGCTTTACGGCTTAGAAGAGGGACTTCAACGACGTTTTGAACGTCATGGAGCATATGAGATGTTCCAGTAGTTGAAGTTAATATTTCAAGCAAATGCCCGGATTGAGAGATATGAAGTCTCCAATAAGTTCTATAGCTGCAAGATGGAGGAGAACAGTTCTGTCAGTGAGCATATACTCAAAATGTCTGGGTATAATAATCACTTGATTCAATTGGGAGTTAATCTTCCAGATGATTGCGTCATTGACAGAATTCTCCAATCACTGCCACCTAGCTACAAGAGCTTCGTGATGAACTATAATATGCAAGGGATGAATAAGACTATTCCCGAGCTCTTCGCAATGCTAAAAGCTGCGGAGGTAGAAATCAAAAAGGAGCATCAAGTGTTGATGGTCAACAAGACCACTGGTTTCAAGAAAAAGGGCAAAGGGAAGAAGAAGGGGAACTTCAAAAGGAATAGCAAGCAAGTTGCTGCTCAAAAGAAGAAACCCAAATCTGGACCTAAGCCTGAAACTGAGTGCTTCTACTGCAAGCAGACTGGTCACTGGAAACGGAACTGCCTGAAGTATTTGGCGGATAAGAAGGATGGCAAGGTGAACAAAGGTATATGTGATATACATGTTATTGATGTGTACCTTACTAGAGCTCGAAGTAGCACCTGGGTATTTGATACTGGTTCTGTTGCTAATATTTGCAACTCGAAACAGGGACTACGGATTAAGCGAACACTGGCGAAGGACGATGTGATGATGCGCGTGGGAAATGGTTCCAAAGTCGATGTGATCGCGATCGGCACGCTACCTCTACATCTACCATCGGGATTAGTATTAGACCTAAATAATTGTTATTTCGTGCCAGCGTTGAGCATGAACATTATATCTGGATCTTGTTTGATGCGAGACGGTTATTCATTTAAATTAGAGAATAATGGTTGTTCTATTTATATGAGTAATATCTTTTATGGTCATGCACCCTTGAAGAATGGTCTATTTTTGATGAATCTCGATAGTAGTGATACACATATTCATAATGTTGAAGCCAAAAGATGCAGAGTTGATAATGATAGTGCAACTTATTTGTGGCACTGCCGTTTAGGTCATATCAGTGTAAAACGCACGAAGAAACTCCATACTGATGGACTTTTGGAACCACTTGATTATGAATCACTTGGTACTTGCGAACCGTGCCTCATGGGCAAGATGACTAAAACACCGTTCTCCGGTACTATGGAGAGAGCAACAGATTTGTTGGAAATCATACATACAAATGTATGTGGTCCAATGAATGTTGAAGCTCGTGGCGGATATCATTATTTTCTCACCTTCACAGATGATTTAAGAAGATATGGGTATATCTACTTAATGAAACATAAGTCTGAAACATTTGAAAAGTTCAAAGAATTTCAGAGTGAAGTTGAAAATCATCGTAACAAGAAAATAAAGTTTCTACGATCTGATCGTGGAGGAGAATTTTTGAGTTACGAGTTTGGTCTACATTTGAAACAATGCGGAATAGTTCCGCAACTCACGCCACCTGGAACACCACAGCGTAATGGTGTGTCCGAACGTCGTAATCGTACTTTACTTGATATGGTGCGATCTATGATGTCTCTTACAGATTTACCGCTATCGTTTTGGGGTTATGCTCTAGAGACAGCCACATTCACGTTAAATAGGGCACCATCAAAATCCGTTGAGACGACGCCTTATGAACTGTGGTTTGGCAAGAAACCAAAGTTGTCATTTCTAAAAGTTTGGGGCTGCGATGCTTATGTGAAGAAACTTCAACCTGATAAGCTCGAACCCAAATCAGAGAAATGTGTCTTCATAGGATACCCAAAAGAGACTGTTGGGTACACCTTCTATCACAGATCCGAAGGCAAGACATTTGTCACTAAGAATGGATCCTTTCTGGAGAAGGAGTTTCTCTCGAAAGAAGTGAGTGGGAGGAAAGTAGAACTTGATGAGGTAGCTGTACCTGCTCCCTTATTGGAAAGTAGTACATCGCAGAAACAGGTTTCTGTGACACCTACACCAATTAGTGAGGAAGCTAATGATAATGATCATGAAACTTCAGAACAAGTTACTACTGAACCTCGTAGATCAACCAGAGTAAGATCCGCACCAGAGTGGTACGGTAATCCTGTTCTGGAAGTCATGCTACTAGATCATGATGAACCTACGAACTATGAAGAAGCGATGGTGAGCCCAGATTCCGCAAAAATGGCTCGAAGCCATGAAATCTGAGATGGGATCCATGTATGAAAACAAAGTATGGACTTTGATTGACTTGCCCAATGATCGGCAAGCAATTGATAATAAATGGATCTTCAAGAAGAAGACTGGCGCTGACGGTAATGTTACTATCTACAAAGCTCGACTTGTTGCAAAAGGTTTTCGACAAGTTCAAGGGATTGACTATGATGAGACCTTCTCACCCGTAGCGATGCTTAAGTCTGTCCGAATCATGTTAGCAATTGCCGCATTTTATGATTATGAAATTTGGCAGATGGATGTCAAAACTGCATTCCTGAATGGATTTCTGGAAAAAGAGTTATATATGATGCAGCCGGAAGGTTTTGTCGATCCAAAGGGAGCTAACAAAGTGTGCAAGCTCCAGCGATCCATTTATGGACTGGTGCAAGCCTCTCGGAGTTGGAATAAACACTTTGATAGTGTGATCAAAGCATTTGGTTTTGTGCAGACTTTTGGAGAAGCCTGTATTTACAAGAAAGTGAGTGGGAGCTCTGTAGCATTTCTGATATTATATGTAGATGACATATTACTAATCGGAAATGATATAGAATTTCTGGATAGCATAAAGGGATACTTGAATAAGAGTTTTTCAATGAAAGACCTCGGTGAAGCTGCTTACATATTAGGCATTAAGATCTATAGAGATAGATCAAGACGCTTAATTGGACTTTCACAAAGCACATACCTTGTCAAAGTTTTGAAAAAGTTTAAAATGGATCAAGCAAAGAAAGGATTCTTGCCTGTGTTACAAGGTGTGAAATTGAGTAAGACTCAATGCCCGACCAATGCAGAAGATAGAGAGAAAATGAAAGGTGTTCCCTATGCTTCAGCCATAGGCTCTATCATGTATGCAATGCTGTGTACCAGACCTGATGTGTGTCTTGCTATAAGTCTAGTAGGGAGGTACCAAAGTAATCCAGGAGTGGATCACTGGACAGTGGTCAAGAACATCCTGAAATACCTGAAAAGGACTAAGGATATGTTTCTCATATATGGAGGTGAAAAAGAGCTCATCGTAAATGGTTACGTTGATGCAAGCTTTGACAGTGATCCGGACGATTCTAAATCGCAAACCGGATACATATTTACATTAAACGGTGGAGCTGTCAGTTGGTGCAGTTCTAAACAAAGCGTTGTGGCGGGATCTACATGTGAAGCGGAGTACATAGCTGCTTCGGAAGCAGCAAACGAAGGAGTCTGGATGAAGGAGTTCATATCCGATCTAGGTGTCATACCTAGTGCATCGGGTCCAATGAAAATCTTTTGTGACAATACTGGTGCAATTGCCTTGGCAAAGGAATCCAGATTTCACAAGAGAACTGTAACGCGCCGAGACCGATGTGCCAGGTGTCGTCCAGTTATTCGCTGTTGTTGTCTTGTCATTGCTTGCGTGTCATGCATTGCATATCATGTCATCATGTGCATTTCATTTGCATACGTGTTCGTCTCATGCATCCGAGCATTTTCCCCGTTGTCCGTTTTGCATTTCGGTGCTCCGTTCTCCTCCGGTGGTCATTTCTACCTTATTCTCGTGTGTGTGGATTAAACATTTCTGGATTGGACCGAGACTTGTCATGCGGCCTTGGTTTACTACCGGTAGACCGCCTGTCAAGTTTCGTACCATTTGGACTTCGTTTGATACTCCAACGGTTAACCGAGGGACCGAAAAGGCCTCGTGTGTGTTGCAGCCCAACACCCCTCCAATTTGGCCCAAAACCCACCTAAACCTGCTCCATCATCTAGACGTTCGATCACGATCGCGTGGCTGAAAACCGCACCTCATTTGGACTCTCCTAGCTCCTCCTATGCCTATAAATAGGTCCTCCCCCGAAATCCTCGCGCAAACCCTAGCCCCCTCTCTCCCCTCACCCGCCGGACATCTTCCCGCCGACGGACATTGTCCGCCCGCCGTGTCCGCCGCCACGTGGCAGCCGCCCATACGCCGCGCGCCTCGCCCCACTTCGCCGGCCCGGGAGGCCCAGGGAGGGCCCCCGAGGCCCGTTGCCGCCGCCGCCCGCGCTCGTCTCCACCTCCGGCGACCGGACGCCGCCAGCCGCCGCGCGCCACCGCCCGCCGCCGCCTCGCCACCCTTCTTCGCCGGCGCCGCGCCACGCTCCGTGCCGGCTGGCCGCGCTTCCCCCGCCGCCTCTCCGACTCCCTGTCGGCCGGATCCGGTGAGGTCCGGCCCGGGAGCACCTCGCCGCCGTTCGTCCCGCTCCGACCACCTTCGATTCCGGCAGTCCTCAATCCGCGTGCCCCGATCCAGATCCGGTGAACAGTAAACCCTAGGTCGTTTTTTCTTCTAAGTCCCTAAATTTTCAGATCCATGTGCTCATGTTCATAGCATCATATCTCCTCATCCGTAGCTCCGATTTGGGCATATAACATATCAAAATGTTCATCTCAAAGAGTACATCATTTCATTCCATTGCATTATTTTCATTTGAGCTCATCTTGATGCCCGAAATGCTGTTAGAAGAGTGCTAGTTGAATTAATTGTCAGATCTGCTGCATCATTTAGCTATTTGTCATTTTTGCCATGATTGATGTGTGCATGATATGCCCATGAGCTCTACATATGTTTTGTTAAGGGTTTTGTCATCTTTCCAGAGGTGCAACCCATGTATTTTTGTGATGTGTGTGGTGACTGTTACAAGCTTGCAAAGTGAGGCACTTGGTAGTGCTGATTTCAGGGACTTAGCATTTCCACTAAGTCCTTGATCTGTTTATTTCATGATGCCATATATTCATGTTGTTTCCTAGTGATCCGTGCCTCTTTTGAGGATGATCAGTAAGGATGTTTTGTTAACTTGTAGTGCTCTATCCATCCATGTCTTTGTTTGCAATTATGGAGCACCCTAGCTTGAGCCAATCGAGCTCTACTTTTGCTACTTTGTGAATCTGGGCAGATTGTCTACTTGTTAGCGATTTTGCCGAGGATGTTATAGTTGATCCGTGCATACTATGCTATTGTTCTTGCCATGTCTAGCTTGCATTTTGTGTATTCTTGATGGGTGTATGCTTAGATGGTCATGACTTGCTCCGTAGTGAGTGCATCGAGCTCGTATACATGCCTACTTGATATCTGTTTTCAGCATGCTCTAGTTTTCACCAAGTCTGAGAACTGATTATGTTTTTGCCATGTTCACATGCTTGCAATGTGTTTTCTGATCCCTTTTGGCTCAAGGTCACTAAGGGACTTTTGTTAAGCTCTTTGAGTAGCTCCATGCCATGCTTTACTTTGCCATGTTCAGGCCCTGTCGCATATAGTTTTCATGCTCCGAATAGTGCTATCTGATCTGAAATTCCAGACAAGTGTTAATTTCACTAAGTCTGAAATCTGTTTGCCATATGCATTTTTCCATGCTTGTTTGAACCTGTTAATGGATGAATTGGCCGTAGCTCAGTGCTAGACTTTTGTTAAGCTTCTTGAATGCATCCCTGCCTTGTATTTTTTTGCCATGTTTGAGTGCTGTAGCATGTTCATCTCATTGCATTTAGATGGCTACTTGCTGTAAATCGCAGACCGGCGTCATATTTGAATCGCTTGCCATTTCCAAACCGTAACTCCGATTCCGGCGTTCTTTATATCGTTTTCAAGCGATTTCATCACACCTTTCCAGTGGCACACTTGGATTTCCAAGTTGAGGCCAGGTTCATTCATTCCTTGTCGAATCATGCATATGCATCGCATACCGCATCTCGCATATCATACCATGTTCATGTGTCGGTTGTTTACTATGTGGTGTGCTTCTTTTCCGGTGTTTGCTTCTTCGGGTTGGTTTCGATAACGTCGCATTTGTGAGGACCCGTTCGTCTACATCTGTTTGTCTTCTTCATGGACTCGTTCTTCTTCCTTGCGGGATCTCAGGCAAGATGATCATACCCTCGAAATCACTTCTATCTTTGCTTGCTTAGTTGCTCGCTCTTTTGCTATGCCTATGCTGCGATACCTACCACTTGATTATCATGCCTCCCATATTGTTGAACCAAGCCTCTAACCCACCTTGTCCTAGCAAACCGTTGATTGGCTATGTTACCGCTTTGCTCAGCCCCTCTTATAGCGTTGTTAGTTGCAGGTGAAGATTGAAGTTTGTTCCTTGTTGGAACATGGAGATGTTGTTCCTTGTTGGAACATGTTTACTTGTTGGGATATCACAATATATATTATTTAATTAATGCATCTATATACTTGGTAAAGGGTGGAAGGCTCGGCCGTATGCCTGGTGTTTTGTTCCACTCTTGCCACCCTAGTTTCCGTCATATCGGTGTCATGTTCCCGGATTTTGCTTCCCTTACGCGGTTGGGCTATAATGGGAACCCCTTGATAGTTCGCCTTGAATAAAACTCCTCCAGCGATGCCCAACATTGGTTTTACCATTTGCCACCTAGCCTTTTATTTTCCTTTGGGAGTCGCGCTCCTGCGGGTCATCATTATTTTAACCCCCCCGGGCCAGTGCTCCTCTGAGTGTTGGTCCAACCGAGCGATGTCCGGGGCTACCAGGGGCAACTCTGGGCTGGCCTACCCGACGTCTTGCTCATCCGGTGTGCCCTAAGAACGAGATATGTGCAGCTCCTATCGGGATTTGTCGGCACATCTGGGTGGTGTTGCTGGACTTGTTTTACCATTGTCGAGGATGTCTTGTAGACCCGGGATACCGAGCCTGATCGGAATGTCTCGGGAGGAGCTCTATTCCTTCGTTGACCGTGAGAGCTTGTGATGGGCTAAGTTGGGACACCCCTGCAGGGATTTGAACTTTCGAAAGCCGTGCCCGCGGTTATGGGCAGATGGGAATTTGTTAATGTCCGGTTGTAGATAACTTGAACCTTAACTTAATTAAAATACATCAACCGCGTGTGTAACCATGATGGTCTCTTCTCGATCGAGTCCGGGAAGTGAACACGGTGTTGGAGTTATGCTTGACGTAGGTTGTTTTAGGATCACTTCTTGATCATAATCTTATCGACCGTGCTTTGCCTTCTCTTCTCGCTCTCATTTGCGTATGTTAGCCACCATATATGCTAGTCGCTTGCTGCAGCTCCACCTCATACCTTTTACCTTACCCATAAGCTTAAATAGTCTTGATCGCGAGGGTGCGAGATTGCTGAGTCCCTGTGGCTCACAGATACTTCCAAAACCAGTTTGCAGGTGCCGATGAGACCGTGTAGTTGATGCAACCAAGCTCAGGAGGAGCTCGACGAAGATCTTGTCCTTTGTGATGTTTCGTTCTAGTTGGTCAGTAGTGGAGCCTAGTTGGGGTCGATCGGGGACCTTTGTCGCATTTGGGGTTCTTCTTTTATTTTGGTTCTGTAGTCGGACCTTGATTGTATCTGGATGATGTAATGCTTTATTCATGTAATTGTGTGAAGTGGCGGTTGTAAGCCAACTATGTATCTCTTTCCCTTATGTATTACATGGGTTGTGTGAAGATTACCTCACTTGCAACATTGCTTTCAATGCGGTTATGCCTCTAAGTCGTGCTTCGACACGTGGGAGATATAGCCGCATCGAGGGCGTTACAAGTTGGTATCAGAACCTTCCCCGACCTTAGGAGCCCCATTGCTTGATCATTTTTAGCAGCCGTTGTTGTGTCTAGAAAAATGTTTTGAGTCAGTTAGGAATTATATATCGGAGAGTTTAGGAATTCTTTTTACTTCCCAGTCTCCTCATCGCTCTGGTAAGGCATCCTGACGTAGAGTTTTGACTCTTCTCTTTTTCAAATTTCACTAAAAACAATTTTAGGATCATGCGGGTATCTTGGAATCGTTCCGATGGTTTTATGACGAGAACATTGTCTTGGTGCCTCCTGTCAGGGGTTTTGTGGAAGTGTCCCGGGGAGTTGAGCTCTGAGGTGTTGTCGTCATAATTTTATCGTTGCAGTTCTGGAATACCTGAGTTTAGTACGCCGACATCAAAAATCTCTTTTATGCAGTTCGTTGGTGAGATAACCTCGACGCCACCCAGTACTGGGGCGGGAGTTCGGGAGTATCGCCATAACTTGTATAACGGATGCTTTTCGAAGGTTGAGGTAGATGATTTCTGAGGGTTTCTTGGTTATGTGTTGAAGGATGGATACAGCTGGATGTAGGATTTGCTAGTTTTGGGTGAGATATTATGCTTCCCCTGTATCCCCAACACCCGATTGCATAACTGGAAAGGTTCGGGAGTTTCATAGGTGGGAATTCAAGTAGCTCTTAGGATATCTTTCCGACAGATGTACGATATGAAATTGGGGTTCGACGTCTAGTGGTCCGCCTATTCACGGTTGGTTTTACAGTGGTCTCGTTGTGTCTTAAAGAGTCCTTGGCTATGCCGACTCGGGGACGCTTCGTATGTCATGTGCACTGCCTTGTACATGATGGTGCTGTACGATCGAGCCCGTGTAGGCCCCACCACGAAAACTTCGGACGAAATCTCTATCATATGTTTGTTCCGGCTTATTCTGCAAGCCAATCCTTTGTTTTTGTTTTGAGCTGTGGTATTCGAGTTGCTTTGAAGTCAAGTGTTGATTCCATACCTTTCCCCAAATGGTGTTCTCATACTCCGATGTGAATACCAATCCTTCTTGATCATCCAGATTGTCTTGTCAATCCTTTTCAACCGGTGTGTTTCTCTTCAAGTGAATCCGTTCGTTTCAACATCCGCTTGATCAAGTATCAGTTCTTCTCAACAGTGTTTGTTTCATCCGTCTCCAAGTTGTCTTTGTTTTCCCACCCACCCACCCTTTTTCTTCGAGGACTCAGTTTTCTTAATCAAATATCCATTTTATTCATGTGAAGTCTCTTCGTTCTTTTTCAGTCAATGTTCGTATGCGGTGATTGTCATGAAGATCCTAACGGAGCTTCTAGTTTATCATTCTTTGTTCTTTTATCTTCTCCGGTGGAACCAATTCAACTGTTGAAGATCATATCATTTCCTCGTTTCAAATGTCTGCTCTTGTCGGTTCACCTCATAATCATTCCCCGCTTGCTATTCATCTGTTCCGTCATGCTTAAGATATCTCGAAGATTCGTGTTTCCACTCTGCTTTCATTCAAGCTATTTCGAGGTCCTATCGTATTCAAGCCTTTTATTCAACCGGTGCAATCTCTCTTTTCAAGTAATCGTTCAACGGTGTATCTTTTGAGTGGGCCCTAATCCACAGGTCTTTTCCCAGGATCTTACCTGACTCTTCCTATTTTCCCGGAGCTATCCTCAAAAATTTCTTTTCAAAGTTTGACGTAAGTATGATTTATCATCAGTTAAATGTCTTTCTCCAAGATTCTTTAAATTCATTTCATTGTTGACTCAACTTTTATATTCTTATTTATTCCGGTGCCTCAATAATTCTTGGTAGTGTTTCTCGTTGTCATTCTCATCTTTTGAAGACCGAAGAAGAGTTTCTCTTTAATCTTTCTCCATTCTCTTCAAGATTTTTGATTCCAGCTTGTTGCCATCCTCTCGTAATTGTTTTGATCCTGAGAATTCTTTTCACCTATCCGGAGTAATTCAAGAGTCTTCTCAGTTTGTTATCCGGAGTCCATCAATTCAGATTTATTAATTCTCAGCTTTCAGTTATCATTCTCCAATCTTACAGGTGCTTCATTCAAGTGATCTCTAATCAGTTTGTGATCCCTTTGTTCTCATGTATCTAAATCCTCTCAAGCATCTTCGTTCATTTCATAATTCTTCCCGGTGTTCTTTATCTTTTCCTCGATCATTTTAATTCTTACGGTGGTTCTTCCAAGATTTTTGTCTTCCTTCGTTTATCATATTAATTCTTTTGTTGTTTCATTCTACCGGTGGTTCTTTGAATACCTTCTCAAGTTTGACTTATATCTCTCTTAATCCTTTCTACGAGAATAAGTAATATGCCAAATCCATTGCTTGTCATCAATTTAATGGGTGAAGGATAAGAATAATGTAATTTTTATTCTTGTTTCATCGAGTATATTCAATTTTTTATTACGGAGGCTCATCAAATTCTCGGTTTCACTTGATTCATCTTTTCTTTTCCGGAGCTCCAAGTTTCAACTTATCTCGTCGCAGAGCTCTTCCAATCATCGCAAGGTTTCACCTTGTGTTTTCAACTTCTCTTTCTTGTCGTTACCCTTTGTTACCGGAGTTCTTCATGGAGGCTCTACATGATGTTTCATAAAGTATTTAATTCCATCTCGAAGTTTTCATTGAGATTCTTTTCTAAGGAGCTCAAGCATTCTTCATCTTGCAATCCGGAGTGCAATTGTTCCCCCTTATCTTTTGAGATGGTGTTATGTCTTTCTTGACAATGTCCCTTCATGTTTCATGATTCGCAAGTTGTCAAGTATGAGATAGTTTAAACCCATCAAGTCCTTCGAGCATGAGCTCTTCTCAATCCATCAACCTCTTCATTGAAGTTATCTTGGATTATATTTCACCTAAAGCTTTCCCTAAGGATTGTTGCTAATTATGGTGCTTATAAATGACCCAACTTCTTCTTTTATCCTCCCGATGATATAGCTTCTCGTATTCTTGTTGATATCAATCCAATCCATTGTTTTCCGTTAGTGGCAGAATTTCACCTCATAATTTTGAGATGTCTTCTATAAGTCCATATCAAGCTTATTCTTTTCGTTGTTGGTTTTCCAACAACTCCGGTCTAGTATTTGTTGTAAGTGTGCTCTCTCAAGATCGTGTTCCCCTACGTTCATTCCATTCCATTCTTACTTTTGTTCCGGAGGCATTGTGATGTTGCTCTGTTCAACCCATCTTCTTGTTTTGTTAGGACCGTGTTCTTTTCGTGATTATCCATTTAACCAGAGTGTTCTGTCCTTTTTGCTCAAGTTCTTTCGCCTTCTCAAGCCTTGCATCCCTTCTCAACCGGAGTGCTGCCCAAAGTTGTTCTTCCTTGTTCCTCTTTGCTTACAGAGTATTTTCAACTTGATTTATCTCTGTTCTATTCTTTTCTCTAAATGGCTTAACCTTTTAAAGGTTCTTCGGTCTCACTCGTTTGTCAAAGAAGCAACTTGGTTTACCTCTTCTCTTTCTCTTCCGTTGTCCCTCCGGTGCCATTCTAGATCTCGGGACGAGATCCTCTCGTAGTGGTGGAGTGTTGTAACGCCCCGAGACCGATGTGCCAGGTGTCGTCCAGTTATTCGCTGTTGTTGTCTTGTCATTTCTTGCGTGTCATGCATTGCATATCATGTCATCATGTGCATTTCATTTGCATACATGTTCGTCTCATGCATCCGAGCATTTTCCCCGTTGTCCGTTTTGCATTCCGGCGCTCCGTTCTCCTCCGGTGGTCATTTCTACCTTCTTCTCGTGTGTGTGGATTAAACATTTCCGGATTGGACCGAGACTTGTCATGTGGCCTTGGTTTACTACCGGTAGACCGCCTGTCAAGTTTCGTACCATTTAGACTTCGTTTGATACTCCAACGGTTAACCGAGGGACCGAAAAGGCCTCGTGTGTGTTGCAGCCCAACACCCCTCCAATTTGTTCCAAAACCCACCTAAACCTGCTCCATCATCTAGAGCGTTCGATCACGATCGCGTGGCCCAAAACCGCACCTCATTTGGACTCTCCTAGCTCCTCCTATGCCTATAAATAGGTCCTCCCACGAAATCCTCGCGCAAACCCTAGCCCCCTCTCTCCCCTCACCTGCCGGACATCTTCCCGCCGACGGACATTGTCCGCCCGCCGTGTCCGCCGCCACGTGGCAGCCGCCCATACGCCGCGCGCCTCGCCCCACTTCGTCGGCCCGGGAGGCCCAGGGAGGGCCCCCGAGGCCCGTTGCCGCCGCCGCCCGCGCTTGTCTCCACCTCCGGCGACCGGACGCCGCCGCCCGCCGCTGCCTCGCCGCCCTTCTTCGCTGGCTCCGTGCCGGCCGGCCGCGCCTCCCCCGCCGCCTCTCCGACTCCCTGCCGGCCGGATCCAGTGAGGTCCGGCCCGGGAGCACCTCGCCGCCGTTCGTCCCGCTCCGGCCACCTTCGATTCTGGCGGTCCACGATCCGCGTGCCCCAATCCAGATCCGGTGAACAGTAAACCCTAGGTCGTTTTTTTTTCTTCTAAGTCCCTAAATTTTCAAATCCATGTGCTCATGTTCATAGCATCGTATCTCCTCATCCGTAGCTCCGATTTGGGCATATAGCATATCAAAATGTTCACCTCAGAGAGTACATCATTCCATTGCATCATTTTCATTTGAGCTCATCTTGATGCCCGAAATGCTGTTAGAAGAGTGCTAGTTGAGTTAATTGTCAGATCTGCTGCATCATTTAGCTATTTGTCATATTTGCCATGATTGATGTGTGCGTGATATGCCCATGAACTCTACATATGTTTTGTTAAGGGTTTTTTCATCTTTCCATAGGTGCAACCCATGTATTTTTCTGATGTGTGTGGTGAATATTACAAGCTTGCAAAGTGAGGCACTTGGTAGTGCTGATTTCAGGGACTTAGCATTTCCACTAAGTCCTTGATCTGTTTATTTCATGATGCCATATGTTCATGTTGTTTCCTAGTGATCCGTGCCTCTTTTGAGGATGATCATAAGGATGTTTTGTTAATCTTGTAGTGCTCTATCCATCCATGTCTTTGTTTGCAATTATGGAACACCCTAGCTTGAGTCAATCGAGCTCTACTTTTGCTACTTTGTGAATCTGGGCAGATTGTCTACTTGTTAGCGATTTTGTCGAGGATGTTATAGTTGATTCGTGCATGCTATGCTATTGTTCTTGCCATGTCTAGCTTGAATTTTGTGTATTCTTGATGGGTGTATGCTTAGATGGTCATGACTTGCTCCGTAGTGAGTGCATCGAGCTCGTATACATGCCTACTTGATATCTGTTTTCAGCATGCTCCAGTTTTCACCAAGTCTGAGAACTGATTATGTTTTTGCCATGTTCACATGCTTGCAATGTGTTTTCTGATCCCTTTTGGCTCAAGGTCACTAAGGGACTTTTGTTAAGCTCTTTGAGTAGCTCCATGCCATGCTTTACTTTGCCATGTTCAGGCCCTGTCGCATATAGTTTTCATGCTCCGAATAGTGCTATCTGATCTGAAATTCCAGACAAGTGTTAATTTCACTAAGTCTGAAATCTGTTTGCCATATGCATTTTTCCATGCTTGTTTGAACCTGTTAATGGATGAATTGGCCGTAGCTCAGTGCTAGACTTTTGTTAAGCTTCTTGAATGCATCCTTGCCTTGTATTTTGTTGCCATGTTTGAGTGCTGTAGCATGTTCATCTCATTGCATTTAGATGGCTACTTGCTGTAAATCGCAGACCGGCGTCATATTTGAATCGCTTGCCATTTCCAAACTGTAACTCCGATTCCGGCGTTCTTTATATTGTTTTCAAGCGATTTCATCACACCTTTCCAGTGCCACACTTGGATTTCCAAGTTGAGGCCAGGTTCATTCATTCCTTGTCGAATCATGCATATGCATCGCATACCGCATCTCGCATATCATACCATGTTCATGTGTCGGTTGTTTACTATGTGGTGTGCTTCTTTTCCGGTGTTTGCTTCTTCAGGTTGGTTCCGATAACGTCGCGTTTGTGAGGACCTGTTCGTCTACGTCCGTTTGTCTTCTTCATGGACTCGTTCTTCTTCCTTGCGGGATCTCAGGCAAGATGATCATACCCTCGAAATCACTTCTATCTTTGCTTGCTTAGTTGCTCGCTCTTTTGCCTATGCTGCGATACCTACCACTTGCTTATCATGCCTCCCATATTGTTGAACCAAGCCTCTAACCCACCTTGTCCTACCAAACTGTTGATTGGCTATGTTACCGCTTTGCTCAGCCCCTCTTATAGCGTTGTTAGTTGCAGGTGAAGATTGAAGTTTGTTCCTTGTTGGAACATGGAGATGTTGTTCCTTGTTGGAACATGTTTACTTGTTGGGATATCACAATATATCTTATTTAATTAATGCATCTATATACTTGGTAAAGGGTGGAAGGCTCGGCCGTATGCCTGGTGTTTTGTTCCACTCTTGCCGCCCTAGTTTCCGTCATATCGGTGTTATGTTCCCGGATTTTGCGTCCCTTACGCGGTTGGGGTATAATGGGAACCCCTTGACAGTTCGCCTTGAATAAAACTCCTCCAGCAATGCCCAACATTGGTTTTACCATTTGCCACCTAGCCTTTTATTTTTCCTTGGGAGTCGCGCTCCTATGGGTCATCATTATTTTAACCCCCCCCCCCCCGGGCCAGTGCTCCTCTGAGTGTTGGTCCAACCGAGCGATGTCCGGGGCTACCAGGGGCAACTCTGGGCTGGCCTACCTGATGTCTTGCTCATCCGGTGTGCCCTGAGAACGGGATATGTGCAGCTCCTCTCGAGATATCTCGGCACATCTGGGTGGTGTTGCTGGACTTGTTTTACCATTGTCGAGGATGTCTTGTAGAACCGGGATACCGAGCCTGATCGGAATGTCTCGGGAGGAGGTCTATTCCTTCGTTGACCGTGAGAGATTGTGATGGGCTAAGTTGGGACACCCCTGCAGGGATTTGAACTTTCGAAAGCCGTGCCCGCGGTTATGGGCAGATGGGAATTTGTTAATGTCCGGTTGTAGATAACTTGAACCTTAACTTAATTAAAATACATCAACCGCGTGTGTAACCGTGATGGTCTCTTCTCGGCGGAGTCCAGGAAGTGAACACGGTGTTGGAGTTATGCTTGACGTAGGTTGTTTTAGGATCACTTCTTGATCATAATCTTATCGATCGTGCTTTGCCTTCTCTTCTCGCTCTCATTTGCGTATGTTAGCCACCATATATGCTAGTCGCTTGCTGCAACTCCACCTCATACCTTTTACCTTACCCATAAGCTTAAATAGTCTTGATCGCGAGGGTGCGAGATTGCTGAGTCCCTGTGGCTCACAGATACTTCCAAAACCAGTTTGCAGGTGCCGATGAGACCGTGCAGTTGACGCAACCAAGCTCAGGAGGAGCTCGACGAAGATCTTGTCCTTTGTGATGTTTCGTTCTAGTTGGTCAGTAGTGGAGCCTAGTTGGGGTCGATCGGGGACCTTTGTCGCATTTGGGGTTCTTCTTTTATTTTGGTTCCGTAGTCGGACCTTGATTGTATCTGGATGATGTAATGCTTTATTCATGTAATTGTGTGAAGTGGCGGATGTAAGCCAACTATGTATCTCTTTCCCTTGTGTATTACATGGGTTGTGTGAAGATTACCTCACTTGCGACATTACTTTCAATGCGGTTATGCCTCTAAGTCGTGCTTCGACACATGGGAGATATAGCCGCATCGAGGGCGTTACAAGAACCAAGCACATCAAGAGACGCTTCAATTCCATCCGGGATCTAGTCCAGGTGGGCGACATAAGATTTGCAAGATACATACGGATCTGAATGTTGCAGACCCATTGACTAAGCCTCTTCCACGAGCAAAACATGATCAGCACCAAAGCTCCATGGGTGTTAGAATCATTACTGTGTAATCTAGATTATTGACTCTAGTGCAAGTGGGAGACTGAAGGAAATATGCCCTAGAGGCAATAATAAAGTTATTATTTATTTCCTTATTTCATGATAAATGTTTATTATTCATGCTAGAATTGTATTAACCGGAAACATAATACATGTGTGAATACATAGACAAACAGAGTGTCACTAGTATGCCTCTACTTGACTAGCTCGTTAATCAAAGATGGTTATGTTTCCTAACCATAGACAAAGAGTTGTTATTTGATTAACGGGATCACATCATTAGGAGAATTATGTGATTGACTTGACCCATTCCGTTAGCTTAGCACTCGATCGTTTAGTATGTTGCTATTGCTTTCTTCATGACTTATACATGTTCCTATGACTATGAGATTATGCAACTCCCGTTTACCGGAGGAACACTTTGTGTGCTACCAAACGTCACAACATAACTGGTTGATTATAAAGGAGCTCTAGAGGTGTCTCCAAAGGTACATGTTGGGTTGGCGTATTTTGAGATTAGGATTTGTCACTCCGATTGTCGGAGAGGTATCTCTGGGCCCTCTCGGTAATGCACATCACCTAAGCCTTGCAAGCAATGCAACTAAATGAGTTAGTTGCGAGATGATGTATTACGGAACGAGTAAAGAGACTTGCCGGTAACGAGATTGAACTAGGTATTGATATACCGATGATCGAATCTCGGGCAAGTAACATACCGATGACAAAGGGAACAATGTATGTTGTTATGCGGTCTGAACGATAAAGATCTTCATAGTATATGTGGGAGCCAATATGAGCATCCAGGTTCCGCTATTGGTTATTGACCGGAGACATGTCTCGGTCATGTCTACATTGTTCTCGAACCCGTAGGGTCCGCACGCTTAAGGTTTTGATGACAGTTATATTATGAGTTTATGAGTTTTGATGTACCAAAGTTGGTTCGGAGTCCCGGATATGATCGCGGACATAACGAGGAGTCTTGAAATGGTCGAGACATAAAGATTGATATATTGGACAGCTATATTCGGACACCGGAAGTGTTCCGAGGAAGTTTCGGATAAAACCGGAGTACCGGGGGGTTACCGGAACCCCCCGGGGGGTTAATGGGCCTCATGGGCCTAAAGTGGAGAAGAGGAGGGGCTGCCAGGGTAGGCCGCGTGCCCCCTCTCCCCCTAGTCCGAATTGGACAAGGAGGGAGGGGCGGCGCCCCCCCTTTCCTTCCTTTCCTCTCTCCCTTCCTTCCCCCTCTCCTACTTGGACAAGGAAAGGGAGGGGAGTCCTACTCCCGGTAGGAGTAGGACTCCTCCTGCGCGCCTCCTACTAGGGCCGGCCGCACCCCCCCCCTTGGCTCCTTTATATACGGAGGCAGGGGGCACCCCTAGACACACAAGTTGATCCACGTTATCGTTTTCTTAGCCGTGTGCGGTGCCCCCTTCCACCATAATCCTCGATAATATTGTAGTGGTGCTTAGGTGAAGCCCTGCGATGGTAGAACATCAAGATCGTCACCACGCCGTCATGCTGACGGAACTCTTCCCCGACACTTTGCTGGATCAGAGTCCGGGGATCGTCATCGAGCTGAACGTGTGCTAAAACTCGGAGGTGCCGTAGTTTCGGTGCTTGATCGGTCGGGCCGTGAAGACGTACGACTACATCAACCGCATTGTGCTAACGCTTCCGCTGTCGATCTACAAGGGTACGTAGATCACACTCTCCCCTCTCGTTGCTATGCATCACCATGATCTTGCGTGTGCATAGGAATTTTTTTGAAATTACTACGTTCCCCAACAGGTACTGATCCTGTAATGGGAGCAGCCCATTAATTAAATCTTTCCACACCCTGACTATATTTCCAACCCCAATATCAATTTTCCTGCCCATGATATATATTTCTTTTACCTTCAACAAGGCTTTCCAGCATGGTGAATCGGAAAACCTAGGAACAACTTCAGCAACAGATTTGTTGCGTAGGTACCTAGCATGGACGATGTCCTGCCATAGGCCGTTTCGAGTCTCTAGTTTCCACCACCATTTAACCATTAGGCTAATATTTTGGTTCTAGAGGTCTTTTACGCCTAGCCCCCTTTGTCTCTGGATCTACAGATTCTGCTCCACTTGACAAGGTAATATCTCTTTTTTGTTGTTGCACCCTTGCCAGAAGAACTTGCGTCTGTGTTTATCTAGTTTTTCAATTAAGGTTTTGTTCATGAGGCACATAGACATGTGGTATAGAGAAATCTGAGTAACTACATAGTCAAGCAAGGTGTGTCTACCTCCCATCTAGGAAGCATTGCCAATCCAGGCTTCAAACCTTTTCTATATTTACTAACAATGAACTCCCAATTAGAGGTTTTCAAATTAGTATAACTGACAGGCATGCCCAGGTATTTGAGTGGGAAATGGCCGACCTCATAGTTGAAGATCTCTGCATATTTTTTGACAACAGTTTCATCCCCACCTACAGTAAGAATCTCGCTCTTCTAAAAATTTACTTTCAGACCAGACATCATTTCGAACATGTACAACAACAACTTCAGGTTAACTGCCTTGTCTATGTCATCTTCTATGCAAATGATAGTATCATCTGCATATTGCAAAACCACCACTCCATCAGGAATAAGATCAGGGGCTAGACTCACAATCAGTTTATTTTTTCGGTGTTTTTGATCATTTTGGTAAGGCACTCAACAGCCAAGTTAAACAGGAAGGGGGAGTGGGGATCCCCCTGACGAACCTCTTTCTTACTCTGAAAATAAGGGCCAACACTGTTGTTAAGTTTAATACTAATTGTACCATTGTAAAAGATTTGTTTAATCCATCCACACCAAGTATCACTAAATACCCACATCTTGTGCATTCTAGGAGGAATTCCAATTAACCTTGTCATAGGCTTTTTCAAAATCCAACTTGAGGATGATCCCCACTTTTTTCTTAACATAAGTATAGTTAAGAATTTCATGGAGAGATAGAACTCCGTCCATAATATTCCTTCCCTTCAAAAAGGCATTCTGAGAAGAGCTAATGAGTTTGTCTGCGTAAATAGCGACTTTGCAGGCGAGAACTTTAGTAATCAACTTATATGGGCATCTAAGTAGGCATATATATAGGCCTAAATTACTGAATCTTCTCAGCTCCAGACACTTTTGGGAGCAAAGTGATGACTCCGTAATTAAGTCGTTGGACATCAAGTGTCCCTTGATGGAAATGCTTAACAGGGCCGTGGTATCTTCTTTGACAACATCCCAGCACGCTTGAAAAAATTCAACATGGAAATTATCTGGTCGAGGAGCACTGTTAGAAGCCATGTCAAATAACGCCTCCTTGAACTCCAGCTCCGTGAATTCACGGCAAAGGTCTAGGTTATCCCTCTCATTGAGTTTATCCTCGTCAGACCAGGTGTTGGGGTCAAGGTGAAATTGGTTACCATGGGCTGGACCAAACAACAATTTATAGAAGTCAGTGGCGTGGGCAATTAAATTGTCCGTGCCTTCAATCACTGTCTCTCCCACCCTAAGTGATTGGATTGTGTTTATGTGTTTATGCCCATTAGCAATTTTATGATAATAATGAGTGTTTAAATCCCCTTTGAGGAGCCAACGCTCGTGGGACTGTTGGAGACAAAAGATCTCCTCATTCACCAATGACTCATAGAGCTTGACACTGACATCAACTTTTCTACTATAGAGGTCAGGAGGTAACATGTCTTCCTCTTCCAGCTCTTCCAGCATAGAGAGTTCCATGCATAGTTCTTCTTTTCTTTATTTATCGTGGCCATACCTATCTGATCCCCACCCTTTGAAGTAAGTCTTAAATCTTTTTTCACCTTGATGTTCATGATATCTATAGGGTCTGGTGATGCAACTTTCCTGGCCCAAATTCTCCTAATATTAGGCAAGAAATTGTCATCTTTGATCTAGGACCAATTAAAGCGGAATTCACGAGGTTTTGGGGCTTCACGCCCTTCTTCCCCGGAAGAGAGCAACAGGGGGTTATGGTCAGGAATTTCCCAGACTAATTTCTTTACAGAAACAAGTGGGAACGTATCCTCCCAACTTTCAGACATGAGGATGCAATCTAGTTTTTCCAATGTGGGGTGAGCATGATTGTTGGTCCACGTGTATTTACCTCCGCTAATGTGGATTTCCCGAAGGGCTAGAGTATTGATAATGGAGTTAAACAGGTCAGTGGCTTTGTGGTTCACCATTTTTTATTCTTCTCTCCAGGATGTCTCAGGATGTTAAAATCCCCCCAACTATGTAGGGTATACTCATGGCACTACAGGAGGCAGCCAACTCAATCAGGAATTCTTCTTTGAATTCATCATGTGCCGATCCATATACCACTAGTAGGCCCCATTTGATTTTTTTTCTTTTTGTCAGGGACTATCATTTGAAGCACATATTTACCCCTAGTACCCGACACTACATCCAGGGTATCTCTCCTCGCACCACACAGTATGCCCCTAGATTTGCCCACAGGAGGCACCCAATTCCAATGAAAAATGTCAAAGGGCTCAATTCTCCTCAAGCATTTAGGTGTGAAATCTTTTTTTCATAGTTGCGTGCAGACCCAGGAAGTCCAGGGAATGGTCACTAATCATGTCTGAGAGGCAGGCGGCCATTTGTAATGACCTAAGACTGATGCTCCAGATGCCTTCCATGTTTTGAGTGTCAGTTGTGTTATTTATTTGTTTGTTGCATTTCATCATGCTATCATGAGCATTGCATCCGCATGTTTTCATAAAACTTGCATCCGTTCATAGTTGTCGCTTCTTCCTTGTCTTTGTTGACCTCCTCTCAGATCAACCGGACTGCTCTCTTCCCTCTCTTTTCTGAGCCCATCAAACCCCCTTGTCTCCACGGCCTTTCGTTAAACCCCTCGCGTGCCCCTCCGAAAACTGTCTCAAACCCGAACTGCTCAGTCGTGACCGTTGGGGCTGGTTCATCCCGAAACATCCCTAAAATATCTTCGGTTCTTTGTTGGGCTCTCCTAACCTATTTTTCTTGGACCGTATGATTGTGATCGGAGGGACCGAATAGCCCCTAAGCTAACCCATTCCTATAAATAGACCACTACCAGCCTAACCCAAAAATCTAGGACATTTGTCCCTCGCGCTGCCACCAACATCTCCCACCTTAGGATCCATCTCCACCCAATCCCACCATCGCCTCCATTTCCGTGCCAAACCAACCACAACTCGCAGCAGCGCTCGGCCTCCTCCTCGTGCCCGAACCTCCATGGTGTCGCCAACCCAAGCTCCGCCCCGCCCGATCCATGTCGTCGCCCCCGTCTTGAGCCCCGCCGACGTCCAGCCTCCCCGTGCTTGACCTCGACCACCTCTGCTTCACCTTCTCGCAGGAGATCGCGTCACTACATCTCCTTCACCTCATGCCCGAGTCATGCATCAGCCCTGGTAGCCGCCGTCCCCTGCCTGGGGTCTCCGCTGTCCCTGTGCACCTCCGCTTGCAGTTGCCGTTGACTCCAAGTCGGACGACTACCAAACAAGGAGTAGCGCCAAGTTCGATTGTTGAAGATTTCGTCAAGTACCCATGGTTTCTCCAAACACCACATCGCAAGCGCCAAGTACCACGGCAGCCCTCCAAGAGTTTGGATTCGACAAGCCTGACGACGCTCTTGTACAACTACGTTGCCGAGACCGAGACCTGCAAGACCACATAGACGCCCGAACGACTACCGCACCGAATCGCCAAGTCCCATGATACGCCAAGTACCTCCACCGATGGCCCAGAACATCGACTGACGTGTATGACTACCATGGCTCGAAGAACCATGGGTCACAAGCGCCGTGAATGACTACCGTCGCCAAGATTGTGAGTGTCTCAACGGTCGTCGTGTACCACTAGTTCCACTACCGTTGTGAGAACGACTACTTCCACTACGGCCCGTGTACCACTACTTCCTTAGACGAACTCGATCCACCCCGAATGCACCCTTGGGAGGTATAACCGCCGAGACGACATCCATGAATGAATGATTGTGATGTATGAGTTGCTCATGTTCGAATCATGTCCGAATTGTTTCATGCACATCCCTCGTTTGCCTTGCCATCATCATGTGGGAACCCGGTGACCGGCAGTACCCCACCATTCTTGCATGACTCGCTCACGCCACACTTTCTTTTGCACCGACATCTCGACGAGTTGTCGGATCATCAGAATGTTACCGTGGCACCATTTCCGTTGTCGTTGCCGTGGCACCCCTTTCGTTCCGCCATGGTGACCAAATGCTTCACAACATGCTCATGTCAACATTTTCTTAAAATTGCATAAAACTTGTATGTGTCATCCGCATCATGATAACAATATTTAAAATGTTTAAAATTGTTGTTTGCTTTAACAATTGCTAAAGGACATGTGGGGATTTGCCGGAATTGTTGTTTCTTGTTTCCGGCCTCACTTAAACTTGCCTAGATAGGTAGTTTATTTATGCCTCACCTCTTGCCATGTTTAAAAACATTTAATATAGATGTGTAGCTAAATGAGAGCGGACTAAATAATTTGAATGGGGTGTTTCACGAATATGCAACTCGTTGGATATAGAGCTCCACTTAACTTGTAGTATTGTTTGTTGCACTTTGCCATGCCATGCCTCCTTAAACTGGACAAGCATCATAATTGATTGTGCATCATGCCATGTTTATGTGATGGTTGTTTACCATATTGTTTGCTCTTTCCTGTTGTGCTTCTTCTCGATAGTTCCGGTTTCATTGCGATTGTGAGGATTCGTTCGACTACGTTGCTTCGCCTACTTCATGGATTCGGTCTTCTTCGTAGCGGGATTTCAGGTAAGATGACCGTCACCTTGGATCTCACTACTATCTTTGCTATGCTAGTTGTCTCGATGATATCGCTATGTTGCGCTACCTACCACTTGTTCATCAAGCTTCCCGAATTGCCATGACATCCTCTAACCTCTTTCACCATCCTAGCAAACCGTTGTTTGGCTATGTTACCGCTTTGCTCAGCCCCTCTTATAGCGTTTCTAGTTGCAGGTGCAGTTGTAGGCTGTTCCATGTTGGGACATAGATATCATGGGATATCACAATATCTCTTATTTAATTAATGCATCTATATACTTGGTAAAGGGTGGAAGGCTCGACCTTTTGCCTAGTGTTTTGTTCCACTCTTTCTGCCCTAGTTTCTGTCATACCGGTGTTATGTTCCTTGATTTTGCGTCCCTAACATGATGAGGATTTATGGGCCCCTCTTGATAGTTCGCTTTGAATAAAACTCTTCCAGCAAGGCCCAACTTTGGTTTTACCATTTGCCTAATAACAACTAAAACTTGCATAGGGACCGGCTAGCACCCGAGGTTTCTAAATCCACAACCGGGGCCAGAGCTCCTCATGAGTGCTGGTCCAAAGCAGAGTCATGTGCGGCTTCCCTCGGGGCAACTCAGGTCTCAGTTGCTATAAGATGCGCTCATCCGACTGTGTCCTGCGACGAGATATGTGTGGCTACTATCAGGGTGTCGGCACGTTGGGAGGTCTTGCTGGTTTTGTTTTACCATTGTCAAAATGTCTTGTGCACCGGGATTCCGAGTCTGATCGGAGGGTCCCGCGATGGAGGATTGTCTCCGCAGATCATGAGCTTGTCATGGGCTAAGTTGGGACACCCCTGCAGGGTTTGATCTTTCGAAAATCGTGCCCGCGGTTATGTGGCAGATGGGAGTTTTTAATATCCGGTTGTAGAGAACTTGACACCGGATTTGGATTAAAATACACCAACCGCATGTGTAACCGTGATTTTCTCTTTTTGATGGAGTTCGGGAAGTGAACAAGGTTGGGTAATGTTTGAACGTAAGTAGCTCAGGATCACTTCTTGATCATTACTAGTTGGCGACCGTTGCGTAGTCTTGTACTCGTAAGTTAGTCACCTTATTATGCTTAGTCTCTTGCTGCAACCTCACCACTTATCCATTCCATACCCATTAAGCTTTGCTTGTCTTGATACCCATGGTAATGGGATTGCTGAGTCCCCGTGGCTCATAGTTTACTACAACAACAACTGCAGGTACAGGTAATGTGATGGTCTGACGCGAGTGCGATGCTTGATTGTTTGGAGTTCTTCTGCTTCTTCTTCTTTGATCAAGGGATAGGTTCCGTGTCGGGGAGCCTGGGATTAGCAGGGTGGATGTCGTTCTTCTTTTTCGTTTGATTTCATCTGTAGTCTGATCCTGCTCTTCTGTATGATGATTGCTATGTATTGATGAACTATTGTATTCATGTTGTAGCTCGTGGCAAGTGTAAGCCTTTATCTTGTATTCTCATCTATTCAGTACATGGTATGTTGTAATGATATCCACCTTTCTATGCGCCCAAAATGCGGTTGTGCCCCAATCATGAGTTCATCACGTGATTGGGATAGAATCGCATCTTGGGCACTACAAGTTGGTATCAGAGCCTTACCGACCTTAGGAGCCCCTTGATTGATTGAATCGCTGCCGTTGTTGAGTCTAGAAAAAACTATTTTGAGTCGAGTTATATCAGAGAGTAGGAATTATTTTTACTTCTCATCCCCTTCATCGCTATAGTGAGGACTCCTGACGTAGATGTTTTTACTTCACTCTCCTCTTTTTCACTCAATTTTTCTAGGATCACGCGGGTATTGTTGGATCGTTGCAATATTATTGTGACGGGGATTCTATCTTGGTGCCTCCTGACATTTAGGGGTTGTGGCAATGTCCCGGGGATTTGAGCTCCAAGGTGCTTTCGTCACAGTGCTTATCATTTTAGTTCTAGAATACCAGAGGACGTCGACATCGAAAACGCTTCTATACTCTTTGTGGTGAGTGTAGTTCGACGACACCCAGTACTGGGGAGAGCAATTAGATGTATTGCCACAGCTAGTATATTGGATGTTTTCGAAGGTCTGAGGTACATGATTTCCAAGGTTTTCTTGGTTATGTGCTGACGGATGGATACAGTTGGAGTGTAGGATTTGTTAGTTGTGTGAGATATTTGTGCCTCCCTATATCCCCAACACCAGATTGCATAACCAAAAAGTTTTGGGAGTTCTTAGGTGGGAATTCAAGTACTTACCCAGGATTTCTTTTTGACAGATGTATGATTTGAGATTGGGGTCCAACGTCTAGTGGTTCGTTTTTCATGGTCGATTTACACTGGTCGCGAAGCGTCTTAAAGAATCCTTGGCTATGCCGATTCGGGGACGTCTTTTTTGTCATTCGTGACGTCCGTTGTACGTCATGCCCGTGGGGCCTCATCGCGAACACTTTGGGCGAAATCTCTATCATATGTTTGTTTCTGGCTTATTTCCACAAGCCAAATCCTTTGTTTTTATTTTTGAGTAGTGGTATTCGAGTTGCTTCAAAGTCAAATGTTGATTCCATGCCTCTTTCTAAGAGGCATTCTCATATTTCTATGGGATTACTAATCCTTCTTGATCACTGAGACTATCATGTCAATTCTTCCCAACCGGTGCACTTCTCTTCAAGTTAATCCGATCCTTTCAATATTTTCTAGATCAATTCTCAGTTCTTCGCAACGGTGTTTGCTTCATCCGTCCCAAATTGTCTTTATTTTCCCACCATCCCACCCTTTTTCTTCAAGGACTCAGATTTCGCAATCAAGTATCCATTTTATTCATGTGAAAGTTTCTTCATTCTTTCCTTCAATGTTCTTATCTGGTGATTATCATGAAGATGGTCAGGAGTTTCAAGTTCGTCATTCTTCATTCTCATACTATTTTCCGGTGGATTCAATTCAAGCTTTCGATGTTGATCATATCCCTTTCCTCCTTTGAAATGCTTTCGCATGCCAGTGGACCTCTTAATCATTCACTTCTCGCTATTCCTTTGTTCCGGAGTGTTGAACATATCTCCAAAGATTTGCGTTTCCATTAATAATCCGCTCAAGCTATTTGGAGATTACGATCTCATTCAATCCATTTAATTCAACCGGTGCAATCTCTCTTCAAAATTCATTCAAAGGTGTGTTGTTTTGAGTGGGCCCTAACCCACAGGTCATTTCCCAGCATCTTACCTGACTCTTCTAATTTATCTGGAGCGATTCTCAAATTCTTTCAAAGTTTGACGTAAGAATGAATTCTCATCAGTCAAATGTCTTCTCTGGGTTTCCCTTCAATTCCTTCTAGTTTGATCCCAATCTTCATCTTATCTTCATTTTGGAGTGTCTCAAACAATTTTGGTGGTTCTCGTCGTTATTTTCAGCATTTAAAGACTGAAGGAGCATTTATCCTGAATCTTGGCCCAGTTTCTTGAAGATTCATGGTTATAACTTCATGTCATGCTCATAATTATTTCTGATTGTGAGAATTCTATGCATACCCATCCGAAGCATTTCAGGAGTTGCTTTCCTTTCTTGATCATCCGAAGGCTATCATTTCTGAATATTACTCATTCTCAGCTTTTAGCTCTCGTTCTCCCAATCTTACAGGTGCATTGCTCAAGTATTCTCTACTCAGCTTGTCATCTCTTCATTCTCTTGTATCTAAATTCACTCAAGTATCTTCGTTCATTCTCTAATTCTTCCCGGTGTTTCGTTCTCTTTTCCTCAATCATATTCAATTCTTTCCGTGGTTCATTTAACATTCCTATTCCTTTGTTATCATATCGATTCATTCGATCTTTCCAAAATCCTACTAGTGGATCGTTGAAGACCTTCCTCAAGTTTGCGCTAAATCAATCTTTTTTCAATGAGAATAAGTAGTATGCCAAATCCGTTGCTTGTCATCAATTTAAATTGATGAAGGATACGCATAACACAATTCTTGTTCTTGTTCATCCAAGTGTTTAATTCCTTCTTCCAAAGTTCATTTGTGATATCTATTTGTCGGTGCTAAGTTGTTCATCTTTTGTTTTTGGAGTCCAAGCTATCTGTGTTAACTCGCCGCGAGGTTCCATCTAAATCATTGCAATGCTTCAATTCTTGTTCTTTTCAACCTTTAGTTCCTTCCTACCATTTCTTTTCTTACCGGAGTTCTCACAAAGGCTCAACATGGTGGTTCGTCAAGGATTCCTTTCATTCTTCAATTGTTCTTCAAGATTTCTCTCGGAGTTAAGAACCTCCAAGCTATACCCTAAAATAAACATGGTGTTCAACACATGTTTTGTTTTGAGGAGTTCAACCATTCTTGATCTTGCATTCCAAAGTGCAATTCTTTCTACCTGATCTCTTGAGATGGTGTTATGTCATCCTTGGCAATTTCTCCTCGTGTTTCATGATTCACAAGTTGTCAGGAATGAGATATTTAAATCCATCATTTTCTCTTCGTTCAAGAGATCTTTTCAACCAATCAATCTCTTCCTTGGAGTTATCTTCGGTTATATTTCACCTACAGCCTTCCCTAAGGAATGTTGCTATTGTGGCGCTTATCTATGATCCAAGTTTTATCCTTAATTGTCACCTCGGTGGAAGGATCTTTCTATATTTTTTGGCTCTCAATCAAATCAATTGATTCCGTTAGTGGTAGAATTTCACCTCAAGTTTTGAGATGTTTTCCACAAGCCCACAACAAACTTATTCTTCCGTTGTTGATTTTCTTTACAACAACTCCGTTCAATACTTCTTTTAAGGATGCTCTCTCAAATTCATTTGAGTGTGACGCCCCCGATTCAATCGTACACTAATCATACACGCAAACGTGTACGATCAAGATCAGGGACTCACGGGAAGATATCACAACACAACTCTACAAATAAAATAAGTCATACAAGCATCATATTACAAGCCATGGGCCTCGAGGGCTCGAATACAAGAGCTCGATCATAGACGAGTCAGCGGAAGCAACAATATCTGAGTACAAACATAAGTTAAACAAGTTTGCCTTAGGGAGGCTAGCACAAACTGGGATACAGATTGAAAGAGGCGCAGGCCTCCTGCCTGGGATCCTCCTAAACTACTCCTGGTCGTCGTCAGCGGGCTGCACGTAGTAGTAGTAGGCACCTCCCGAGTAGTAGTAGTAGTCATCGTCGACGGTGGCATCTGGATCCTAGGCTCCAACGTCTGGTCGCAGCAATCGAGTATAGAAAGGGGGAAAAGAGGGAGCAAAGCAACCGTGAGTACTCATCCAAAGTACTCGCAAGCAAGGAGCTACACTACATATGTATGCATTGGTATCAAATGGAATAAGGGTATTGTATGTGGACTGAACTGCAGAAAGCCAGAATAAGAGGGGATAGCTAGTCCTATCGAAGACTACGCTTCTGGCCACCTCCATCTTGTAGCAGAAGAGGAGAGTAGATGGTAAGTTCACCAAGTACCATCGCATAGCATAATCCTAACCGATGATCCTCCCCTCATCGCCCTGTGAGAGAGCGACCACCGGTTGTATCTGGCACTTGGAAGGGTGTGTTTTATTAAGTATCTGGTTCTAGTTGTCATAAGGTCAAGGTACAACTCCAAGTCGTCCTGTTACCGAAGATCACGGCTATTCGAATAGATTAACTTCCCTGCAGGGGTGCACCACATAACCCAACACGCTCGATCCCATTTGGCCGGACACACTTTCCTGGGTCATGCCTGGCCTCGGAAGATCAACACGTCGCAGCCCTATCTAGGCACAACAGAGAGGTCAGCACGCCGGTCTAAATCCTATGGCGCAGGGGTCTGGGCTCATCGCCCTTTGCACACCTGCACATTGCGAACGCGGCCGAAAGCAGACCTAGCCTAGCAGGCGTTCCAGTCCAATCCGGCGCGCGCCGCTCAGTCGCTGACGTCACGAAGGCTTCGGCTGATACCACGACATCGAGTGCCCATAACTGTCCCCGCGTAGATGGTTAGTCCGTATAGGCCAGTAGCCAGACTCAGATCAAATACCAAGATCTCATTAAGCGTGTTAAGTATCCGTGAACGCCGACCAGGGCCAGGCCCACCTCTCTCCTAGGTGGTCTCAACCTGCCCTGTCGCTTCGCCACAAAGATCCACACAGAGGGCCGTCGGGAAAGTATGTCCTTCCAGCCCCCAATTCGTGAATCAACCCACAGGTACTCCTACAGCCAACCCGACTTTAGTCATCACATGTATCATGTATAAAGTATATAGTATATACCCGTGATCACCTCCCGAGTGATCACGGCCCGATAGTATAGCATAGCAGACGGACAAGAATGTAGGGCCACTGATGATAAACTAGCATCCTATACTAAGCATTAGGATTGCAGGTAAAGGTAGCAACAGTAGTAGAAAGGACAGGCTATGCATCAGGATAGGATTAAAGGAAAGCAGTAACATGCTACACTACTCTAATGCAAGCAGTATAGAGAAGAGTAGGCGATATCTGGTGATCAAAGGGGGGCTTGCCTGGTTGCTCTGGCAAGAGAGAGGGGTCGTCAACACCGTAGTCGTACTGGGTAGCAGCGGCGTCGGTCTCGGTGTCTAGCGAGAGAAGAGGGGGAAGAAACAATAAATAATGCAAACAAATGCATGACGATGCATGACATGACAAAGCGTGATGCTAGGTGTGCCCTACCACGGGACGAGGTGGTACCGGTCAAGGGGGAAAACATCCGGGAAAGTATTCCCGGTGTTTCGTGTTTTCAGACAGATGAACCGGAGGGGGAAAGTTGCGTGTTTGCTATGCTCGGGATGCGTGGCAAACGAACGGGCTACGTATCTGGATTCGTCTCGTCGTTCTGAGCAACTTTCATGTTGAAAATATTTTAATCCGAGTTACGGATTAAAAGATATGATTTTCTAAAGATTTTATTAATTTCTGGAATTTAATTAATTATTTAATTTAATTTCGGAAATGGATTTATGACATCAGCATGATGTCATGCTGACGTTAGCAGTTAACAGGGTTGACTGGTCAACCTGACCAGTGGGTCCCACTGGTCAGTGACACATTATAATTAAACATTTTAATTACCCTAATTAGTATTAATTAGGGGGTGGGCCCCACTGTCATTGACTACTTAATTAACTAATTAACGGATTAGGTTAATTAGGTAACTAATGTGTAATTAGTTTAATTATTTATTTAGTTTAATTAATAAAAATTAATTAAGTTAATTATTTCTGTAATTAAATAATTAATTATATTTATTATTATTATTTATATATTTTTAAAAAAATTTATAAACGTTCTGGGGGCTTGAGGCCCCACTTGTCATAGGGCCAGCGGGCTAACAGGGTTAACGGGCGCGGGGTGCGGGGCACAGCCCGAGCGGTTCAGGCGCTCCGGGCATTCGCCCGTTCGGGCGCCAGTGAATGGCGTCGGGACGCCGGCGACTGCGGCAAGCACAACAGCGAGCGGGGCGACTGGCCGGCAGCGGCGACTAAGGCCAGGTGAGGGGAGCAGGGGCGTGCGGTGGGGCATGGGCGCACGCCGGCGAGCCGGGGCGCGGCCAACCACGGATGCGGGCGGCGTGGCGAGGCAACGGCGGGGCAACGGCTGCAGGGACGAGCGGAAAGAGGCACGTCGGAGGCAGGCGAAGGTTGCTGCGGTGGCCGCGGGCGGTCCCGAGTGGAGGCGCCGAGCGGGGCGAGGCTGGGCTGCAGGGGGAGAGGCCGGAGGCAGGTTCGACAGCTCCAGGCAGCAAGCAGCAGCGCGAGCGGAGGAATAGGGGAGCGGGCGCGCCGGTCGCGGCGACGGCGAGCGCGAGCGAGTAGTGGCTCGCGATGCGTGCGGGCGTGCGTGCGGGCGCGCTGGGGCGAGCACAGAGGGTCGCGGGGCAGCGCGTGAGCGGCAGGGGCGGTGAGCGGGGCGGGCACGAAGAGCACGGCCATCAGGCGCGCGCCGGTGCGCGGCGGGGCGCAAGGAAGAGAAGGAGGGGGATCACGGGGGAACGTAGGGCACGGGCAGCGGGGGGTCGTGGTGGGGGGACGGGGACGTCAGCGAAGAGGAAGCAGGCCGGCGGGGGGGATCCAGCGAGGTCCTCAGGCGGCGGCGGGTGCGTCTGATCCGGGCGGCGGGGTCACAGCCGTTCGGGCCCCGATCCAGATCGGATCAGGGGAGGGGGGGGCGCGTCGTGGGGGGGAAGTGGTGGACGGTGGTTAGGGTTACGGGGGGGAGAGGGGATAAGGGAGTGTGGGGGTAGGCCGGCCTGGTGGGTCGTGGCCCAGTTGGGCCGGTGGCCTGCTGGGCCGGAGCCCCGGGGGGGTTTCTTTTCCTTTTTTTGTTTTTTTCTATTTTGTATTTTCTTTCTTTTATTTATTTTCTCTTCTGTTTTATTTCATTTTGAAGTATTTAGGCATTTTTCTAAAAATGTGTTTACTTCACCATAATTACCAGTGCAATATTTGGCACTGACCGAACATTTTTGTTTCAACTTTTTAAAAACTTTTGTTGTTTCCCATTTTTCTGAATTGATTTTTGAATCGGTTGATCTAACGAAAGTTTAGCAACAGTAATCACAGATGACATGGCTTCATTAAGAGAGTTTACTGTAGCCTAATTACCCGGGCGTTACATTGAGGTAGAACATGTTGTTTTGTTCTCCGTTCTTTTCATTCCATTCTTTCATTTCTACTGGAGGCATTGTGATGTTGCTCTCTTCAACCCTTCATCTCATTTTGTGAATATCATGTTCTTTTGCTTGTCTATCCATTGAGCAGGAGTGTTTTGTCCTCTGTTCAAGTTCTTTTAATCTTATCAAGTCTTGCCTCTCATTTCAACCGGAGTGGTGCACAAATTCTTTCGAATCCATTGCTTCTCTTTTCTACCGGAGTGTTTTCAAGCCTACCTTGTCCCTTGAGCTCTTGGTTCTCGTTTTATTGTTTGTTCCTCTTGCCTAACGGAGTGTTTTCAATCACATTCATCTCCGTTGGATCCTTTTTTTCAAGTTGTTCAACCTCTAAGGTTCTTTGGTTTCACTCTTTTGTCAAGAAGCAACTTTGTTTTACCTCTTCAGTTTGCCTCCGGTGCCATCCTTAGATCTCGGGACGAGATCTCTTGTAAGTGGAGGAGAGTTGTAACGACCCGAGACCGACGCTCTAGATGCCTTCCATGTTTTGCGTGTCAGTTGTGTTATTTATTTGTTTGTTGCATTTCATCACGTCATCATGAGCATTACATCTGCATGTTTTCATAAAACTTGCATCCGTTCATAGTTGTCGCTTCTCCCTTGTATCTGTTGACCTCCTCTCAGATCAAGCATACCGCTCTCTTCTCTCTCTTTTCTGAGCCCATCAAACCCCCTTGTCTCCACGGCCTCTCGTCAAACCCCTCGCGTGCCCCTCCGAAAACTGTCCCAAACCCGAACCGCTTAGTCGTGACCGTTGGGGCTGGTTCATTCCCAAACATCCCTAAAATATCTTCCGTTCTTTGTTGGACTCTCCTAACCTATTTATCTTGGACCGTCCGATTAATATCGGAGGGACCAAATAGCCCCTAAGCTAACCCCTTCCTATATAGAGACCACCTACCTGCCTAACCCTAAAATCTAGTGCATTTGTCCCTCGCGCCACCGCCTGCATCTCCCACCTCGGGATCCATCTCCACCCAATCCCACCATCGCCTCCACTTCCGTGCCAAACCAACCACAGCTCACAGCAGCGCTCGACCTCCTCCCCGTGCCCGAACCTCCATGGCGCCGCCGCCCCAAGCTCTGCCCCGCCGGATCCACGTCATCGCCCCCGTCTCGAGCCCGCCCAGCATCTAGCCTCCCCGGGCTCGACCTCGACCTCCTCTGCTTCACCTTCTCGCCGGAGATCGCATCGCTACGTCTCCTTCACCTCCTGCCCGAGTCCCTGCATCAACCCCGATAACCGCCGTCCCCTGCCGGTGGTCTCCGCTGTCCTCGTGCACCTCCGCTTGTTCTTGCCGTTAACGCCAAGTCGGACGACTACCGAACATGGAGTAGCGCCAAGTTCGCTCATTGAATATTTCGTCAAGTACCCCTGGTTTCGCCAAACACCACATCGCAAGCCCCAAGTACCACGGCGGCCCTCCAAGAGTTTGGATTCGACAAGTCCGATGACGCTCTTGTACAACAATGTTGCCGAGACCGAGACCAGCAATACCACATAGATGCCCGAACGACTACCGCACTGTATTGCCAAGTCCCGTGATATGCCAAGTACATCCACCGACGGCCCTGAACATCGATGGACGTGTACGACTACCATTGCTCGAAGAACGGGTCACAAGCGCCGTGAAGGACTACCATCGCCAAGATTGTGAGTACCTCAGCGGTCGTCGTGTACCACTACTTCCACTACTGTCGTGGGAACGACTACTTCCACTACATCCCGTGCACCACTACTTCCTTCGACGAACTCAATCGACCCCGAATGCACCTTGGGATGTATAACTGCCGAGACGACGTCTGTGAATGAATGATTGTGATGTATGAGTTGCTCATGTTCGAATCATGTCCGAATTGTTTCATGCACATCCCTCGTTCGCCTTGCCATCATCACATGGGAACCCAGTAACCGGGAGCACCCCACCATCCTTGCATGACTCGCTCATGTCACACTTTCTTTTGCACCGACATCTCGACGAGTTGTCGGATCATCAGAATGTTGCCGTGGCAGCATTTCCATTGTCGTTGCCGTGGCACCCCTTTCGTTCCGCCATGGTAACCAAATGCTTCACAACATGGTTATGTCAACATTTTCTTAAAATTGCATAAAACTTGTATATATCATCCGCATCATGATAACAAGATTTAAAATGTTTAAAATTGTTGTTTGCTTTAACAATTGCTAAATGACATGTCGGGATTTACCAGAATTGTTGTTTCCTGTTTCCGGCCTCACTTAAACTTGCCTAGATTGGTAGTTTATTTATGCCTCGCCTCTTGCCATGTTTAACAACATTTAATATAGATGAGTAGCTAAACGAGAGTGAACTAAATAATTTGAATGGGTTGTTTCTTCAATATGCAACTCGTTGGATATTGAGCTCCACTTAACTTTTAGTATCGTTTGTTGCACTTTTCCATGCCATGCCTCCTTAAACTGGACATGCATCATAGTTGACTGTGCATGATGCCATGTTTATGTGATGGTTGTTTACCATATTGTTTGCTGTTTCCAGTTGTGCTTCTTCTCGATAGTTCCGGTTTCCTTGCGATTGTGTGGATTCGTTCAACTATGTTGCTTCGTCTACTTCATGGATTCGGTCGTCTTCCTAGCGGGATTTCAGGCAAGATGACCGTCACCTTGGATCTCACTACTATCTTTGCTATGCTAGTTGTCTCGGTGCTATCTCTATGTCGCGCTACCTACCACTATTTTATCAAGCCTCCCAAATTGCCATGGTAGCCTCTAACCTTTTTCACCATCCTAGCAAACCGTTGTTTGGCTGTGTTACCGATTTGCTTAGCCCCTCTTATAGCATTTCTAGTTGCAGGTGCAGTTGCAGGTTGTTCCATGTTGGGACATGGATATCATGGGATATCACAATATCTCTTATTTAATTAATGCATCTATATACTTGTTAAAGGGTGGAAGGCTCGGCCTTTTGCCTGGTGTTTTGTTCCCCTCTTGCCACCCTAGTTTCTGTCATACCAGTGTTATGTTCCTTGATTTTGCGTCCCTAACACGATGAGGGTTTATGGACCCCTCTTGACAGTTCGCTTTGAATAAAACTCTTCCAGCAAGGCCCAAGTTTGGTTTTACCATTTGCTTAATAATAACTAAAACTTGCATAGGGACCGGCTAGCACCCGAGGTTTCTTAATCCACAACCCGGGCTAGTGCTTCTCATGAGTGCTCGTCCAAAACAGAGTCATGTGCGGCTTCCCCCGGGGCAACTCGGGTCTCAGTTGTTGTACAATGCGCTCTTCCGACCGTGGCCTGAGACGAGATACATGCAGCTACTATCAAGGTGTTGGCACATCGAGAGGTCTTGCTGGTTTTGTTTTACCATTGTCAAAATGTCTTGTGAACCGGGATTCTGAGTCTAATCGGAGGGTCCTGTGATGGAGGATTGTCTCTGCGGATCATGAGCTTGTCATGGGCTAAGTTGGGACACCCCTGCAGGGTTTGATCTTTCAGAAGTCGTGTCCACGGTTATGTGGCAGATGGGAGTTTTTAATATCCGGTTGTAGAGAACTTGACACTAGATTTGGATTAAAATACACCAACCGCGTGTGTAACCGTGATTTTCTCTTTTCGATGGAGTTCGGGAAGAGAACAAGGTTGGGTAATGTTTGAACATAAGTAGCTCAGGATCACTTCTTGATCATTACTAGTTGGCGACTGTTGCGTAGTCTTGTACTCGTAAGTTAGCCACCATATTATGCTTAGTCTCTTGCTGCAACCTCACCACTTATCCATTCCATACCCATTAAGCTTTGCTTGTCTTGATACCCATGGTAATGGGATTGTTGAGTCCTCGTGGCTCACAGTTTACTACAACAACAGCTGTAGGTACAGGTAATGTGATGGTCTGACGCGAGTGCGATGCTTGTTTGGAGTTCTTCTGCTTCTTCTTCTTCGATCAAGGGATAGATTCCGGGTCGGGGAGCCTGGGATTAGCAGGGTGGATGTTGTTCTTATTTTTCATTTTATTTCATCCGTAGTCAGATCCTTCTCTTCTGTATGATGATTGCTATGTATTGATGAACTATTGTATTCATGTTGTAGCTTGTGGCGAGTGTAAGGATTTATCTTGTATTCTCATCTATTCAGTACATGGTATGTTGTAATGATATCCACCTTGCTATGCGCTCAAAATGTAGTTGTGCCACAATCATGATTTCATCACGTGATTGGGATAGAATCCCATCTTGGCGCTACACCATTCCTTTCTTGCCTACCTCCCGACAGTTCCAAAGGAGCCCTCTCATTTGGAACGCTTTTTATGGAATTTGGAGCGAGTAATCCTACCAGGAGATGCGGTAGGATTACCTAACATATCTTTTTTCTGAAATGATCTTCTTCTGGCTCCTAGTCACAGGCCTAGGAACCTTGACAGAAGATTTGTTTTGCCTTTTGTTTTAGTTTTAGCAGAAGATATATCTTCATATATATGCTCTTCTTTGTCCAACCATTCTAAATTCACAGGGGTGTCCCTACCCAAACCATCAACAGCAACCATGTCATCATGTTCCTGGTTTGCTGTATCATTCTTATTTTTATCCTCTAATTCCCCCACATTCTAGCTCTCTAATAATGTCAACAGCAGTAAAATCATCATCAGGGATATCTAACCCCATCTTGTTAGCCCTACTAATCAAGTCATTATTGGATAGGGCGTCAATGGAATTTTTGTAAGCAGGTTTTTTTACCTTCCAGATCTTTCTTGCTAGCAAGTTTTTTGGCCTTGTCCTCCATCTTGTCCTACATTTCGGAAGCGTTACGCTTTCTGAATCTAAGCGGAGCCTTAGGTGCTAGCGAGGGAGTAAGGATGATCTCCTCAAAGCTTTCAGAAGATGGGAGTTGTACCATGTAGTCACTTGAAGTCTTTAGCCCGGGGTCCACCTCACCAGTCACCTCCACAATCTAAGAAGAGTTAGTAGCGGTTGGGCATGGCATAAGAATTTTATTGTGAGGAACATTTTTCACCTGAATATCTTGGACAACAGTCACAATAGTATCAGGTTTCCAAGAAACAATCCAGTTTGAGGAGTCCACAGCTTTTTCTTGCATTTTTCATTGATTTCCCTTTGCATTGTTTCAATAAGTAGGGAATTGTCTACATCTCTTTCAGAGGAGATAGATCCATCTTTCACATCGCATAGAAGGTGACAGGCCTTGCCACCACGATAGTAATTCCCAGGGTTGCCATGACCAACGGATCCAGAATGTGTCTCTCCCTTTTCTTGATCAGTATGTTTCCTTTTAGCAGAGTGGTCTGGCTTAGTTCTTTCATCTGGAATAGGATCTATTGTTTCTTTCTCAACAGGATTTCTTACCAAAACCTCCTCAACCTCATAAGTGAACCTGTAAAAACACCCTGCTAGCACCCCTTCAGCAGTGGCAGGAAGTTGGGCTACAGACCGACATCCAATTTTAGCTCTAACTGAAGAGGGACGGTTTATAGTTGACATGTCTACTTCCAAGGTAATCCCAACCGAGCCTCCCGCATAACCTACAGTCCTATCAAATCTCTTGTTAGGTGGAAAATGTACTACATCCACCTAAACCATCAACATCACATCTCTTTTACGTTAACTGGTGAAAATGTATTGCATAGTAAATAGTTGCACATATAGAGCATCACATTGTGAACAACTAAAATAAACAAGGCATACTGCAAACAATCAAACAAGGCATACATCAGTACTTGCGATGGTCAGAGCAGCCAATCACATGGAGTAGAGAAGACCACCTGCCCCGGGTTGATAATCCGGGTCAGCTAGCACTGGTGGTCGCTCCTCAGGTTGGGGGTTACAAATTCACTAAAGTCCTCATGGATGGTGGAAGCAGTATCAATATCCTTTATTATGATACTTTTCGCTAAATGAATTTGACTGACAGAGATCTTAAGCCGTCCTCCACAGTCTTTCATGGCATGGTACCTGGTAAGTCAGCATATTTAGTCGGTAAGATTGCCTTAGAAGTGGCTTTTGGCGATGACTATGATTACACGATAGAGACATTATGGTTTGAAGTGGTTAAGATCAAGAGACCTTACCACGCTTTGTTTGGACGGTCGGCTTATGCCAAGTTTATGGCACGGCCTTGTTATGTGTATCTGCAACTTAAGATGCCAGGACGTAAGGGTACCATTACAGTCCATGTTAATAGAAATATTGCTTTGGAATGTGAAGAAGGTGATGTTACCTACGCCGACTCTGCTTGTGCCACAGAGCAACTTAAGTTTTATAAGGATAATGTTGACCCGACTGATATGACCCCATTGAAGAAGCCCACCATAGAGAAAGACCCATTGTTGAAGTTTAAGTCGGCGGATGATACCAAACAGGTTGACTTTGTCCCTCGCAACTCATCTCAGTAGTTCACTATCAGTGCTAACATGGATCTGAAATAGGAAAGCGCGCTCATTGAGTTCATCCGTGAGAATCAGGACATCTTTGCATGGAACCCTTCAGATATGCCTGGTGTACCGAGAGAACTCGCTGAGCACACTCTCAATATTGATCATAAGTTTAAGCCGGTGAAGCAGTTCCTTCGTTGTTTTAATGAAGAGCGACGTAAGGCCATTGGAGAGGAGGTGGCCCAGCTCTTGGCGGTCGGGTTCATCATTGAAGTTCTTCACCCTAAGTGCTTGGCTAACCCGGTGCTGGTACTTCAGAAAAATGGCACTTGGCATATGTGTGTGGATTATACAGACTTCAATAAAGCCTATCCAGCTGATCCTTTTGCTCTTCCCCGTATTGATTAGATCATAGATGCCACGGCGGGTTGTGAGCGTTTGAGCTTCTTGGATGCTTATTCTGGTTATCATCAGATTAAGATGGCAGTTAAAGACCAAGAGAAGACGGATTTTATCACACCTTTTGGGGCTTTCTGCTATGTTCTCTATGCCTTTTGGGGTCAAGAGTGCGCAAGAGACTTATCAACGTTGTGTCCGGAATTGTTTTCATGACCAGATTGGGCGCAATGTTCATGCTTATGTGGATGATATTGTTGTTAAGTCCAGGAAGAAGGAGACTCTGTTGGATGATTTGAAAGAGACCTTTGAAAATCTCCGGGTCTACAAGATGATGCTTAACCCCGCCAAGTGTGTCTTTGGTGTGCCCGCATCCAAGCTTTTGGGTTTTCTGGTCTCCGGGAGAGGTATTGAAGCTAACCTGGAGAAGATTAAATCTATTACTTCATTGTCAAAGCCGGCGTGTGTCATGACGTCCAGCGCCTAGCAGGTCGTATCGCCGCTCTAAGACGGTTCATAAGCCGCCTGGGAGAGAAGGCAATCCCTCTATACCAGATGATGAAGAAAACATACCATTTTGTTTGGAGTGACATGGATAATGAGGCGTTTGAGGCGCTCAAAAAGTAGCTCGCTAAGCCGCCCATCCTTGCAGCTCCCATTGAGAAAGAACCTTTGTTTTTTTACGTGGCGGCTAACAACAGAGTTGTTAGTGTGGAGATTGTAGTGGAACGTAAGGAGACGGGTAAGGGGTACCCAGTCCAGAGGCAAGCTTATTACGTCGGTGAGGTGTTAATTGAGTCTAAACAGGGATGCCCACATTGGCAAAAATTGGTATATGGGGTGTTCATGGTCAGTCGTAAGTTGAAGCACTATTTTCTTGGTCATCCCATTATAGTGGTCAATGCTTCTCCTTTGGGGGATATTATTCAGAACATAGAGGCTACAGTCCGAGTGGCTAAATGGGTCATTGAGCTTGGACCCCATGGTTTGAAGTATGTGCCAAGGACAACTATGAAATCTCAGGCTCATGTGGACTTTATCAATGATTGGACGGAGTTGTGGACGCCTAAGGAGAGACCTGATAACACATATTGGACTATTCACTTCGATGGGTCCAAGCAATTAGAAGGCTCAGGGGCTGGAGTTATTTTGACCTCCCCACAAGGTGATAAGTTTTGTTATGTTTTAAGGTTGATGTTTCCCTGTACTAACAATGCGGCTGGATATGAAGCTCTGCTCCATGGCCTTCGGATGGCCAAAGAGATGAATTTAAGTTGGGTTAGGTGCTTTGGCGACTTAGATTTGGTGGCTCAGCAGGTATCAGGCACTTGGGATTCCAAAGACCCGCTCATGGCGGCTTATCGCCGGGCGGTTAACAATATTGTCGGTCACTTTAATGGCTATCAGGTGGAGCATCTTGATCATAGAAAAAAATGAGGCGGCTGATGCTTTGAGCCGGCTTGGGTCCCAATGTAAGCCGGTGCCCCCTAATGTTTTTCTTGATGCATTGCATAATCCTTCAGTTAAAGGATCTTGCTATTCCTAGCCCGGAGGCACAATTGGTGGCGGCTCTCCATGCTATTCATGATTGGACAGTTCCCTACCTGGCTTATTTGACCTGGGGCGAGTTACCTGAGGATGAAACATTGGCCAGACAAATAACCCAACGATCTAAGTCAATGATCATTGTCAATGGTGAGTTACACCGATGCAGTGTCACGGGCGTGTTCCAATGTTGTGTTTCTCCTTAAGAGGGCTGTGGGATTTTAAGAGAAATCCATGAAGGAGATTGTAGTCATCACGCCGGCTCTAAATCTCTTGTGGCTAAAGCTTTTCGTCATGGGTTTTATTGGTTGACGGCTCATGTTGATGCAGAGGATCTGGTTTGTAAGTGTCATGGATGTCAGAAATTTTCTCGACGGGCTCATGTGTCGGCTCAAGAATTGAGGATGATTCCAATTACTTGGCCGTTTGCAGTCTAGGGGCCTGACATGGTTGAACCTTTCAAGAGGTCTAAGGATAAGAAACCCACCTCTTGGTAGCAATTAACAAATTTACCAAGTGGGTTGAGGCAGAGCCGGTCAGCAAGTGCGATGCAGCGACAACAGTTCAGTTCATAAAGAAAGTGATCTTTCGTTTTCATTATCCTCATAGTATTATAACTGATAATGGCACTAATCTGTCTAAAGGTGCTATGAGAGAATTTTATCAAAGGAGCATATCTGTCTTGATGTCTCTTCTGTGGCTCGTCCACAGTCTAATTGTCAAGCTAAGAGTGCCAATCAAGAAATCTTGAGAGGTATCAATCCCCGGCTTATGGTTCCTTTGCAGCAAACGTCGGGTTGTTGGGTGGAGGAGTCACCTTCATTACTTTGGAGCATCAACACCACCCCCAACAGATCAACAGGCTATACGCCTTTCTTTATGATCTATGGGGCAGAGGCGGTTCTTCCAAGCGTATCCGTCGTGACTCGCCTCGTATGGCAACTTACATTGAAGCCACTAATGAGATAGCACGTCAAGATGCACTTGATGTGTTGGATGAGGAGCATGACCTTGCGGCGGCTCGTTCGGCGATATATCAGCAAGACCTGTGTCGCTATCATAGATGCAGAGTCAAAACCCGAACATTTCAAGAAGGCAATTTAGTGCTCCAGCTCATCCAAGATCAAACAGATATGCACAAGTTATCCCCGACTTGGGAAGGACCTTTTGTGGTCAGCAAGAACCTGAACAACGGGTCATACTGCCTCATTGATATAAGAGAACACAAGGACTCATGCACATCGAAGGAGGAGACCCGTCAACCCTGGAATATTGCTCATCTTCGGCCTTATTACACTTGAGCCACCAACTCTTGTCGTTGTACATACTATTATCAATGTATATATTATGTTCAATATAATAAAGCCGGCATCCCTGATAATTCAGGGCCTCTGTCGTTTCATTTCTAAGCATCTGAGTCTTTATAATTTCTTCATAAGGTCACTTGGGGGCTTCCAACACACCAGGTTTAGCTTTCATACCCTCTTGACCAAGTGTGGACTCCGAATCCTGAGTTATCCTGCCTATTTGCATGATGCTACTCCACCAAGTAATCCTGAGTGACCCGACGTACTCTTAACAGTCAATCTTTTTCAAGACCCTGAACTAGTTAAGGTCAAAACAACGGTTTTTTCACGTGAGGGCCGGCCTACAATGAGGGAGGATTAACTCTAAGGCTGTGCGGCCTATGAAAGCACATGACTTTGTTAGCCAGTTTGGTCGTGCTTTGATGAGCCGGACAGATAATTTTAAGGTTGTGCGGCCTATGAAAGTACATGGATTTTTTATGAATTTTTCTTTTGAGTATTTTGGATTTGTGTCCCTTAAAGATTTTTTATGCTAAAGCACGTTTTTCGGGCCATGCAACCCTGATTATATGACTCATATTTGAGCATTTTTGGGTTTGTTAACCGCCCTAGCTAGGGACTATGATTTGCTAGTGGGCCTTATTGAAGTCAGGCGCTTACAAATGTTTGGGTTTTCACCCTTACTTCATATGGTTCTATGAGCTGACAGTATCAGTCAAGTCTACTGGTATGTTTTCCTAGTTATATGACTATGCGAGGTTTGGTAACCCACCCTGGTCTTTCATGATTATCTTGCCAGTATATTTTGGCTGACATGACCATAATTTTAGTCTCTGTTCTACTTACATAAGACTATATGATATTTGGATTGTTAACCGCCCTGGCTTTTGACACTAGGTCGCCAGGGCATATGTTCATGACACTTTTTTGGAGGACATGCCAAATTCTCGACAGAAATATGAATACCAGCATAGCTTATATAATCATATGTCCTAGGAGGGTTGTAAATATCAAATTGGTGGTTCAACAGTTAAAGGCTAATATGCACGATGGCGTGACAGATCATTGTTTTAAATCTAGCCTATTACAAGGACACCATGAGCCTGCACATTGGAAGCAAACTATTTTCTGAAAGAGCATGTTGATACCCCAATTTTAAGAGCCGCCTGATGTCAGTTGTCTTCATCACGACGAGTTGATGGCTCCGGGTCATCCCACTCCGGCTCTCGTTCTTCGCCCATCTGATGTCAGGCGACGTCCAGCCGATGCCGGCTAAGGCTTCGAATATAGCTTCATCATTGATAATTGGGGATGGATCAGCATTAGGGGAAAAGGTATGCTTACACGTTGGAGGAGTGAGATCCACGATGTCATAAGTCGGCTCTTTGACATTAGCATTTTCCATGTTGTACGCCGGCTGGTACCTGGACAAATTAGTCTCTTCGGCCAGCTTGCACGCCAAGGGACGCATCTCCTTTACGCATTTCGCAAAAACCGTCTGATCAAAAGGAGAACCATCTTCTTTGAGGCATGTACAGCCAGTGGCCATTTTTTCCGGGTCTAGTTCCGCTTGCCATGCTTTGGCTCGACTGAGAGCGGTAATGGCACCAGAGCGAGCGACTGATAGTTTTATCTCTTCCAACTTCTGGGGCATCATAGACAATTTGGCAAGCACCTCCTTGAGGAGCGTGTGCGGCTGTTTCCCATTGGAGAAAGCCACAAGAGTCCGTTGAGTACCAGTATATAATTGTTCAACCAGGGCACATACGGCTTTCAGTTTCACGAGCATATCCTGGCCAAGATTGGAGCTCCTGGGGCCTGTTGAGCAAACATATAGATGAGTCACCAAGCGAGTCAAAATAAACGGGTTGTGAAAGGCTAAAACATTCAGTGTTGCTTACCAAAGATAGCAGATGTCATCTGTGAAATTCGCCGATTTAAGCCGGATAGTTCTGTAGTGGTGCTCTTCAAAGAAGATTCAGCGGCCTCTGCCCTTGGCAGTAATGTAGTTTTTTCTTCTTCCCAGACGGGTCTCTAGGTGCTAAAACTGGCCTTGAGTTTTTCATTTTCTTCCAAGCTAACTTTCAGCTTGGTCTCAGCTTTCTGCGTCTCAGACTCCTGGTGTTTGAGCATTTTTCTTAACACACCCAGCTGCAATCATTGAAGCTTAAAGTGTCCTGCAAGTGAGCATTGAAGACTAGAAATACTGTACAACATGGGTATAAGGAGTATTTTAAGTCCCAAGCACATTGCAAGCAATATACTTAGCACTTGGGGGCTAATGTGTGAAAAAGTTCTTTTAAAAATTCAGTGCATAAGACCCGTCTTATCTTCATTAGATGACCCGGCCCTTGAGGGTTATGAATGGCGGTTCTCATATTAGACTTAATACACTAGACCGGGTTCATCTTTTCAAGATAAGTCGGCCCTTGAGGGCTATGACCTGAACTTTTAAGGATTATATGGAAGAGTCGGCTCATCATTGCATGATAAGCCGGCCCTTGAGGATTCTAATAGGCTATTTTGCAAAAGAACATTGACAATAGCATGGGTAATATGACTTATGCAAGCCGGTGCTAAGAGGTCATGACCTGAAAATCTGAACTTAAATGTTGCTGAAAGTCTTAAGCATACTCAATGATATTTTTCTATGATTAAGAGTTGGGGCTATATGAGTATATGTATATATGCATAAAATTAAAGGAGGAGGTGACTTCATACCTCATATTCCTGTCGCATCATGTTGGCCAAGTTGGCCTCCAGGCCGCGGCTTGTGTGAAGCCGACTCAAATAACCGGAGTACAATTCACCAGCATTCAAGTTTGAGTAGCTCTCAAGGTCAAGTTTGGGCTTATCTTTATCTGACAAGTGTGCTTCATCCTTGGTGGAATGTTTGGCCAGTACAGTGGAGATGCTGGCTGGCTGGTAAGCTGATCTAGTGACGATCACCTCTTCAACATGGTCATCAACAGGAGTCTTGTCCGAAGGCTTGACAGGAGAAAGCGACTTAGGACTCGGCGGGTCTTGATTGGTTGCTGGGTCGTCATTAATATCAGTGGCTGAGTCAGGATTGACAAAATCAGCTTGAGGAGGCGGGTCGTCCTACCGACTCTCAGGATCTTCGATTTCCTGGGTTTGAGCTTCACCATCTTTCGGCGCCTGTTTCTCTTCTTCAGAAGTTTCAATAGTTTTGGAAGGGCCAGGTTTTTGTTTCTTGCCCGTCTTTGCCTTATCCCTATAAGGAAAATTATTCAGTCGGATAAGTATGAAAGGTCAAGATAATTTATTCTACAAGCAATGGTACTTACGCTGAATTAACCACAAAGGTGGGGAGTTGTGTCCCGTTTGATTCGCCAGATGAGTGAGAAGTATCCTGATATGCCAAGTCAAAATAATTAAGAGGTTGTCGTATGAGGCTGGCTCATGAAAGAGAGGAAGTAGGGCTTGGAGGCACCTCATGACGACGTTTACGAGGCGGCGGTTTGTTGGGTAAGCCGGCCATAAGCTCTTCTTGGCCGTTGTTTTGAGTATGTTGTCTCTACTCATGTTGTTGTTTCTTCAAAAGAAAGTTGGGATCCAAGTGAGCAAGAGGATGGGAAAACCATACTTTCCTGACGACCCGCCATGTTTTTTCTCTTGGTAAGGTTTCTGAGTCAGAGGAGACAGGGATTACCTCAACGACGTCTGCTTGGCTTGTCTCTGTTTCCTCCCAAGGTGAATTGGCATCAATAAGTTGCATAAAAAGAATACCAAGTGAATGAAGTTCTACCTCTGAGTCATCCAATTCGAGTTTCTCTTGCGTTGTGGGCTTGTTAGGACGACCCGGGTCGTGACCGGTCATTTTGACCCTTTTTGCTGGAGCAGTAGCAGTTTGTATCTTCTTTTTCCAGAAGGAAGAGTCGTCCTGGGTATACGTTAAAATAAGATTGGAACCCGATGAATTGATAAGCAAGCAGTGTATATGTAAGGGTACTTACAGCTGGTTGCGGCTTAAGAGTATAATATGGAGCCAGGCCCGTCTTGCTGCAGTTTGCCAATGACTCGCCAATGAGGGACTTGACAGTTTCATTGATTTCTTTCTCAGTCAACTCAGTGGGATTATAGCGTAGTGGATCTTTGGGGTTTCCAGTGTATTTGCACATTAAGCCGAGGCGACGGCTTAAAGGAAGAATTCTCCATGAGATCCAGCAGCGAACAAGTTTGATTCCAGTTAAGCCATTCGCAATGAAGGCCCGGATCTTGGAAAGAGTAGAAGAATAAAGACCATGTTCCGAGGCAGTCATTCGGCCTGGCAGTGGGCCACTGGTGGGGAGCCTATATGGACGATAACCAGGCAGGGGGTTCTCTCCTTCTGGAGAGGTGTCTTTGCAATAGAACCAGGTGAAATTCTAGTCCTTAGGATGACTTGGCAGGGTAGCTGATGGAAAACTCTCGTCTCTCCGCCTTTGAGTTGAAATGCCTCCAAGCTCAAGGCTAAGCCCGTCAGTCATTTCAGTTTGGTGGTTGATGTAATAATTGTCTCTGAATAGATCTATGGAAGGATTTTCACCAAGGTAAGCTTCCCAGAACACTTGGAAATTGCAGATGTTTGAGACAGAGTTAGGAACGATATCTTGAGGATGGAGGTTGTAAAAGTGCAGCACGTCACGAAAGAATTTTGGGCCGGGTGGGGAAAAGTCGTGGAGCAGATGATCTGTAAAAACTACAACCTCACCATCTTGAGGCTCAGGAGGGCATTCAGAACCAGGAACCCGCCAATGAATGACTTCCTTGGCAGCTAAAACACCCAAGGACACATAGTCATTGAGGATTTCTTCGGTGACTTTAGAAGGGATCGAATCGCAAGTGGTGGGTGTTTTGGTCATGTTGAGCTGGAAGTAACGAAGATCTGAGAAGGAAATAAATACGATGAATAAAGTATTATAGTATGAAGCTGTCGGCAAGTTTTAAGCCGGCCAGAGGCTGACGGGTCATAAGAGCATTGTGTAAACCCCCGTAAATGATACGGTGGGTCAGCAATATATATCAATGGAAGTGCTAAAATTTCTGCTAAGGGTTGCATAAAAAAATTCACAGATTGCGGTTATATTTATGGATCTACGACAATTCAGAAAAGAAAAGTTATTCTTAAACCTAAAATGGTTGTGGAAGAACTAGTGTGTGGAAAATGGATCTTGAAGGAACATGGAATCTGTGATAAGTAGTGGATGCTAAAACTACTGCCGCATGATTTCAGTGTTGTATTGGGATTCAAGTAAGCAATATGGTAGATGAACAGTGAGCAAGAACGATGGACGTTGATGAACACCGATGAACTGAAGAACTGAGGGAAACCTAATGTGGATTCAAAGTAAAAAGAGGCAAGTACTTGACGATGTTGATGGACAACGGAAGAGCACCGCAGTTTTCCAGTTCGTTCAGGTCGATGAAGCGGCCAGTTTGGTGCAGCTTGCGAAGGTCGACGACGGTGGTAGGGTTCGAGCGACGACGGATGAAACGAGGAAGAAGAAGAGAGGGGAACAGTGTAAAAGTGAAAAAGAACCCCCCCCCCCCCCCCGTCCCTATTTATAAGGGGAAAGGTGAACAGTAAATGGCAGGCGCAGAAATTGATGTGGCATGATCATTATCTTAAACAACTAAGGCGCCTTGATTCTCAGAATGGATGATTAATGCAAAGATCCATTCTGACGTCACAAGATTTTTTATGGAATTAGTAACGCGACGTCATCACTTTGTTATGGCAGGTTATATAACTTTAACAGGTTAAAGAATTGAAAAGGTTCAAAGGAAGTCACCAATTGAAGAATGGAGATTGACATGAATAGATTCAAATCAATCTGGGGCCTAATGTTGGGGATATAACCCCATGATATGACCCGCCCACGAGGGGCCGGGTCATATTACTGGCGACTTAAAGTGGAAGGCCTAGAAAGGCCTAAGAAGACCGAAGGCGGCTTATAAGAAGGCGCGGCCCGGGGGCGACTCAAGACCCGAAGGTGTGAGCCACCCGATGGTAGCTTGCCTAACAAGGCAAGGTAATTTAGAGACAGGATTGTTTACGTTGTGTGATCTGACCTAAACTTTTGTAAGCCTCCGGGTCTCGACCTGTGTATATAAAGGTGAGACCCGGCGGCGGGTTAACTCAAGGAACAATTGATCGATAGCTAGGTCTAGCGTATTCGCTCCCTTGTAATCATAACTCCAGCAATACAAGTAGAAGCATGAGGTAGGCCTTTACCTTCTTGTGAGGGGCCGAACCTGGGTAAATCCTTTGTGTCCTTTGTCCTGTTCAACCCCTTTCAGCTAACCTACATTGCGATAGCTCCACACCTAAGTCCTTTCACAAGGGCATCTGCCATGACAAAACCACGATAATATATGTGCCGCCACGCGACTTGTGTGCCATGCGAGCAGGCGTGAGTTGATGGGATGCATGCGAGCAGTCAGCCACGCAGGCAGACTAGGAGGCGTGCGTGCAGGTGTGTGAATTGAAGGGAGGCGTGCTTGTTGTGCAGTGTCATCAGGAGGCGTGCGAGTATCTGTGTGATATGGTGGTAGGCATGCCAGCAGTCCGGTGCACAGGCTCACCGGGAGGCGAGCCAGTGGTTTGACCACTGCCCGCCTCTCTCCCACTACTCCATATTAATGAGGCGCCCGAGCAGCCTCACCCCCCATCCTTGCCACACACAAAATCCTCTCTCTCCGCTTGCATCCTCGCCGCCGCTCTCAGTCCCCAAAGCCGTCAGTGTATGAGGATGCCGCCGAAGCGCCCCATCAGAGGGAGTGGCGACGCCAGGGCTGTTGAAGCACTGAAGCAAGGATTGGATATGGAGATAGAGGTTGCCATCGTCGCCGGCGAGGTATCGCTGCACCCTGATGTCGTCGACGGCATCACGCTTCCACAACCGGAGCCAGAGGTCCTCACCGACTCCGGTCATGACTCGGGCGACGACTCCGGAGACGATGGAGAACCGGTTAGTCATCTATACCAAATTATGTGTCAAATACATCCTAGGGTTTCTCTGGTTACTCCTGTGTCCTACCTCCCCCTTTTTGCAAATAGAAATCCTATGGTTATGTTCTCCCAATCCATGAAATTTGAGTAAGTTTCGTTAGATCTGTGTAGTGTATTGATTGTTTGAATGGTACAAGTGATAAGAGATTAGTTGTTTCATTTGTGCAAATGATTTCTGCTAATAATCCGACTAGGGTTAGTGTTCGTGCTAACAATTCCTAGCCAGTTCTTGACAATTGATTTTGAATGACCTACATATATGTGTGTGCCATTATTTCTTCAAGATTGGTCTCTACATAGACGAGTGTGCGTAAACATCGAACCATAATCTCTGGATATGTCTAATCAATAGCCATAAATTCCTAACCCTACTTTACGACAAGTAAACATTGATTTGATGTCAAATTTTGGCAAGTGCCAAATGTTCGCTAGAGATTAGTTTGTAAACATTAATTTGACGCCACATCTTGTTTTATATATGTATAGGTGCTGTCTGACGATGTCGACAACGAGGATGAAGTTGGCCAAAGGAGGTACAAGAGGCAAATCTCAGGGAGATTTATGCGAGAATGCATAACAGACATATTAGGTCCTGGAACTGGGGCTATCGATGCCCATTTTACAACCAAAAGCTTCATCATGCGTATGAAAGTGTTCTGGCGCATGCAAGAGGACAAGTCGTTGGCTCCTTCAAGCAGAAGTATTATTGCAGGGTGGCGCACGCTGTCGTGGTTCTAAGTCTGATAATAAAGTAGGGTGTAGGAATGTAGAGGCAAGATCGAAGCTACGGTGAGATTGTGCACGCAAGATGTACGAGTTCAGGCCCTTCATGGTGGAAGTAACAGCCCTACATCTCGATGCCAGAGGCTCGGTCGATTGGATTATGCGTGAATTTGCAGGAGGTGCAAACCCTTGTGCCAGTGGAGGGAGGTGGCTTATATAGAGTGTGCCAGGACCCCAGCCAGCCCACGTTATAAGGGGTTCAATGTTCATTAAGGTAACATGTTACTGGTAATGCCACTAATAAAGAGATATAAATGATCTTTAAGACTACAGAATGAATGGCAGACAGTTGCCATCCTGAGGGACGTTAGGCCTTCTATATTCCGAGTGGTTTCTTGCATCGTCGAGTGACTTCATATTTGTCGAATGGAATTGGGGTATCCGAATGGAGATGTTGGTCGAGTGGGCATGCACTCTGGTGATTCCAGTCGGTTTGTACTTGTTGTCCATTGATTGTCTTTAAATGTAGGGCAGTGTCCTTGGGAGGGCTGCTTAGATCAGGTCTATTGCCCTCCCCTAGCTACACGACATCGTCATTAGCCCCCGAATGGTTCTGGGTTCGAGTGGAAAATGGAGTTGAAGATGGTTCCGACTCGATCTTTATGCTGCGGAAGCATTTTACTGGGTTGGTGAACCATGCAACAGCTTCGATTTCACTTTTTAGTCGCCTTGAGCCATTCAGAGGTTCGAGTGAATTTTTGCTGATAAGCTTCGACTACTGGTGTTGTATAAAAATTTCGGTATGATTGACTACTCTTCCATTTCTGGATCTCGTGGGATTCAAAATTTGGGGAAGCGCGTGAGGCGGAGAGGGCCATAGTAATCGGAGCAGATTAGGTAGGGGCGCCTCGATTCCCGTGCCACCTTTTTCGCCACGTACCGCGCGCGTGCCTGTTGCGGGATTTGATTGGATCATCTGGGTCCACAAGTCAGTCACTCGGGGAACGGGGCCATACAAGGCGTCGGGGCCGATGCCTTCGCACTATGCACTCCATTCTCCTCCTTCCTCTGCTCCCCATTGCTTCCGCCTCCGCTCTCGGCGCTGCCGCCCAGCTCGAGCTCGTTCCACTACAATGGGGAAGGATAAGACCACTGCTCTGGAGCGTGCGAAGAAAGCGACGGTGAAGGCAAAGGGGAAGAAGACGAGCCGGGGCGGGTCGTCGTCGAGATCCGCTCTGCCGCGTGGCTGGATCCAAGGAGACTGGATCCGGTCGACGATCTTGAAAGAAGACATGGAAGATCTGGTTGATGGGGGGCTGATCGCCCATGAGTCTTGGCGGCTTCCGGGGGACGAGACCGAGCCGCGACCGCAAGAGGGTGAGTGCGTCCTTCTTGCGACCCACGTCGACCGCGGTTTTCTTTGCCCCCCCCCCCCATCCTTTCTTCCGGGATTTTCTGGACTTCTTTGGAGCCCAACTTCATCATTTTTCTCCCAACACCATCACATACCTTGCCACGTATGTGTCCATGTGTGAAAACTTGTTGGGTTGTCGACCGCACTGGGGCCTCTTCAAGAACATTTTCACTTGCCGTTCTCAGTCGGTTAAGAAGGCCAATCCGAGTGATGAGAGGACACACATGATCCAAATGTGTGGGGGTTTAGGGATCCAGATGAGGAACAAAAGTACTTTCCCAGCTATGATTCTTCCCGAGTCGGTTAGGGGGTGGCAGTCGACTTGGTTCTACTGTAAGGACCAACCGACCCCTGGTCAGTCGACTGGTCTTCCCCCGTTTTTCATAGATCGACTCGAAAAGCCTTCTCCCTTGAGAGTGACTCCAGCTGAGAAAGTGGAGGTTAATACGTTGGTTGAGCGAGTCATCCAGCTGCTTCGTGACGATGTGACTGGCATGGACCTGTTAGAAGCATTTCTCAGTCGACGCATCCAGCCACTCCAAGCCCTTGACCATCCAATGTGGATGTATTCAGGTGTTGAAGACAGCACTCGGATCCATCCGGAGGATGTTGAAGAGGTGACGGTGGCGCTGTGGCTGCAAGGTATCATTGGCAACGAGGACAACCCTAGGGGTCTAGGAGGGTTGCTCCACTCGACCACACCACCGAATCTGACAAGGTCTTATTCTTTTCTTCTGAGTGTATCTTGTTCTGATATGCGTTTGCTTTTGAAGCTGATTGGTATCCACTCGACTCCGTGTCTTGCAGATCTACACTGAGATGTACTCGATGCCCAACGGAGAGCAGGAGGATGACGGGGAGGCGAGTGGAGGCGACAGCGGCGAGTGGCATTCTGACGGAAGGGGAGATGAGGAGAGCGAGGACTTCAGCTGCGGTGAAGAGGTCGACACCCCTCCTCGCACGGAAAGGTGCTCCAAGCAAAGGCAGGATCCAGCTAGCGTCCATGGCAAAACGACTCCACCGACTGCACAAACCTCCAAGCGCACTCGGATGTCATCTCCTGTGCCGACAGAGAAGGCTCCCAAGCAGCTCAAAGTCGTGACGTCAAAGCCTCGGAAGGCCCTGCCCAAAATTAAAGTGGTTGTCCCCATTGCCCCTGGGTAACAACTGAGCTCAACTTCTTAGTTCTTGCATGAATCAAACCTTGGTCGACTCATTTGCTTGTTTTGACTGAGTGAATTCTGAAATTTGAAGTGCTTCCTCTGGGACCTCTATTTACCGAGACGGCGACGATGAGGAGATGGAGGACACAGTCACTACTCGCGCGGGTATAACTTTTATCACTTTGACTCTTCTTTTTCAGCCGCTTTGATGGTCGACTGAACTTATATAATCAATTGTTTTGCAGCTCCACCCAATGTCATTGAACTTCCAGATGATGATGAAGACGTGCTACAAAGGGCCATGGGAAGGAGGGGCAGAGCTTCGAGCAAGAAGGCATCCGTTGGCCAGATGTCTCAATCGGCGCCAATGACAGAGCCCGTGATTCAACAATCTGAAGACGTGAACCGGGCTTCTGTTACCTTTGCCGTTCCAGTGTCGAGTGTACGCCCTTCATCGTCGACTGTGCCAGCCCCTGCTTTGTCTGTCCAACATCATGCCTTGGATTCTCAGGCTACCGCGACTAAACCGTCGTCTCCGTTCTTCACTACCCATTACGTTCCGGATGACCAGGAAAGCGTTGCTGCAGAAGCCATACGCCAAGCGGGTCTGATGATGGAGCGAGTGAAGACGGTGCACGAGAACAGCCAAGCTGCTTATGATGCCAGTGCGGCCCTCCGAGCCAATGTCCAGGTAAATTGGTTTCTGACTGAACTCTTATCTTGATGCTTTTTTTGTTAGGATATGCTACCTGAAAACTTTTCATTGCGCTTCCATTTCTTAGCATGTTCTTCGCATCTGTACACCCACTGGGTGTTTCAACTTATGTTGAGTAATTATTCCAGTTGTGCCGACTAGGTTATGTCGATTGTAGTTTTGGACTAGTGGGGGCACGCAGAGTGCACCCACTAGGTGTAGTCCCCGAGGCCATTGTCGAATGTGTGATTCGGTGGGGGCCTTGATAAAAATATCTTGTACTTTAGTTCTTCCACTCGGTCTGGGCGGACCAGGTCGAGTGTAATCTAGACCAGTGGGAGCGCACAAAGTGCACCCACTGGGTGTAGTCCCCGAGACTATTGTTGAATGTTTGATTCGGCAGTAGTCTTAGAGTTTTTTTCACTCGGAAGCGAACCATCTTTGATTATGTCCACTGATGTATCTTTTTGCTGATTTCAGAAATCCTGTGAGATCATCTCCAAATTTGTCAAATTCAAGGAGAAGTAGAGACAGCTCAAACTTGACATGGAGCTGGCCAGTCAGAACTTGCAAAAGGCCAAAGATGAAGCAGCTGGTATGGAAGGTAACAACTTGTCGACTGTCTATCTTGACCATCTCACAAGTTATCTTCTCGTTCTTCTCTCTGACCCGAGTGTATATTCTTCAGAGAAAATGAGGCAAGATCTAGCACAGAAGGACCTTGATCTTGCTGCAGCGCAGAAGGAGGCTCAGGAGAAAACAACACTCACTGATAAGAAGATGGCTTCAGTCGGGGTGCTAGAGGAAGAGAACACCAAGCTGAAGACTTCTCTTACTGAAGCCTATCTAGGAGCACTCGCCAAGAAGATTGAAGGCATCTCTCGTAAGAGAAATGACCTGGAAGCCTATCTAGGAGCACTCGCCAAGAAGTTATTCCTTATGCTTGAAGGTATTTTTCCTTGTCTGACTGTTTTGCCATCTGTCAAGTCACCCTCGGTCGATTCATTAGCTCTTTGTGGTTGCAGAATTCTGCCAAAACTTTAAGGAAGAAACTGGGTGAATCGAGATGAGCTTGGACCCCATCAATTCTCCTGTCAATGATGAAGCTGCTATGAGCGTGCTCCGACTGGAATCTCGTCTTGTCGGTGTCACAGACTACCTTGCCCGCCTGAAAATTGCGGTGTCGCGAATCGACACGGCGCTCTAGCTAAAGGAGACGCTCCAAAACAACCTCGAGTCTTTGATGACTCGACTTAATGAGATTCCTGGTCGAGTGCAGGAATGGAAGAAGTCGCCTGCTTGATGTGGTGCTGACGTAGCTCTGTCACTAGTTTGAGTCCATTGCAAGGAGGCCAAGGAGGAAAAGCTAGCAGCGATCAAGATTGCCAACACCAGGAAACATGACTTCCGGTCTTTCATGGAGACCTTTATTGTTGCTGCCACTCGAATTGCAGATGGAATCGACCTAGGTGAGTTCGTCGAGCCTGCTAGTCCTCCTCTCGCGGAGTGAACAAACTTTTATAATTCGATTAAATTTGCCTCGGTATGCCGAGTGGTTTTGTAACCGTTGAACTCTTTTGGGCCTGATGCCCGGGTACTTTGAACTGTGGTCTGGAACCTCGTAGGTTTTATCTGAACTTGGTTGTTTTTGAATCTCTTGGCTTTTAGTGGAATTTGATTCTTCAGCCTGAATTGCTACTGACTTTGTGGTGCAGCTCAGTCGAGTGGGTCACAGACAAGGGCATTCGGTGCCGTCCATGACCTGCTCCTCGTCATCTTTGCAGATAAGGATGGAGCAGACATTGTGTTTGTGCCGCAGCTCCAAGGATAAGGTCGCGGTCGACCTGCACCTCGTCGTCCTTGCTGATAAGGATGGAGCGGACGTTGTATTTGTGTCGCAGCTCCGAGGATAAGGTCGTGGTCGACCTACACCTCGCGGTCCTTGCGGATAAGGATAGAGCGTGTTTGGAACTTAGGCGAGTACGAGACTGCATCTAAGCCCCCAAGTGGGAGGATTGCTCTCCACTCGGTAGGGTTTTTTTAAACATAGGCGAGTACTGGACTGCAGCTAAGCCCCCGAGTGGGAGGAATGCTCTCCACTCGGTAGGATTTTTTAAACTAGGCGAGTACCATACTGTAGCTGAGCCCCCGAGTGGGAGGATTGCTCTCCACTCGGTAGGGTTTTTTAAACTTAGGCGAGTAGTGGACTGCAGCTAAGCCCCCGAGTGGGAGGAATGCTCTCCACTCGGTAGGATTTTTTAAAACTTAGGCGAGTACTAGACTGCAGCTAAGCCTCCGAGTGGGATGAATGCTCTCCACTCGGTAGGATTTTTCAAACTTAGGCGAGTACTGGACTGCAGCTAAGCCTCCGAGTGGGAGGAATGCTCTCCACTCGGTAGTTTTTTTAAAACTTAGGCGAGTACTGGACAGCAGCTGAGCCCCCGGAGGAATGCTCTCCACTTGGTAGGATTTTTTAAACTTAGGCGAGTACTGGACTACAGCTAAGCCTCCGAGTGGGAGGAATGCTCTCCACTCAGTAGGAATTTTAAACTTAGGCGAGTACAGGACTACAGTTAAGCCTCCGAGTGGGAGGAATGCTCTCCCCTCGGTAGGATTTTTTTGAAACTTAGGTGAGTACTAGACTGCAGCTAAGCCCTCGAGTGGGAGGAATGCTCTCCACTCGGTAGGATTTTTTGAAACTTAGGCGAGTACTGGACTGCAGCTAAGCCCCCCGAGTGGGAGGTTTGCTCTCCACTCGGTAGGATTTTTTGAAACTTAGGCGAATCAGATTCGCGGCTAAGCCACCCACTGGGGGATTTTTTGCTCATGTATAAGTAATAACAATCATTTAGGAGACTGTAAAACCATGTCTTTGATAAACAAACTGAAAGGTAGTTCCTATTACATCTCAATAGTCTGACTGTTCGAGTATTAAAATGGCGGAGACGTTCCGCATTCCAAGGGCGTGGCTCGTACTTCTTGTCCTCCACATCGTATAGGTGGTATGCTCCATTGTGAAGCACTTTGGTGATGATGAAAAGGACCTCCCAAGCGGGAACCAGCTAGTGTGGTCGTTGCTGATGTAAGTGCATCTAGTGCCACCCCTAGTTGGTTTTGGAGTATTGACGACAAACTTGGTTGAGGGACTAATGTGTTTGTGAGAATTGCAGGATAACACAGGTAGTAGTCCCTCATTGATTCGGTTTACCTACCAGAGATGACCCCTAAAAATGTGTGAAGACATTGAAGACAATGGTGGTTTCTGAAGAGTTTCACATTGAAGACTATGACATGAGAAGACATCGTGTGAAGACTATGGATTGTGAAGACATAGTTGTTTTGTAGTTTCCTTTTCTTCTTTGTTGAGTCATAGGAACCACCTTACTGTTAAGTGGGGTCCAAGTGAACAAAGTCAGAGTGACTGAAGTGATGCTCAACCAAATCCTATGTCTTCGAGCGAAGACAATGAGAGCAAATCTTATCCAGACCTGGATAAGTCAGCTTTACTTGTAGCCCATGTCAAGCTGTCGCGTGTGTTTGAAATCTGACCGTTGGACACGTGTCAGTTCCTTAGTGACCCAGGGTCATTTCGAACAAATCAGGTCGGGTTGCCTCCTGGCTATAAATAGCCCACCCCCTACACCATAAATTGGTGGCTGCTCAGAGTTACTGCACGGCTTTTGTCGTTTGAGGGCAACCCACCTTCGAAGCCTTTGAGAGAGAAATCCTTGCGAGGACAAAGCCCTAAACACCCAAAGCCAAAGAGTGTTAGGCATCACTGATGTCTTTCTGTCTGCGTGATCTGAAGACTTGTTACACTTGAGGACTGTGAATCCTCCATCCGGTTAGGCGTCGCGTTCTGAGCATCCAAGAGTCATTGTGGATCGCTGGTGAACGAAGTCTGTGAAGGTTTGGAAGTCTACCTTGAAGACTTACCAGAGTGATTGGGCGAGCACTGTGTGTCCTTAGCTCAAGGGGAATAAGGTGAAGATGCGGTCTTCTAAGTTAAATCTCAGCCTCCCTAACCAGACGTACAACTGACACAGCAACTGGAACTGGTCCAACAAATACTTGTCCTCATCGAGCAACTGGTTTTATCTCTTACCTCTCTTTGCTTATTGTTTGTCTTCGTGAAGTCATTGCCTGCTTGCATGATCTGATTGACTTCATTGTGTGAAGATTGTTGTTGATTGGCTTCATACTATTTTCCATCTTGATCCATACTACCTAGCTGCTGATAGTCTTCGTGCTTTCACTTCATTGCTTACTTGACTATGGCTTGTCTAGTGTAGTCTACCTTCCGCTGCATATCAATAGGTTCATTTCGACTAGTTGTCTTCAAATCCCCCGTGTTTTGAAGACTTCCATAAAAATCGCCTATTCACCCCCCTCTAGTCGATAACTGGCACTTTTATTGGTATCACAGCAAGGTGCTCCCTTGTTCTGTGTGATTCGGTTTAACCACATGGAGTTTAGCTATGTCGACTGCAGGGATAATCAAAGTCTCCGTTGCGTGCCCTATCTTTGATGGCACTGGTTACCCCTACTGGAAGAATAAGATGCGCATGCATCTTGAAGCCATTGATGTCGACCTCTGGTATGTCATCAAGAACAGCGTTCCCAAGGCTGGTGAAGGCGTCACCCCAGCTGATGTCAAGAAGTTCATTCAACTGGATTCTACTGCCAAGAACATCATCTATGGTCATCTGACCAAAGGACAGTATGGCCGTGTGAGTGCTCTGGAAACTACGAAGCTAGTCTGGGACTGGCTCTCCAAGGTCAATGAAGGCGTCTCAACCCAGAGAGACTCAAGGATTAGTGTTCTTCGCAATCTCTTCAACCGCTTCAAGAGAAATGACAATGAGAGCGTTCAGCTGACGTTTGATCGCCTCACAGACATCACAAATGACCTTCATGCACTCGGCGCCACTGAGATCACCAAGCATGAAATCGTCAAGACACTCTTGAGATCACTCAACAGCTCATTTGACACCCTGGCCTTGATGATTCAAGAACGCCCTGACTTCAAGACTCTCGATCCGTCTGACATACTTGAGAGGCTCAACACACATGAGTTCCAGCTATCTGAGAAAAGAGATATCTATGGTCCCAACTATGGCCGAGCTCGCGCTTTGAAGGCAAAGGTTGTTTCCCCATCTGAAGAAGAATCTGATTTTAGTTCTGAGGATCCTGAAGACATTGGAAAGGAACTTGCCATGTTCGTGAAGAGGTTGCAAAGGTTCACCAGGAAGAAAGGCTCTAGATAGTCTTCAAGATCTAGCTCAAGAAATGATGAAGCTTCCTCCCGTTACTACAAGAAGAGAATGTGCCACAAGTGTAAGAAACCTGGTCACTACATCTCTGAATGTCCTCAATTGGACAATGAGAACAACAACAAGAAGAAGAAGAGCAAGGAATATGATTTTGATGACAAGAAGAAGAATAAATCATCAAAGTCTTCTTCCAAGTCTTCGTCGAAGTCTTCATCACACAAGAAGAGCTCATCTAGCAAGGACCGTGCGTTTGTTGGCAAGGAAATGGATTCAGAGGAGGAGTCTGCATCTGAGGAGGTGGAGATGGAGTCTGAAGAGGAATCTGATTCAGGCTTGGCAAGCCTGGCTTTAGCTTCAGCATACGTCGCCAAGTCCATCTTTGATATTGAAGACGATGGCCTCTTCACCAACGCTGATGCTAAATAGGATGACTCTGCTCCCACCTACTGCTTCATGGCACGTGGTGCCAAGGTAAACTCACGCAATGCTCACTATCAAACATCTAGTGAAGATGACTCTGAATGTAAATCTAAACCTAGCTACAAAACACTTGCTAAAATTGCAAGACGGCAACAGACTTCTATGGAACATATTCAAAAATGGTTAGACAAAAGCAATGACCTGTTGGACGTGGAAATGACTCGAACTCAGTCCTTAATTGAAGACATTAAAAATCTTCATGTTAAGTATGAAGAACTTGAAAGTCGTCATGAAACGCTCTCAGCTACTCATGAAAAGCTCTCCTATGATTATCTTCAGAGGAAGCAAGAGCTTGAGAACTTGAGATCGGCTCATGAAGATCTTCAAAAGGAGAACGAGTCACTTCACGCTCAACAGATCAGTTCCGCTCAGGAAGGATTTGAACCACCATGTCTAAAATGCGTTGAGCGTGATAGCGCTACTTTTGTTGCTGGATGTTCTACTGCTACTACTGTTGCAATATCTTCAACTGCTGATGTGGTAAGCATGATAGCGCTACTTTTGTTGCTGGATGTTCTACTGCTACTACTGTTGCAATATCTTCAACTGCTGATGTGGTAACTAACCCCTCTGCTGAGGATACCACTACTATTGTTGATGAGAATGCCAGGTTGAAGACATTGCTTGAGACAGGAATGTACAAGAGTCTCAAAGGGCATCAGACACTATGTGATGTCCTCAAGAAATAGATTCTGAACCGAAACCCTTGGAAAGAGGGTGTTGGGTTCAAAAGGAAAATGAACGTTGATGGTTCTTACTGGAAGCCTGAGCAGTACCCCAAAACCACATGGGTTGCTGCAAAGGGACCTTAAGTGGACCCATCTGCCTTATCTGGCTTCACTTGTGCTAACCTGATTATCATTAATGAATCCTTTGATGCAAACTATAAACTATTTAAGAATTAGAATGGTGAAGTATTTGCCAGGTATATTGGTACTAACTGCAGGAATGGACCACCTTTGAAGAAGATCTGGGTGCCCAAGAGTTGTCTTTAAAATCTTCAGGTGAATGTCATCTTGACACCACCTGGGAAGAAGACGAACCCCAGACCAAAGGCTTCACATGGTCCAAAGGCTTCATATAGACATAGGACTCACCAGAGTCACCCTAACACAAATGTTTTGCAGGGAAACCATACTCAGGCCTATGAATATGAGTGTGTTTCATCAAACCACCATGTTCATAAGACCAAGAACTACTCTGCTTATTCTTATGAGTATTATTCACCTCCTGCAAGACTATTTGCTAGGGCTCCAAAGCCAAAGTTCTCAGATGCTGCACTTAGACTCATTGCTTCGAAGCCACCCCTAAATATGTGGGTGGTTAAGGAAACTTAACTCTCTTTTGCAGGGGAAAGGTCTCCAGCCAAAAATCAAAGGCGTCCGATGCTATTGCTGGGGACCTAAAACATCTTGTGGGGCGCAAGATAAAACACCCAGGTGGTCTTATCATGTATTTCGTTCCTGAATCGCTTGCCAATCATCCTATCAGTTGTAACCTGGATCTGAGCTTTCATAATCCACTTGCTCGTCAAATGTTTATGCTTCACAATACTCATCTTGAAGCCTATCCCCCTAACTGCACTGTAGGGTATGACACCAGCTGCTTCAGAATGGATTATTGATAGTGGATGCACTAACCACATGACTGGCGATCGAAGTCTTCTCATGGACTCAACCTTACGGCCATCTGACAAGAGTCATATCACATTTGCTGACACTAGTAAAAGCAAGGTATTGGGTCTAGGTAGAGTTGCAATCTCAAAGGATCAGCACACGGATAAAGTGATGCTTGTTGAATCCCTTGGTTTCAACTTAATGTCTGTCTCAATGCTATGTGACTTGAAAATGATTATGGTATTTGGAAAATATCATTGCCTTGTTCTAATGGAATCTGACAAGTCTCTAGTATTTGAAGGGTACCGAAAAGGTGATCTGTACATGGTAGATTTCTTAGCAGGACCACAGTTTTTTTCCGACTATAAACAGTAGGGCAAAACACCCCACTGCAATTTTTATAAATAACTAAAGCAAGGTCCAGCAGTACAAAGCATAAAAGAAGACATCAGGGGCTTGAGGGAAGCCCCCTAAGAAGAAAAAGAAGTAGAGGAAGAACTAGAGAAGCTAGAAACTACCAAGACTAAGGAAAAAAGACTATAACTAGAAATAAAGCTAAAGACCTAAGCAGGAAGAAGCTTCCAAGAGAGGAAAAGAGAAGTTATCCTTGAAGATCCGGCCATGAGTTGAATTGGTTGGCATGCTTTGGTCTCATCCTGTGCTTGAGTAGCTTTAGCTCTATCAGGAAAATGTTCTTCCATCCTTGAAAAGTGGGGTGTATATGTTCAAAGATCTTGTTGTTTCTAGAAATCCAAATAGCCCAAGAGCTAAGTATTATTATGTCCATGAAAAATGGTATCCTTAGCTTTTCCTTAATGTCCTGGAAAGCCTCAAGAACAGATAAGTTTGGAGTTCTGGTGGGACAGATATGATCCTAGCATCTCTTAGCAAAAGGGCATCCCCAGAACAAGTGATACAGGATTTCCTCTTGTTGACATCTCATAAGAGCACAGTTATAGTCTTGTAAAGCAAATGTTTTCCTTCTCAAAAGATTTCTTGTGTTGAGTCTGTCATGTAAAAGCATCTAGAAGAACATTTTGTGTTTAGGCTGGCATGATGAATCCCAGATCCATTTAAAGTGTGGAGGAGTTTGTTTGAAACCAATCAAAACATTGTAGGCCTTGGCAGAGGAAAATTGTTCATTACCCAAGATGTAGCTCCATGTATCTGTCTGGTGCTGATACTGTGATTGTCTCATGGAGTAACACATCTCTTCAAGCTGCAAGAATTGCTCATGGGCCTGCACTGATAATGGAAGATGGAAAAGGTCTTGAAAGTATTCTGTGGCCAGAACCTGCTGCACTGTAAGTTTGACATTAATCACAAAAGAAAAAAGATGGGGGAACTGATGCTACATTATTTGCTCAGACCATAAGTCTAACCAGAAAAAAAACACTTCTGCCATCCCCCAAGTTGCACCTTGCTAGGCCTTTAAACTGTCAAGTTTGCCTTCCACCAGAAAGAACCTATTAACTCATCTCCTGGCAACTTGTCCTCATTGTAGTGAGTCTCCCAAATCAAGTTCACCCATGGGATATCATGTCTGTTGTAAAACTTGTGCAAGTTTTTCATAAGCAATGCCTTGTTCTGTGTAAAAATATCCATAACTCCTAGCCCTCCCTGACACTTTGGTCTACAAATAGTGGTCCATTTAACTAAACCTGGCCTATGGTCTTCCATGTCTGGTCCTCTCCACAAGAAGTGCCTTAAGTATTTCAAGATTTGTTGCTTAATAGTCACTAGAACATCCAAGCAGCTCATGAAGAAAATTCTGAGAGATGCCAGAACTGATTTAACCATTAACAGTCTGCCTGCATAGGTCATGTAAGTGGCAATGCCAGCAATATTTTTGCAATCCTGTTAACCAGTGGTAAACATTGCTCTACTGTTGGTTTGAGAATCCCTAAAGGTAGCATGACCACAGTTGGCCGTATGCCCTCTAGCAAAAGCTTCAGAGTGTTGGCTCTGGCATCGGAGGCTAGGGCATGCTGGCATGAGAAACTTGTACACTCTCGCGAATAAGAAGCATGTCACAGGCATCGAGGGCGTCAAGTTCAAGAAGGATCATCTGTGTGGTGCCTGCGAAGCCGGGAAGATGACTAGGGCCAAGCATCCTTTGAAGACAATCATGACGACATCACGTCCTTTCGAGCTGTTTCACATGGACCTATTCGGCCCTACTTGAGGGAGTCTTGGATTAGGGGGTCCTCGGACAGTCGGACTATATACTTTGGTCGGACTGTTGGACTATGAAGATACAAGATTGAAGACTTCGCCCCGTGTCCGGGTGGGACTCTCCTTTGCGTGGAATGCAAGCTTGGCAATTCAGATATGTAGATCTCCTCCCTTGTAACCAACTCTGTGTAACCCTAGCCCCCTCCGGTGTCTATATAAACTGGAGGGTTTAGTCCGTAGGACAACAACAATCATAATCATAGGCTAGCTTCTAGGGTTTAGCCTCTACGACCTTGTGGTAGATCAAATCTTGTAATACTCATATCATCGAGATCAATCAAGCAGGAAGTAGGGTATTACCTCCATCGAGAGGGCCCGAACCTGGGTAAACATTGTGTCCCCTGCCTCCTCTTACCATCCGCCTTAGACGCACAGTTCGGGACCCCCTACCCGAGATCCGCCGGTTTTGACACTAACATTGGTGCTTTCATTGAGAGTTCCACTATGTTGTCACCATAAGGCTTGATGGCTCCTTCGATCATCGGCAATGATGCGATCCAAGGTGAGGTTTTTCTCCCTGGACAGATCTTCGTATTCGACGGCTTCGTACTGTGGGCCAACTCGCTTGGCCATCTGGAGCAGATCGAGAGCTACGCCCCTGACCGCCAGGTCAGGTTTGGAAACTTAAACTATACTACCGACATCCGCGGAGACTTGATCTTCGATGGATTAGAGCCCATGTCAGGTGCGCCGCACAGTCACGATGAGCATGACTTAGCTCTGCCGCCAGATAGTGTTTGGGAGATCACACATGTGGTAACTCCGGCCCTCGATCCGAAGCAGATCGCGCCGTCCGAGGACGGGTGGATGGACCACGCCACGTAGGCCGCACACTCAACGGCGATAGAGCCGAATACTGACTTCACCTCCTACGAGACCTGCGTTGCCGGATCCTTGGATTCGTCCCCAGCCACGGGCCCCAAACCGCCTGCATCCGTGCTTATCGAATTTGATTGGGCGCCGATCATGGAGTTTTCCTCCGCGGATATCTTTTAGCACTCGCCCTTTGGGCGATGTGCTAAATTCATTAAGGTCTCTCTCCTTGTCAGGAGGCCCTTGGACGAACTATGTCCGACTGGAGTGGGAAGCGGACAACGAAGAAATCCGTTCCCCACCCACCACCCACTTAATAGCCACTGTCGATGACTTAACCGACATGCTTGATTTCGACTCCGAAGACATCGATGGTATGGACGACGATGCAGGAGAGGAACAGGAACCACCACCCACAGGGCGCTGGACAGCCACTTCATCATACGATATATACATGGTGGATACACCCAAGAAAACAATGACGAGGAACGGAAGGATGCAGTGGAGGATAATCCCCTTGAGAAGCAACCAAAGCGACGACGTAGGCGCCGCTCCAAATCCCGCCTCGGCAAAAACAACGATAACAGCGCAAGAAAGAATAATACCCCGGTCGACTCCAAAGCAAATGATGACCACATGGACCCAGCGATAGAGCAGGATGAACCAGCGGACGGCGAACATAGTACGGAGCCGCTGTCCGATGACGGCGACGTCGAGGGTAAAACTCATCAACCTGTCTCCGGAGAGGAGAACAGTCCGGACGACGATGCACACATCATCCTGGAAAGGCGCTTGGAGCAAGAGGACCTCCATAGAAGGCTTATTGCCACCGCGAGGAGTCTGAAGAAGAAGAAGCAAAGGCTTAAGGCCGCGCAAAATACACTCAACAGTAGATGGAACAAAGCTCGACACTGAAGAAAAGTATGGTGGCAGCCGTCACACAAAGAGCTATCCAAAGCGCAAGCTGCTGCCCGAATTCGATGACGAGGCTTTAGAGCCTATGCAGCCGAAAAATAAAACGACTGATCAGTCGGATCGACCACCCCGTGGCCGCGATAGGGCGGCTAACGATGTCACACATAAGTCAGCACACGATTTACGTGAGGACTTGCACCAAAAAGCTGGTATGACCATGTCCATCTACGGATCTAGGAAGCGCGCTCCAGCACAGAATCAAAACCGAACACTCCAACCGTCAGAATGCCATGACACATCCAAATGCAGGGGTTCCGCGCACCCCCTATGCTTCATCGATGAGGTCCTGGATCACGAATTTCCAGAAGGATTCAAACCCGTGAACATAGAGGCATACGATGGAACGACCGACCCTGGGGTCTGGATTGAGGACTTTATCCTTCATATCCACATGGCTCGCGGAGACGATCTCCACGCCATCAAATACTTGCCCCTCAAGTTGAAAGGACCAGCTCGGCACTTGCTGAAGAGCCTCCCCAAAAACTTAATTGGAAGTTGGGAACAGCTTGAAGACACTTTTAGGGCTAATTTTCAAGGGACCTATGTCCGACCTCCGGATGCAGACGATTTAAGTCATATAATTCAACAGCCCGGAGAGTCAGCCCGAAAGCTTTGGAACAGATTCCTCACTAAGAAGAATCAAATTGTCGACTGCCCGAACACCGAACCTTAGCGGCTTTCAAACACAGTGTCCAGGACGAATGGCTCGCCAGACACCTCGGCCAGGAAAATTGAGGACAATGGCAGCCCAAACAAGCCTTATGACCCACTTTTGCATGGGCGAAGACAGCTGGCTGGCCTGTAGCGGCACCAGTGAACCAGGCACATCCGAAGTCAGGGATGGCAATGGAAAACCATGACGCAATAAAAGAAAGCGTCGAAACAATGAAGACAGCCCAGACAACACGGCGATAAACGCCGGATTCAGGGGCTCCCGACCCGGTCAATGGAAAAGGCCATTCAAAGGCAGCAGAGATGGACCGTCCAGCCTAAACAAGATTCTAGACAGATTATGTCAGATTCATGGCACCTCCGACAAACCGGCAAATCACACCAACAGAGAATGTTGGGTCTTCAAGCAGGCCGGCAAGCTAAACGCCAAACACAAGGGGAGGAAGACACCAAGCGAAGACGAGGATGAGCCTCGCCAGCCGAACACTGGGGGACAGAAAAAATTCCCACCAGAGGTCAAAGCAGTGAACATGAGTCACGGAACGAAGAGGGGGAGGAAATGCACACTCCGAGACGTATCTGCCGTGGAGCCCGTCACCCCCAAGTTCAACCCTTGGTCGGCCTGCCCGATCACTTTTGATCGCAGGGATCACCCGACTTGTATCCGGCACGTAGGATCGGCCGCCTTGGTACTAGACCTTGGTACTAAACGAGCGCCTTCTAGGACTTCTTCAAAATAGTGCTCGAACGAGGCTTGGCCTACGGCCAGACCCCAGGTTGCAACAGCGGTGGCATCCATCTCCGCCCAGTATGTCTTAACACGGGCAAGAGCCATCCGCGCACCCTCTATGCATGCAGACCTCTTTACAGCGTCTATATGCGGCACATCACCAAGGAATTGTTGCACTAAACCAAAGTAACTATTCGGCCTTGGTCCTTCCAGCCAAAGATGATCCACGATAGACCTCATGGCAAGCCCGGACAACCTACGGCGCTCAGCCCACTCGGCCATTTGCTCATTTAACAGCAGCGGACGTGTTGGAGCACTAAACTGCGACCAGAACAACTTTTCCACTTCGTGATCTTTTTTATCTTTGAAAAACTCAGTCGCATCAGCAGCACTCATTGCCAGGTCCGAATACGCGTCCGCAGCACTCCATAATTGATCCAGAGGGGCATACTTCGGATCTCGAACTTCGTCCGCAACAAAAAGGGCTTCCCAGCCGTGATATCTCCGGCCTGACGAAGCTCCTCCTTCGCCGCTCTGATTTTAGAGCGGGTCTCCTTGGCTGCTACCATGGCTTTCTCCAGGTCCGCTGCTTTCGCTTGGCTTTCCTTTCCAAGAAGCTCATACCGGTCGGCGGCATCCTTCAGCTCAACGGCCATCTTGGCTATTTTATCTTCGCCCTGGTGATGAACAGCCCGTTCGGCTCTTAACTCTTCGGTCACCTTTAGGGCGGCCGCATCACTTCTCCTGGCTTGTTCCTTGGCTCGGGCAAAGCTCCGCCCGAAGGGTCTCCATGGCGGCAGCTCCACTTGCAGTCACAGCATGTTATAGATACTAGCATCGTGCTCCTCTTAATATCTGTTGACCACCGGAGAATACATACCATGTGCCTCATCAAGCCGCTTATTCACAAGCACGATGTCGGCATCTGCCATATCAAGTTGTCGCCTCAGTTCGGCAAAATCAGCAGTCCGGCCAGCCACCGGACCGTCAGCCGCCTGCACATGAAAGCAGCGCGATTATTACTTGGGACTACAATCCTCTGTTTGCCGCCTCTGGACAACAACCAGAGTCTCAGGGGCTACTATCTGTATAGAGCACACCTAGCGTGTGCAGTACCGTCAAAAAATTTATATATTACTTTGCGTACCTCAAAGCCTCTTAGCAGACTCATAAAAGCTTCATGCAACCCACTTTTAGCGGATGAAATCCTCTCAACCACCGTACCCATTAAAGTATGATGCGCCTCTGAGATAGCCGCTTGCTCCAAAAGACCCATCAGTGTGTCCGGTTGCGCACCGGACAATCCCAGACTCTTTCTGTTGCTCTCCTTAGGACCCGAATACTCCGGACTTCGGGTGGCCGAAGGGTTACCTTCTGGCCTTGGTGGATTAGGAGAAATCCTCCATGATGACACCTCGGGGTCGTCCGCCCAAGGAGACTGGGATGCAGGGGGGTGGCGTTTCGCTCTCCATCGTCTCAGGAAGAAGATCCCCCGAAGACGAACTCTGTCAAGAAGGGCTACGATCAGGACTGCAAGACATATGTCTCGGTTATTGTCCTCGGAGATAAAGCAGGATATATCTACCAAAAGTACTATTGATTCACTTATAGCTTGGTGGAGGGTTGGCCCCCTTGCGGGCATTGTGCGGTAAGGATGCCCTCCGGGGCAGGGCCCCTGGCGAAGGTTTCTTCCCTCGTTTGGAAACCTTCGTTTCCAAGTATTTAGAGGCGGTCCTTTTCCTTCCTTGGGGAAAGGGGATTCTAGATTCTTCTCCCCGATTATCCTCCTTCGCGGAGACACTAATTCCCCCGGTTTGGATGAGTAATGCGTGAGGCCCGCTTTCGGCTTCTTTATCCCCCCTTTATCTTCCCCTGATGGCGCTTGATAAAGTGCATGCTCAAGCATCCTGGCTAGTGTAGGATCCGGTGAGCCTTCGGGAAGGGGGTCCGAACACCTGATCATCTTTGCCTTTCTTAGTCCTGGCCAAGATCGATTTTTTCAGAATGATGTTATGGAAAATGAAAAGACGACGTGTTCGGCCGCAAAATTACTTACATGGGTATCTGGACGATTGCAGTTTAGACGCACATTCTGGTGGTGTCCAGACACTTTATTCATGATCCGAAGAACAATCCTTACATCCCTTCGAGTGTCATGCTGAAGAATTCCTGAATAGTTTGCGGTCCTTCCGGGTTGAACTCCCACATACAAAGAGATAGACGTTGGCATGGCAGGACCCAACGAACTAGCATAACTTGCATTACCTTGATGAGACTGACATCCCTCTTGAGGAGATCTCGGATGCGACTTTGCAATGTCGGCATGTCATTAACTGGCCCCCAGTCCAGCCCTTTGTTGACCCATGACGCCAGTTGTGGTGGGGGGACCGAACGGAAGGCAGGGGCAGCTACCCACTTAGTACTTCGGGGAGCTGTGATGTAAAACCACTCCCGCTGCCATAAGTTGGACACCTCCGGGAAGGAAACCTTTGGCCATGGAGCATCGGCGCCTTTGCTTATTATGGCGCCTCCGCATTCTGCATGTCGCCCATAGATCATCTTCGGCTTCACATTGAAGGTCTTGAGCCATAAGCCAAAGTGTGGGGTGATGCGGAGGAAGGCCTCACACACGATGATAAACGACGAGATGTGAAGGATGGAATCCGGGGCTAGATCATGGAAATCGAGCCTATAATAGAATGTAAGCCCTCTGACAAAGGGATCAAGACTAAAGCCAAGCCCTTGGAGGAAGTGGGGAACAAATATGAGGCTCTCGTTGGGTTCGGGAGTGGGGATGACCTGCCCTTGAGCAGGCAGCCTGTGCGAGATTTCGGCGGTCAGATACTTGGCTTCCCTTAGCTTCTTGATGTCCCCTCTGTGACAGAGGAGGCCATCCACCGGCCTTGAAGGTTGGATCCGGACATGGTTGAAGGTCCGAAGCGCTGAGCCTGAACCTTGGGTGTTGGAAATTGAGGTGGGGGAGGGGAAGGATTGAGTGTGAGAAGAAAAGGACAGGCCTTGGCCCCTTTATAAAGAGGGCGAATATCAAGCGTCATCCACGTGCCCGTTTGGAACTTGCCTAAAATTGAGGAGTCATATTAACAAGCACGATTGGGTTACCCGCGCCCGTATTGATGAGACTCCCGTGATAAGGGGAACACGATCTCTGCTTCGACAAGACATGCCGATAAAACCGCCTCGCAACACGTGCAATGGCTGGTTGAGAAAAACGGCTTGAATAATGACCGGGCCATGGCGTGATGTCACGTTATGAGAAGCTATCAGCAGATTAGATTTGCAGAAATATTATACTCTCTACGGTGGTATGTGGAATTTGTTTTGCAGAGCCGGACACTATCCTTGTGTTTGAAATCTTCTATGGAGTATTCGGAGGAAGAACCCGCCTTGCAATGCCGAAGACAGTCTACGTGCCGGACTCACAGTCATTGAAGCCTGGTTCAGGGGCTACTGAGGGAGTCCTGGATTAGGGGGTCCTCGGACAGTCGGACTATATACTTTGACCGGTATGTTGGACTATGAAGATACAAGATTGAAGACTTCGTCCCGTGTCCGTGTGGGACTCTCCTTTGCGTGGAAGGAAAGCTTGGCAATTCGGATATGTAGATCTCCGCCCTTGTAACCGACTCTGTGTAACCCTAGCCCCCTCCGGTGTCTATATAAACCGGAGGGTTTAGTCCGTAGGACAACAACAATCATAATCATAGGCTAGCTTCTAGGGCTTAGCCTCTACGATCTCGTGGTAGATCAACTCTTGTAATACTCATATTATCAAGATCAATCAAGCAGGAAGTAGGGTATTACCTCCATCGAGAAGGCCCGAACCTGGGTAAACATTGTGTCCCCTGCATCCTGTTACCATCCGCCTTAGACGCACAGATCGGGACCCCCTACCCGAGATCCGCCGGTTTTGACACCGACACTACTCATTACTCCACTCTTACTACCACGGCTTGTCTCTATGGCTTTGTTATTGTTGATGATTACTCTAGATATACCTGGGTGCATATAATTCTCTACAAGACTGAAGTGCGGGATGTCTTCAGACGATTCGCAAATCGTGCCATGACAAACTATGGCATCAAGATCAAGCACATAAGTAGTGACAACGGCACAGAGTTCAAGAATACCGGCCTCGACACTTATCTTGATACATTGGGTATCACTCGTGAATTATTAGCTCCATACACACCTCAGCAGAATGGCATCGTGGAGCGCAAGAACAGAACACTCATTGAGATGGCTCGGACGAGGCTTGATGAGTACAAGACTCCAAGGAAGTTCTGGCCTGAATCTATTGATACTTCATGCCACGTCATCAACCGTGTTTATATTCACAAGCTTCAAAAGAAGACATCATATGAACTACTGACTGGTAAGAAGCCAAACATAAGCTACTTCAGAGTATTTGGTGCCAGGTGCTGGATCAAGGATCCACATCACACTTCAAAATTTGCACCGAAAGCACATGAAGGTTTTATGCTTGGTTACGGAAAGGATTCGCACTCCTACAGAGTCTTCAACCTCTTTCACTATAATGTGGTTGAAACTGTGGATGTGCGGTTTGATGAAACTAACGGCTCGCAAAGAGAGCACCTGCCAAATGTGCTAGATGAAGTCTCACCAAGTGATTCCATCAAGCTTATGGGTTCTGGAGAAATCATACCTTCAGAGGCACAGGCTGAAGAGGAACTTATCATTTCTGCACCAAATCAACCTGAAGACTCTGCTCAGCCTGAAGCCATTGCTGAAGATGAAGACAATGATCAGAAAGAGCAAAATCTTCGTCCAGTTCATCCTCGTGTTGCAAATGAAGTACAGATTGAGAAGATAATTGATAGCATCAATGCACCTGGTCCCCTTACTCGTTCAAGAGCAACTCAGCTAGCAAATTTCTATGGGCACTTTGTATTTGTGTCCATATATGAACCCAAGAAAGTTGATGAAGCCTTCATGGAACCTGAATGGATTCAAGCTATGCAAGAAGAGCTTCAACAGTTCGAGCTTAACAATGTATGGGAACTGATCAAGCGTCCTAATCCTCACAAGCACAATATCATAGGCACAAAATGGATCTATCGCAACAAACAAGATGAGCATGGTCAAGTTGTCATAAACAAGGCTCGTCTCGTTGCTCAAGGATATACTCAAGTTGAAGGAATTGACTTCGATGAAACATTCGCTCCGGTGGCTAGGCTTGAAGCCATTCGCATTCTGCTAGCCTATGCCAACCATCACAACATCCTCCTATATCAAATGGATGTGAAGAGTGCCTTTCTTAATGGAAAGATTGAACAAGAAGTGTATGTTGCACAACCACCTGGCTTTGAAGATCCAAAACATCCTGATATGGTTTAGAAGCTCAACAAGGCACTGTATGGCCTCAAACAAGCCCCTCGTGCTTGGTATGACACACTTAAAGACTTCCTGAAGAGCAAAGGCTTCAAACCTACTTCCCTGGATCCCACTCTCTTCACGAAGACATACAATGGTGAACTGTTTGTGTGCCAGATATATGTGGATGACATTATCTTCGGCTGCACTAACAAAAGATACAGTGATGAGTTTGGACACATGATGCAAGAGCAATATTAGATGTCCATGATGGGTGAGCTGAAGTTCTTCCTTGGTCTTCAAATCCGTCAGCAAAGCAGCGACATCTTCATATATCAAGAGAAATACCTCAAAGATTGCCTGAAGAAGTTTGGAATGCAAGACTGCAAGGGATACACGACGCCAATGCCAACCAAAAGTCATCTGGTCCCCAACGACAATGGTAAAGAGTTCGATCAAAAGGTATACCGCTCGATGATTGGTTCTTTACTCTATTTATGTGCATCTAGGCCAGATATCATGCTTAGCGTTCGCATGTGTGCCCGATTCAAAGCGGCACCAAAGGACTTGCATCACTTAGCTGTGAAGTGAATTCTTTGATATTTGGATTACACCCCAACACTAGGATTATGGTATCCAAAGGGCTCAGAGTTTGATCTAGTTGGATTCTCATATGTTGATTATGCTGGTGACAAGGTTGATCACAAGTCTACATCAGGCACATGTCACTTTCTTGGACGATCTCTTGTCTGTTGGTCTTCAAAAAAGCAGAACTGTGTGTCTCTCTCCACTTCTGAATTTGAATACATTGCTGTTGGATCTTGCTGCGCTCAGCTTATGTGGATGAAGCAAACTCTCAAGGACTATGGCATCCATCTGAAGCATGTGCCACTCTACTGCGACAATGAAAGCGCTATCAAGATTGCCAACAACCCAGTTCAGCATTCAAAGACAAAGCACATTCAGATCCGTCATCACTTTCTCAGAGATCATGTCATGAAGGAAGATATTGATATCATTCAAGTCAACACTGAAGAGCAATTGGCAGATATCTTCACAAAGCCCTTGGATGAGAAAAGGTTTTGCAAGTTGTGGTGTGAGCTAAATACCTTAGAATCCTCTAATGTCCTATAATTGGACACACATCCTAACACTTATGCATGTGATGACTTAGATGTGCAACACACGAAGTAACGTATATCTTCAAATAATGAAGACATACACTCTAAGTGTGAATACATTAATGCAGAAATTGACTTCGGAGCGCCACGATAATTGTGCGTCGTGTCTGGGTCTAATACTTCCTATACGGTGGGTAACGCCACCACCAAACTCTTATTTGAAGTGTCTTTATTGGCGTCACATTTGCATAGTCTTTGCATTTGGTTTGTCTTCAACATTGATTCAACCTCATGATTATCTTCACAATGTTGACTTGGTATCATATTGGTATATACATTGGTGTTCTGTTCTCTACAATATTCACTTCTAGCTATGTCTTCATGTTTGAATCTTTTGATCTAAGTGAATGTGATCGGACCCTAACCCCCCTTCTATGCTTCTACCTCAGATTCTATCTATCCAAATCATATGCATTCTATTGAAACTGTCGATTGTCTTCTCTGAGTCCTTGTCAGCAGAAGACACAGAGAAAAAAGTTGAATCTGTTTTAATGTTATATCCTTATTTCCTGAAAACCGGAGAAGCGGGAACGACCACCCGACAATCTAGACGTGTGTGGGAACATGGAACAACTTCCAAGGTGTTGCATGCATACCACGTGTCCTTCAGATGTGAACCGTCAGGGGCACCTGTGTAATAATGTTGTGCCATCCCTGTCCCTATAAATACACACCTCACCATAGTCATTATCTCTTCTTCCACCTCGCCACCTCGCACAAACCCTAGCACCTCCGCTAACTCGCGACGACGTCGGAGACAAAGCGCTTAGCTGCCGCGACTTCTTCGACACCGTCCTCACGCCGGCCGCGGACCTCGTCCTCTCTGCCGCCGACGTAGGTGTCTTCCGTCACCAAGTTAGGGCACGGGAGATTGAACTGCTCGTCCTCCCGTCCCAACTTCGTCTAGCAGTTCTTCGTGTGGTAATTACATCTCACTTTTACTGCCCCTTTGATCCATCAGATCCATCCACTTCAACCAGAAGTGGTTTCTAAAGTTTGTGAATCTGGATCTATCTTGTTTGCATCTCATATCATGCCAAGTATGTTCACTTATGCTTCACTACTAGTTAGATTCCTCACTTGTACTTATTCTTGGATTCGTACAAATCTGGAACCAACTCTCATCAAATAACTGAATGTCTTCGCACTATGAGGTCAATGTCTTCAAACTGATTTATCTTCAAATCCTCTAAGAACGCATATGACCTCTTCCCCTTCCCTCGCACCTCTAATGCTGTCACAGGTACATGTCCATGGGAGAAACCATTGGTTCTCATAGTCTGCATTCGTTTGCAGAATTCTTATAGCGACACATCAATTCTCCTGAAGCCAGTTCCTGTTTGACCAGTAGACGAAAGCCATTCACAGTCTTGAAGCCTTTCAGCTTGAATACAATGGCAATTGAAAAATCAGCTAGGAAGGGCGGCAGACAACACCGTGGGAATACAGCCAAGGACCTGCCACCGGATCTCTTTGAAATGTACAAGACAGATCCTGAGGAAACCTACGGGGAACGCAAGAACCGAATCCAATGGATTCAAAGATATTGGGCAAAGGAATGGTACAAATACAGATTTGTAACTGCCGAATATGCTGAAAAGAATGCCATCAAGGGCCCCTGGGGAGATATTATATACATAGGTCTTCAGCCCAAGTCCAAGTCCGAAGCCATAGCTCAAGGCTTCTATCCTTGCATGGTCCGTGGATCGCGGCCAGACAATGCCGGCCCATCATCTCTGCTATGGTGTCGTGAAGTCAATCTCTTCAAGCGCAATTTCCAGTTTGCAAAGGAGTCTGCTGCAAAGAACAAGAAGGACCTAGGACTCAATTTCAACCCTGGTCCGTCTGCTCCAATGGCTAATGGCACATGTGATGCCAATCCCAATGAAATCGGCCCCTTCTACAACCTCGAAGGCCTCATCACGCATATTGCTCTACAGGGGGCTACGGTGGACCACTCAGCTGATGACGCAGATTCTGAAGATGCGCCAGCGCCACCAAAGCAGAAGCCAAAGAAGTCAAAGGCTTCGAAGCCCTCTGCCACACCAAAAGATTCACTTGCGAAGCCTTTGGCCACTGCACCTCCTGAACCCAGAGTGCAATCTGAATATCTTTCTCATATCTCCAAGAAGACAGAGAATCCCAAGAAGAAGAAGCCCTTGAAGATTTCTAGGCATGAACTTACACATGCTGCCGTTCTGCGGAACGAAGATGAAGCCATTGATCTGTCCAGCGATGATGAGCTTGGCGATGAAGCCCTCGAGCAGCTGATCAAGAGCAAGCAAGAGGCGGAGATCTTCAATGATCTACCCCTCTTTAACGTTGACATTTTGAACAATTTCATTGATGAATGGTTCAATGATCAAAGCCTCGGCATCAATGATCTTCAGCTGCCAATCAGCATAAGCGTCATGTTTCATGGAGCCATTGCAAACGAACTAGTTGTGGCTCAGAAAATCATCAAGCTGAAGAACAAAATTGATTATGAAAAGGCTCAGTTCAAGAAGAACATGGCAAAGCGCAGTGTGGCAGAAATTCAAAGCTTCAAGGTGATGATGAATGAGCTCAAGGGGCAGTTTCGCAAGAAACACGAGGAAGCTAAAGGTTCAGAGAGCGAATGAAATACTTCGCTGAGAAATGTGTGCAAGCGCACAATGAGGCTGAGAAGCGCAAGGCACTGGGGCGCCCTGGTATCGAGCCCAGAATGGCTGCCAAAAAGAAGAAGAAGTCTGCTGCGGGATGCACTGAAGAAGTAAGGCAGGAAGCACCTAGCATTGTCTTCCCTGCCAGCATGACAGGCTCGAAGCCTAAGGTCCCCTCAGCAGCTTCAGAGCTAAAGAAAACCAGGACAGCTGAAGCTGATGCTAGGAAGTGAAAGCATAAGGATGCCTCTGATGGTGCTCCTTCAACCAAGAAGCCGAAGACAAAGTCTTCATCAAAAGAGCGTGTTGCTGCCACAAAGCCACTGGTTATTGAGCCCATCTCTGTTGCACGTCTTGCCTCCTCCAACCAAGAGCGTCAACTTATAGTTCACGAGCCTGCTACCATAGAGGCTCCAGAAGACGAAGAAGTACAAGCTGTTGACCCCATCATTGCTGAGGACATTGCTCGCGAAGACAATGTAGAAGATGATGAAGTCCTTCCTCAGATCGAGCACCAACTGGTATCATCGCCTATTCTCACGAATAGTGAACTCATCAGCATTAGTCGTCCTTTGACGCCAATTGCTAAGGATGCATCATGGGCTGATCACCCCCAACAAGACACCCCCATTCAAGATGAAACCCCCAGAACTCCAACCCCTCAAGTCATCACTCTAGTACTTGATGACGACTACATGGTGCAGACCACTCCATCACCACAGGCGTCGCCCGCACTCTGCAGGCTTCGCAAAGGCCCTAGGCCACAGGTCACCATGTCAAGCATTCCAGATGGAGAAGTGCAACAAAGCTCAGTGAACGTGAAGTGTTTCCTGAAGCCACTCCTACTATGAATGTCTCTGATTCTGAAGCCAAAGCTATTGAAGACATTCCGGTTGCATCAACCGAAGAAAATCCAGAACCAAGACAAGAAGAAAGAGTTGCAACACCCCCTGTCACTCAAGAAGTCATTCTCGAGGAGAACGTGCCCATGCCTGACCCTCCTGCTACTGAAGAGGAGGTTGAAAACATTAAGACGGACCCAACCAACACTGCTGAAGCCAATGACGTTGTCATGGCTGAAGATAATGTGGCACCTGAAGCTGATGTTGCACCCGAAGCTAGTGTGCAACCTGAAGCCACTGTTCCATCTCCTAGGCCTCACACCATTGAGCAGGCCTTCGATCACGGACAGCTGGTCACTGTGAAATGGCCAATCATGGTTCCTCCCACTGCTCTCGGACCTCAATATGAATATCATGTGGAGCATATGCATCAGGTCCAGAAGCCATAGCCCAGACTACCAAGGTTTCCCGGTGTTGCATCATCACCAGGCTCGTTCAGTGTCAACAGCTTCATGGCACACAACACATTCTTTGACAGTGCGAAGAACCCATACTCAAAGCCAAAGATCTCATCTGATCGCTTCCGGAGCTTTCTGCAGCGTAGTTATTACTCATGTGTCTTATACAATCAAGAGCGGATCTTTCCTCACATGCGTCTGGATTGTGAAGACATTGCTAGACTGCCCTATTTGGAAGAAGCCTTAGACTGTTTCAGAGATGTTGGCCTTCTGCGGGTTGTCACTGATAAAGAGCATTGGAACAAAGAACTTCTGCTGCAGTTCTATGCTACTCTTCACATTCGTGGCTACAACAGGGATCTGAAGAGTTGGGTCCTTGAGTGGATGACAGGTGATGTGCACCATGAAGCCAAAGATGAAGATATCATCGAGCTTACTCCCCTGCCCACTCCAGGTGAATACTATGAACCTGGTTGTTAGCTACATAGGAATGCATTGGAGAGCATCTTTCAGAAGCTTGAGCCAAACATGAGTCAGATGCTCAGCATGATGAAGCCACTGCCACAAGACGCTGAATATCCTAAGGAATTCCTTGTCGACGACCTTGAGTATCTTGCACGGACCATTTATCATATTGTTAGGTGAACTCTATGGCCCGTCAAAGGACATTCCCCTGCAGCCAAGCTTGAAGGCACAACGAAGACATTGGTGTTCTATATTCTAAATGGCATTAGCTTCAATGCTCAAGATTTCTTCATCAGACAACTTGCTGCATCAGGAATTGATCTCTTTGGCCTGAAGTTTTATGCTCCATGGGTGATGCGCTTAATCAAGCTTCACTCTTCTGTCAACTATCAGCCCTTTGCGCGCAACCATCTTATCTTCTTGCCTGAGGTTGATATGTCTGTTGAAGCCATCTACCCAGAGCCTTTCAAGGAGCCCCTTTATCTTCATAATGTTGATCGCCAAAGCTTCACGCAACCAATTGAGGGAGTTCTTGCCGCTACTCGTGTCTATCCCCTGGCTGGCAATACAGGTGCACCTCACCGTGCTACTACTGAAGCCACTGACAGCACCATTGCTCAAAGGCCTCGAAAGCGATCTCGTGTGCTCAATGATCGAGAGCTTCTCATGGCCTTGCATCAGAAACAAGATAGGCACCACGACTGGCTAAAGCGACAGATGCAGAGCATCTTGGTGGACGTCAATTGATGTCTACTACACAACCTTCTTCTTGTAGACATTGTTGGGCCTGCAAGTGCACAGGTTTGTAGGACAGTAGCAAATTTCCCTCAAGTGGATGACCTAAGGTTTATCAATCTGTAGGAGGCGTAGGATGAAGATGGTCTCTCTCAAGAAACCCTGCAACCAAATAACAAAGAGTCTCTTGTGTCCCCAACACACCCAATACAATGGTAAATTGTATAGGTGCACTAGTTCGGTGAAGAGATGGTGAAACAAGTGGTATATGGATAGTAGATAAAGGTATTTGTAATCTGAAATAATAAAAACAGCAAGGTAGCAAGTGATAAAAGTGAGCGTAAATGGTATTGCAATGATAGGAAATAAGGCCTAGGGTTCATACTTTCACTAGTGTAAGTTCCCTCAACAATAATATCATAATTGGATCACATAACTATCCCTCAACATGCAACAAAGAGTTACTCCAAAGTCACTAATAGCGGAGAACGAACAAAGAGATTATGGTAGGGTACGAAACCACCTCAAAGTTATTCTTTCCAATCAATCCGTTGGGCTATTCCTATAAGTGTCACAAACAGCGCTAGAGTTCGTACTAGAATAACACCTTAAGACACAAATCAATCAAAACCCTAATGTCACCTAGATACTCCAATGTCACCTCAAGTATCCGTGGGTATGATTATATGATATGCATCACACAATCTCAGATTCATCTATTCAACCAACACAAAGGATCTCAAAGAGTGCCCAAAGTTTCTACCGGAGAATCACGACGAAAACGTGTGCCAACACCTTTGCATAGGTTCCCAATGTCACGAAACCCGCAAGTTGATCACCAAGACATACATCAAGTGGCACGTGATATCCCATTGTCACCACAGATACGCACGGCAAGACATACATCAAGTGTTCTCAAATCTTTCAAGACTCAATCCGATAAGATAACTCCAAAGGGGAAACTCAATTCATTACAAGAGAGTAGAGGGGGAGGAGAAATATAAGATCCAACTATAATAGCAAAGCTCGTGATACATCAAGATCGTGCCAAATCAAGAACACGAGAGAGAGAGATCAAACACATAGCTACTGGTACATACCCTCAGCCCCGAGGGAGAACTACTCCCTCCTCGTCATGGAGAGCGCCGAGATGATGAAGATGGCCACCGGTGAGGGATCCCCCTCCGGCAGGGTGCCGGAACAGGGTCCCGATTGACTTTTGGTGGCTACGGAGGATTCTGGCAGCGGAACTCCCGATCTAATCTCTGTTCTGGAAGTTTTGGGGTATATGGAGTTATATAGGCAGAAGAAGCACGTCAGGGGAGCCACGGGGGCCCCACGAGGCAGGGGGCGCGCCCTAGGGGGGTGGGCGTGCCCCCCACCCTCGTGGGCAGCTCCCGTATCTTCTGACGTGAGGTCCAAGTCCATCAGGTGTGTTTCCTTCCAAAAATAACTTCTCCAGTTGATTTCGTTCCGTTTCGACTCCGTCTGATATTCCTTTTCTTCAAAACACTAAAATAGGCATAAACAGCAAATCTGGGTTGGGCCTCCGGTTAATAGATTAGTCCCAAAAATAATATAAAAGTGGATAATAAAGCCCAATATTGCCCAAAACAGTAGATATTATAGCATGGAGCAATCAAAAATTATTGATACGTTGGAGACGTATCAAGCATCCCCAAGCTTAATTCCTGCTCTTCCTCGAGTAGGTAAATGATAAAAAAGATAATTGTTGATGTGGAATGCTAGTTGGCATAATTTCAATGTAATTCTTCTTACTTGTGATATGAATATTCAGATCCGAAAGATTCAAGACAAAAGTTCATATTGACATAGAAACAATAATACTTCAAGCATACTAACTAAGCAATTATGTCTTCTCAAAATAACATGGCCAAAGAAAGTTCATCCCTACAAAATCATATAGTTTAGTCATGTTTCATTTTCGTCACACAAGAATGCTCTCATCATGCACAACCCCGATGGCAAGCCAAGAAATTGTTTCATACCTTAATAATTTCAAACTCATAAACTTTCATGCAATACATGAGCGTGAGCCATGGATATAGCATTATAGGTGGAATAGAATAATGATGGGGGTTATGTGGAGAAGACAAAAAAGGAGAAAGTCTCACATCAACGAGGCTAATCAATGGGCTATGGAGATGCTCATCGATTGATGTTAATGCAAGGAGTAGGGATTGCCATGCAACGGATGCACTAGAGCTATAAATGTATGAAAGCTCAACAAAAGAAACTAAGTGGGTGTGCATCCAACTTGCTTGCTCACGAAGACCTAGGGCACTTGAGGAGGCCCATTGTTGGAATATACAAGCCAAGTTCTATAATGAAAATTCCCACTAGTATATGAAAGTGATAACTCAAGAGACTCTCTATATGAAGAACATGGTGCTATTTCGAAGCACAAGTGTGGAAAAAAGGAATAGTAGCATTGCCCCCTTTTATTTATTATTATTTTTATTTGGCCTTTCTCTTTTTTTTGGCCTTTCTTTTTTTTATTTGGCCTTTTTTGGGACAATGCTCTATTAATGATGATCATCACACTTCTATTTATTTACAACTCAATGATTACAACTCGATACTAGAACAAAGTATGACTCTATATGAATGCCTCCGGCGATGTACCAGGATATGCAATGAATCAAGAGTGACAAGTATGAAAAATTATGAACGGTGGCCTTGCCACAAATACTATGTCAACTACATGATCATGCTAGCAATATGACAATGATGAATGTGTCATGATGAACGGAATGATGGAAAGTTGCATGGCAATATATCTCGGAATGGCTATGGAAATGCCATAATAGGTAGGTATGGTGGCTGTTTTGAGGAAGATATAAGGAGGTTTATGTGTAATAGAGTGTATCATATCACGGGGTTTGGATGCAGCGGCGAAGTTTGTGCCAACTCTCAATGTGAGAAAGGGAAATGCACGGTACCTAAGAGGCTAGCAAGGATGGAAGGGTGAGAGTGCGTATAATCCATGGACTCAACATTAGTCATAAAGAACTCGTATACTTATTGCAAAAATCTACAAGTCATCAAAAACCTCGGCACTATGCGTATGCTCCTAGGGGGATAGATTGGTAGGAAAAGACCATCGCTCATCCCCGACCGCCACTCATAAGGAGGACAATCAAATAACACCTCATGTTTCAAATTTGTTACACAACGTTTACCATACGTGCATGCTACGGGACTTGCAAACTTCAACACAAGCATTTCTCAATTTCACAACTACTCAACTAGCACGACTTTGATATTATTACCTCCATATCTCAAAACAATCATCAAGTATCAAACTTCTCTTAGTATTCAAAACACTCATAAGAGAATTTTATTATTAATCTTGTATACCTAGCATATTAGGATTTTAAGCAAATTACCATGCTATTTAAGACTCTCAAAATAATCTAAGTGAAGCATGAGAGTTCATCTATTTCTTCAAAATAAAACTACCACCATGCTCTAAAAGATATAAGTGAAGCTCAATGAGTAGTTGAAAAATAATGCAACTATGTGAAGACTCTCTAACATTTAATAATTTCAGATCTTGGTATTATATTCAAACAGCAAGCAAAGCAAAATAAAATGACATTCTAAGAATAGCAAACATCATGTGAAGAAGCAAAAACTTAGGATCAACCGAAACTAACCGATAATTGTTGAAGAAGAAAGGTGGGATGCCAACCGGGGAATCCCCATGCTTAGATGCTTGAGACTTCTTGAAATATTATCTTGGGGTGCCTCGGGCATCCCCAAGCTTGAGCTTTTGTGTCTCCTTAATTCCTCTCATATCAAGGTCTCCCTAAATCTCAAAAGCTTCATCCACACAAAACTCAACAAGGACTCGTGAGATAAGTTAGTATAAACCATTGCAAAAACCTTATCATACTCTACTGTAGAAAATCACTAAAATTATTATTCAAAATTGCATACTAAATGCCTCTGCATATTTAATAGTCCTATCCTCAAATAGAATCATTAAAGAAGCAAACATATGCAAACAATGCAAACATAACAGCAATCTGCCTAAACAGGATAGTCTGTAAAGAATGCTGCAACATCCATACTTTCCTAGCTCCAAAAATTATGAAAGAAAATTCCCACTGTAGTAAATTTATCAGAGCTTAATATGCAAAAGGTTTCAACATTTTATCACATTGTGAATTTTCTAGGGAATTATTGCAACAATGGTAAACTTTCTGTTTTCAAACAGCAACACGTGGACTTCTAAAATAGGCATAGTAAAGGCTATCAGTGCCACTTTCATTGAAATAAAAGATGCAAAACATTGTTCTAAATAACAGCAAGAAAATCTTAACAAAATAAATTGACGCTCCAAGCAAAACACATATCATGTGGCAAATAAAAATATAGCTCCAAGTAAAGTTACCGATGAACGAAGACGAAAGAGGGGGATGCCTTCCGGGGCATCCCCAAGCTTAGGCTCTTGGTTGTCCTTGAATATTACCTTGGGGTGCCTTGGGCATCCCCAAGCTTAGTCTCTTGCCACTCCTTATTCCATAGTCCATCGAATCCTTACCCAAAACTTGAAAACTTCACAACACAAAACTTAACAGAAAACTCGTAAGCTCCGTTAGTATAAGAAAATAAATCACAAATTCAAGGTACTGTAATGAACTAATTCTTTATTTATAATGGTGCTAAACCTACTGTATTCCAACTTATATATGGTTTATAAACTATTTTACTAGCCATAGATTCATCAAAATAAGTAAACAACACATGAAAAACAGAATCTGTCAAAAACAGAACAGTCTGTAGTAATCTGGATCAAACGTATACTTCTGGAACTCATAAAATTCTCAAATAAATTTCTGGACCTGAGGAATTTACCTATTAATCATCTGCAAAAATAATTAACTAAATATCTCTCTCCCAATAAAAATGTCAGCAATTCTCCTGAGCGCTAAAGTTTCTGTTTTTTACAGCATGATCAACAAGACTTTTCCCAAGTCTTCCCAAAGGTTCTACTTGGCACAAACACTAATTAAAAAATAAAACCACATCTAAACAGAGGCTAGATGAATTAGTTATTACTAAACAGGAACAAAAACAAAGTTGGGTTGCCTCCCAACAAGCGCTATCGTTTAATGCCCCTAGCTAGGCATGATGATTTCAATGATGCTCATATAAAAGATAAGAATTGTAACATAAAGAGAGCATCTTGAAGAATATGAATAGCACATTTAAGTCTAACCCACTTCCTATGCATAGGGATATTGTGAGCAAACAACTTGTGGGAACAATAATCAACTTGTATAGGAAGGTAAAACAAGCATAACTTCAAAATTTTAAGCACATAGAGAGGAAACTTGATATTATTGCAATTCCTACAAGCATATATTCCTCCCTCATAATAATTTTCAGTAGCATCATGAATGAATTCAACAATATAACCAGAACCTAAAGCATTATTTTCATGATCTACAAGCATAGAAAATTTACTACTCTCCACATAAGCAAAATTCTTCTCATTCGGGATAGTGGAAGTATCATAGGAGACTTGGATACTATAAATTGGTTCCAAATTAAAAGAGTAATGTTCAGAGAGGGGTAATCATAATCATGACAAGTTTTATAAATATAATCACTACTTTTTATAGCATATGTATCATCACAATAATCATCATAAGTAGAAGGCATGCTATCATCATTATAAACTTGCATATCAAAACTTGGGAGACTAAAAATATCATCTTCATTAATCATAGCTTCCCCAAGCTTGGGACAAACATTAATTGCAGCAAATATATTCTCAAAAACATCATCTTCATCAAACATAGCATCCCCAAGCTTGGGCTTTTCATATCATAAGCATAATCACTCTCATCATTAATAGTATGGATAGCACCAATAGTATAGCAATTATCATATTCATCCAAGCAAGTGCCAAAAAGATTTTAAAGATCATAAGAAGTATCATTATCTTCCACAATTATATTTTCATAAGGCACAATAGTAATAGGAGCAGCATTATTTGGGAGAGATATCTTTTTACCTCTCTTCCTTTTTCTTTTCTTCTTCTTCACCACATCATGTGTGGGTTCAATCCTCTTTTTGGAGCTCCTTATTAATGAGATTGGTTGAATAGGAGGCTCCTCCTCGTTGCCTGATTCATCATAAGAAATAATAGGAGGATATTGGGAAGTCTCTTCCCTTTCATTAGTATTCTCTTCATCTTCTAATTGTTTTCTTTTCTTTATGTAGTTGGCAATATAAGGATTAGCAATGCAATTCACTGCACAATACATATAAATTTTCTCTAGATCAAAATCAAGAACTCTATCAAGATTAAACTTTGGAATACCTTCAGTTATACGTTTCATTTCTTCGTAACCCAAAAGAAGGCTAAGCTCTTTATGATGCTCAAGGGTAATCAAATTATCACAATGTTTGGACATGACTTGATCATGAAACAAATAGCATTGGAGCTTTAAATGACCATGTTCATTGCAAAGTTCACAAGGGGCACAAAAAATATTGAATCTTTCAGCACACTCATCTAGGCTTTCTTGCAACGATTTGGTTTCTAAGTACTTATGCCTCTTGCAATATCTATCTTCCCTATTTGGTGTGTACTTGCAAACCCAGTCTACTCCACAAAAATTGACATGTTTATAGGAGACATTTTCATCATAACTAGTGCAATCATCATTAGTATCATGGACATTCAAAGAATTCATTACTAACAACATTGCAATCATGCTCATCATTCAAATATTTAGTGCCAAACATTTTATAGATTTCTTCTTCTAGCACTTGAGCACAATTATCCTTTCCATCATACTCACGAAAGATATTAAAAAGGTGAAGTGTATGAGACAAACTCAATTCCATTTTTTATATAGTTTTCTTTTATAAACTAAACTAGTGATAAAACAAGAAACTAAAAGACTCGATTGCAAGATCTAAAGATATACCTTCAAGCGCTAACCTCCTCGGTAACGGCGCCAGAAAAGAGCTTGATGTCTACTACACAACCTTCTTCTTGTAGACGTTGTTGGGCCTGCAAGTGCACAGGTTTGTAGGACAGTAGCAAATTTCCCTCAAGTGGATGACCCAAGGTTTATCAATCCGTAGGAGGCGTAGGATGAAGATGGTCTATCTCAAGTAACCCTGCAACCAAATAACAAAGAGTCTCTTGTGTCCCCAACACACCCAATACAATGGTAAATTGTATAAGTGCACTAGTTCGGCGAAGAGATGGTGAAACAAGTGGTATATGGATAGTAGATAAAGGTATTTGTAATCTGAAATAATAAAAACAGCAAGGTAGAAAGTGATAAAAGTGAGCGTAAACGGTATTACAATGATAGGAAATAAGGCCTAGGGTTCATACTTTCACTAGTGTAAGTTCCCTCAACAATAATATCATAATTGGATCACATAACTATCCCTCAACATGCAACAAAGAGTCACTCCAAAGTCACTAATAGCGGAGAACGAACGAAGAGATTATGGTAGGGTACGAAACCACCTCAAAGTTATTATTTCCAATCAATCCGTTGGGCTATTCCTATAAGTGTCACAAACAGCCCCAGAGTTCGTACTAGAATAACACCCTAAGACACAAATCAATCAAAACCCTAATGTCACCTAGATACTCCAATGTCACCTCAAGTATCCGTGGGTATGATTATACGATATGCATCACACAATCTCAGATTCATCTATTCAACCAACACAAAGGATCTCATAGAGTGCCCAAAGTTTCTACTGAAGAATCATGACGAAAACGTGTGCCAACCCCTATGCATAGGTTCCCAATGTCACGAAACCCGCAAGTTGATCACCAAGACATACATCAAGTGGCACGTGATATCCCATTGTCACCACAGATACGCACGGCAAGACATACATCAAGTGTTCTCAAATCTTTCAAGACTCAATCCGATAAGATAACTCCAAAGGGGAAACTCAATTCATTACAAGAGAGTAGAGGGGGAGGAGAAACATAAGATCCAACTATAATAGCAAAGCTCGCGATACATCAAGATCGTGCCAAATCAAGAACACGAGAGAGAGAGAGAGAGAGATCAAACACATAGCTACTGGTACATACCCTTAGCCCCGAGGGAGAACTACTCCCTCCTCGTCATGGAGAGCACCGGGATGATGAAGATGGCCACCAGTGAGGGATCCCCCCCTCCGGTAGGGTAGCCGGAACAGGGTCCCGATTGACTTTTGGTGGCTACGGAGGCTTCTGGTGGCGGAACTCCCGATCTAATCTCTGTTCTGGATGTTTTAGGGTATATGGAGTTATATAGGCAGAAGAAGCACGTCAGGGGAGCCACGGGGGCCCCACGAGGCAGGGGGCGCGCCCTAGGGGGGTGGGCGCGCCCCCCACCCTCATGGGCAGCTCCCGTATCTTCTGGCGTGAGTTCCAAGTCCATCAGGTGTGTTTCATTCCAAAAATAACTTCTCCAGTTGATTTCGTTCCGTTTCGACTCCGTCTGATATTCCTTTTCTTCAAAACACTGAAATAGGCATAAAACGGCAAATCTGGGTTGGGCCTCCGGTTAATAGGTTAGTCCCAAAAATAATATAAAAGTGGATAATAAAGCCCAATATTTTCCAAAACAGTAGATAATATAGCATGGAGCAATCAAAAATTATAGATACATTGGAGACGTATCATCAATCACATCAGAAACTTGGCCACCAAGAACTCATTTGTTGCTCATGAAGCCTGTAGGAGGTCCTGGAAGAGTCTCACACTTCTCTACTCTGAAGATGATCTTCGCGAAGATGGCTTCACTAAGGGCTTCAAATTTGACTCCACTCCTCCTCGTAATGCAAGCTGGCGTCAGACTCCACCAATTGAAGATTTGGAGTATTCATCTTTGGCTGCAACTGTTGTTGTGAGAGTCATCGAAGAAGAAGACGATGCCACTTCACCAGCCATGGCTTCACCACGTCTCGACACTACACCAGGCCCCTCTGCACCACCAAACTTCAACATCGACCCTGCTCCTTCGTCTGCTCCTGATGGGAACGAGTAGACGCTCTATGTCTTCAAACCTTTTTGGTCCTTACTGACAAAAGGGGGAGAAGCATATGAGTTTATAGTCTTCAAGCGGGTCCATATGGGTGGTTGCTATTATTTTTTCTAAGTGGTTACAACTCTCGTTTATGATACATTTTGTTCTTTGGGTTGTAACACTTAAAACTTGATGGTCGTCTGCCACTTTGTCTTCCACTTTGTGATGCGATGATAAATTCCGCATGAAGTCATTCCACAAACATCCATTTATAATTATGCATGTCATTATATTTGTTATATCTTTTCTTGCATAATGAATTGTCTTCATAAAGTGAAGAGGATCTCCACAATTAAAACCTGCCATGTGCATTTGCATACAAGAGCAAACTACTTATATGCACATCTTCAGGGGGAGCCTTTTGTTACTTATCAAGACAATACCTTTACCCCTACAATTTCACATATTTTTATCCCCGTTGAAAACTTCAACCAGTTTTTCATCAATCACCAAAAAGGGGGAGATTGTAAGTGCATCTAGTGCAACCCCTAGTTGGTTTTGGAGTATTGACGACAAACTTGGTTGAGGGACTAATGTGTTTGTGAGAATTGCAGGATAACATAGGTAGTAGTCCCTCATTGATTCGGTTTACCTACCAGAGATGACCCCTAAAAATGTGTGAAGACATTGAAGACAATGGTGGTCTATGAAGAGTTTCACATTGAAGACTATGACATGAGAAGACATCATGTGAAGACTATAGATTGCGAAGACATGGTTGTTTAGTAGTTTCCTTTTCTTCTTTGTTGAGTCATAGGAACCACACTACTGTTAAGTGGGGTCCAAGTGAACAATGTCAGAGTGACTGAAGTGATGCTCAACCAAATCCTATGTCTTCGAGCGAAGATAATGAGAGCAAATCTTATCTAGAGCTGGATAAGTCAGCTTTACTTGTAGCCCAAGTCAAGCTGCCGCGTGTGTTTGAAATCTGACCATTGGACACGTGTCAGTTCCTTAGTGACCTAGGGTCATTTCAGACAAATCAGGTCGGGTTGCCTGCTAGCTATAAATAGCTCACCCCCTACACCATAAATTGGTGGCTGCTCAGAGTTAGTGCATGACTTTTTTCGTTTGAGAGCAACCCACCTCCGAAGCCTTTGAGAGAGAAATCCTTGCGAGGACAAAGCCCTAAACACCCAGAGCCAAAGAGTGTTAGGCATGACTAGAGTCTCTCTTTCTGCGTGATATGAAGACTTGTTACACTTGAGGATTGTGAATCCTCCATTCGGTTAGGAGTCACGTTCTGAGCATCCAAGAGTCATTGTGGATCGCCGGTGAACGAAGTCTATGAAGGTTTGGAAGTCTACCTTGAAGACTTACCAGAGTGATTGGGCGAGGACTGTGTGTCCTTAGCTCATGGGGAATAAGGTGAAGATGCGGTCTTCTCAATTAAATCTCAGCCTCCCTAACCAGACGTACAACTGTCACAGCAACTGGAACTGGTCCAACAAATACTTGTCCTCACCGAGCAACTGGTTCTATCTCTTACCTCTCTTTGCTTACTGTTTGTCTTCGTGAAGTCATTGCCTGCTTGCATGATCTGATTGACTTCACTGTGTGAAGACTGTTGTTGATTGGCTTCATACTATTTTCCATCTTGATATATACTACCTAGCCGCTGATAGTCTTCGTGCTTTCACTTCATTGGTTACTTGACTATGGCTTGTCTAGTGTAGTCTACCTTCCGCTGCATATCAATAGGTTCATTTCGACTGGTTATCTTCAAAGCCCCATGTTTTGAAGACTTCCATAAAAATTGCCTATTTACCCCACCCCCCCTCTAGTCGATAACTAGCACTTTTAGCCGATCCACTCGGAGAACCAAGTCTCCCTCCTAAAATGCTCGACCCCTGACATTTCTGGCGTGGAACCGACAAAGATCTTGTTGATAGATGGTCGACCTGATCAAGGCCATCTCTCTTTCCTCTTCCCGAAGGTCAACAACATCTTGTCGGGCTTGTTCTGCTTCTGCCTCTGAGAAAAGCTCTACTCGTGGGGCGTTGTGAAGCAAATCAGTCGGCAGTACGGCTTCAGCTCCATATACCATGAATAAGGGAGTCCTGCTAGTAGACCGATTTGGTGTTGTTCTCAGACCCCCATAGTACTGATGGTAACTCATCTACCAAGGCACCAGCTGCATGCTTGAGGTCTAGCATCAATCTGGGTTTCAACCCTTGGAGGATCAAACCAGTTGCTCTTTCTGTTTGCCCATTCGACTGTGGGTGAGCGACTGAAGCATAGTCGACCCGAGTGCCTTGGGAAGCATAGAAAGCTCTGAACTCATCTGAATCAAAGTTTGAACCATTGTCTGTGATGATGCTGTGTGGGACTCCAAATCTGAATGTTAACCCCCTGATGAAGCTGACGGCAGAGCCTGAATCGAGGTTCTTGATGGGCTTGGCTTCAATCCATTTAGTAAACTTGTCGACTGCAACAAGAAGGTGAGTGAAACCACTTCTGCCAGTCCTCAAGGGTCCAACCATATCCAATCCCCAAACGGCAAATGGCCAGACGAGTGGAATGGTCTTCAAGGCTGAAGCGGGCTTGTGAGACATGTTGGAGTAGAACTGGCAACCCTCACGCTTGTCGACTATTTTCTTTGCCATTTCGTTTGCTCACGGCTAGTAAAAACCTTCTCGGTATGCTTTGGCCACGATTGTCCGTGAGGACGCATGGTGACCACATGTCCCCGAGTGGATATCATTGAGAATCATTCGACCTTCCTCTGGGGTAATGCATCGCTGGGCAATTCCAGTCAAACTTTCCCTAGATAGTCGACCACTTATCACAGTGAAGGCTTTAGATCGACGGACAATCTGTCGTGATTCATCTTCGTCTTCTGGAAGTTATTTCCTGAGGATATATGCGATATACGGCACTGTCCAGTCAGGGGTGATGACCAAAACCTCCATGACTAAGTCGACCACGGCTAGGACTTTGATTTCAGTCGGATCGGTAGAACTCTTAGGCTGGGGGGGGGGGCTCTTCTGTGAAGGGATCCTCCAGGACTGGTGGTGTGTGAAGATGCTCCAAAAACACATTGCTAGGAATGGGCTCTCGCTTGGAACCTATCTTTGCCAGGTCATCTGCTGCCTGATTCTTCAGTCGGGGAATGTGGTGAAGCTCTAACCCTTCAAACTTCTTTTCTAATTTTCTCACTGCATTGCAGTAGCCAGTCATAGCTGGGCTTCTGACATCCCACTCCTTCATTACTTGATTAACCACCAAATCTGAATCGCCATAGACCATTAGGCGACGGACGCCGAGTGAAATGGCCATTCGCAACCCATACAAAAGTGCTTCATACTCAGCCTCATTGTTGGAGGAGTCAAAGTGAATCTGAAGGACATAACTGAGTTTATCACCTCGCGGGGATACTAGAACAACTCCAGCGCCAGAATCATTCAACATCTTGGATCCATGAAAGAACATAGTCCAATGTTCCGACTGAACTTGAGTCAGTTGCTATTGTTCAATCCACTCGACGAGGAAATCTGCTATTGCTTGGGACTTGATTGCTTTCTTTGCCTCAAACTTGATATCCAACGGAAGAAGTTCAATCACCCACTTTGCCACTCGACCAGTTGCATCTCTGTTGTTTAGAATTTTGGACAATGAATCATCGCTGACGACTGTGATGGAGTGATTTGAGGAATAATGTGTCACTTTCTTCGAAGTCAAGTAAATTCCATAGACAAACTTCTGATAATGCGGATATCTCTGCTTGGACAGAGTTAAGACTTCAGAAATATAATACACTGGGCGCTGAACCTTATAGGCTTTACCTTCTTCTTCCCGCTCGACCGTGAGTACTGTACTAACAACTTGTCTAGTAGCTGCAATATAAAGCAGTAAAGGCTCTTTGCTGATTGGAGCAGCGAGCACCGGCTGGGTGGAAAGCAGGGTTTTGAGCTCTGCAAACGCTTCATCAGCTTCAGGAGTCCACTCGAACTTATCAGATTTCTTCATCAATCGGTAAAGAGGTAATGCCTTTTCACCGAGACGAGAGATGAACCGACTCAAAGAGGCCAAACAACCAGTAAGCTTCTGAATGTCGTGTATGCACACAGGGCGTTTCATTCGGAGTATTGCACCAACTTTTTCTGGGTTTGCATCAATACCTCGTTCAGAAACTAGAAAACCGAGTAACTTTCCACCTGGAACTCCAAATGTGCACTTCGATGGGTTAAGCGTGATATCATATCTTCTTAGATTGGCAAAGGTTTCAGTGTGTTCAGTAAGCAGGTCGGAACCTTTTCGCGACTTAACCACGATGTCATCCATGTATGCTTCCACATTCCGACTGATTTGAGTGAGCAGGCACTTCTGTATCATACGCATGAATGTGGCGCCAGCATTCTTGAGACCAAAGGGCATGGTAACATAGCAAAAGCACCCGAATGGGGTGATGAAAGCTGTTTTTATTTCATCGGGTCCATACAGTCGGATCTGATGGTACCAAGAATATGCGTCCAGAAAGGACAATCGCTCACATCCCGCGGTCGAGTCAACTATTTGATCGATGCGAGGGAGAGGAAAGTGATCTTTCGGGCATGCTCGATTGATATGCTTGAAGTCAATACACATACAGAGTGAATCATCCTTCTTGGGAACCATGACTACATTGGCGAGCCACTCGGAGTGGTAAATCTCTCGGATGAACTCAGCTGCCAGAAGTCGAGCCACTTCCTCGCCAATTGCCTTTCTTTTATCCACGGTGGACCGTCGGAGGTGCTCTTTGACAGGTATTGCTTTTGGGTCGACTCGCAAACGGTGCACAGCCAGTTCTCTGGGTACACCAGGCATGTCAGAAGGTTTCCATGCAAAGATGTCCTAGTTCTCACGGAGGAACTGGATGAGCGCTTCTTCCTATTTGCTGTCGAGTGTTGTTGATATGTGAGTCGGAGCAGCATTGGGATCAGTCGGATGAATATGAACTGACTTTGCTTCACCAGACGACTTAAATGCAAACTCTGAAACAGGCTTCTAAGCTCTCAACAAATCACTCGGATCTGCTGTCTTCTTGTATTCCTCCATTTATATTGATGCCATCTGTTCATCGGCAATCTTCGAGCCCTTCTGAAAGCACTCTTCTGCTCGCTGCCGATTACCAGTGACTGTAATCATGCCCCTAGGGCCAGGCATCTTGAGTTTGAGATACACATAACACGGTCGAGCCATGAAACGGGCATACACAGTTCTGCCCAGGATAGCATGATAGGCACTGTGAAAATCCATGACTTCAAATGTCAAATTTTCCTTACGATAATTCTTTGAATCACCAAAAGCCACATCAAGAGTGATCTGGCCAAGTGAATCGGCTTTCTTTCCAGGTATAACTCCATGGAACCGCATGTTGCTCTCGCTGAGTTTAGACATTGGAATGCCCATCCCTCGGAGGGTCTCAGCAAACAAAATGTTCAATCCGCTGCCACCATCCATCAAGACTTTGGTCAATCGGGTGCCTCCAATGACCGGGTCAACCACCAACGCTTGCCTCCCAGGGGTGGCAACATGCGGCGGGTGATCTGACTGGTCGAATGTGATAGGAGTCTTTGACCAATTCAGATACGTCGAGGTTGCTGGAGCAACCATGTTAACTTCCCTATTGATGACTTTCAGTCGACTTTTGCTTTCAACGTCAGCAAAAATCACCAAAGTGGAATTGATATTGGGAAATCCATCATCATCCTCTTCTCTGTCCTCATCCTTATCAGATTCCTTCTCTTTCTCATTGGGTTGTTTTTCTCGGAACTGTTATATAAGGACTCGACACTGTCGATTGGTATGCTTGGGATAGATAAGATTACCCTCTTCGTCTTTCTTGATGTGAATGTGACATGGCAAATCCAGCACGTCGTTCTCGGCTGAATCCTTCACCTTCTTGGGGTTCCAGGGACCCTTAGGTTTTCCTTTAGCTTTTCCTTGGGTTGCTGCAACCTCTCCAGGGCCCGCAGGTTCTGCTTTGCGCTTCTGCTTCCGATTGGAATTACCTCCTCCGGTGTCCTGGCCGACTGGTTTGCTCTTGCTGCTGCGGAGTCGGTCTTCCTCTTCACCATTTGTGTACCGAGTGGCTATTTTCATCATTCGGGTCAGGGACATATCTCCTGTCCAACCAAATTTCAGGTTGAGCTCCCGATAATGAACACCCTCCTTGAAGGCGCAAACTGCTTGATGCTGAGATACATTCTCCACAGTGTGATGCAAAGTGGACCACCTCTGGATGTAATCCCTCAAAGTTTCATTCGGCTTTTGCACACAGTGTTGCAATTATGCCAATCCTATTGGTCGTTTGCACGTGCCCTCGAACGTTCTGACGAACACTCGAGCCAACTCCTCCCAGCTGAAAATACAGCTAGGGGTCAACTGATTCAACCAAGCTCTAACTGATCCTTCAAGCATCAGGGGTAGATGCTTCATCGCCACTTCATCGTTTCCTCCACCGATCTGCACAGCCACTCTGTAATCCTCAAGCCGGGTGTCAGGCTTTGATTCACCAGTGAACTTACTGACCCCAGTAGCCAACCTGAAGTTGGGAGGGATCTCTGCAGCCCTGATGGCTCTGCTAAAACACTTGGGACCAGAAACATGCACTCTTCTTCCAGTCAGGCGATCTTTGTCTTGCCCTTCTCTATGTGCTCGATTCTTGTCCACCAAACCTTGTACCAAAATGAACCTTGCATCAAATCCTGGTTCTCTTAGGTCGACTGGCCTCCTCCGCTCTTTGCTGTACGGGCGCCTGTCATCATAATGTCGAGGCATGTATGATTTGCCCCTCGGATGGGGCGTAGGCACTCGACGGCGCTCATCGCGGTCAAGCTAATGATCATGATGTTCATGGTTCGGACCCAAGTACTGCCCTTGGCGATGCCCTCGTCCTTCATGTCGTCGAGGCGATCTTGGGCTATGAGCCGACTGAACAGTGTCAACAACTACCGATCTGCTATGGATTCTGTTACGCGGCTGAGACACTGCAGTATTCTGCTCTCCTGCTGCTCGGAGCAGCGCTCTGATCTGCATCAAACCTCTACCAGCTTCCGACTGGGACGGCTGAATAGATTCTGCTATACAGGCCGCAACGGTAAGATTCTGAATCAGAGTGCGGTATACCTGTGGTTCTGGAGGAAATAGCTGCTGCTGCCGTCGACTGGACTCGGGGATCTGTCGGCGAGCACGGTCGTCGAGTCCACGCTGAAGTTTCTCTAGTCGGGTGCGCTCAGCAAAAGTGGCCAATCGCGCCGCCTCCAAGGCCCGAGCCTCAGAGGACTCACCGACAATGGGCGTGTGGAGGGCCTCCACATTGTGGCGGTGAAGTTCCACCCTCTGCTGGGAAGAGAGAGTTTTAGGGTGGTACTCTTCATGAACGCGCGACGGATCGCCGCCGCCGTTGCGACGCATGCCAGGCGGACTGTGAGGCGTGTCAACCATCAGGACCTCTGCCACAGGGTTGCTGCTGTCGCACTCGGATAGGGTCTCGACGGAGCCAGTCGAACAGGCCACAGAGAGATTCGTCGGGCTCGATTGCGGCGACTTGAGGGGTGGCCGACTGACGCGCCACCGCATGCTTCACCCACCGCTGAAGCTTTGTGACCGACCGGATTGCTTGTGATGGCGAACAGCGGGGAGTGAAGATGCCGCGAGAACCGACCGATACTGAGTCGACGGCTGCCGTAAAAGGATGCTGCGAACACACGTGCGGAAGTGCGTCGCCCCACGGACGGGGAGAGCCTCGACGTCGAGAGGAGCTTCCTGAAGCCAAGCGGAGTCGTCGGCAATGAAGATGAGCGCACCAAGACGGGTCTCGCGGCCCTCAGCCAAACCTCCACCGGAAACCATGATGAAAGGACTCGGAGAAATCGCAACCTCACCAGAAAGTCGCTAAGACACCTGCCCCATGGTGGGCGCCAACTGTCGTGGTTCTAAGTCTGACAGTAAAGTAGGGGGGAATGTAGAGGCAAGATCCTAGCTACGGTGAGATTGTGCACGCAAGATGTACGAGTTCAGGCCCTTCACGGTGGAAGTAACAGCCCTACGTCTCGGTGCCCGGAGGCTCGGTCGATTGGATTATGTGTGAAGTTACAGGGGTGCGAACCCTTGTGCCAGTGGAGGGGGGTGGCTTATATAGAGTGTGTCAGGACCCCAGCCAGCCCACGTTACAAGGGGTTCAATGTTCATTAAGGTAAGGCATTACTGGTAACGCCACTAATAAAGCAATATAAATGATCTTTAAGACTACAGAATGAATGGTAGACCATTGCCATCCTGAGGGACGTTAGGCCTTCTATATTCCGAGTGGTTTCGTGCATCGTCGAGTGACTTCATATTGGTCGAATGGAATTGGGGTATGCAAATTGAGATGTTGGTCGAGTGGGCATGCACTCTGGTGATTCCAGTCGGTTTGAACTTGCTATCCTTTGATTGTCTTTAAATGTAGGGCATTGTCCTTGGGAGGGGTGCTTAGATCAAGTCTATTGCCCTCCCCTAGGTACACAACATCGTCACACGCCGCATACGCCAAGTACCTAGAGAAGCTTTAGGATTGTGCCGGCAAATGAGATGATATGTCGGATCGAACTATGTATGGCTATGTAGTGTCTTAATTATACATGCGCTTGAGTATGCTTAATGATGGTTGATTATATACTTATGGTTGAACTATGCTTGTGTATGCTTATTATCTATGTCTGGGTATGTTTAATCTATGTTTACTTATGTCTAAATGTGGGATATGGATGCAATCAGTTCGGTTGATGGAATCTACCTCCGTCCTAGTTTATTGGTCCCCTTTGTAATTTGTGTTAAATTTTGATCAAAGATTTAACTGACAAAATGTTAGTGCAGGTCAGCAAAAATTATATCGTTGGATGCGTATTTGAACATAGTGATATAATTTTGGGTGACATGCATAAACATTTGTTAGTTAAATCTTTGGTTAAAATTTGGCACAAATTACAAAGGGGACCAACAAACCAGAACGGAGGTAGTACGTCAATCACACACGGTTCCCAAAATTGGAACCGTGTGCAATGCCTTTCATTTTCCCTGTTACGTCAATCACACATGGTTGGCTTTAGCAAACAGTTGCCTCCAAAACTCTTTGTGGGACAGAAAACCCTGACCACCCAATTCAAAAAAGAAAAAAAGACAACCCTCATCATCCTCACGTCACAAAAACCCTCACCCCGCCTGCCACCCCCTCTGGTCCCTATTCACACCTTCACAAGCTCCTCTGCATGGCACCACCTATCACCGTGGCAACCACTTAGCTCGACGCATGTCGCCGCCGCCAGGCTGCCGACAAACCACACCGCATTTTTCCACTTCCGCTTGTTGCCGCCTATCACCATTGACTTTCTCGACGCTGCTCGCGGTCGACCCAGCTCCGCCCGATTGGGGAATCCGCCATATTGAGGGGTTTTTCTCATGGACAACAAGGTAACTAATTTAATGAGATATTATCTCATCTCTTATCCCAGCTCATTTAACTCCTTTAATCACCTAGCCGAAATCGCCATGAATTCATTTTTATTCAAGCTGATTTGAGGATTTTCTTTCATTCATAGAGTGCACAGTGCGCGGGCACATCAGGACTTTGCGGCCTCGGCCAGACATCCATGGAGTTCCATCTCACCGTACCAGATGACTTGAGGATGCGCGCGGTATATTCAATCTCACCCTAAATCAGTTGGCATGGACTACTTTCCTAAACATATACTATATATTGCTGCATTTGGATAAAAGGTGCCACATGCAGCATATACGTCAAAGGGATTCTTTTCATCTTCTTTCTATATTAGGCAAATTAATGATGTATTGTTCTTTCGATTACTCTCATATTTCCATGGCATCATGGTTACCCTATCTGTTTAATTATAGAATTTTGTCCTTTGATTTCAACTATTGTACAGTTCTTTCAATTTCACCCATATTTGCATGTTACCATATTCTTTAACAATCCTACCATTTTCTGCAGCGCTTCCCTTGCTATGCAACAGAATCTGCAGTACACAATCTTGCCCTTTACATAAATCAAGACTGTAGAGATGTCATACTGAACACAAACCATGGATTTACAATTGTTGCTTCTATAAGACTTGATGAATGTGGTCACTCCTATTTTGCCACGGGCCTTTGGACAGAAATTTCTAAGTTTTATGTACTGAAAGCTAGCACTAAAATTGCACTGCACATAAAAGAGCCTGGTCATGAGATATATGCTAACTTCCCCGATGATATCATCCGTCAAGATATTTTTCGAAGTAAGTGTTCTTTTCAAGTATCTGCATGTTGACTTACCCAACAATATCAATGGAATTGTGTAGTATTTAAGCAACCAATTGTTATTCCATTTTCTTACTCTATTCCTACCTACTAACTTCTAGTTACCAATACACTTTTCTATTGCCCTGTTTTTACTAAATATTCCCTGTACTCCCACTTCTATCAGAAAGCGCCGCTGATGAGGAGACTCCAGAGGTGGAGAATGGGGCTGCTACCAAGTGGAGGCGGGTCGAGCAAGAACCGCAAGTGACTCCAGCAGGCCTAGACTTCATCAGCAGCCTCCCCGATGATATGTTGATAGTCATCATCTTCCTCCTTCCAATCAAATATGGGGCGCGGACAACTGTCCTTTCCTGGTGGTGGTGCCCCCTATGGCACTCCACCTCTCTCGACCTCATCGACACACATGAGCTCTGCCATGGCTATCACAAAAGCTTGGGTGTGTTCTCCCAGATCCTCAGCAGTCACCATGGCCCAACCAGAGGCCTTAACATGGGCAAGTTCTGTTCCAACGGCAAGGACCAAGCCAAGCTTGACGACTGGTTCTGATCCCCCACCCTAGATCAGCTCAAGGAGCTCACTTTTGATAATGGCCATATGCACTCGCTGCCAACGTCCGCGCTCCGCCTCGTGCCCATGCTGCGCATCACCAAGTTCAGGAACTGCCATCCCCCCTTAATGACGCACCCGCTCTTATTCTACCATGACCGAAGCCCCTCGAGCTCGTCGTCGTCTGCCTTCCAAACAGTGACATGGAGCACATGCTCCATGGCCGTACTACACTCGAGTACCTTCATCTTTAGGCGATCAATGGGTTGAGTAGCTTCCACATCACCTCCATGACTCCCTGGACTATTTATGTGTGTTGCTGGTGCTGCAAGAAGACATCACAAGATGTGTACCACAGTATGGTCACTGAGGACACACCTTCACTTGAGAGATTACTTATAGTTGATAAAGAAGGTCCAGCAAGAATCAATGTCATTTCTGCACCGAAATTGACAGTGGTGGGCTAATCATCTGACAAATACTCCGAACTTGTTATTGGATCCACACCCGTTCAGGTAAAATAGCCGCCTTATACCTATCCTTCTAGAAATTAACATTATTTCTAATTTTGAAGATGTATGTTCGTCTGTCATACAGAAAATGATTCTGACAAGCTTGAGCCTGAAACTACGCACAATGAAGGTCTTGGCACTAGAATCTATCAGCCCCAGCCTGGACCAAGTTGTCAGCTTCCAGAGATGCTTTCCGTGCCTGGAGAAGCTATATATCAATGTGATGTTCCTTTCCTGTTAAATGTTAACAATAAGGGAGTTCCATCTATGACACCTTTTTCCAAGTTTACAATAACAATGTACTATGATTTCTGAAGGATTTTTGGAGGATTTCAGTACATACATGTCCCCCCCTATTGGTTGGTTGATCCATATGGTTACAATCCATAAGCATTTCTCCTTTGGATTCATCTATACTAGCTTTCTTAGGAAACTTTTCATCCACTCCAACCTCTTGTGAAGAATACTACATTTTTCTAGATTGTAATCAAATGCCCATGTTAATCATGTCGGATCGAAGATGGCACGTTAGTGCATTTTACAATTCCTGCAAACCAAACACGCATGTAGTAGTGTTCAAAACTGCATGTAGGCACTAGCACGTTTTCTTCTTTTATAGATAAGATTAGGCCCGGTGGTGGATAATGTGATACAATATAACAATCACATCGAATGCCCAGATCTGCATCTCTCAAAAATTACTTTAAACTCCTATCAGGGGACCTTACCGAAGATTATATTCGCCAGGTTCTTTGTTGTCACAGCAAAGGTACTGAAGGTAATGAGGTTTTCCCTAAATTTATTTTGCAAAAATGAATTGTTTGTTTATCAGCACCGACGGCTGTGGCAGAATGGAATAGGCTCCAAAAATGTTGAATTTCATTTTGGAACTTCAGATGACAGAGTAGTCGAAAGTCATCATGTCAACCCATACATGACTTCTCAGTGGCTGGCCCCTTTGCAAAAATTATGAGGTTTCGAAACCAGCCTTACAAGTGGTAATATTAGTTTGAACCTCTCTTATATCCATGTTCAGCGGATCGGTGCGTGCATTTACAGCTGATGAGCTGAATTTCATTTCTAATATCAGTTTGAACCTTGTAATCTTCAAATTTGAGCCATATAACTCTAGAATTTAAACCTTGTAATATTTTGAGCTTCTATGGTACAATCGTTGAAATGACATCGTATGAGACTCATATATTGGTAGCACTATTTTGACCTTAATATGCAATGGACTTACATTTTATTAATCATTCTCGAATGTGTTTACCTTGTCGATCTCACAGCACACGATCTGTATAGCTAACTCGACTGTGATCTTCGACATTATTGCACACAGTTGGTTTCTTCAACCTTGTGCCTTGTAGAGCGCAAAATTGATTATCGCACTCGAGTGTCCATCATCACCCTTCTATGTAACTTTGACCTCATCACCCACGGGTAAACTTATGACCGAAGTCATTCCACACACTTCGTTTTTGCAAAGCTTTTTGCCAATAAATGTCCATGATTTGTCCCTCTTCTAGCCGACGCGTGGCCAAACTAGCCAGGCAGGAAGCTTGCGCGGTAAACTGCACGGTTGCGTGGGAATAGGCTCACCAACGATACATTTGGCGCATCTTCGATCCCACACATGGTCAAACAAAACGCGTGTGGTGTTCTCAAGCGTGCACTGGAATCCTCCACTATGAACGTGGTGACAAGACGTGACGATTACAGGCCTGCCGGCCCCCATTTATTACAGTGGCCATTTAACCCTTGTGTCTCTTCAACCTTTCGATCATGCCCCACTATTGCAAGAAGCACACCCACCACGACAAATTCTTAGAGGGCATCCTGTGCGAATCCAATGACGCTCTGATTGGCTGCCGACGATGAGCAGTAGTTAACCATGCATGATGTGGTGGACACCCACAGAAGGTTCATGGAGCTCTCGTTGGTGCACACCAACAACCCGGTCTGGGTGGAGCACTCCATCCACATCATGGAGTTGTTGCTTGCTGAGGAGAAGTACAAGGTGGTCGGGTTCGACCTCGAGTACACCCGTGCTCGTGTCGGATCTCGTCCCAAGGTCGTCGTCTACCACTACTGCTTGGCCAGAAGGCCTTGCGAGCATTTCGTTGGATTTGTCAACAGCCCCCACTACATGTTCGCTACAGTGGACATTACCAATGATGTAAAGGTGCTCAATAATTCGGGCATCCCCTGCCAGAATCTTGTCGACATCCAGGGTCAATACAAGATCTGGGGAAGCAACAAGCATGAGAAGGACTCACTGGTTCACCTCGCCAAGGCCATCATCGATCCCTACTACACAGACATGAAGGATTCCTACAATAAGGACAAGTGTGCCTCGCACTCGACCTGGATGGAGAAACTCGACAAAGCTCACATCGTGTACGCTCCCAAGAGGCGTACACAAGCTACGAGATGTACATGCGGATCATTGACATGAGGAAGTGCCTCCTTCCCCAAAACAGCCAGGGATCTAGCCGGAAGTAGAGCAATGGTAAGCATCGTCGCAACAAGAAGTAGATGATTAGATCCTCGTTTCTCCTAGTTTAGTATGCATGTAATTCCTTACTTTGGTGTGTGGAAATGTTATGTGTGTAGTCACTTGTGCAATTGTATGCTTAATTTGGTTATGCAATGTTGTCTTTTTAAGTATATATATTGATGCTCTGTAGACAAAGTGTAGATGTTGTGCGGACAAAGCAAATCACATCGCACACGGACTAAACAATGGAACCCGTCGGTGATGTTTTAATCAATCACTCACAATTGTATACCAGCAATCGTTTGCTCACAACACACACGACTTGTTAACAGGAATCGTCTATGTTGTTATCGGTCTTCCCACACATTTACGATTACAGACTTGTTTGCCGCGTATCACACACATCTTGTTAAGTTGAACCATTTCTATTCTCTTGGCTCAACGCACACAGTTCATCCGAGTGAACCGTATGTCATATATCGCACACACATCATCGGGCTGACCGTTTCTTTTGTGTTGCCTAACTAGAAACAGTTGATCCGAGTGAACTGTATGTCATATATCGCATACACCTTCATCTGGCTACCCGTTTCTGTTGTTCCGCCTCATCACAAACAGTTTATCGGGGTGAACTGTATGCCGTATATTGCACACACCTTGATCTGGCTACCCATTTCTGTTGTTCTGTCTCATCGCAAAATAGTTCATATGGATCAACCGTATGCCCCGCGTAGCACACGCATCTAAAATCTGAACCGTATTTGATGTATCCACCATCGCAAACATTTTGCATCTTTTTTGACGGGTTTTTTACATCACTGTTTGCGATTAATGCATCACACACAATTTCGTCGAAGGGTCTCTCATTGTAGTTTCGCGTTAGCAGCATCCTGTAGTAGTGAGTACTCCACTTCGAGAGCGCTTCTATACCTGCCTCTCTACATATTAACTTCATGACAAACAGAGTAATACATAAAGTATGATGACATAATGTACACAAAATAAGACTAATCAATATGATAAAACCCCATTGTTTTACCCTTAGTAGCAACAATACAAATGCATGCCTTGCTACTCCTCCTGACATAGAGTGAGGACACCGCAAGATTGAACCTACCACAAAGCACTACTCCCGCTGAAGATAAATCAATCTAGTTGGCCAAACCAAACAGATAGATCAGAGAGAAATACAAAGCTATAACAATCACATATAATTAAGTTCAGAAAAGACTCAGTTACTTTCAATGGATAATCTGATCATAAACCCACAATTCATCTGATCCCAACAAATGCAGCGCAAAAGATTACATCAAATTGATCTCCGAAGAGAACATTGTATTGAAAATCAAAGAGAGAGAGAGAGAGAGCCATCTAGCTACTGCTATGGACTAGTAGGCCTGTGTGGAACTACTCACACATCATCATGGAGGCAGCAAGGATGATGACGAAGGCCTTTGTGATCGATTTCCCCTCCGGCACATCACCAGAAAAGGCCTCCAGATGGGATCACGGAAGAATAGAAGCTTGCGGCGATGGAAGAATTGTTTCTTGGCTTCCTCTATAGGTTTTGGAATATTTGAAAATGTATAGTACTGGCATTAGGCCTAAAGGGGCAATGTGGGCCCCACCAGACATCAGGGCGTGCATACCCAACCAGGGCGCTCCTTGTTGTCTTGTCGTCTCCTCATATGGCTTCTGGTCCTCCACCATAACTTCTAGCGCCCCTCCTGGTCCAGAAAAAATTGTCAAAAAGTTTGATAACATTTGGACTCTGTTTGGTAGGGATTTTCAGTAAAACCAAAAACAAGCAAAAAATAGCAACTAGCACTAGGAAATGGGTTAATAGGTTAGTTCCCAAAAAATGATATAAATTTGCATATCAAGTATACTGTCAACGATCATGACTACAACATGGGATACTATCTTGCCGATGACATCTATCCTTAGTGGGTGGCGTTTATGAAGACCATATCTGAACCACAAAGCAACAAATAAAGGCATTTTGAAATAATGCGGGTAGCAACTAGGAAGGATGTGGAGAGGACATTCAGAGTGTTTCAAGCTCATTGGGGAATTGTTCGTGGAGTTGAAATGATGTGGGGATCAGAAACTTTGTGGCAGCCAATGACATCTTGTGTTATTTTGCACAATATGGCTATCGAGGATGAAGGTAATGGTGTAGCCCAAACCAATGATTTTGAAGCGCCTGGAGAACAAGATCAAATCTCGAAAGATCAAGATGCAAATCATCTTATGAACTTTCTGCAGATACGTCAAAATCTTTGAAATCATCAAGTGCATGCACGACTACTCAATGATCTTGTGGAGTATATGTGGGCCCATAATGGAAACCAAAGAGCCAATGCTTGAGTTGTGCACTTCAAATAAAATTTATGTAAGAACTATGTATTTGTATGCCAACATTTGTTATTTACGTGCGACATTGACGTGTATGATGAACGTGCATGGGTTTACATGTATATAAGAGTCTAGATTTGAGATATTTTGATGTCGGGCATGACATATGAAGGGATGTTCGGTTTCGTTCACTGGTGTGCTCGGACGCATCCGCGGACATATAGGGGGCCCGATTTGCCATGTTCGGCTATAGATGCTCTTACCCTAGAAAATAGGGATGTAAATAGACAGGATCGGTTCGAATAATGTCGTTTTCATATCCTTTACCATATTTTACGTCGGATTCGAATGTGGATTTTATCGAACCACAGATTCAAAGCGGAAATGGGGCAGAGTTGGACTGGAAACGGACAAAAAACATCAGATCATACATGCACTTGGACAATTTTATTTCTAATATGCAAACAGGATATGAACTTTATCATACTGCATAACTTGGAATTTTTAAGCATGTGTCTATATAGAGAAGAGAAACCTCATGCATCACAAATTATATGCATGTACTATATGTACATTTTTTATGGAAAAGGAGGATATACCCCGGCCTCTGCATCTAGGCGATGCATGCAGTCATTTTATTAATTGTTCATGGAGACCTTACCAAGTAATACATCAGTAAGCTTGAAGCCACCATCTTGACAACACCTATCACTACTCCTATGCCCTTGATAAAGGGGTGTCGAATGTCCGAGTCGAATACCAAACAGATATCGCGCCAAACCTAACATCGTAAGCCAAGCCACAATGCTAGGACTGGGTCACACACACAGGTTCGGCGCACTCTTAGAGGCCACCACCACCGTCTTACACCGATCCATCTCCATAGCAGGTACCGACGCACCAACCTTGCCAGGCCTGTCGTCGACGCCACCACGGCGCTAGACAACGCAACCGTCCTGCGTATATCCATCCACACGTGCATGTCACCGAAACTCCCCAGCGCCATGCCGCCCCTGATCCGCCGTTGGCCTTACGATAGATGTAACACCGCTACTCCTCTTGTCCCCTCCAGCCGGCACTTGCTCCAAATGATGCCCCCAAGAGGGAAAATGACACCGAAGGCGCTGTCATTGTCTGATCCGATAGACTTAGATCTAGGGTTTTCCCGGAACATCCCGATCGAATTGACGTGACCTGCAACAACGATACCTTGAGAAGGAAACGACGTCAGAGACGCCGCCATCGTCTGCCAAGACCATAGTCAGGCGCGGTTTTCACCGGAAGCCGTGTCGTCCCGATCTCGAGGCTGGTTGGAATCGCGAGGAGCTTCGCCATGAAAATGTATGCCGCCACCGGTTCTCCTGCGAAGATCCTCCATCCCCTCACCGAAGCCCTCATCGTGTCGCCAACCATCCACATGAAGAGTTGACGACCCAGATCCGCGGCCGCCGCCATGCCCACCATTGCCGAAGACCTCGAATCCGGCGGGTCATAGAGGGTAGCGCGGCCGCCGCACAACCAAGAGCGTTGCCCTGGCCGCTACGCGCAACTCCCTACTGGCCACGCCCCAGCCGCACTAGGAGATTGCCGCCGCGTCCAGATCCTGGTTCCTTCAGCACCGGGCCCGCTGCCACTGCGGCCTACACCGGCCGCAACGACGGATGGGGAAATAGCAGCGCGAGGGTCTCTGGTGGCACGAGCGTTCGCCCCTGGCATCACCCCTGAGGACACGAGGGTCGAGTCAAGCCTGAGGCAAAATATTTCTTAAAATGGGGGCGGGGTGTGGGGGAGAGTTTTACTTCCCAACCTCTGCACCAACTAAGAATGCATATATCCATTAAGCGTGAGTACCAAGATTTTTATCTTGGTTAATAACTAAGCATGGTCCTCTAGATAAACTACACGAGTACGAGGAAAGGTTGGTCCTCAAGAATAAATAGGAACCTAAATTCGCCTCCATGAGAATTTCAAGTCAGGTGCTGGTTAGTACATCCACTTAGAGCATCTACAGCCGGATATGCAAAATATGCCCCTCAAACACCTGTGGACGCGCCCGAGCGCATCCGCGGGCAGTGACCAGGCATGCCTCAAATTTCACTTATTGCATCTGGACATCTCATATTAGATTCTTAAATCCATACAAAGACATGCAACAAAATAACATACGTACTACATCGATCACCTAGCTACTCATCATCGGAGATGTCGACGATCTCCGTGCCCGGCTCCAGCAGGATTGGCGGCAGCTGCAGCTCTGGCTCCTCTAGCACCTCTGGCTGCTCCGTTCTGGCCTCCTCCGCATCGAGTTCGACGAAGAGCACGCCGGACTCCGCCTGCTCCCGCCGGAGGAACGCCCGGTAGGCCTCCACATAGGCCTCATCTTGGATGGACTCCATGATGGACTGCTTCTCTGCCATCTCGTCGGATTGGGCGACGGCGAACTCCGCCTCCGTCTGCTCCATGTTGAAGCCTGACAGCTACTACTCCGGCTCCTCTACCTCTTCCACCTCCGTGGGCGCCAACTCCTCCTCCTACGAGTCCGGAGGCAGCCCAGCAGCGATGCGGGCTGCGCGGGCGGCTTGTCTCGCCCGGATCTCTTGCTGGATCTCGGCATGAGCATTCCATAGTAGGTGATCTTACTCTAGACCATGGCGGATCGCCGGAGCGTGGGCAGAGCGCCAGAGCAGGAGATGAAGAAGGTGGATGGACTCGGACTGGCAGCGCAGAGAGGGGGGTGAATGGACTAAGGTTGCAGGACTCCGACCGGGTTAACTAGGCCGATTTGCTCTCAAGCGACGAGCTGGAGCGGTGCCACGCGGCATTCACACCACGGCGACAGAGGAAGTGTCCGTCGGACTGCCGGGTTTCCGGGCGAGTTCGTGTGGAACCCCTTTGTCAGTCCTACGTGACGGGCGTACCCGGACACCCCCATATCTGCCTCATATTTGAGCTGGATATGAGGGATGCCGATTAGCCCGGATGTTTGGCACCCATTTGAGGGGGCCGCCTGGGTCACAAAAACATGACCGTTCGATGAACGGGCGGCCCGCATAAAACGGGTTTGGGATGGCCGGCTGTAGATGCTCTTACATACTATATATACATGTATTATGTTTACAATATGCATGTACTTATAGTTTTTTCGCTTGTTGGCATGCAACAAAACCTTAGACATGCAGTGTAGAGTACATAAGGGCATCTCCAGCCGCGCCATCAACAGGGCCCCCCAGGCCACTTTTTCGGCGCCGGCGCCAAAAAAACGGCCCAGTCGCGCCCCCAGGACGCCGAAAATCGCCGGTTCGGACCTTTTTTCCGCCCGGCGGTCACAGGCCGAACCCGGCACGCTGGGAAGCAGTCGGGGGCTCCGGCGCTAGGGAAAAGCACGCCTGGCCCACACCGACAGCGAAAAAGTCAAGGTTTTCTTCCCCCGACTCGCCTCGCACCCCCCGCGCCCTCGGCCACCACTAGCTATATCCCGGCGACGGCCGCCGCCCTACTCCGCTAGATAGCCATTCCCTGTCGGAAAATAGCAGCGCTTTGCCGCGGCAGCCCCTCCCACAGCAGCTGGGCATTTCCGGTCGCGGGGGCGCGGTTTAACGGCGGGTACACGCCCACCGAGCGCAAGGTGTTCGGCGCTTTGCCTGCCTCGGCGATGGACTCAGATGAGGAGGAAGAGCTCGCCGCGCTGCTGGAGGAGGAAGCCACGGCCGACGTCCAGGAAGAAGAGCATCTCATGGTGCTCGCCGCCCTCGGCCAGCTGCTGGCGAGCAATGAAAAGCCGCGGCGAGGTGGCTCGGCGCCGGGGCGGATGAAAGCAAAGAACCGGCATCGTCTCTCAGGCTACTGCATGCTCTACTCCGACTACTTCATCGATGCTCCACCTCATGGCGAGAGAACATTTCGGCGCCGTTATCGGATGAGCTGAAAGCTCTTCCTCAGGATTGTGAATTCCATCCGGGAGTTCGACAACTACTTCAAGTGCAAGATGGATTGCACTGGCGCTCTTGGATTCACCTCCATCCAGAAGTGCACGACAGCGATGAGGATGCTTGCATATGGAGCTCCCAGTGATTCACTCGACGACTATGGGCGCATGGCCGAGTCCACCAACATAGAGTGTTTCTACAAGTTCTGTCGGGCAGTGGTGGCAGTGTTTGGGCCACAATACTTGAGAACACCCAATGCGGAAGACACTGCTCGGATCCTAGCCCAGAATGCATCAAGAGGATTTCCTGGGATGCTTGGAAGCATCGACTGCATGCATTGGAAATGGAAGAATTGCCCATTTGGTTGGCAGGGGATGTACAAAGGCGCCAAAGGCGGTTGCAGTGTGGTGCTTGAGGCGGTAGCCACACAGGACCTTTAGATTTGGCACTCCTTCTTTGGTGTGCCAGGAACTCACAATGACATCAACGTGCTACAGTGCTCTCCTGTTTTTGCCAAGCTCGTTGAGGGCCATTCTCCTCCGGTGAACTTCGAGATCAATGGGCACCAATACAACAAGGGGTACTACCTAGCAGATGGCATCTATCCGAGATGGTCGACATTTGTGAAGACGATCTCAAACCCTGCGGCAGGAGGCAAGAACGCCTGGTTTGCGAAAGTTCAGGAGGCTTGCAGGAAGGATGTCGAGCGGGCATTTGGTGTGCTCCAATCTTGATTCGCTGTTGTTTGGTCCCCCACTCAGACCTGTTCCAAAGATCAAATGTGGGAGATTATGACTTGTTGTGTCATCTTGCACAACATGATCATCAAGAACGAGCAAGAAGACCCAGTGTTTGACACTGAACCATACTACAGGCAGGGTCCTCTAGCCGAAGTTGATCACCAGCTACCGGCAACTTGGACTGCCTATCTCAGTATGCGTCAGGAGATCCGAGACCCACAGGTGCATCATCAACTGCAGAAAGATCTGATTGAGCACCTATGGAGGCTCAAGGGGGACGCTGTGTGATGAAATACGAGTTTTTATTTGTTGAACTATATAATTTGTATTGAACTATTTGTTGTTGTACTATTTTGTTGAAGTATTTGATTTTTCTGTGATGAAATATGTGATAAGAAATAATTGTGTTGATAATTGAACGCCGAGACACGGCGAAACCACGCCTAATATGGGCCTATTCTCGCCCATATGGGCCCTTTATTCGCCGAAATTGGGCTGCAAAGTGGGCCAATTTCGGCGCCTGGGGGTGAGCTGGGGGCGACGACTGGGCGCAAAACCGCCCCCAGCGCCGATTGTATCACCGGCTCGCCCCCAGGAGGCGATTTTTATGCGTCCTGGGGAGGCCAACGGCTGGAGATGCCCTAACACTCTGTCGGAGAAATGAGGCCAGCCGCTAGCGGCGTCGGAGAAGACGAAGTCTACTACTGCGACGACCATGACTATGGTTGGCGATTCTAATTGGTGGTCTAAATATCTGTACCATTTCCCTGTTAGCAAACCTCATTGACCTGATCACCTTCTCCCTCGACACATCAGATTCCATCACTTGGAAGCTCTACCAAAGATATGCCGATCACCTTCTTCCTCGACACATCAGATTCCATCACTTGGCAGCTCTGCCAAAGATATGCCGAATGGGTAGTTGAAATCCCATTGACTAGTTCGATCTCTTTTGTACTCCATTCATCCGAAAATACTTGTCATCAAAATGGATAAAAAGGATGTATCTAGAACTAATATATATCTAGATACATCACCTTTTATTCATTTTGATGACAAGTATTTTCGGACGGAGGGAGTACTTGGCCATCGGCCTATTCCTTTGTCAATGAAATTTTAGCAGCTCCCCTGCTAAATTTGAAACAATAATATAAGAGCATCTACAACTCGCGTTTCAAACTCGTCTCAAATGTTCGGGCGGCCTGCCCGGGCACTGACCGGTCACAAAAATCTGACCCAGACGGGCGTCTTAAACGGGCCTCATACGCGCGGGCTGACCGGCACCCCTCGTATCCAGTCCAAATATGAAGCAGATATAAGGCGCCCGGACGCTCCCACCACGTCGGACCCGACACCGCATATATTCGTCCCATCCGCTCATCGGACCAAATGCCTAGCCACTTAACACTCCACTCCCCCACTCCCTCCGAGAGCAGAACCAGGCGGTCTGTGCCATGGCCGGATTGCCACCAAAGGAGAAGGAGGACAGCGACGGCGACGAGCAGATCCGGCTAAATCCCTACTGCGTCTTCGACCGGTAATTCAGCGAGAAGGGCGACAATGGCGCCAGGAAAGTCAAGGGCAGCCGTCGATGATCTCCACCATAGCCAAACATGCCAAATTTTGGTGGTCCGCTGGCATGTTGGTAGTGATGGAGAAGTCGAAGATCTCTACTCCTAATGGACGACTTGGTTGAATAGTCCCCCCCACTTTCAACCGGTTTATTTTCAACCGGTTTATTTTCAACCGGTTTTTTCCCATCAAATTACCCCCACCCCACCTCCCACCTCCGTTTTATTTTCGTCATCCTCCCACCTCCGTTAACTCGTTATCCTTCTGCGAAAAAAACCTGTGCCAAAAAAACCCAATGATCGCTCCTCCTCATGTTGATTTTTTTACCCTTACAATAAAAACTTTCCTAACATTTTCAAAGTTTCCTAACTAGACACGTTATAAACGGGCAGGAATTGATAGTATGTTACCAATCAATCGTAACGTAGATGGAAACAAATCGAACGAATCGTAACAATAATTAGGCCGACTATTTTTACATACCAAAAGATCTCCATACCAAACATAGGTACGTCAATTCGCTTCCTTCCCTTCCCTTCGTCCCTCAGTCCCACGCTCGCGGCGCTGAAGTGGCGGCGAAAGGCGATGGCGGCGGCGTCGCTGATGGCGGCGAGGACAACACGTGGCAGCCCCCGAAGCATGAACACGACCGCACCTCGGGCCTGCCGTCTGCCAAGATATGGGTGAGTTCTCGTGCTGCCCACCCTAAACCCTCACGTCCTACAAATTCCTCAACCCCTACCGTCTCGATCCCGTCCACACTCTGATCCGGAGGACGATGCACCTCCGGCCGATCGACAATGGAGGTTCGGGATCCTTCCTCTCAGCACCGGCTCCTAGAAGAATCAGCGGCGCTCCACGCCGATCGAACCCGTCGAGATCACTAGCCAAGATTGCTATTCTGAAGTTTTTTGTAAACAAAGTGAAGAGTGGGACAGGATCTGCACTTGTGCTAATATAACATATACTTGTGCAGGTGCAGGTTTTGTTTTAAAAATCCAATTTGTTTATCCTTTTGTTGCTGATATTCGTGGATTGAAGGGACTGTGTGACAAGGTGAAAGAGCTAATAGCTATAGTTTTACACCAATGCAATTTGTTTTGTTTCAGTATTGGACATGGCGTGTGAAGGACACTTGTATTGTTGTTGCTTGATCCTATCCACACCCGCCTCAGCTTCTTACGATCCGATCGGAGTTATGTTCTCAAATCCTTACTCGTGTTTCATCTTCTTTTGGTTTTCTTAGGTCCGTGGCAGCAGCGGCATCCATGCATGGTTATGAGCTATATCACTTCGATAGCTACAAGTTGCGGAAGGCACTTCGATAGCTACAAGTTGCGGAGGTTCGGGATCCTTCCTCTCAGCACCCACTACTGGAAGAATGAGCAACGCGCCATGCCGATCAAACCCGGTTGAGATCACTCGCCAAGATTGTTATTCTAAACATTTGTGTAAACAAAGTGAAGAGTGGGACAGGATCTGCACTTGTGTTAATATAACATATACTTGTGTAGGTGCAGGTTTTGTTTTAAAAATCCAATATGTTGATACTTTTGTCGCTGAAAATTGTTGCAGGTGCAGGTGTTGCTTGATCCTATCCACCCGTCTCAGCTTCTGAGGATCCGATCGGAGTTAAGTTCTCAGACCCTTATTCGTGTTTCATCTTCTTTTGGTTTTCTTAGGTCCGTGGTAGCAGCGGCATCCATGGTCGTGGGGCTGGAGTTTTTCTTTGCTCCCATCTTTGTTGCCCTGGCCTTACCACCCCCACACCTATCATTCTCATTTTGCTTACTGTTTGTTTTGGGAAGATCAAGTTACATCTACATCTCGTTCTACTTTTATACTTGTTTACCTGATTACTTGATACATAATTTCACATGGGTAAACTTATAATATTTAGTCCGGTTTAGATGATGAAATCAGCTGGAGTATAGACGGGGCTTATACAGATTTTTTAGGAGAAGACTACCCCAATTGTGGCATTGGTCGTAATATTGAAAGGTCGCCAATGTCGTAATATTGAACTCTTGGAGTTAATGTGGCCCCGTTGCAACGCACGGGTGTTCTTCTAGTGTATGTAATGCATCAACGTAGTTTCATGAGTTTGTTTAGATTCGAGATATGATAATTGAGATGTTCGGTTGTTAGAAGACAAATATGAGTCTTAGCCGGTCAGTATCCGCGGACGTGCCTGGACGCGTCTGTGGGTCTTTAAGGGGGGCGAATTTACAAAAGTCCGGCTGTTGATGTTCTAATAGGTGTAGTTTACAGGTAGTAAGTTATTGCATGTGTGCTTATAAAATTAAGTCTATGAGCATGTGAAGAACAAACATGTGGTTAGATGGTTATGAAGGTGTTTGTATCCTTAGTTGTCTCATAAAAGCAAAAAAAAAAAAAAATTTACCGAGAGGCGATGTTTCCATTGATAACAATGTGTCTATAATTATTTCATCAATCTCAAGATATGCTAACTCAATATCAGTAGGATGTGCGTACATTCATACAGGTAAGCGTGTGTGAGCATATGCATCTATGCTGCATTCTTGAAAAGGAAAGTCTATAAGCATATAAAACTTATTTAGTTAGCGAATTTACTGAGATGAGTGGATACGTGTGGCCACATTGATGGTCACGAGGCTAAAACCGAAAGCAAACACCAACTGCACCTTGTTTACAATAAGTTCACCGTATGGACCCACCCGAGCATTAAAAATAATATATAATTATTTATTTTGATTGAAAGGATCCAAAGAAGCTATCTTTGAAAATATGTTGAGAGCGAATCAACCTTTGGTTGAGATGGTTAGGTGGACAGTGGTATTCCAAATCTATCAGGGTTCAAATCCTGGTGCTCGCATTTATCCTAAATTTATTTCAAGAATTCCGACGATACGCTTTTAGTGGGAAGAGACGTTCCCATCGACTACGAGACGCTTACGGTGACTTCGTAAAATCTCAAGATGATATGCCGATTCAGTTTTTCGGAGGTGCTCATGATAAAAGGAGCCCATAAAGAATTTACAATTCAAAGTATGACCGGACAGAAACTTGAAAAATATCAAAGGAAGCATGAATGGCCCTACAATGTTGGGTGATTTGCTTAGACTGGGGTCGATTTTTTCCTTTTTCTTTTCCTTTGAAGAACTGTGAGTTAGAGCAGCTTTGATCGAGCTAGTCCAGCCACAAATCACATGACGATGTACGGAGGGATATATACAGGCTGCGGATCACATCGTCCGACATATAAAGTTAGTAGCACCCTGGTGATAGCACCGTTCACCTGTTGGAGCTCCCTCGAAGACTCACATGTGCTCTGTTTCTAAAAGCATTTTCAGCCGTTGGCTCTTTAGGGGGCGCTAAAAATCGTTCTTTGGAAACGCATCGGTGCAAAATACACGCTGGGACATTTTGCTATCTAGTCACGGCGTCCATAGAATTTTTTTTGAACGGCACAAACACGGTGAGTTAATACATATTTTGTCGACTTCAAACCAAATTCAACCAAACACGGCACAAACTCGCCCGTTCATACATATTTAAAGTATTTTACAAAAAGAAAAAACACACTACTAGGCCCGCCCGCCGTCTCGTTCTCCTCGCCGGCCGCCGCCCTTGTAGTTCTACATGCCGAGGAGGCTGTAGAACCGCGTGTAGTCGCCGCCGTCGCCGTCGTCGTCGTCGTTGCCGCCGCCGCCGCCGTGGCCGCCGTCCCTGCTGCAACCCTCCCCCGATTGGCGCGGCGGGTTGGACGGTCCGGCGGCGTCCTCGTCGTCGTCGTTGTCGAGGATCACGACGCCGTGCTCGTCCTCGCGCCCATGCTTGCGGGCGGCGATCTCCTCCAGGGCCCGGGTCTGCCGGGTCATCTCAGTCTGGAGGTAGTCGTCGCGCGCCCACCGCAGGGCGTCCGCGTTGGATAAGCCGCGCCGAGCTATCTCCTCGTACTCCGGGGGAAGGCTGGACTCCGGTTTTGGCGCGACGAGGACGAGGCGGCCCGAGGCGGGGGCGGAGTCGGCGACGCGGACACCGGAGCTGCGGGTGCGCCGGCTAACAGGCGTGTCGTCCTGGAGCTCCGGCTTGACGGGCCGGAGGCAGGGAGAGCCACCCGACCGACCGGACGAGGAGGAAGACGCCCCGGGGTCCATGCGCCTCGGCGTCCACGAGCTCCCACGGCGGCGAGAGAAGGACGGGGGCGCTGGGTATTCCAGCCTCAGCGTGTTGCCGCCCTCGATGTACTCGAGGACGGCCTCCAGCGTGCGGCCGGGCACGCCCCACCATCGGCGCCGGCCCTCGAAATTGAGCCTGCCGGAGGGCAAGACGCCGTTGGTGGCCTCGAGCTGCTCGGCGTGACGACGACGGAAGTACGGCTCCCAGAGCGGGCTGTCGGGGACGTAGCGCGGCCCCTCCCTCGCCGCCCGTGGCAGAAAGGCGCGGATACGCGCGATCTCCGCACGCCGCGCCGCCCCAGTGGGCGGTGGTGGCACCGGGACCCCGCCGACGCTGATTCTCCACGCCGCGGGCACCCGCATGTCCGGTGGGACCGGGTACTCGGCCTCGTAGAGGAGCCGAGTTTCGTCCTCATGAAGGTGGCTGCGGCCGAAGCCGTTCGCCGCCGCGCCGTTCCCTGGGAATCGTTCGGCCATTTCTTTAAACTGGGACGGTGAGGGAAGAGAGGGCGCGTCGGCGGTGGAGACTCTGTGCGTGCCACCTGCGCGCTGGAGTCGGCTTATATAGGCGGAGGCGGCGTGAGCACGCGTGGCGGCCTCGTCTACGCGTGGCATGCGCAGGGACGCGCGTCGTCACACCTTCACTGCACCGCCCGTGAGGCATCAATGGTGGAGGCTGACCGGCGCGGCAGCGCGCGACAGCTTTGGCATTGATTCGCCGCGGGAAACGAGTCGATGAGGACGACGAAGCGGCGAGAAGCGAGACGAGTCGCTGGCAAGGAGGGCCCGCGGCTCTTTCGCGCCAAAAACGATTCGCCCGGCGCCCCCGGGCGCCCCCCAGCACGCCGGGTTCGGATTGGGTCCGTCGGCGCCAATTTCGACCTGAGCCAACGAAAATTGGGTCATTAGGAACGCGACTGGGCCGATTTTTTGGCGCCGACGGACGAAAAGTCACCTAAGGATCTTGTTGGGGGCGCGGCTGAAGATGCTCTAACTTGGTTAGAGCAATTCTAGAAGGGTCGGTACACTAGTCCAATCATCATAAAAACCACCAATATGATGATTAATATACAAAATGACACTATTATGGTCGTTTTATGCGTCATGACGCAGGGAAGGATTGATGACGATAATGTCTACATGCATGTTGTCTCGCCGGTGCCCTCTTTGGAATGATTTGTGTGGGTTTTCTTTCATGTGTCACTTAGCGATTCTGATTATTTTCACCTCGTTCTTCACAATTATTTGGATAATCTAGTTTTCACTCGATTTTTCTAATGAATTGAGCAACTCTATTCTTCTTAATAATGCAGGATAACTATCATTTAAAAAAAATAACAAAGTCATCGCCCTAAAGTGCTTTTAAAAAAAATCTTTTTAGCATCGATTTTATTTTTTTCTAGAGCACTCGGAATGTTTTTTCTTCACTAAACTTGGCACGTTTGTAAAACATTCAACAATATTTTTTGCTAAAAAAATCTCATATTTTATTTCACTTAATATCTTTTTCCAATTTTGCTATTCAGGAGAGTGGGAGCATCAGCTCCATGTATGAAGAAAAGCGTAATGCGTGATACTACTATCGATCTTTGGGATCGACAAGAGCGTGAAAGGAGATAACATGGAGGCAGAAGAATGTTTTCTCCAAAAAAAAAGACAGATGGGAGCAGGGAGGGGGTCCAACGTCCAAGAGCAAAGATAGACATGAGACGACCTGATCCCCTTTTGGCTCTGGGAGCTGGCGTTGCTTAACCACCACGGTCGCTTTCGTCTTAGGGCATGGCCAATGCTTCACCCTGGACAGCTGCCCTAGCTCTTTATGTCATCTTTGATGCGCCAAATCAGCCCAACCTGTTGCTTCAAAAGCAAAGTGGGATCTTGCAGAGGAACCGGGTTCTTCCCTGGCAAAAGCACAAAAGGTGGGGCAAAGCAACGAGAGGGGTGCGTACTGGAGATTGAAGAAAAATTAGGTTGAGGAAAAGTGTGGGCCCGATGAGGCAATGGATGCATTGGGTGGATGAAATTTTTAGCAACTGCTTCGTACAATTTTGAGTACGTGGATCATGGGGCAGCAGTATGGTATAGCCTCCATTGTACATGCCCTTAATTTTGCCGGCCTCGTGTCCGTAACCTCGGTGCCTATACGGGACTAGTAGTAGTAGTATGCTTATTTCTAACTGTTTTCTTTTCTCTGCACCGTCTTTCTTTCCAGGAAAAGGCAAAAGAAGCGCGCGGCCATGCCGGATCGATCGACAGCTGAGAGCAAAGCAGCCCGGGATTAAACAAGTCGGACCCAAGCCCGTGCGCAAACCGTCTTACTTTAGTTACTTGATTGATAGAATGTTTCTAATTGATTAATCTGGCAAGTAAAGGCCAACACTGAAGACTAGCGTACCATGCTCTCCACTCCAGTCCAGGCAGCCAGCCACGTGATGGATGGGGCGGAGGCTCCTTTTCTGGCCTGGCTACATGGGGGACACCATGAGATCTTCCATGCTCTTATCCGGCTCTCTTTTCTTGCCTGCTCTCTCTCCATGCTCTTATCCGTGCTCCTACTCCATTCTATGGCTATTTTTTTTTCCTTTCTAATCTAAGCATCTCTCCCTCTGATTTTAAGGGGTGGGGTCGATGCTTATTTTGTTCCAATCAAATCATGCCACGTATGCGGGAGCACGGATGGGAGCACGCTGGGGGAGCAGGCAAGTCTCGTCGGGGGGGGGGGGGGGGGGGGGGCAGGGGCTAGACCCCCTCCCCCTCAACGATCGGCCCCCCTCATTGAATCGGTAGCGTATCTACTGATGGTCAATGGCCGTAGTTAACGGTGCGTACTTAATTAGGTAGTCTTTAAGGCCCAAAAACTTCCATAGTCTATAATCTGGACGTACGTACTGAAGCCCACAACAGAGCCCATGCTATGTCTATTAGGCGATGGTGAATTGTTTTTTTCATGAATACACAAGGTTGCGTATCATTTCATTGATAGGTGGAAAGGAGAAGTACAGGGTAGCACTTGGGGGGGGGGCGTACACTCAACGGCGTCCCCAAGAGTGCGGCGCGAGCATGAGGAAGGATGCTCAACCTTTGCACACACGATCTAGGTTACAGGGATAATAGATGCTAGGCCTAGGGCGCTGGCTCTGGACCAAAGCCGGGCTTCCTCCTTGATGGTGCGGACAAGGGCGTCGGTAGATGGCCGGAGGTCATCGAAGAGAGCGGCATTGCGATGCTTCCAGATGCTCCAAGCGGTGAGAGCTACAAGGGAGTTGAGGCCTTTCCTCATGCTAACCGGAGAAGCAGCCAACGAGGCGGACCACCACGCGAAGAAGGACGAGTTGGCATCGGGCAGGGGCACCGGGAGGACACCAGGATAGGATCTCGTGCCAAGTGATCCTCGAGAAGGCGCATTGAACAAGCAAGTGATCCATGGTCTCGAACTCTTGGTCACACAGCTTGCAATGGGGATCGTGAGGCAGACCGTGGCGCGCTCCTCGTTCCGCAGACCAGTAGCGGTCCAGGGAAACTAGCCATAGAAAGAACTTGGCGTTCGTCGGTGCCTAGCACCTCCAAACGGGTCACCAGTTAGGCGCGGTGGTGGAGCCTAGGAAGAGGGCTTTGTAGGCCGAAGAAGCTGAATATTTCCCGCTTTGGGTCCACTTCCAGGAGATTTTGTCGGGCGCGTCAGAGAGTTGGACCTGCTGAATACGCCGCCAAAGATCAAAGTACTCGATTGTGGCGGCCGGTCCCAGAGAGCCATGGATGTCGCGGATCCAGGTCCGGTCCATGATCCCATCACGCACTGATCTGCTGCGTCTACGTCTGCGTGGGATGTGAAGCAACAATGTCGGCGCAATCTCGGCAACGATCTGACCATGCAGCCAATGGTCGGTCCAGAACTGGCAAGTCCGGCCACCGCCCAAGGTCCAGGTCGTGGACGCGCGAAAAAACTGTCTGGTCTCCTCATCCCTGGGAAGCGGTAGGTGAATCCATGGGCGATCGGGATCGGTGGCTTGCAGCCAAAGCCAACGCGCACGAAGCGTGATCCCAGTGCGGTGGAGGTCACGCACAACAAGCCCGCCGAGCTCCAACGGCCGGGAGATCTTCGGCCAGCTGACAAGGCAGCAGCCGACCCTGGCGTCCTTGCGCCCATGCCACAGGAAGTCGTAGACCACCCTAGCGATCTTCTTGAGGATAGGAGGGTTTATGGACATGGCGAGCAGGATGTGGCCGGGCATGGCCATGAGCACGTGTCGAACAAGGGCCAGCCTCTCGGCACGCGAGAGCAGAGTAGCTTTCCAAGTTGCAAGCTTTTTGATCAATCGGTCCACAAGCGGGAGGAGCGCCGTTGCATGGGTCTTGCGGATCGATAAGGGTAGCCCAAGGTAGGGGATGGGAAAAGTGGTTACGCTACACGAAAGCGTGGCAGCGATAGTGGCCGAAACCTCCGAGGCGCATTGGATTGGCATCGCCGAGCACTTCAGAAAATTAGTGCGGAGCTCCGAGGCGTCGCCGAAGACGCTCAGGAGCTCGCGGATGGTAGCCAACTCCGGGGGGGTCCGGGTGGCAGAATATGACCACATCGTCGGCAAAAAGGGATATGCTTGACACGGCGTGACGGGTGGTGAGGCGTTGGAGCAGGCGGGCAGACACGGCGTGCTGCAGGAAACTGTTCAGAGTGTCAATGACTATCGCGAAGAGCATAGGCGATATGGGATCGCCTTGCCTCAAGCCGCAGGCATGGTCGGCGGGAGGGCCTTGGTTGCCATTGAGGAGGACGCGGGTAGACGCCGTGGAGGTGAGGATAGAGATCCATTCACACCAACGGCGGCCGAAGTCGAGATGCGCCATGACCTCGAGGAGAAAAGACCACGAGACGGTGTCGAAGGCCTTTGCTATGTCCAGCTTCAGAAGGACACACGGGGCTTTGAGATTATGCAGCAACCGATCGGTCTGTTGAACCAAGAGGTAATTATCGTGGACGCATCTTCCGGCGATAAATGCACTCTGGTTGACTAAGACAATTTCGCTCATGCGAGGCGCAAGACGCAAGGAGAGGACTTTGCTGAACAACTTTGCCACCAGGTGAATCAGACTAATGGGCCGGTAGTCCGTGACTGCGGCCGCATCCGGCTTGTTGGGCAGCAACATGAGCAAGGCCTCGTTTAGCTTGTAGAAGCCGCGGCCATTCATGCAGTAGAGTTTGTCGAATGCCGTGCAAATATCCTCTTGATAATGGGCCAGCAAGCATGAAAAAACTCGGACGTGAACCCATCTGGCTCCGGTGCTCTCCCAGCGGGCATTTTCTTGATGGCCGCCCAGATTTCATCTTCAGGAAACGGCCTGTCCAGCTCGGCGAGATCGAAGTGCCTGCCGTCGATGGTCTCCAGATTGATAGAACAGCTGCGCGCCGTGGAAGAGCCGAGGATGGCGGTGAAATGGTCATACGCTGCCCTAGACATGGCGGTCTCGTCCGAGATCGGCACGCCGCCCACCAGCACGCTAGCAATCTGGTTCTTCTTGCTCCTGTGCGCCGCATGGTGAATTGTGACCTAGCGCAAGTCGTCCAGATCGATCATGATTGTGCGCCGCTCATTGCTATGCTCGTCACGAGACCCCAATCGACAACCGTCGGCCGATCGCGGCGGCGTCATGCTAGCCAAGCCCGCTCTCGTCCTTGCCTGAGCAGATCCTGCCGGGATGAGATGAAGACTGACGTCCATGGCATTGTGTATTAGTCCATCGATGAGTTTATTTATTCCTCAAGCAATCCTGTCGTGGGTTGTTATTTTTCTAATGGATTCACAGTTTGTTGTCCAATTAACTTGTGCTTTTCGACCCTGCCTAATTAACTAGTTTACCACACGGTCGGCTCAAACAAATAAAAACTGCTTCACTTGCATTTGTAGGTACGTCACTTTTATTAAATTACATAGATGTGTTTTTTAGTTCATACGAGATGACTCATTTAAACATTACTGCTATACTGGAAAATAGATAGTAACAAATGTCATCCCAATGAGCACAAAGTTAAATTTAATCTAATCGTAATGAGCACAAATGTCATCCCAATGAGCTATTTTTTTTACCTCAGTGATATAGTTAGTCTAGATATATTGTGTTGGATGTATATATTGTGCATTGTCATCAAACTAAAATTCTAATACATAATGACACAAGGTAACATATGTGTTTGAAAAAATATTCATATATGATCTTCGCTCCCCTCATATCCAAATCCTGGCTCCGCCCCTCCACAGGGCATGTACACACATGCCAGCCTGCTGCTAGTTCTTGCATGTTTCGCTCTGCTGTTTGAGATCATACTAGTATAGCTCTGGACATCGAGGTTCATTTCAGCATTGTAGACTGTCAACGGATAGGAAAGATTGATATTTTGATTTTTGTGCTATTTCTTTCCTATAATCTGTGTTGTATATCCTTGTAAGTGTACAGCCTTGTGAGAGTTTCTACTGCGTGTTTAGTTAAGCCCGTTAGACTAATTCAACCGGGTTGTCAAGGAAAGTATGTGGTCGCTACTCACTCCGACGAAGGCCAGGGAGCATTTGGTTACTGGATCTATCCGGTGAGAGATAGTAGCACGGGATATCTTCAACCGGTTTGAATGACGGTCATGTAATAGGATAGACAATTAGTTTACCTATCTCTCTTATGCCAATCGGTTGTGGCTTTTTTTGGCTAGTTTTGTTATTAGCCTTTTGGCTTTTGGTGAGTTTTTTTTTACTTTTGTTGAAGACTTTAAGACTTTGTTGAACCCATTTGCTTATTTATAAAGTTAGCCGTATGCATCGTTCTGATGCAGAGACCGGAGAATCCTCCTTTTCAAAAAAAAAAAACAAGCTATCAAAGTGTCACTCAGTCGGTGCTCAGCGGCGCCGCCAACATGCATGCGCCAAAGGAAGGGGAGAAATTGAGAAGCAAGCAAAGCAGAGCGAGGCATACATAGCTTGCTGCTGCAAGGGCACACCACATACTCCTCCCTGCGTCGATTGCTCTTCTCTTCCTATCATTTTCACCTTTTCCCTCACTAGTTTTTCCTGCATCGCGTCTACTCTACTCTTCCAATTACATGTCGCCTAACTCGCCTAGCTAATTACGATACCACCCATGCGTTGCGTACGACGATGTTTGCGCTGATCCAGATGTCACTTGTCGGCCGAGGAATGGATCGATCGGCTTGTGAGAGTATCAAGCTACTACTCCTATTTGTTTGCTTGTTACCTTCGGCCTCATTATTTGTCTCCTTTCGATATGATAATACCAAGAACAGGAAGACCTACCTTTCTCATTTCACGCCTGTGGGCAATAAAATGCAGCACATCTTGGTTAATTACTCGACACGTTTGTTGTGTCTCAAAGGGGCGGCGGCTTTCTGAAGATAAAATAAGCCCTCGTTTTGTCTAACCCTCATTTTGATGATGTATCCAGCGTCTAGCATCACCGGTGCATGTGTAGAGGTGTCTCTCCGGCGAACCTTATTTGTTTGTTTGTTACCTTCGGCCCCATTACTTGTGTCCTTTCGATACGATACCATGAACAGAAAGACCTGCCTTTGTTTTTTTGAAACGGAGACAAAAGATTTGCCTCATCCATTAAATAAGAGGAGAATAGAGTTTGATAGTTTGCAAATGACCCTGCGAATAAACGGCATGACTATTACTCTGGTGCAACAATACGCCTTCCTAGCTGTTACGGCATATCTCTCTCAAGGTAATTTTGGTGATTGATAACAACATGTTTGCGGACTAATCTTGTGCTTTGAATAATTCACAAATTCTCCCCTGACACGAGACGTTTTCTTCCCCTCGGAGTATATTTCAAGACGGTGTAGCTCTTTCGTTTCTTTCTCGGTGGACTAGTTGCGTAGAGGGCACAGTACTATCAAGAGAGGGTCCGCTGGGGTATTGTATGGGTGGAATCAACATGTACACATCAGATTCTCACCCTTCGAGCTTTTCCATTCCATTGTAGAGATCTCTCCTCTCTTCCTTATCCTGTCTGGGTCCAAGCGGTAGTACCGCGCAACCCAGCGGTAGTACCGCTGAGGAGCCACAAGCGGCAGTACCGCTCCACAGCGGTAGTACCGCCCGTGGCTCCACAACAGTAGTACCGCTGGGGTGCCTGGCACCTCCGCCTCGTCCTCAGCCTCTTTGGAGAGATTCTCTCTCTCTCTTCTGTGCCACAAGCGGCAGTACGGCCGAAGGGTCACAAGCGGCAGTACCGCTCCACGGCGGTAGTACCGCCCGTGATCCCACTGCCGTAGTACCGCTAGGCTGTGTGGCTCCTACCGCGTCGACTCGAGGGGTCTTTTTCTCGTGTCGGGTTTTCCGGCACTAGTTGCGGTTGTAGAGGTGGTAGTACCGTTCCAGGAGCGGTAGTACCGCCCCTACCACCGCGGTAGTACCGCGTTGGGTCCTATTCCCTACTATTCTCCTCTGCGCGGCAGTGCCGCTGGCTGGCGCGGCAGTACCGCTGACCTGGCGGTAGTACCGCCCCCTCTCAGCGGTAGTACCGCCTTGTGCGGGGCTGGTTGGTGAGGGGCAACGGTTGGATTGTTGCCCCCACTATAAAGGGGGTCCTCTTCTTCTCTTTGACCTACCTCTTCCTCCCCCAAGCTCCATTTATTGCTCAAGCTCCATTAAATGCTCCAAGCTCCATTTTCGCCCGATCTATCTCTCTAGCCAATCAAACTTGTTGATTTGCTCGGGAATGGTTGAGAAGGCCCCAATCTACACTTCCACCAAGGGATTTTCGATTCCCCCACTCATCCCTAGCGGATCTTGTTACTCTTGGATGTTTGAGCACCCTAGACGGTTGAGGTCACCACGGAGCCATAGTCCATTGTGGTGAAGCTTCGTGGTTTTGTTGGGAGCCTCCGATTAAGTTGTGGAGATTGCCCCAACCTTGTTTGTAAAGGTTCGGTCGCCGCCTTCAAGGGCACCAATAGTGGAATCACGGCATCTCGTATTGTGTGAGGGCGTGAGGAGACTACGGTGGCCCTAGTGGCTTCTTGGGGAGCATCGTGCCTCCACACCGCTCCAACGGAGACGTACTTCCCCTCAAAGGGAAGGAACTTCGGTAACACATCCTCGTCTTCACCGGATGCACTCTTGGTTATCTCTTACCTTTACTTGTGCAAACTCTTTAGTGTTACTTCTCTTGCTTGCTAGCTTGCTTGTTGGTTTTGCATCATATAGGTTGCTCACCTAGTTGCACATCTAGACAACCTACTTTGATGCAATGTTTAATTTGATAAAGAAAAGTTAAAAATTGGTAGTTGCCTATTCAACCCCCCTCTAGTCAACCATATCGATCCTTTCAATTGGTATCAGAGCCTCGTCTCTTTATTAAGGACTTTATCATCCAAAGAGTATGGTTGATACCGTAGACGGTGTGGAGGAACACTTCGGTGTGAATCTGATCTCGTCCACGGGCGATGGGGGAACCTCGGTCTCTCATGAGGAATTCAATGTGGCCTTAGAGACATTGAAGACCTCCATGACGACCGAGGTTGAAAGCATGTTTACTAAATTTCTTGAGGGGCTTAAACTTTCCACCGCACCGTTGAAAGTGGGTGATCCCACCAACAAGGTGACGGATGCTATCCCCGACAAGGGGGAAGCTAGTAGTGAAAAGGCTCCTTCTTCTAGTGGTAAAAATGGCACCGACATCTTTGCTCATGTGGAACCACCACTTGTTTATGGTGGACCGGTTCCTTCTACTCATTTGAATCATGTCGGTCCTCCCCCTAAGATTGTGAAAAATGAGGACTTTGATTCTTGGGTTTACTGCTTCAAACGTCATTTAAATCATGTGAACACTAACCTTTGGAGAATCATTGAAGAAGGTTTTTATCCACATGATCCAAGCAACTTCACTCCTCGAGAAGCCGCGGATAATCAATTCAATGAGAATGCTCTCTTTATCATTCAAGATGCAATTCCACCCGAAGACCTACCTCATCTTCGTCCCTTCGCCTTGGCCAAAGATGCATGGCATTGTGTTGTCTCTCTCTACCGGGGAAGCGCAAGCATTCAACGCTCCAACTATGAAGTGGTGCAAGATGAGGCCGATGAGTTTGCTATGAAAGAAGATGAAGAACCTCGTGAGCTTTATCGGAGAGTAACCAAACTCGCGGTCTCACTACGAGATCACGGGAGCAAGGACACGGACGACAATTGGATCAAGCGCAAATTCCTCAAGGCAATGATGCCCTACCACAAGGCCATGTCCTCCGTCATTCGTCAAAGACCGGATTTCCACACTTTGACCTCAAGCGAAGTGTTGGATGAGTTTGTGGCCATGAACATTTTGGACAAGACCGCCAACAATGCGGTGCTCCGTTCTCAACGGGCAAAGAAGCCTAACCTTGCATTGAAGGCCAAGCTCACCGTTGAAGAATAAGAAGAGGAAGAAGAGGAGAGCAACCCCGAAGATACGAAGTATGCATATCATGAACACATGGCACTGGCTTCAAGGCAATTTTGGAGCAAGAAAAACTCGAGGCCAAACTTTAGCAAAAACAACTCGAGTGGTATGAGGGGCAAGCAACGTGTAAGGACTTGCTACAATTGCGGCAACGTGAGTCATTTTGTTGCGGAATGCCCGTATGAGAAGAGGGAAGACAATGGTGGCAAGCTCATTCGAAAAGACAAGGCCAAGTCGTTCCCCAACAAGAACAACTTCACCAAGAAGACTCCTCCCAAGGCATTGGTTGTACAAGAAGAGTACAATGAGGATGATGACGATGATGAAGATGATGAGTCGGTTGCCATGGCCTCCGTTTCCATTGCGACGACTTCATGGGTATCTCTCTTCGACTCACCCAATGAGAGCATCACCGCCAAGTGCCTCATGGCTAAAGCCACCAACAAGGTAACCCCCAATATCAAAACTACCATCATTAATCATCCTTCTCCGACGAATAGCATTAATGAACTTGAGGGAGCTAATGTGGAGGCTAACGAGTTTGAGGCCTTTATGGGCAAACTCAAGGGAAAATCCAAGAAGCACTTTGTTGCTCTCTTGGAACAACTTGGTGAAGCCAATGACATGATCGAGGCTCACGAAGACACCATCACTAAGATGGAAGGGCATAGTCATGACTATGCCGATGAGATTTCAGATCTTTCCAATGCTCTTGAGGAAGAGCGTGGTCTTCGTTTGGCTCTTGAGGAGTCACACAACGTTGATCATGCTAAGTTAAAGAAAGATTATGATCATGTCCTCATAGTTTCTCATGTGCTAAACTCCGAGAAGGCCGAACTTGAGGTTCATCTTACTAGACTCAAAGAGGATTTTGATATACTTGACAAGGCTCACAAGGTCTTGAAGGGTGCTCATGCTAGCCTCAAAGAGTCTCATGATCAACTTCAAGTAAAGCTAACCAAGGAAAAAGCCACTTTCCCTCGTATGATGTTAATTGATAATGCAAATGCTACTAACCCGTGTTGTGAGCATGTGCATCTCATTGAGGAGAACGCTAATCTAAAGGGGAAACTTGAGAGAGGTCTTGCGACTTGCATACAAGGCAAGAAGAACCTCAACGATCTCTTGATCAACCAAAAGGGAGTTGTGGCCAAGGAAGGGGTTGGGTACGTGCCCGACTCCAAGAACAAGAAGAAGAATGACAAGACCAAACGACCTCCTCCTCTCATGCAAACCTTTGTGAAGGAGGGAGAGAGTGCCTCCGAGGAGAAGAAGAAGAATAATGTCAAGAAGGGCAATGTCACCCCTCCCAACAAAGCCGGCGATTTTAATACTTCTTATGTGTTATGTCGTGCTAGTGATGGGCATGTTTATGCCAAATTTGTTGGTTCTCCTCATGAATACATTGAATGGTCTATTTGGGTTCCAAAAACCCTTGTTACTAACATCAAAGGACCCATTACAAAATGGGTACCTAAAACCAAGTATTGATCTCTTGTAGGTGTTTGCTTCCGGTGGGGGTCATGGTTGCTCGATAGCGGAGCTACAAATCATATGACCGGAAGCAAGGACTTGGTGGTGGACGTGCACAAGGTTCCATCTATGCCGACCAATGTCGAGTGGGGTGACGCCTCATCTTCTAAGGTATTGGGACTTGGCAAGGTGGTCATCTCTTATGATCTCACGACCGAGAAGGTCATGCTTGTTGAGTCCCTTGCATACAATTTACTTTCCGTTCGTCAACTTGCAATCATGGGCGTTGCCACTTTCTTTGATATCGATACCGTGGCCCTCTTGTGGAGCAAGACTCTTAAAGTAGCCTTTGTTGGGCATGTCGAGAACGGTCTATATGTGATTAACTTTTCGGAGCGACCCACTAAGACCGCGACATGCCTAATGGTTAAAGTTGATGTGGGATGGCTTTGGCATCGCCGTTTAGCCCATGTCAATATGAGATCTTTGCAAAGTCTTCTTAAGGGGGACCATGTTCGTGGACTAACGAATGTTAGTTTTGCTAAAGATCGTGCTTGCAGTACCTGTATCGAAGGAAAGCTACATGAGAAGGCTCACCCTCCCACGACTATCATTTATTCGAAGAGGCCTTTGGAGCTCCTTCACATGGATCTCTTTGGGCCTGCATCCTTCGATAGTCTTGGAGGTAGGAAGTATTGCTTGGTGATTGTGGATGACTACTGAAGGTACACGTGGGTGTATTTCTTCAAGAGGAAGAGCGAGACCCAACAAACCATCATTGACTTTGCAAATGAAGCACAACGTCAACACAATGCAAAGATCTTGACAATAAGAAGTGACAACGGCACCGAGTTCAAGAACTACACCTTGTATGAATTTCTTAGTGATGAGGGAATCAAGCATCAATATTCCGCACCATACACACCTCAACAAAACGGTGTTGCAGAGAGGAAGAACCGGACGTTGATGGATGCGGCAAGGACCATGATGGCAGAGTTCAAGTCTCCGTACAACTTTTGGGCCAAAGCCATCAACACCGCGTGTCATGCATCCAATCGGCTCTACCTCTGCAAGGGCTTGAACAAGACTCCATATGAGATACTCACCGGTAACAAACCCAATCTCAAGTACTTCTGGGTATTCGGGTGTAAGTGTTTCATTCTCAAAAAAGGTGTTCGGTTGTCTAAATTTGAGGCTAGAGCTTATGAGGGCATATTTGTTGGTTATGCTACAAACTCTCATGCTTACCGTGTCCTCAATAAATCCACGGGACTTATTGAGGAGAGGTGTAACGTGGAGTTTGATGAGAATAACGGCTCCCAAGTGGAGCAAAGTGGCACTTGTGATGTAGGTGATGAAATTCCTCCCCAAGCCATAAGAAGAATGGGTGTTGTCTTTATCCTACCCATTGAGGAACCCCTTATGGCCGAAGGAGAAGGACAAAGCTCCACTCAAGTGGAGCCATCACCAACCCAAGGCCCACACGCTTCCGAAGAACAACATGAAGGCCCTCATCCTCAAGAACATGACCAAGGGCAAGATCACACTCAAGACGGTGTTGACACATCAAGTGATGCCCAAGGTCAAGTTCTCTCCTACGAGCAAGTTCAAGAATAAGAACAAGCCCAAGACGACGCTCAAGATGATCAAGTGACCACTCCTTGTCTCACCCCCGAGGAGGAATTAGAGCGCCGTGCCGCCAAGGTTGCTTCCAAGCTCTCCACCAAGGATCATCTCATGAAGAATGTGCTTGGAAGTTTAAGAAAGGGGATAAGCACCCGTAGACAATTAGCAAATTATTGTGAGCATCACGCGTTTGTCTCTTATGTGGACCCCACAAGGTCTATGAAGCGCTAGAAGATCCGGATTGGCTCAATGCCATGCATGAAGAACTCAACAACTTCGAGCGCAACAAGGTGTGGATATTGGTGCCAAGACCGACCGGGAATCACAATGTCATAGGAACCAAGTGGATATTTAAGAACAAGCAAGATGCCCATGGGATTATCATTCGCAACAAGGCTCGTTTGGTAGCACAAGGCTACTCCCAAGTCGAGGGTATCGACTACGGTGAAACCTTTGCTCCCGTTGCTCGTCTTGAATCCATTCGCATGTTGATTGCATATGCTTCTCATCATAACTTTAAGTTACAACAAATGGATGTGAAGAGTGCTTTTCTTAATGGTCCCATTAATGAGTTGGTTTACGTCAAGCAACCCCCCGGGTTCGAAGATCCCTACTTTCCCGATCATGTGTATCAACTCGATAAGGCACTCTATGGCCTTAAACAAGCCCCACGTGTGTGGTATGACCACCTTATCGAGTTGTTACAAGACCATGGTTTTGAAGTTGGGCTAATCGACCCCACTCTTTTTACTAAGAAGGTCAAAGGGGAGTTGTTTGTGTGCCAATTATACGCTGATGATATTATCTTTGGTTCTCCTAACAAAGCTTTCAATGAGGAATTTTCCGCTCTCATGACCTCAAAGTTCGAGATGTCCTCCGTGGGAGAGTTGAAGTTCTTTCTAGGGTTCGAAGTGAAGCAAAGAAGAGAAGGAACCTTCATCAATCAATCCAAATACACTCAAGACATGCTCAAGAGATTCAAGCTAAGTGACGTCAAGCCGGCTTCCACTCCAATGCCCACCAAGTGCCAACTTGACTTAGATCCCAATGGTAAAGTGGTGGATCAAAAGGTATATCATTCCATGATTGGATCCTTGCTTTACCTTTGTGCATCTAGACCAGACATCATGTTGAGTGTGGGAATTTGTGCACGGTTTCAAGCCGCACCTAAGGAAAGTCACTATGTGGCGGTCAAACGAATCTTTCGATATTTGGCTCATATCCCAAACTTTGGCTTATGGTACCCAAGAGGATCAAACTTCAAGCTTGTAGGGTACTCGGATTCCGATTGGGCGGGAGACAAAGTGGATAGGAAGTCCACTTTCGGAGGGTGCCAATTCCTTGGTTGCTCTTTGGTAAGTTGGTCTTCCAAAAAACAAAGTTGTGCGTCTCTCTCGTCCACTAAGGCAAAGTATGTTGCCGCCGGTAGTTGTTGTGCACAACTCCTATGGATGAGGCAAACTTTAAAGGATTACGGTGTCACTTGTGACAAAGTGCCTCTTTGGTGTGACAATGAAAGTGCCATCCAGATCTCTCTCAACCCGGTGCAACACTTCAAGACGAAGCATATTGAGATTCGGTATCACTTCATCCGGGATCACATTAGGCGAGGAGAGATCGAGCTCAACTATGTCAACACTCATGACAACCTTGCAGATATTTTCACGAAGCCCTTGGATGAAGCAAGATTTCGCGAGTTAAGGCATGAGCTAAATATCATTGATTCGAGCAATGTGGCTTGAACCCTTGCACACCCCACCACGCTCATTTTGTTGTCTAGTTTAGGTGTAGGCATGGACATAGGGGGAGTGCCGTTCTCTCAATGAACTCTCCCTCCCCCCATTACGCATAAATTGATCAAGTCTTTCACTTTAGCCATTGTTGATGGTACTTGTGCTTCAAAGACGAGTTTTGGTCATGGGCCCAAGGTTAAAATCTTCGCGGCGCCATACCTTTTGACTCAAACATAGGTGGCCTCGGCCACCGCCCTCTTTTGAGAGGTGTGTCTTGGTCGTTTGCTGGTGTGCTCTTTTTCTTGCCGTTTTTGTCTTTCCTTCGGGCAAAAGCCTTGTTTGTTTGGTTGCCGTGGCGTGCTGGGCGGTACTACCGCTCATAAGCGGTACTACCGCCCCCAGCATGGTACTACCGCTGAGGGACGGGACCAGGGGGTTATATCGGGGCAGGGGGAGGTTTCTTCTCCCCCATACCCATTCACTTCGCCCCCTCTTTCCTCTACCTCTCTCCAGCCTCCACTCGTCGTGGGAGGGCTCCGGCGGATCTCCATCTCCGGGGCGTCCCTCTCCATTTCCTTTGGTGGAGTCGATCCCCACCCCGTTCTCTTGCCATGGATGCCGGTATTGTCCCCGTTCCTTCTTTCCTTTTGTCTCGTTTTCAGATCTTGTTTCTTAGGGGCAATGGTGGTTGCATCTCTAGATTTTTGGCTAAATCTAGGCTTGAGTTGGTTGGAGAAGGCAACTAGACTATCTCGATTAGAGTTTGGTAGGAATATTTTTGAATTTGGCAGGCCGGTAGTGCCGGATCTGACCACAGTAGTAGGAAACCGCTGTTTCTCCGCCTCGTGCTGTAGGAAACTACTGTTTCTCCGCCTCGAGCAGTACTACCGCTCTCGTTGGAGCGGTACTACCGCTTGACCTCGAGCGGTACTACCGCTCTCTTTGGGGCGGTACTACCGCTTCGGCGGTACTACCGTGGACATGTCACGGTACTACCACTGCATGCCAAATTCCATCAAATTCCTACCTTACCTTGATTATTTTTGTTGTGTTTGTTGGCTTATGCTCGTTCTTTCTGGTTGTTTTGCGTGTTCTTGTGTTTGGCTCCAGGTGATGACCATTCTGAGCATCAAGCTCGCCGTATCAACCCCGGGCGTGCAACATCAAAACGCTACCGCACCTCTGAGCCAGCCGGTGGCTCCTCGAGCACCCAACCGCCTCCAGCAAGTGCATCCGCAAGTGTTCCTCCACCTCCTTAGCAAACGAAGAGATCCGCCAACAAGCCAAAAGGGAAGACTGTGACTGAGATGACCAACAAGGAGTTTTGGGAGAAGCGGCGCCGCAACCCCTATGCGGTGGACCAAGAACCCACTTTGGTCAACCGCCCGTTCTGGAACCGTTTTCAGTTTGCCATCTACTTTGATGTGATCAAGGCCAAGAAGAATCTCTTTGTTGATGTTCGCTCCATTGACACTGATGCTATGGAGAAGGACCCAGAGTACTTTGGCGAAGCCCTTCAGATGTGCACTCAGCTGAACATTCTCAGGATCATGCAATTCAACAAGGATTTCGATGTGGATTTGGTGGCTCAATTCTATGCCACCGTCCATCTTGGGACGGATGTCGACAGGACTCTGACATGGATGACCAATGGCAAGCTTCTTTCCGTCAAGTAGAAGGCTTTCATGGAGTTACTTGATGTGGTGGATCACGGGCTTGAGACTCCTATCGGTTTCCGCCCTCACCGCAATGCTACGTCCACCCACAAGCAAGCCCTCTGGCCCTACTGCACTGTGAAAGTTCACCCAGTAACTGAGAAGAAGACCTATGAGCTGTCTCCGTATCTGGACATTCTTCATCGCATCTTCCGTGAGACTCTCTTCCCTCGGATCGGGAATCTGGATATGGTCCACTCTTACCTCGTGGACATGCTCCTTTTCTGTCAGCATGAGAAGGAAGCAAGCACTGGAGAGAGCCTGGATATTTCTCATGTCATGTGGTCTGAACTTCTCTCTGCCGTGTCTGAGCGCAAGTGCCCTATATATGGTCCATTCATCATGAGGCTCATTGAGAGGGCCTGGGCACAGACTTATCCCAGAGTGTTGCTAGAAACTGGAGACTTGGTTTCTCATGAGATCAAGCGTCTGAGGAAGAAGGACAATTGGGCCACCCCAGCGCCTCACATAGGGGGTCCGTCTGCTGCTGCTGCCATGGGGGATCCGTCTGCTATTGCTGCTGCCATGGGGACCGAGGGTGGGGCTGCTATTAATGATCATGAGGAGGACTTTGGGCCCTCTAGTACAGAACCGTCGTGGGCACAGAAGCTTAAACGCAATATGAAGAAGCTTTTCTGCATGGAGTCTCATGGTCAGTACATGACTCATGTGGCGGAGAAGCATGCCAGGACGCGCCACAAGGAGCTCATGCATCAGATGGGAGCGACAGTTTCCAGTGGGTCTGAGGGTCAGATCACTGAAGAGGAGGAATGGATTCATCAGCATTGCCCTTGGACCGACTCCGATGCCGAGCAGTTTTCAACCCACGATGAAGATGCAGAGATGTGATATTCGAGATCTTCATCTTCCCATCACCTGAAGTCGTAGCGTCACTCTTTCCCCTTTTTGGTGTCTCGCTGCCAAAGGGGGAGAGAGTGTAGGGATTTGTGTTATTGCCGTGCTTTGAGTCGTCTTGTGGTTTCTTGTGTGTTCTCTCGGTGTCTTTATTTGGTTTGGTTTGGTGCATGTGAGACCTAAGTTCTAGACACATGGTGTGAGACATATGCTCCCTATCACTACCATATTACTTATGTCTATTCAGTACTGTAGTTTATTATGAGATGCATGCTTGTCCTGTTTTATTCTCTTCTCTCATATATCCTGTGCTTAGTACTGTTGGACTATAAAATATAGGGGGAGTGTTGATCCGAATGTGTGTGTCTTGCTCCGAATGCTCCACGATCTAGGTGCACACATTCTGGGGGAGCCCGTCTATATTTTGTAGTTCAGAGTTTTCTTCTTTTATTTCTTTTCCTTGCGCAAATCCCTAGTTGTCATCAATCCACCAAAAAGGGGGAGATTGTTACGGCATATCTCTCTCAAGGTAGTTTTGGTGATTGATGACAACATGTTTGCGGACTAATCTTGTGCTTTGAATAATTCATAGATTCTCCCCTGGCACGAGACGTTTTCTTCCCCTCGGAGTATATTTCAAGACGGTGTAGCTCTTTCGCTTCTTTCTCGGTGGACTAGTTGCGTAGAGGGCACCGTACTATCAAGAGGGGGTCCGCTGGGGTATTGCATGGGTGGAATCAACACGTACACATCAGTTTCTCACCCTCCGAGCTTTTCCATTTCATTGTAGAGATCTCTCCTCTCTTCCTTATCCTGTCTGGGTCCAAGCGGTAGTACCGCGCAACCCAGCGGTAGTACCGCTGAGGAGCCACAAACGACAGTACCACTCCACATGGGTAGTACCGCCCGTGGCTCCACATCAGTAGTACCGCTGGGGTGCCTGGCACCTCCGCCTCGTCCTCAGCCTCTTTGGAGAGATTCTCTCTCTCTCTCTCTCTTCTGTGCCCCAGCGGTAGTACCGCACTAGCAGCGGTAGTACGGCCGAAGGGTCACAAGCGGCAGTACCGCTCCACGGCGGTAGTACCGCCCGTGACCCCGCTGCCGTAGTACCGCTGGGCTGTGTGGCTCCTACCGCCTCGACTCGAGGGGTCTTTTTCTCGTGTCGGGTTTTGCGGCACTAGTTGCGGTTGTAGAGGCGGTAGTACCGTTCCAGGAACGGTAGTACCGCCCCTACCACCGCGGTAGTACCGTGTTGGGTCCTATTCCCTACTAGTCTCCTCTGCGCGGCAGTGCCGCTGGCTGGCGCGGCAGTACCGCTGACCTGGCGGTAGTACCGCCCCCTCTCAGCGGTAGTACCGCCCTGTGCGGGGCTGGTTGGTGAGGGGCAATGGTTGAATTGTTGCCCCCACTATAAAAGGGGGTCCCCTTCTTCTCTTTGACCTACCTCTTCCTCCCCCAAGCTCCATTTATTGCTCAAGCTCCATTAAATGCTCCAAGCTCCATTTTCGCCCGATCTATCTCTCTAGCCAATCAAACTTGTTGATTTGCTCGGGAGTGGTTGAGAAGGCCCCGATCTACACTTCCACCAAGGGATTTTCGATTCCCCCACTCATCCCTAGCGGATCTTGTTACTCTTGGGTGTTTGAGCACCCTAGACGGTTGAGGTCACCACGGAGCCATAGTCCATTGTGGTGAAGCTTCATGGTTTTGTTGGGAGCCTCCGATTAAGTTGTGGAGATTGCCCCAACCTTGTTTGTAAAGGTTCGGTCGCCGCCTTCAAGGGCACCAATAGTGGAATCACGGCATCTCGTATTGTGTGAGGGCGTGAGGAGAATACGGTGGCCCTAGTGGCTTCTTGGGGAGCATCGTGCCTCCACACCGCTCCAATGGAGACGTACTTCCCCTCAAAGGGAAGGAACTTCGGTAACACATCCTCGTCTTCACCGAATCCACTCTTGGTTATATCTTACCTTTACTTGTGCAAGCTCTTTAGTGTTACTTCTCTTGCTTGCTAGCTTGCTTGTTGGTTTTGCATCATATAGGTTGCTCACCTAGTTGCACATCTAGCAACCTACTTTGATGCAAAGTTTAATTTGATAAAGAAAAGTTAAAAATTGGTAGTTGCCTATTCACCCCCCCTCTAGTCAACCATATCGACCCTTTCACTAGCACCCGCTGTAACCCATAGGTTGGCCTCAAGCAATATATTTTGAAGAAGAATAGGCGGTTGGGCACTCTTGTGGCGAAACACCCGGGCATTTCTCTCATTTCAAAGAGTCCAAGAGACGAGCATGGTGAGGGAGGCCATTGCTCGTCTGTCTGAATTTCGCATGTCGGTTCTTCTATCCCACCAACACATAAGAGAGTCCTCAAGGTGCCAATCGAAGGTGTCAATGTGCGCAAGATCTAACTTGTCAATGACCGATCGCCAGAGCCGAATGGAGAAGCGGAACTTGACGAAAAGATGGATGCCTGATTCTTGCTTCCTCTTGCAAAGTGGGCAAAGCCCACAATTTTTCCAACCGCGCCGCTCCAACCGGTCCGCAGTCCAAATCCGATCTTGCAAGGCCAGCCAAGCGAAGAATTTGACTTTAGGGGGAGCCCAAGCTTTTCCGACCATGTAGTGAACGGGCGAGTGCGTTAGGCCACGGAATTGCGTCTTATAAGTAGTGGCTGCCGAGTATATCCCATCTAGCGCATATTATCAAACAATGTCATCCTCAACCTGATCATCAAGGTGAAAGTCATGCGAAAGTGTCCAGCGCGAGAAAAGCTCTCGGATGTGGCCTGCCTTTCTCACTTCAATGGTGCAACGGAGCATGCCCGGGAATGTCAATCTCCACCGCTTAAGAATTCTTGGATGTCGATCCGATATGACACAAATTTCCCTTTGAGCGGGTAACACCTTCGTCCTCAAAAGACGCAAAAACCACTCCCAGTTGTCATTGTTCTCCGCCTCAACCAAAGCAAATGCCAATGGCAACACCCGGTTATTGGCATCACTTGCTATCGCAACCAACAAGGTGCCCTTGTATTGTCCGGTCAAGAACGTGCCATCAATGGCGATGACCGGCCTACAGTGTTCGAAAGCCCTCACACATTGCTCGAACGCCCAAAATGCACGGCCAAATACTCAGACTTTCCTTCCTTCATGAACCGTTGTTTGGTGCCCATGAGGCTCGACCACATGAACCATGCCCGGGTTTGTGGCGTCCATGGCTAACAACAACCTAGGGATTCTGTTGTATGCTTCCTCCCAAGTACCATACAACATCTTGAATGTGGCTTGCTTCGCCTTCCATGTCTTGCCGTACTTCACCTTGTAATGAAAGATGGCTTTCACAAGGTCAATGACATGTTGGACGCTCATTGTTGGAAGTGTGGATATTGAGTTCGAGAGCCTGTAAGCGATGAACTCGGACGTGAGTTGTCTATGGTCTTGGGACACAATCTGCCATCCACCCTTTTGCCTCGGCACATGTGAGTTGGCACACAACTCACTACGTGCCAAGTGGGACCTCCTTTCCATGGTCTTGCACGCACAATCCACAGACATATTTCATCTTCACATGCACATGCAACCGTGTAGCGCACATTGACGTCCGAGTGCACCACCTTGTGTGGACGATAATGCGTAACCGAGTAGTTGTCGAGCCACATCTTCAATTCCAAGAAGGTTTCGAACTTAGACCCTTTAGCAATCCGGTTCTTGTCGTGTCCCAAATCACGGTGAGAGCTTGGCCTAACCCCAAGAGATATAGATTTGCCACCATCCACAACGGCTTCATCCGCAAGACTAACATCCTTGAACAATGGTGTCTTGTGATCCCGACCGAATACCTTCTCGAAAGCTTCGGCCTCCTTCACCGTGAACCCCTCCTCATCAACTTGTTCATCGGGACCTTCGTCATCCGAATCCGATGCATATGCACGGGAAAAAGGGATGGAATGGTCCATTGTCTTTTGCAAATGATATTTGTTGAGATCACCCACATAACCACATTGTTGTCATGGAGATCAACTTCATTGTCATCGTCCGCATACTCATCATTGTCCTCTTGCAAAGCTTCACTTTGGTTGTTTGTAAACGGGCTCAATGTTGGCCTCACTTCTTGGGTCAAAAGAGGTTCAACAATTTCATCTCGCTTCAAGGGTGGGGGGCTACTAGCAACCAAAGGGGAGGGTTTTTGGTTCAAGTCCAAATGCAAACTTGAATCAACCTTCTTCGTTGCAAATAACTCAAGAGCCTTGTCAAGTGATTCGGCCACCGTTTCCTTGTATGCAACCCAACGTTGCTCCGACTTGACACGCATTGTCTTCCAACGGATGTGCATTCCAAAACCTACATTATGCCTTCCCTCCAACTCAACGATATCACTAGGGTCCATCCAATTCAAATCTTTCCTCACTTGTTGCAAGAGCTCTGCATAGCTAGGACTACTATCAAACACCATGTCAAGCTCATCCGGGTCCGGTTCAATATTGCCTTTCAAGAAGGCGTCTTTGTCCCCATGATGAACAAACACACATGTTCTTCCCATCCCTATAAGCATTCAAACAACACAACGTAACATTGCTTCCATAAGTACTAATTTAAGGATTAACACGGAATACAAACCCTAAAATATATATCAAACAACAATCCTAACCCTAACCATAACCCTAACCCTAACCATAGCCCTAACAATAACCCTAACCATAACCATAACCCTAGCACCAACATAAGAACACCCATAAGAATAGCCCTAACATACTAACAAAGCCTAATCATAGGAAAATGGCAAACAAAGATCTCACATCTCCATGCAAATCTCTAGATCCAAACAAAACTAGGGTTTCCCCAAACTAGCAACAAATGAGCAATTAGATAACATTACTTGGATCAAAACAAGGGGATCAGAGAAGATACCTTGAGGGAGGGTTTGACTTCGAAATCCACGGACAAATTCTTCAAATTTGCAAGATTTGGGAGAGGATTTGAGAGGGGGAGAGAGTGGGAGAGGGGGCAAAGCTCGGGTTGGGGTGTGTGGGGTGGGGGTGGGGGAGGGGGGCCAGCCCCTATCTAAGTCACAGTGCAGCGCTCGACGGCTAGGCGCTGCACATTACATGTGTGGCGCCTAGCTCGGAGGCGCTGCACTGCTGGGTGCGGGCCTAGGGGCTGCCACGGTGGACTGGCGTGCAACGCCCCCGAGCTGGGCATTGCATCGTAGGGTGTGGCGCCTGCGTGACGGGCGCTACACAAAAAGGTTAGGGGAGTGAAATAGTGTCATGGGCAGTTCATTCTGTGAATTGATTTCGTCCAGAGGTCAAAACTGTCAAATTTGCCGGTGGTGGTTCCGTGATTCCGATGAAGGTTTGGGTCGGGAAGCACTGGGCCCACGCCCACGCCCTCGGTATCCGCGTCCATTTTCGCTCGCAGGTTGGGCCCACGGACGCAACCTGCGTGTGCCTGCCCTCGAGGCCCACACCACTTGATCAGCCGGTTCAGCCCACACGGATGGGACCTACCTGCAGAGACTTTAACTGCAAGGCTTGATTTTAGAGTCAATTATATTTTTGATACATAAACTTGCATTCGACGTACAAATTCATACATAAACTTGAAAAATGACACAAATCGATCCTACAACTTGCGTTTCAGGTACATTTTCCGTTAACTCTCCGTTAAACACGGCATTCCAGCTGGCCCACGCTCATACCTACGTGTGGGTCCCACAAGTCAGTTGCAAGGTAAGAAACTGATACAAATCTGCAACCAAGGGTGACGAGTCGCACAAACCATTTGCTAGCCACTACATCACCTGGTAGCTTGTGTTAGTTGTAGAGATCGATTCTATTTATACATTTGAGAATAATAATTGATTTGACGTCAAAATATGCGTTGCACAAAGGTTTGGACAAGCCTTTTTTCATTATTTTTTGTTTTATTAAAAAATCATACTGTTTAGCATAATAATTGATAAGAAACAAAAATACATGCCGCGGAGGGGGTTTGAAATAATTTTTTTCTTCTTGATTTTGATTTTTTTGTGAAGGGACCAAAAAAGTGTTATCCAATGCTAAAAGAATCCAGTTTTCGCATATGAGCTGTTATGGTTCGCGCCTTATCACTTGGACAAAAGTTGTTGTACGGAAACATGTGCATATGAGCATCTGACCATTTGAATTTTAGTTTTTTTAACGATGTCAAAAGCATTCACGGTTCACGGAAATATCAGATAGCCGGCCGACCGGGAAAAATAGTGATGAGAGACCCACTCACACAATAAATCCTGTGCAACACAAATTTTAGATTCAAATCAATTTTCCTGATAAAAAATATTAATAACTATATATCTCTAAGATTAACAAGAAGTAGCAGGTTGCAATGGTTAGTGTCTGATGCATGCAACACAACGTCTTGAGTTTGAATACTAAAAATATTATCACTTAATTTTTTTGGATCGAGCGAAAATATACCGACATTGAAAAGAAAACAAAACTTGTTCAAAGCCAGCACATAAACATAAACATATAAATAATATCTATCTCTAACATAAACATATAAGAACAGCCGGTGTAGTGGCTAGCACATGTACGTGCAGCTCACGTGTTGTGTTTAACGGAGAGTTAACAAAAATGTACTGAAACGTACTCGGAATGCAAGTTATATGATTGATTTGTGTCATTTTTTAAGTTTATGTATGAATTTGTACATCGAGTGTAAGTTTATGTATCAAAAGAGTAATTAACTCTTGATTTTAACTCCGAGCATTGCTGGAACAGTCCAACACCTGCTTTCGCTCGAGTGTTCTCGAACCTTCTTCAAAATAGCTCATCCGTCCAGTGAGTTTGAGGTCCGGCTCTTTCGGTCATTCGAATGCCTACGAATCTTCACAGTCAGCGGCCAGACCCTATATGTCCGCGGACATATCAGACATGTCCGCATACATAAAACCGGACAGCTTTTCTAATAGGTGCCGCTACGCGTCTTTCGGCGAATATATTGAAAACATCCATCGCATGGAGCACCGTTGGATAAGCGCCCTGACAGCTGTCTGATCTAATCATCGCACGCGTGTGACCATCTCTCTATTTTCTACAACAACCGCTCAGTTTCGTAAACAGAATCCCTTCTCCGTCGTCCTTCCACAGCTCCGCCCAACGTGGCAGCAGTCGCCGCCACCGCAAAATCGTTGTCGCCGGCGCGCCGGGAACTAGTCCTTGCCAGGCTCGCCGGAGTTGCTCCTCCTCCTCCGTATCAGCCCTATGAGCAGCTGCGAGCTCCAATCGAGCACGACGACAACGACCTCTCACGCCCGACGCTTCTTTCGACATTTTCTGCAACCGGAGCTATGTTTCTGAAACATGCCTCATATTGCAATGTCTAATCACTCATTCTCTAACGTCGGGCGCTCCTGGGACGCTGCAACTCGGGCTATATTTCTGAAACAAGACCCTTGTTGCAGAAAAAAAAACCTTCACAACCGAAACATTTCTTATCTTTCTGATACAAAAAATATGTTGCAGAAATCTTTGAAACAAAACCCCAGTTGTAGAAAAAAAACTTCACCATCGATATTTTTTCTTTCTTTCTGAAATTAGTCCTGCGTTGCATAAATTTACTGAAACAAGACCCTTGTTGAAAGAAAACGACTCGTCGTGCGGGACAGCCTTATGGCCGGCTGGCTGCTTGATCAGGATTGATCTAACGGCTACACAAGCGGTGGACGCTCGCACGTGCATCAGCCGGTTGAAGATAAGCTTTTTCCTTTTGTAATCTTACTCCGTCGTCACACGTTTTAAATCCAAACTCTTAAATTAATGCAAATCCGTGCGCATCTATTGTATGCGGCAATGTCGCGCCTAAATAATAATTGTTGATAGCAAAAATACATAGTTACCAAAATGGCTTGGACTTGCTATTAATATAGGAAAATGTTTTAGAGCCGGGGGCCCCGTGGAAGGTTCGGCCGGTCGCGCTGGCACCGCTGGATCAATCAAGATCGTGCGCTCCGCAAGCCAGTTTTTCTTTCTTTGCTTACCTTATCCTTTCACGAATCGTTTTCCACCTTTCATTTTTTCTTCATCCAAACCAGCACTGCCTTCTTCTAGCTACGAAAGGGGGCTGCTCGTACCTCGCCATGCACCCGGTGCTCTACTTGAGGGACTCGCCTTCTCTTTTTTATCTAACCATCTCCGGTGCCATGTAGGAACGACATTGCTGCTGTAGCCACCCCTCGTTGCGTGTTGCCGCACGCTGGCGCCCCCGGCACAATGAGAACTTGCTGCTTCGGTGGGGCGAGCCACCACGGGGAACGGAGATGAGACGAGCTGCGGCGCTCGAGGGTTGTTGTGAGCCGCATAAACGCGTGCACGATGGCGTCACTAGCCAATGCTACAACTGCGTACCACAGAAGCTACAACCAGTCCGCGACGATGCTACAACCCCGTACATCGAAACTGCAACCGGCGAGGCGTCGTCGACGAATGCTACAACCATTTTTCACAGAAGCTACAACCATGTTTGTCAGAGTTGTAATCGTGTTCGCCGGAGCTGTAGCCGGGCGACGTCGTCGTTAATTTTTTTTTTAGAGTACGCCAATGATATACCTTTGTATTATAGAAGGCAGAATAAATATACAAGAGCCTGGACGAGATGCGAACAAATCGTCAGGGGAGACACACACACTACTCCGACACCCACAAGAACCCTAAATCTACTGTCTCGTAAAAGGATCTAGAGCTCCGACACCGCCAAGACCAGCCTTCTTCCAATCTTCAATCTCTTCTTGAATGCCATCTCTCAGTTGTAGGGGAGATCTCTGTCTCGATCTGTTGTTGAAGACAGGGGCGTTGTGTTGCTTCCAGAGCGCCCACGCAATAAGAATCACTATCGAGTCAATGCTCCTCTTGTATCTCTCACTGAAACGCCTCCGTTGGTCCCACCACCAGTTTAAGAACGTGAGATTTGCGTTGGGTGTGCGAATGTTGATGTTCCAAGCGGTGAAGCAGGTGTGCCACACTTCTCTAGCGTAAACACATCGTGCAAGGATATGATCCACGTTGTCCTCCTCCTGAAGGCAAGTGTAGCAAGGGGATGGAGCATCTTGCAGACAATGCCGAGCTCGACGGTCGGAAGTCCACAGCTGATATTGACTGGCCAACCACATGAAGATCTTACACTTGAGCGGTGCCCAACTACGCCAGATGCAACCGGCCGTCGGGGAGCGGATGTAGCACGTGCAAAGTCTGTTGTAAGTGGAGCTGGTTGTGTACTTGCGCGATGCGTCGCAGGGCCACTCGAAGCGGTCAGGCTCATCCGCGTTTCTCTCCACAGTGCTAATGGCTTGGATCAACATGTAAACTTGCATGTGCCCCAAGAAAGTGAGCTCTCCATTGATGTCGTTCGTCCAGGCATTGTCAAGGAGGGCATCGCGCACCGTTCTCTTATTGCTATCTCTTGTGCCGACCAGTTGAGACATAAGCGGAGCAATGTCTTTCACCGCAGCGCCATGGATCCACCGATCCTTTCAAAATAGAACCTTCCCACCCTCTCCAACGGTGATCTTGACCAGACTGTCAAAGACATCTCGAGCTTGCTCATCAACCATGAGGTGGAGGCCTTGCCATGGCCTGGTCAGGTCCGTTCTCCTAAGTCATTCCCAGCGTACACGAAGTGCAAGAGCTTGAATCTCCAGATTTTTCACACCCAGACCACTGAAGCACGTTGGCCTACATACCGTCTCCCATGTGACTAGGCATTGACCTCCATGACTCTTCTCCTTACCAGCCCAGAAAAAGGATCGCATCCACTTGTTAATGTCCTCCAAAACCCAAGCGGGGGGGGGGGGGGGGGGGGGTCGAGCACCAGAAGTTGATGAACCGGTCTGGCCGCGATAACAGTCTTGACGAGCACCAGTCTGCCCGGTCTTTTTGAATGAAACCACGCTGCCAGGCAGGAATGAAATGCCGGACCTGGTCCAGAAGTGGTTGCCAGTCGGCACGGGTAAGTTGACTGATCGCCAGCTGAAGTCCCAAGTAGCGGCAGGGAAATTTTGCAAGCTTGCAGTGCAGCACCTCCTCCACTCTTTGCTGGTCGCTATCGTTCTGCTTGATGAGGATCGCATGCGATTTGTTATAGTTGATCTTAAGGCCCGAAGCTTCACCGAAGATATCAAATGCTGCTCTCACGAAGTTTAGGTCTTGATACGATGGCCTTAAGAACAGCGCAAGGTCATCCGCATAGAGGGAGAGGCGCTGGTTCACCGAGATACCTCTGAACGAGCTTAACGCACCAGTCTTTGTGGCCTTCTTCATGAGATAAGTGAGCGAATCCATCGCAATAGCGAATAACAACGGCGAGATCGGATCGCCCTGCCGAAGGCCCTTGGCATGGTGGAAACGTCTACCTTGAACTCCATTGACCACCACATGGGTGTTGGCAGAATGAAGGAGCAATGAGATCCATCTAATCCATCTCTGTCCAAAGGCCCTAGCTTCCAAGACTTCCATGAGAAACGACCAGGAAAGAGAGTCAAAAGCTTTCGAAATATCAAGCTTAAGGAAAAGCCCCTTCTCCTCTTTTCTGGCACGCAACTTCCGAGCCACTTGCCCGACGAGCAAGAAATTGTCATGAATGTTTCTTCCTTTGATAAAAGCTGACTGGTTGATCTCGATGATCTCTGACATGCGAGGGCGCGCTCTCAAGGCAAGCATCTTGGCGAAGATCTTTGCAATGCTGTGTGGTAGGCTAATAGGCCGATAGTCTCCCACCTCTATGGCATCTGGTTTCTTGGGAATTAAGATGATATGCGCACCATTTAGCTTGTCGAATCCTCTGCCGTCTCCCACATACAATTTCATGAGCGCAGCCATAATGTCTCCCTTAATGATTGGCCACGCCACATGGTAGAAGGCTCCGATAAATCTGTCCGGTCCCGGGGCTCTATCAGCCGGGATCTCCTTTATGACCTTTCAAACTTCCTCTTCCGTGAATATATGTTCAAGCTCTTGCAAGTTGTGACTTGGGATTTGGAGAAAGTTGAGGTCTAGCGAGCCTGTTCTTGTTCTTGCCTTGCCCAGCAAGTTTGCAAAGGCCTCCGAAAACACTTCTTCTTTCCTATCTTGTTCAGTAATGAGCTCCTCTCCTTGCTTAATGCAAGGAATAAAGTTCTTGGTTCGTCTACCATTTGCCACTGCCTGAAAGAGCTTGGTGTTGGCGTCTCCATCCTTCAGCCAACGGATCCTCGATCTTTGCCTGTCAATGGTGCGCTCAAGGGAAGCTAAACCGAGCAGGGCCAACTTCAAAGTCCGACGCAGCCACAACTCCATCGGACTCAGCCTCCCGCGCTCTTGCGCTCTGTCCATCCTCGCAATCACCCAGGTGGCAATTTTCATGTGCATTTTAATGTTGCCAGTTTTCCTCTGCCCCCAAGCCTGTAAGTATGCAGTCGTGTTTCTGAGAAGCGTGTCTAGCCTCTTGAATGGGCCAAAAATCTCGTCGCTGTAGACCCAAGCTTCTTGTACCTCCTCAAGAAATCCATCGAGTTTTGTCCAATATAACTCAAAGCAGAAGCGGTGCTTGACTTGAAAGTTGTTGCTCATGGAGAGATGTAGTGGCACATGATCCGAAGCACTGGTAGATAGGGCTTGGAGCAGGTAGTCGGGGTGACCTAGCTCCCAATCCATGGAGACGAGAATCCTATCAATTTTGGTGAAGGTTGGCGAGTTCCTTTCATTCGACCAAGTGAAATGTCGCCCGTGCATGTACAGCTCCTTGAGCTCATGGTCATCCACGAAGTTTTGGAATTTGCTCATCATTGCTCTACTGATATTTTGATTGCTCTTTTCGGATCCCCTGAGAATCATGTTGAAGTCGCCAAGGCACATCCAAGGCCCTGGACAAGGCCCTGGACAAGTCGCCAAGTCGCATAGACCACCGAGATCCACCAATCATTGCCATCAATTTGACGGACTTTGCCCGTGAGGAAGTTTGGATCGAGTTGGATGCAGTCCACAGATAGACGCGTCGTGTCCCAACCCAATAAGATACCACCACGCATTTCCACAGCTGGCAAGTATGCAAAGCCATCAAGGGATGGCCCTAAACATTGCATAACATCAAACTGGTTTACAGTCTCGAGCTTGGTCTCTTGTAAGCAGACTAGGTTTACTCTAAGCGAAGAAAGAAACTCCCTAACTACTTTCCTCTTGGCAGGGTTATTAAGCCCTCTCACGTTCCAGCAAATGATCCCCGGGTTGTGATCCATAACAAGGAATCAACAACACCCGCACCCCGCGGCATGCTCAGTGCACACTAATCACCACATCAGAGTCTCGTGACAGCTCGTCATTGTTGGGGACACATTTGCCGAACAGCGCCACAATGACCCTCACATGCTGCTCTCGACGTCGTCGTTGATGAATGCTACAACCATGTGTTGCAAGAGCTGCAACCAGTTCGTAGCAATGCTACAACCGCTTACATTGGAGCTGCAACCGGCGAGGCGTCGTCGACGAATGCTACAAGCGTTTACCACACAAGCTACAACCACGTTCGGTAGAGTTGCAACCGTGTTCGCCGGAGCTGTAGCTAGGCGACGCTGTCATCGACGAATACTACATCCATGCACCGTACAAGCTACAACCACATTTGATAGAGCTGGAATCGTTCGGCGATACTAAATCTATGTACGTTGGAGTTGCAAACGGCGACGCCCGTCGCCGGCGAGGCTGCGAGCACGACCACACAGGATACGCGACTAGCAGCATTGTATGTTGGGACCGGCGATGGTGTATGCTTTAACGACAAAGATTGCGACCTTCTGCGGGCGGGAGTCCACAAGGAGGAGCTTGTTTCTAGCAAGCCATGGCAGCACGGGATAGTCGTGTTGCAAGCTAAGGCGACACACAAGCGGGAGGCATGCCTGCAGCGAGCGTGACGAGGGGGAGCCAAGGACGCTGCTGAGAGGAGGAGGTACAGGGGATTTTTTCCTCTGTGGGGAAGAGGCGATGTTGGGCGAAGAAGACGACCGAATCAACGGGAGAAGCCGATCCCGGGCGTTCGCGCGTGTGTGAATCCAACGGTCCTGGGGCGACCGGCCGAAACGCTGGGTCAGCATGCCGGTGCCTAGCATCGACCTAATATAAAGTAACAATGATCAAACACATATACAAACACACATCAACCCACACACACCATACACACAAAGCATGATACAAAGGTCTTGGGCACCGCAACACCACCCGAATGACTAGGAAGCAACCTACAAATAACCTACAAATACACAAGACAAACTGCTTGGAGCGAAAGGCAACCACCGCGTAGAGGTGAGATGTACACCTACAAAGCATGGACTTCAAGACGGTGCCTCCAAGAAGAGGACGCCACCAGAGTGCCGTCACCGTCCGATCCCAAAGATCAAGTTTTCACCCGGAGTGGTCCGAGGAAGTGAGAGCCGCCGCGACGGAACCTTCAAGATGGAGTGGCTTGACACTGCTACTGTCGGCCAAAACAGCAGACAAATAATGTCTCATAGCGCTCACACCCCTTCAGCACACCCGTGCTACACCAAACACCAACAGCCATGCTACTCACGTGGCCATGGCTACCTGCCCACACTTGAGACGCACGTCCCTCCCACAAACGTCGTGACTCCCGCTATTAGGGCTGTTGCCCTACATCCATACATCCGCGAGACCAAACAAAGCCATTAGCTTTGGCCAAAACAGCCGCCCCAACTGAGGAGACAGAGGCGGAAGTCCTGCCTCGAACATCGTCGGGAATGCACTAGTAGGCGCTCGGCCATGAAAAGGGGAGGAGAGGGAGCACACACATCCACAACCAGCACACCCTTGTGATAGTGACGGGTGGCCCCACCACATCGGCGCCTCCCATCCCTCCAGCCTACCTCCCGACCAGACACCCTCTATCGCCCCACCACTGCAGCCCGTGCAGATTCACACGAGGCCACAAACGTCGCCCGTCCATCGGCAAGATAGACTGAGATGTGAAGGAAATATGCCCTAGAGGCAAAAATAAAGTTATTATTTATTTCCTTATTTCATGATAAATGTTTATTATTCATGCTAGAATTGTATTAACCGGAAACATAATACATGTGTGAATACATATACAAACATAGTGTCACTAGTATGCCTCTACTTGACTAGCTCATTGATCAAAGATGGTTAAGTTTCCTAACCATAGACATGAGTTGTTATTTGATCAATGGGATCACATCATTAGGAGAATGATGTGATTGACTTGACCCATTCCGTTAGCTTAGCACTTGATCGTTTGTTTACTGCTATTGCTTTCTTCATGACTTATACATGTTCTTGTGACTATGAGATTATGCAACTCCCGAATACCGGAGGAACACTTTGTGTGCTACCAAACGTCACAACGTAACTAGGTGATTATAAAGGTGCTCTACAAGTGTCTCCGATGGTACTTGTTGAGTTGGCATAGATCAAGATTAGGATTTGTCACTCCGATTGTCGGAGAGGTATCTCTGGGCCCTCTCGGTAATACACATCACTATAAGCCTTGCAAGCATGACAAATAATGAGTTAGTTACAAGATGATGTATTACGGAACGAGTAAAGAGACTTGCTGGTAACGAGATTGAACTAGGTATTGGGATACCGATGATCGAATCTCGGGCAAGTAACATACCGATGACAAAGAGAATAACATATAGTGTTGTGCGGTTTGACCGATAAAGATCTTCGTAGAATATGCAGGAACCAATATGAGCATCCAGGTTCCGCTATTGGTTATTGACCGGAGACGTGTCTCGGTCATGTCTACATAGTTCTCGTACCTGTAGGGTCCGCACGGTTAAAGTTCTGTGACGATCGGTTTTATGAGTTTATATGTTTTGATGTACCGAAGGTAGTTCGGAGTCCCGGATTTGATCACGGACATGACGAGGAGTCTTGAAATGGCCGAGACATAAATATTGATATATTGGAAGCCTACATTTGGACATCGGAATAGTTCCGGGTGAAATCGGAATTTTACCGGAGTACCGGATCGGTTACCGGAACCCCAGGGGACTAATGGGCCTTTATGGGCCATAAGGGAAAGAGAGAGGGGCCGGCCTAGGGCAGGCAGCGCTTCCCCTCCCCCTTGTCCGAATTGGACTAGGAGAAGGGGGGCGGCGCTCCCCTTTCCTTCTCTTTCTCTCCCTGCCTTTCGCCCTCCTAGTAGGAGTAGGAAAGGGAGGAATCCTACTTCTACTAGGAGGAGGATTCCTCATCCTAGGCGCGCCAACAAGGGCCGGCTGGCCTCCCCCTTGCTACTTTATATACAGGGGCAGGGGGCACCTCTAGACACACAAGTTGACCACAAAGATCTCTCCCAGCCGTGTGCAGTGCCCCCCTCCATCATAATCCAGCTCGGTCATACTGTAGCAGTGTTTAGGCAAAGCCCTGCTGCAGTAACTTCATCAACATCGTTACCGCGCCGTCGTGCTGATGAAACTCTTCCCCGAGCTCTACTGGATCATGAGTTCGTGGGATGTCACCGAGCTGAACGTGTGCTGAACGCGGAGGAGCCATATGTTCGGTACTGAGGATCGGTCGATCATGAGGACGTACGACTACATCAACCGCGTTGTCATAACGCTTCCGCTTAACGGTCTACGAGGGTACGTGGACAACACTCTCCCCTCTCATTGCTATGCATCACCATGATCCTGTGTGTGCGTAGGAATTTTTTTGAAATTACTACATTCCCCAACAGGGGCATCCGAGCCAGGTTTTATGCGTAGATGTTATATGCACGAGTAGAACACAAGTGAGTTGTGGGCGATACAAGTCAAACTGCTTACCAGCATGTCATACTTTGATTCAGCGGTATTGTTGGATGAAGCGGCCCGGACCGACATTACGCGTACGCTTATGCGAGACTGGTTCTATCGACGTGCTTTGCACACAGGTGGCCGGCGGGTGTCAGTTTCTCCAACTTTAGTTGAACCGAGTGTGGCTATGCCCGGTCCTTGAGAAGGTTAAAACAACACCAACTTGACGAACTATCGTTGTGGTTTTGATGCGTAGGTAAGAAAGGTTCTTGCTCAGCCCGTAGCAGCCACGTAAAACTTGCAACAACAAAGTAGAGGACGTCTAACTTGTTTTTGCAGGGCATGTTGTGATGTGATATGGTCAGGACATGATGCTATATTTATTGTATGAGATGATCATGTTTTGTAACGGAGTTATCGGCAACTGGCAGGAGCCATATGGTTGTTGCTTTATTGTATGCAATGCAATCGCCCTATAATTGCTTTACTTTATCACTAAGCGGTAGCGATAGTCGTAGAAGCAATAGTTGGCGAGACAACAACGATGCTACGATGGAGATCAAGGTATCGCGCCGGTGACGATGGTGATCACTGTCGTGGTTCTAGATCTGACAGTAGAATAGGGGGGTATGTATGTAGAGGCAAGATCCTAGCTATGGAGGAGTTGTACACGCGAGTTTTACGAGTTCAAACCCTTCTCGGAGGAAGTAACAGCCCTACGTCTCGGAGCCCGGAGGCGGTCGACTGGATATATGTGTGTGAATTACAGAAGGTGCGAACCCTTGTCCCGGAGGAGGGGGGTGGCTTATATATAGTGCGCCAGGACCCCAACTCCCCTCCGTTACACAGGGTTCAATGTTCATAAAGGAGGAGCGTTACTGGTAACGTCCGAAGTAAAGTGTTATAAATGATTATTAAAGCTATGACTTAAATCCCGACCGTTGCAGAGTGAGTGGCTTCACATCTTCTGGTAGTCGAGTGGTTGTTCGCATGGTCGAGTGTCTTCAAGACTATCGAGTGGAACGTAGCTTTATGGTCGAGTGGATGATGATTTCTCTTCGACTGCTTCTGGTTCTTTTAGAGATGTCCTTAGGGAGGGTATCTTGGACAGATCCATGACCCTACCCTAGGTACATAGCTTCGTCATTAGCCCCCAAATGGATCAGGGTTTGAGTGGGGAAGGAGTTGAGAACACTTCCGACTCATTCTTCGTGCTGTGAGTATAACTTGTTTTGGAGCCATGAACTGAGGAGACAACGTCAACTTCTTTTTCAGTCGCCTTGGTCCATTCTTGGTTTTTGTTGAGTGAATTTTCACGGTACAATTCTGAATGATAATGTGTAGGACGTTTTCAGTCTGACAAGTTGCTCTGCTCTCCACGGATTTCGCGGGATTCGAATTTTGGGAAGCGCGCCGGATGGGTGAGGCCGTGGTAATCGGGACAGATTAGGCAGGTCGCCTCGATCTCCACGCCACCTTTTTCGCCACGTATTGCTCGCGCAACTATTGCGGGATTTGTTTAGATCGTCTGGGCCTACCAGCCAGTCACTCGGGGAATGACCTTATAAAAGGTATCGGACCGGGTCTTTGCACCGCGCGCTCCCATTCTCTTTCTTCTTCCTCAGACCTCTCCGCCGCGCACACTTCCGCTCTCTGCGTCGAAACCTCGCTCGAACTCGATCCGCCGCCATGGGAAAAGCGAAGACGGTGGCGCTGGAGCGGGCGAAGAAGGCGACCGCGAAGGCGAAGGGCAAGAGGACCAGTCGGGGCGGATCCTCGTCAAGATCTGGCCTGCCGCCGGGCTGGATCCAGGGCGATTGGATCCGCTTGATGATTAGCCAGGACGACCTCAATGACCTGGTGGAGGGGGGACTGATCCCCCACAAATTGGCGCGGCTCCCGGGGAACGAGACCGAGCCGCAGCCGCGGGAGGGTGAATGCGTTCTCCTCGCCACCCACGTCGATCACAGGTTTTCTCTGCCTCCCCATCCTTTCTTTCGTGGCTTTCTGAACTTCTTTGGGGCTCAACTTCACCACTTCACTCCAAACACCATAGTTTATCTGGCTGCCTTTGTGTCAATGTGTGAAAATTTCTTGGGATGTCGACCGCACTGGGGTCTCTTCAAACACATCTTCACCTGCCGCTCCCAGTCGGTTAAAAAGGCCAATCCGAGTGATGAGAGGACGCACGTGATCCAGATGTGCGGGGGCCTGGGGATCCAGATGAGGAACAAGAGCACCTTCCCAGCGATGATCCTTCCCGACTCGGTCCAGGCTGGCAGTCGACTTGGTTTTACTGTAAGGACGAGCCGACCCCGGGCCAGTCGACCGGACTTCCTCACTTTTCCCTAGCTCAAGTGGAGAAGCCCTCCTCCTTGAGGGTGGTCCCAGAAGAGAAGGCGCGGGTCAAGGTGTTGGTTGAGCGGGTCATCCAACTTGTCCGTGACGGGGTGACTGGGATGGACCTGCTGGAGGTCTTCCTCAGTCGACGCATCCAACCGCTTCAGGCCCGTGACCACCCGATGTGGATGTACTCGGGGCTTGAGGACTCCACTCGGATCCACCCGGAGGACGTCAGCGAAGACACCTTGGAGAAGTGGCTGAAGGGAATCACCAACAACAAAGACAATCCCTGGGGGTCTAGGAGGGTGGTTCCATTCGACCACTCGCGCCAGCCGGAACAGGTATGACTTTGCCTTGTCGAGTATCTTCTTGATTCTTTGTGTGACACCTTGTTGATGGTCGACTGAATTTCTTTTGCTCGTTGACCTTTCAGGCCCTCATTGACATGTACTCGATGCCCAATGGAGTGCAGGGGAAAGACGTCGAGGAGGGAGAGAGCGGGGGCGAGAGCGGTGAGTGGCACTCGGATGCCAAGGAGGACGAGGAGAGCGATGACTCGACTGATGACGAAGAGGTCGACTCGCCTCCTCGCAGAGAGAGGAGATCCAAGCACACTCACGACCTGGAGAGCACCCCGGACCTAGCGACCGTGCCGACTGGGAAATCTTCGAAGCGCCCCCGGACGTCTTCCCCAGTGCCAATTGAGAAGGCCCCGAAGCAGCTCAAGGTCGTGCCGCGTCCAGCGCCAAAAGCACCGAAGGCCACCTCCTCCAAACCGCCAAAGGCTTTACCCAGGATCAAAGTGGCCGTCCCCACCCTCTCCGGGTAATCATCTGACCTGTTCTTTTTGTCGACTCGAGCAACAGAATGTGACCGACTGAGTGCGGACGTTTGCAGTGCCGCTACATCAGGAACCTCTTCCTACCAGTACCGAGACGAGGAGATGGAAGACGCGGTTACCTCCAACCCAGGTAAAAACTCTTATAATCTTGTTCTTGATTACTTGGTCGATTGAATTCAAGTGGTTCATTTGGGGTCGACTGATCTTCCCTGCAGCTCCACCCAACGTCATCGATCTCCCAGACGACGATGAAGATGTGGCTCCTAAGCCCAGAAAGAGCAAAAAGGTAGCAGCTGGCATGGCGTCTCAGTAGGGACCAATGACAACACCAACCGTCTGTCAATCTGAAGACGCGGGCGGGGCCTCTGTAACTTTCACTGTACCCTTGTCGAGTGAGCGCCCCGCACCATCGACTGTACCGGTGATTCCTTCCGTCGTCCCATCTCATGCCTCGGAGGTCCAAGCTGCTGCATCTGGGTCGTCTGCCCTCTTCTTCACCAGCTGCGGAAGCCATCCGTCAGGCTAACGTGATGATGGGGCGGATGAATACGGTGCACGAGAATAGCCAGGCTGCTTACAACGCCAGCGCTGCTCTCCGGGCCAATGTCCAGGTACAGAAACTTTCGACTGACCTTGTTCTGTCACGATATGCTATCTGAAATATTTTCTTCCATACAATCTCCTGTTGTTTGCGTCGAATCTGTACACCCACTGGGTGTTTTGTTGTCTTTGGTATTTGCACTCTTCCACTCGGTCTGGGCGAGTAGGATCTGAACCGGTGGGGGCACGCTAAGTGCACCCACTGGGTGTAGCCCCTGAGACCGCAGTCGACTGCTGGTAGTCGACTGGGGTCTGAGTTCTTTTTCCTTTCTTTTTCTTCCACTTGACCCAGGCGGACCGGTCGAATGGTATCTGAACCAGTGGGGGCACGTCAAGTGCACCCACTGGGTGTAGTCCCCGAGACCGCGGTCGACTGCTGGGAGTCGGCCGGGGGTCTGAATAGTTTTTTTTACTCGACCCGGGCGGACCGGTCGAGTGGGGTCTGGATCAGCGGGGGCACGCCAAGTGCACCCGCTAGGTGTAGTCCCCGAGACCACAGTCGACTGCGTGCAGTCGGCTGGGGTCTTAAGTGACCTCTTTAGGTTTTATCCACTCGGAAGTAAACAACCTTTGATCTTGTCGATTGACACGTCTTTTGCCTTCTGCAGAAGTCTTGTACTCTCATTTCCAAGTTTGCTGAACTTGAGGAGAAGCAGAGGCAACTCAACCTCGACTTGGAATTGGCCCAGCAGAATCTGAAGAAAGCTCAAGATGAAGCAGTTGGTATGGAAGGTAACTGCCTGTCGACTGTCTTTCAATATATTTCTTCGATCTCTTGTTTGATTCGATTGCTTCTTTTGCAGAGAAAATGAAGTTGACTCTGGAGAAGAAGGACTTGGACCACGCCGCTGCGCAGAAGGAAGCCCAATATAAAACTGCCCTTGCAGACTAGAAGCTGGCTTCAGTCGGAGCACTGGAAGGGGAGGTGAACAAACTGAAGTCCTGCCTCAATGAGTCCAACCGAGAAGTGAGTCGTATGAAGAACGATAAAATTGTCCTGAATGAAAAGCTGGAGTCTGTGGTCCACAAGAGGAATGACACACAAGCTTATCTGAGAACTCGTACCAAGAAGCTCTATCTGATGCTAGAAGGTACTCCTTTCAACCCGACTGTGTTGATGCTTGCAAATGAATCCTATCCAGTCGACTCACTATTTTTTTGACCGCGAATTCTGCCAAGACTTTGACGAGGAAACTGGAAGGGTCGAGACGGGTCTGGACCCTATCGCTTTTCCAGTTTGCGACGAAACTGCAATGGACGTGCTCCGACTGAGTCTCGTGTCGTCGGCGTCACAAGCTACCTCGCGCATCTGAAGGAAGCAGTCTCACGAGTCGACTCATTGCTCTGGCCAAGGGCGATGCTTCAAAATGACCTGGAATCCTTGATGGATCGACTCAACAAAATCCCTGACCGAGTGCAAGAATGGAAGAAGTCCTCCGCCCGGTGTGGTGCTGACATGGCGCTGTCCTTGGTGCGAGTCCACTGCAAGGAAGCTCGTGAAGACAAGCTGGCGGCGATCAAGGTCGCTAACACCAAAAGGCATGACTTCCAGTCCTTCATGGAGACTTTCATCGCTGCTGCCACTCGGATCGCGGATATGATCGACTTGGACGAATTCGTTGAGCCTGCCAGCCCTCCTCCTGCCGAGTGAACAAACTTATGAGACTTGAATCTACCTTAAATTTGCCTTGGAATGCCGAGTGATTGCTGTAACCATTAAACTCCTTCAGGCTTGATGCTCGAATACTTTTGATTTGCTGCTTGGAACTTTAGGATTTATCTGAATTTGGTTTATTTCCGAATATGCTTGCGTTTTGCCTTCAAGTGGACTTTGTTCTTTGCTTGGAATAATCTTTGCGCTGGAGATGCAGCTCTGAGGTGGTGACTCCAGTCGACTTGCACTTCGTCGTCCTTGCGGATAGGGACAGAGCACGCATTGCAGTCGACCTGCACCTCGTCATCCTTGCGGATATGGATGGAGTGCACATTGTACTTGTGGTGTAGCTCCGAAGGAGAGGGTTGCAGTCTACCTGCACCTCGTCTTCCTTGCGGATAGGGATGGAGCGCACATTGTACTTGTGGCGTAGCTCCGAAGAAGAAGGTTGCAGTCGACCTGCACCTCGTCGTCCTTGCAGATAGGGACGGAGCGCACATTGTACTTGTGGCGTAGCTCCGAAGGAGAAGGTTGCAGTCGACCTGCACCTCATCGTCCTTGCGGATGGGGGTGTGTTTCGAACTTAGGCGAGTACTAGACTGCAGCTAAGCCCCCGAGTGGGAGGGTTGCTCTCCACTTGGTAGGATTTTATAAACTTAGGTGAGTACTGGATTGCAGCTAAGCCCCCGAGTGGGAGAACTTAGGCGAGTGCCGTACTGCAGCTAAGCCCCCGAGTGGGAGGATTGCTCACCACTCGGTAGGATTTTACAAACTTAGGCGAGTATTGGACTGCAGCTAAGCCTCCGAGTGGGAGAACTTAGGCGAGTGCTAGACTATGGCTAAGCCCCCGAATGGGAGGATTGCTCACCACTCGGTAGGATTTTACAAACTTAGGCGAGTACTGGACTGCAGCTAAGCCCCCGAGTGGGAGGGTTGCTCACCACTCGGTAGGATTTTTCAAACTTAGACGAGTATTGTACTGCAGCTAAGCCTCCGAGTGGGAGAACTTAGGCGAGTGCCGGACTGCAGCTAAGCCCCCGAATGGGAGGATTGCTCACCACTCGGTAGGATTTTACAAACTTAGGCGAGTACTGGACTGCAGCTAAGCCCCCGAGTAGGAGGGTTCTCACCACTCGGTAGGATTTTTCAAACTTAGGCAAGTACTGGATTGCAGCTAAGTCCTCGAGTGGGAGGGTTGCTCACCTCTCGGTAGGATTTTACAAACTTAGGCGAGTACTGGACTGCAGCTAAGTCTCTGCCCCCTAGTGGGAGGATTGTTCTCCACTCGGTAGGATTTTTTCAAACTTAGGCGAGTACTGGACTGCAGCTAAGTCTCCGAGTGGGAGAACTTAGGCGAGTACTGGACTGCAGCTAAGCCCCCGAGTGGGAGGATTGCTCTCCACTTGGTAGGATTTTTTCAAACTTAGGCGAGTACTGGACTACAGCTAAGTCTCCGAGTGGGAGAACTTAGGCGAGTACTGGACTGCAGCTAAGCCCCCGAGTGGGAGGATTGCTCTCCAGTTGGTAGGATTTTTTCAAACTTAGGCGAGTACTAGACTGCAGCTAAGTCTCCGAGTGGGAGAACTTAGGCGAGTACTGGACTGCAGTTAAGCCCCTGAGTGGGAGGATTGCTCTCCACTCGGTAGGATTTTCTTTCGAGCTTAGGCAAAACGGATTCGTGGCTAAGCCTCCCGAGCGAGAGGCTTGCTCATCACTCGGTAGGATTTTCTTTCGTACTTAAGCGAAACGGATTCGCGGCTAAGCCCACCCACCGGGGGATTTCGGAGCTACATAAGAACAACAACAATCGAATGAGAAGACTAAAAAGCTCTTGTCTTTGATGAACATATTACAAAAGTACTTCTTATTACATTTTATTCAAACGAGTGTTTAAGTATAGAAGGGGCGGAAAAGCTCCGCGTTCCAAGCCCGTGGCTCGTCTTTCTGATGCTCAACACTGTAAAGATGGTATGCTCCATTGTGGAGAACTTTGGTGATAATGAAGGGGCCTTCCCAAGCCGGGGCGAGCTTGTGTGGTTTCTGTTGATCCACTCGAAGAACCAGGTCTCCCTCTTGAAAGGTTCGGCTCCTCACATTCCTGGCGTGGAATCGACGCAAGTCTTGCTGATAAATGGTCAACCGGATCAAGGCCATCTCTCTTTCCTCCTCTAAGAGATCGACTGAATCCTGCCGGGCCTGATCTGCTTCTTCTTCGGAGAAGAGCTTGACTCGGGGTGCATTGTGAGCAGGTCCCTTGGCAGAACAGCTTCGGCTCCATAGACCAAGAAGACAGGAGTTCGTCCAGTCGACCGATTGGGAGTTGTCCTCAAACCCCACAGAACTGACGGAAGTTCATCGACCCAAGTGCCTGCTGTGTGTTTGAGATCACGCATCAGTCGGGTTTCAATCCTTTGAGAATTAGGCCATTGGCTCTTTCTGCTTGTCCGTTCGACTACGGGCGAGCGACTGAAGCATAGTCGACCCGTGTGCCTTGAGAAGCGCAGAAAGCTCTAAACTCATCAGAATCGAAGTTCGACCCATTGTCCGTGATGATGCTGTGTGGAACTCCATATCTGAATGTCAATTCTCTGATAAAACCGACATCGGTGCCGGCTTCAAGGTTCTTGGTAGGTTTAGCTTCGATCCATTTGGTAAACTTGTCGACTGCTACGAGCACATGAGTGAATCCGCTCCTACCAGTTCTCAGTGGTCCAACCATATCCAATCCCCAAACAGCAAAGGGCCAGACGAGGGGAATGGTCTTCAGGGCTGACGCTGGCTTGTGAGACATGTCAGAGTAAAACTGGCAGCCTTCACATCTGTCGACTATATCTTTCGCCATTTCATTTGCTTGTGGCCAATAGAATCCGGCTCGGTATGCTTTAGCCACGATGGCCCGAGAGGATGCATGGTGACCACAGGTCCCCGAGTGGATGTCGTTGAGGATCATTCGACCTTCTTCTGGCGTTATGCATTTCTGACCGACTCCAGTCACGCTTTCCCTGAAAAGTTGTCCTCTTATCACAGTAAAGGCCTTGGATCGACGGACGATCTGTCGAGCCTCTTCCTCGTCCTCTGGGAGTTCTTTACTAAGGATGTACGCAATGTACGACACTGTCCAGTCGGGAGTAATGGCCAGAACCTCCATGATCAGGTCAACCATGGCTGGGACCTCGACTTCTGTCGGATCTGTGGCGCTCCTAGGCTGCGGGGGCTCTTCAGTAAAAGGGTTTTCCTGAACTGTCGGTGTGTGAATATGCTCCAAAAACACATTGCTGGGAATGGCTTCTCTCTTGGAACCTATCTTTGGCAAGTCATTGGCGGCTTGATTTTTCAGTCGGGGTATGTGATGGAGCTCCAACCCCTCAAACTTTTTTTCCAGCTTCCTCACCACGTTGTAGTAACCAGTCATGGCTGGGCTTCTGACGTCCCACTCCTTCATCACTTGATTGACTACCAAATCTGAGTCGACGTAGACCATGAGGCGACGGACGCCGAGTGAGATGGCCATACGCAACCCATACAGGAGTGCTTCATATTCGGCTTCATTATTGGAGGAATCAAAGTGAATCTGGAGGATATATCTGAGCTTGTCTCCTCGGGGGGATACCAGAACCACCCCAGCACCGAAACCATTCAGAATTTTGGATCCATCAAAGAACATGGTCCAGTGCTCCGAGTGAACTTGAGTCGGCAGTTGTTGTTCAATCCACTCGGCGAGGAAATCTGCTATTGCTTGGGACTTAATAGCTTTCTTTGCCTCAAACTTGATATCTAAGGGAAGGAGTTCAATCGCCCATTTTGCCACTCAACCAGTTGCATCTCTATTGTGCAGAATCTCTGACAATGGAGCGTCGCTGACGACTATAACATAGTGATAAGAGAAATAGTGTGCAACCTTCTTCGTGGTCATGTAAATCGCATAAACGAGCTTCTGATAGTGCGGATATCTCTGCTTTGACAGAGTCAGAACTTCAGAAATATAATAAACTGGGCGCTGAACTTTATAGGCTTTTCCCTCTTCTTCCCGCTCGACCGTAAGTACTCTATTGACGACTTGTCCAGTGGCTGCTATATAAAGCAGTAAAGGCTCTTTGCTGATTGGGGCAGCAAGCACTGGCTGGGTGGAAAGTAGGGCTTTTAGCTCTGCAAATGCTGCATCAGCTTCAGGAGTCCACTCGAACTTATCTGATTTCTTCATCAGTCGGTAAAGAGGCAATGCTTTTTCACCGAGGCGAGAAATGAATCGACTTAGGGCGGCCAAACAACCAGTAAGCTTCTGGACATCGTGCACACGCACAGGGCATTTCATCCGGAGTATGGCACCCACTTTCTCTGGGTTAGCATCGATCCCTCGTTCGGAAACGAGAAAACCGAGTAATTTTCCGCCTGGAACTCCAAACGTGCACTTTGATGGATTAAGCTTGATATCATACCTTCTGAGGTTGGCAAAGGTTTCAGCAAGGTCAGCCAGTAGGTCGGAACCTTTACGTGACTTGACCACAATGTCATCCTGTTGGGGAACATAGTAATTTTAAAAAAAATTCCTACACACACGCAAGATCATGGTGATGCATAGCAATGAGAGGGGAGAGTGTTGTCTACGTACCCTCGTAGACCGTTCGCGGAAGCGTTGTATCAACGCGGTTGATGTAGTCGTACGTCTTCATGATCCGACCGATCCAAGTACCGAAAGCACGACACCTCCGAGTTCTGCACACGTTCGGCTCGGTGAAGTCCTCGCCTTCTCGATCCAGCAAGAGGGGCGAAGTAGTAGATGAGTTCCGGCAGCACGACGGCGTGGTGACGGTGTTGATGAAGAACAATCTCCACAGGGCTTCGCCTAAGCACTACGAAAACTATGACGGAGGATAAACTAGAGGGGACGGGGTTGCCGGCACACGGCTTGGTGTTTCTTGATGTGTCTTTGGTGCTAGCCCTACCCCTCTATTTATATGTTGAGCCCTGGGGTCGAAACTTGGAGTAAAAGCCTCCTCAAAGTCGGTTTCACCCGAAAGGCAAGAGTCCTTCTCGGACTCCAGGTCTAGACGCCAGGGTTCCCGGCGTCTACCCCCTAGACATCAGGGTTCCTGGCGTCTAGCCTCTAGTCTCCGCAAAACTTCCTTTTGCACTTTCCAAAAGCCTCGTGGGCTTTCCCCTTTGGCCCAGATAAAGTGTTCTCGTGCCCAAACATTTCAGGAAACATCCGGAACCCCTTCCGGTGAATGCCGGAACCCTTCCGAAGATCAAACACTACTATCCCATATATCAAACTTTATCTTCGGACCATTCCGGAGTTCCTCGTCATGTCCGTGATCTCATCCCGGACTCCGAACAACATTCGGTCATCAACATACATAACTCATATAGTACTATATTGTCAACGAACGTTAAGCGTGCGGACCCTAAGGGTTAGAGAACTATGTAGACATGACCGAGACACCTCTCTAGTCAATAACCAATAGCAGGACCTGGATGCCGATATTGGCTCCTACATATTCTACGAAGATCTTTATCGGTCAGACTGCATAACAACATACGTTGTTCCCTTTGTCATCGGTATGTTACTTGCCCGAGATTCGATCGTCGGTATCTCAATACCTAGTTCAATCTCATTACCGGCAAGTCTCTTTACTCGTTCCGTAATACATCATCCCGCAACTAACTCATTAGTTGCAATGCTTGCAAGGCTTATAGTGATGTGCATTACCGAGTGGGCCCAGAGATACCTCTCTGACAATCGGAGTGACAAATCCTAATCTCGAAATACGCCAACCCAACAAGTACCTTTGGAGACACCTGTAGAGCACCTTTATAATCACCCAGTTACGTTGTGACGTTTGGTGGCACACAAAGTGTTCCTCCGGTAAACGGGGGTTGCATAATCTCATAGTCATAGGAACATGTATAAGTCATGAAGAAAGCAATAGCAACAAACTAAACGATCAAGTGCTAAGCTAACGGAATGGGTCAAGTCAATCACATCATTCTCCTAATGATGTGATCCCGTTAATCAAATGACAACTCTTTATCTATGGTTAGGAAACATAACCATCTTTGATCAACGAGCTAGTCAAGTAGAGGCATACTAGTGACACTCTGTTTGTCTATGTATTCACACATGTATTATGTTTCCGGTTAATACAATTCTAGCATGAATAATAAACATTTATCATGAAATAAGGAAATAAATAATAACTTTATTATTGCCTCTAGGGCATATTTCCTTCAGTCTCCCACTTGCACTAGAGCCAATAATCTAGTTCACATCGCCATGTGATTTAACATCAATAGTTCACATCACCATGTGATTAACACCCATAGTTCACATCGTCATGTGACCAACACCCAAAGGGTTTACTAGAGTCATTAATCTAGTTCACATCGCTATGTGATTAACACCCAAAGAGTACTAAGGTGTGATCATGTTTTACTTGTGAGAGAATTTTAGTCAACGGGTCTGCCACATTCAGATCCGTATGAATTTTGCAAATTTCTATGTAAACAATAGTCTGCACAGAGCTACTCTAGCTAATTGCTCCCACTTTCAATATGTATCCAGATTGAGACTTAGAGTCATCTGGATTAGTGTCAAAACTTGCATCGTCGTAACTCTTTACGACGAACCTTTTGTCACCTCCATAATTGAGAAACATATCCTTACTCCAGTAAGGATAATTTTGACCAATGTCCAGTGATCTACCCCTAGATCACTATTGCACTCCCTTGCCAAACTCAGGGCAGGGTATACAATAGGTCTGGTACACATCATGGCATACTTTATAGAACCTATGGCTGAGGCATAGGGAATGACTTTCATTCTCTTTCTATCTTCTGTCTTGGTCGGGTTTTGAGTCTTACTCAACTTCACACCTTTGTAACACAGGCAAGAACTCCTTCCTTGACTGCTCCATTTTGAACTACTTCAAAATCTTGTCAAGGTACGTAATCATTGAAAAACTTATCAAGCGTCTTGATCTATCTCTGTAGATCTTGATGCTCAATATGCAAGCAGCTTCACTGAGGTCTTTCTTCAAAAAACTCCTTTCAAACATTACTTTATGCTTTGCAGAATAAATCTACATTATCTCCGATCAACAATATGTCATACACTTATCAGAAATGCTGCAGTGCTCCCACTCACTTTCTTGTAAATACAGGCTTCCCCGCAAGTCTGTATAAAACTATATGCCAGGATCAACTTATCAAAGCGTATATTCCAACTCCGAGATGCTTGCACCAGTCCATGGATGGATCGCTGGAGCTTGCATATTTTGTTAGCACCTTTAGGATTGACAAAACCTTCTGGTTGCATCAGATACAACTCTTCTTTAATAAATCCATCAAGGAATACAGTTGTGTTTATCCATTTGCCAGATTTCATAAAATGCGGCAATTGCTAACATGATTAGGACAGACTTAAGCATGGATACGAGTGAGAAACTCTCATCGTAGTCAACACCTTGAACTTGTCGAAAACCTTTTTGCGACAATTCTAGCTTTGTAGATGGTAACACTACTATCAGCGTCAGTCTTCCTCTTGAAGATCCATTTAAGCTCAATGGCTCGCTGATCATTGGGCAAGTCAATCAAAGTCCATACTTTGCTCTCATACATGGATCTCATCTCAGATTTCATGGCCTCAAGCCATTTCGCGGAATCTGGGCTCATCATCGCTTCCTCATAGTTCGTAGGTTCGTCATGGTCAAGTAACATGACCTCCAGAACAGGATTACCGTACCACTCTGGTGCGGATCTCACTCTGGTTTACCTACGAGGTTTCGGTAGTAACTTGATCTGAAGTTACATGATCTTCATCATTAGCTTCCTCACTAATTGGTGTAGTAGTCACAGGAACAGATTTCTGTGATGAACTACTTTCCAATAAGGGAGCAGGTACAGTTACCTCATCAAGTTCTACTTTCCTCCCACTCACTTCTTTCGAGAGAAACTCCTTCTCTAGAAAGACTCCGAATTTAGCAACAGTCTTGCCTTCGGATCTGTGATAGAAGGTGTACCCAACAGTCTCCTTTGGGTATCCTATGAAGACACATTTCTCCGATTTGGTTTTGAGCTTATCAGGATGAAATTTTTTCATATAAGCATCGCAGCCCCAAACTTTAAGAAACGACAGCTTAGGTTTCTTGCCAAACCATAGTCCATACGGTGTTGTCTCAACGGATTTAGATGGTGCCCTATTTAATGTGAATGCAGCTGTCTCTAATGCATAACCCCAAAACGATAGTGGTAGATCGGTAAGAGACATCATAGATCGCACCATATCTAATAAAGTACGGTTATGACGTTCGGACACACCATTACACTGTGGTGTTCCAGGTGGCATGAGTAGTGAAACTATTTCACATTGTTTTAACTGAAGGCGAGTAGTGAAACTATTTCACATTGTTTTAACTGAAGGCCAAACTCGTAACTCAAATATTTTACTTCTGCGATCATATCGTAGAAACTTCTATTTTTGTTACGATGATTCTCCACTTCAATCTAAAATTCTTTGAACTTTTCAAATGTGTCAGACTTGTGTTTCATCAACTAGATATACTCATATCTGCTCAAATCATCTGTGAAGATCAAAAAATAATGATACCTGCCGTGAGCCTCAATATTCATCGGACCACATACATCAGTATGTATGATTTCCAACAAATCTTTTGCTCGCTCCATTGTTCCGGAGAACGGAGTCTTAGTCATCTTGCCCATGAGGCATGGTTCGCAAGCATCAATTGATTCATAATCAAGTGATTCCAAAAGTCCATCAGCATGGAGTTTCTTCATGCGCTTTACACCAATATGACCTAAACGGCAGTGCCACAAACAAGTTGCACTATCATTATTAACTTTGCATCTTTTGGCTTCAATCTTATGACTATGTGTATCATTACGATCGAGATCCAACAAACCATTTTCGTTGGTGTGTATGACCATAGAAGGTTTTATTCATGTAAACAGAACAACAATTGTTCTCTAACTTAAATGAATAACCGTATTGCAATAAACATGATCAAATCATATTCATGTTCAACGCAAAAACCAAATAACACTTATTTAGGTTCAACACTAATCCTGAAAGTATAGGGAGTGTGTGATGATTATCATATCAATTTTGGAACCACTTCCAACACACATCAATAATCTGTATATCAAATATACTTTTGTTCACTTTGTCATCCTCCTTATCCGCCAAATACTTGGGGCAGTTCCGCTTCCAGTGACCAGTCCCTTTGCAGTAGAAGCACTTAGTCTCAGGCTTAGGACCAAACTTGGGCTTCTTCACTTGAGCAGCAACTTGCTTGCCGTTCTTCTTGAAGTTCCCTTTCTTTCCCTTTGCCCTTTTCTTGAAACTAGTGGTCTTGTTAATCATCAACACTTGATGTTCTTTCTTGATTTCTACCTTCATTGATTTCAGCATTACGAAGAGCTTGGGAATCGTTTCCGTTATCCCTTGCATATTATAGTTCATCACGAAGTTCTAATAACTTGGTGATGGTGACTAGAGAATTCTGTCAATCACTATTTTATCTGGAAGATTAACTCCCACTTGATTCAAGCGATTGTAGTACCCAGACAATCTGAGCACATGCTCACTGCTTGAGCTATTCTCCTCCATCTTTTAGCTATAGAACTTGTTGGAGACTTCATATCTCTCAACTCGGGTATTTGCTTGAAATATTAACTTCAACTCCTGGAACATCTCATATGGCCCATGATGTTCAAAACGTCTTTGAAGTCCCGATTCTAAGCCGTTTAAGCATGGTGCACTAAACTATCAAGTAGTCATCATATTGAGCTAGCCAAACGTTCATAACATCTGCATCTGCTCCTGCAATAGGTTTGTCACCTAGCGGTGCATCAAGGACATAATTCTTCTGTGCAGTAATGAGGAAAATCCTCAGATCACGGATCCAATCCGTATCATTGCCACTAACATTTTCAACTTAGTTTTCTCTAGGAACATATAAAAATTAAACGGGGAGCAACATCGCGAGCTATTGATCTACAACATAGATATGCTAATACTACCAGGACTAAGTTCATGATAAATTAAAGTTCAATTAATCATATTACTTAAGAACTCCCACTTAGATAGACATCCCAACCAAAACCGATCATCATGTGAAATGGAGTAGCTTTCAATGGTGAACATCATTATGTTGATCATATCTATTATATGATTCACGCTCGACCTTTCGGTCTCAGTGTTTCGAGGCCATATCTGCATATGCTAGGCTCGTCAAGTTTAACCTGAGTATTCTGCGTGTGCAAAACTGGCTTGCACCCGTTGTAGATGGACGTAGAGCTTATCACACCCGATCATCACGTGGTGTCTGGGCACGACGAACTTTGGCAACGGTGCATACTCAGGGAGAACACTTTTATCTTGAAATTTGGTGAGAGATCATCTTATAATGCTACCGTCAAACAAAGCAAGATAAGATGCATAAAAGATAAACATCACATGCAATCAATATAAGTGATATGATATGGCCATCATCTTCTTATGCTTGTGATCTCCATCTCCGAAGCACCGTCATGATCACCATCGTCACCGAAGCGACACCTTGATCTCCATCGTAGCATCATTGTCGTCTCGCCAATCTTATGCTTCTACGACTATCGCTACCGCTTAGTGATAGAGTAAAGCATTACAGGGCGATTGCATTGCATACAATAAAGCGACAACCATATGGCTCCTGCCAGTTGCCGATAACTCGGTTACAAAACATGATCATCTCATACAATAAAATTTAGCATCATGTCTTGACCATATCACATCACAACATGCCCTGCAAAAACAAGTTAGACATCCTCTACTTTGTTGTTGCAAGTTTTATGTGGCTGCTACTGGGCTTAGCAAGAACCGTTCTTACCTACGCATAAAAACCACAACGATAGTTTGTCAAGTTGGTGCTGTTTTAATCTTCGCAAGGACCGGGCGTAGACACACTTGGTTCAACTAAAGTTGGAGAAACTGACACCCGCCAGCCACCTGTATGCAAAGCACGTCGGTAGAACCAGTCTCGCGTAAGCGTACGCGTAATGTCGGTCCGGGCCGCTTCATCCAACAATACCGCCGAACCAAAGTATGACATGCTGGTAAGCAGTATGACTTATATCGCCCACAACTCACTTGTGCTCTACTCGTGCATATAACATCAACGCATAAAACCTGGCTCGGATGCCACTGTAGGGAACGTAGTAATTTCAAAAAAATTCCTACGCACACGTAAGATCATGGTGATGCATAGCAATGAGAGGGGAGAGTGTTGTCTACGTACCCTCGTAGACCATTCGCGGAAGCGTTGTATCAACGCGGTTGATGTAGTCGTACGTCTTCACGATCCGACCGATCCAAGTACCGAAAGCACGGCACCTCCGAGTTCTGCACACGTTTGGCTCGGTGACGTCCTCGCCTTCTCGATCCAGCAAGAGGGGCGAAGTAGTAGATGAGTTTCGGCAGCACGACGGCGTGGTGATGGTGTTGATGAAGAACAATCTCCGCAGGGCTTCGCCTAAGCACTACGAAAACTATGATGGAGGATAAACTAGAGGGCACGGGGTTGCCGGCACACGGCTTGGTGTTTCTTGATGTGTCTCTGGTGCTAGACCTACCCCTCTATTTATATGTTGAGCCCTGGGGTCGAAACTTGGAGTAAAAGCCTCCTCAAAGTCGGTTTCACCCGAAAGGCAAGAGTCCTTCTCGGACTCCAGGGCTAGACGCCAGGGTTCCCGGCGTCTACCCCCTAGACGCCAGGGTTCCTGGCGTCTAGCCTCTAGTCTCCGCAAAACTTCCTTTTGCACTTTCCAAAAGCCTCGTGGGCTTTCCCCTTTGGCCCAGATAAAGTGTTCTCGTGCCCAAACATTTCGGGAAACATCCGGAACCCCTTCCGGTGAATTCCGGAACCCTTCCGGAGATCAAACACTACTATCCCATATATCAAACTTTATCTTCGGAGAATTCCAGAGTTCCTCGTCATGTCCGTGATCTCATCCCGGACTCCGAACAACATTTGGTCATCAACATATATAACTCATATAGTACTATATCGTCAATGAACGTTAAGCGTGCGAACCCTACGGGTTCGAGAACTATGTAGACATGACCGAGACACCTCTCTGGTCAATAACCAATAGCGGGACCTGGATGCCCATATTGGCTCCTACATATTCTACGAAGATCTTTATCGGTCAGACCGCATAACAGCATACGTTGTTCCCTTTGTCATCGGTATGTTACTTGCCAGAGATTCGATCGTCGGTATCTCAATACCTAGTTCAATCTCATTACCGGCAAGTTTCTTTACCCGTTCCATAATACATCATCCCGCAACTAACTCATTAGTTGCAATGCTTGCAAGGCTTATAGTGATGTGCATTACCGAGTGGGCCCAGAGATACCTCTCTGACAATCGGAGTGACAAATCCTAATCTCGAAATATGCCACCCCAACAAGTACCTTTGGAGACACCTGTAGAGCACCTTTATAATCACCCAGTTACGTTGTGACGTTTGGTGGCACACAAAGTGTTCCTCCGGTAAACGGGAGTTGCATAATCTCATAGTCATAGGAACATGTATAAGTCATGAAGAAAGCAATAGCAACAAACTAAACGATCAAGTGCTAAGCTAACGGAATGGGTCAAGTCAATCACATCATTCTCCTAATGATGTGATCCCGTTAATCAAATGACAACTCTTTGTCTATGGTTAGGAAACATAACCATCTTTGATCAACGAGCTAGTCAAGTAGAGGCATACTAGTGACACTCTGTTTGTCTATGTATTCACACATGTATTATGTTTCCGGTTAATACAATTCTAGCATGAATAATAAACATTTATCATGAAATAAGGAAATAAATAATAACTTTATTATTGCCTCTAGGGCATATTTCCTTCACATCCATGTATGCTTCCACATTCCGACTGATCTGAGTGAGCATGCACTTCTGAATCATCCGCATGAATGTGGCTCCAGCGTTCTTCAAGCCGAACATCATAGTGACATAACAGAAGCATCCAAATGGGGTGATGAAAGCTTTTTTTATCTCGTCGGGTCCGTACGGACGGATCTGGTGGTACCCAGAGTAGGTGTCCAAAAAGGACAAACGCTCGCGCCCCGCAGTCGAGTCGACTATTTGGTCGATGTGAGGGAGAGGAAAGTGATCTTTCGGGCAGGCCCGATTGATATGTTTGAAGTCGATGCACATGTGAAGTGAGTCGTCCTTCTTTGGGACCATGACAACATTGGCTAACCACTCAGAGTGTTAAATCTTGCGGATAAACTCAGCTACCAAAAGCCGAGCCACCTCTTCACCGATTGCCTTCCTCTTCTGTACGGCGGACCATCGAAGATGTTCTTTCACTGGTTTCACTTTTGGGTCGACTCACAAACGATGCTCAGCCAGTCCCCTGGGAACACCTGGCATGCTCGAAGGTTTCCATGCAAAGATGTCCTAGTTCTCACGGAGGAACTGGGTGAGCGCTTCTTCCTATTTGGAGTCGAGTGTTGTTGAAATGTGAGTTGAAGCAGCATTGGGATCCGTCAGGTGGATGTGAATCGACTTTGTTTCGCCAGACAACTGGAATGCTGAATCCGTGGCAGGCTTCTTGGCTCGCAACAAATCACTCGGATCTGCACTTTTTTGATATTCTTGCAATTCTACTACGGCCATCTGTGCATCGGCGATCTTTGAACCCTTCTTGAAGCACTCTTTCGCCTTCTTCCGACTACCGGTGATAGTGATCACCCTTTGGGACTAGGCATCTTCAATTTGAGGTACACATAACATGGTCGAGCCATAAAACATGCATAAGCTGGCCTGCCCAGAATAGCATGATAGGCACTCTGGAAATCCACAACTTCAAACGTCAACTTTTCTTTGCGGTAATTCTTGGAATCCCCGAAATCCACGTCAAGAGCAATCTGGCCGAGTGATGCAGCATTCTTGCCAGGAATGACTCCATGGAAACTCATATTACTTTCACTGAGTCTGGACATCGGAATGCCCATGCCTTTCAACGTCTCTGCATATACAGTATATTCAGGCCACTGCCACCATCCATGAGTACCTTAGTCAGTCGGGTGCCTTCAACTATTGGGTCGACCACCAATGCTTGCCTCCCAGGGGTGGCTATGTGTTCTGGGTGATCGGACTGGTCGAATGTAATGGCAGTCTGGGACAACTTCAAATAACTGGGTGTCACCGGAGCGACCATGTGCACTTCTCTGTTGATGACTTTCAATCAACTCTTACTCTCAACGTCAGCGAAAATCATCAGAGTGGAATTCACGTGGGGATAACCATCATCATCCTCTTCCTCTTCCTCAACCTTGTCTGCTTCTTTCTCCTTTTCCTTGGGCTGTTTCTCTCAGAATTGCTGGATTAGGAGTCGACACTGTCGAGTGGTATGCTTCGGGTAAATGAAATTACGCTCTTCATCTTTTTTGGTGTGAATGTGGCATGGTAAATCCAGCACATCATTTCCATCTTGATCTTTTACTTTCTTGGGGTTCCACGGCCCTTTGGGCTTCCCCTTGAACTTTCCTTGAGTCACAGCTAAGGCTTCACCAGGAGCGGCTGGCTCGGCTTTGCGCTTCTGCTTCCGACTGGAGTTTCCTCCTCCAGTTTCGTGGGCGACTGTTTTGTGCTTGCCACTCCGGAGTCGGTCTTCTTCTTCACCGTTGGCGTACTTGGTGGCAATTTCCATCATCCGAGTCAGAGTCATATCTCCTGTACGACCGAATTTCATATTCAACTCCCGATACTTAACGCCTCCTTTAAAGGCACAAATTGCCTGATGATCAGACACATTCTCCACCGTGTGATACAATGTGATCCATCTCTGGATATAATCCCTAAAAGACTCATTCGGTTTCTGCATGCAACACTGTAATTCGGTCAGCCCTGCCGGCCGTTTGCAAGTACCTTCGAATGTTCTGACAAATACTTGGGAAAGATCTACCCAAGTATAAATACTGCTTGGTGCTAACTGATTCAGCCATGCTCTAGCCGAGCCCTCCAACATCAGAGGAAGGTGTTTCATGGCCACTTCATCATTGCCGCCACCAATCTGGACAGCCACTTGGTAGTCTTCAAGGCAAGTATCAGGCTTGGAGTCACCAGTGAACTTACTGACTCCAGTCGCCAACCTGAAGTTGAGGGGAATCACTGCAGCCCTGATGCCTCTGCTGAAGCACTCCCGACCTGAGACATGCACCCTGCTGCTGGTTGGTATATCTCTATCACGACCCTCTCGGTGAGCTTTGTTTCTGTCGACCAAGCCCTGAACGAGAATAGATCTCGCATCAAAGCCCGGCTCTCTGGGGTCGACTGGAATCCCTCACCCCATACTGTGAGGGCGTCTGTCATCATGTTGCCGAGGCACGTATGACCCACTCCTTGGGGGAGGTGTGGGCACTCGACGACGATCATCACGATCGACTCAGTGATCATACTGCTCACGGTTTCTGTACTGATCTCGTCGGTCTTCACGTCCCTCGCGCCTCGGGGGCGATCTTGGGCTGTGAGCCGACTGGACTGTGTCTGCAACCATGGACCTGCTATGGATCCTATTCCGCGACTGAGATACTGCTGTATTCTGCTCTCCTGCCACACGGAGCAAAGCTCGGATCTGCACCAGACCTCGACCAGCTTCTGATTGGGAAGGTTGGATTGACTCCGCTATCCAGGCTGTAGCTACGAGATTCTGGATCGGAGTTCGGTATACCCGAGTCGGAGGCGGAAAGAGTTGACGTCGACTGGATTCAGGAGCGCGCTATCGAGCACGCTCGTCGAGTGCGCGCTGGAGGTTCTCCAGTCGAGTGCGCTCAGCCTAGTTGGCCACGTGCGCCTCCTCCAAGGCCTGGGCCTCAGGGGTTTCTCCAACGATAGGAGTGTGAAGTGCATCCATGTTCCGGCGGCGAAGTTCTTCTCTCCGCTGCGAGGAGAGGGGTTCGGGGCGGTACTCTTCATGAATACGCGATGGATCGCCGCCCCCATCACCTCCGTCCTCACGGGTGAAGCCAGGAGGACTGCGCGGTCCATAGACCATCAAAACTTCTGCCGTTGGGTCGCTGCTATCGCACTCGGATGCAGTCTCTACGGAGCCAGTCGACAGATCGAACAGGCCATAGAGGGTTTCGTCGGGCTGGATTGCCGTGACTTGAGGGGTGGCCGACTGGCGAGCCACTGCATGCTTCACCCACTGCTTAAGCCTCGATCGACCGGAACGTTTGCTCCGGCGGGCCGCAGGGAGGGGGGAAGCCATAGGAGCCGATCAATACTGGGTCGACGGCTGCCGCAGGAGGACGCCATGGACGCACGCGCGAAAGTGCGTTGCCCCGCGGACGGGGAGTCCGTCGACGTCGAGTGGAGCCTCCTAAAGCCAAGCGGAGTCGTCGGCGACAAACACGAGCGCCGAGATGGATCTCGCGGCCCTCAGCCAAACCTCCGCCTGAAACCATGATGAAGGGGATCGAAAAAATTGTAACTTCTCCAAAAAGTTGCTAAGACACATGCCCCACGGTGGGCGCCAACTGTCGTGGTTCTAGATCTGACAGTAGAATAGGGGGGTAGGTATGTAGAGGCTAGATCCTAGCTATGGAGGAGTTGTACACGCGAGTTTTACGAGTTTAGGCCCTTCTCGGAGGAAGTAACAGCCCTACGTCTCGGAGCCCGGAGTCGGTCGACTGGATATATGCGTGTGAATTATAGAGGGTGCGAACCCTTGTCCCAGAGGAGGGGGGTGGCTTATATAGAGTGCACCAGGACCCCAGCTCTCCTCCGTTACAAGGGTTCAATGTTCATAAAGGAGGAGCGTTAGTGGTAACGTCCGAAGTAAAGTGCTATAAATGATTATTAAAGCTATGACTTAAATCCCGACCGTTTATAGGATCGAAAGTATGTCTAGTGGGGGGTGATTAGACTACTTGACCAAATAAAAATCTATCCTTTTCCCAATTTTAGTCCTTGGCAGATTTTAGCTATCTTAGCACAAGTCAAGCAATCTTAACACAATTCAAGCAAGCATGAAAGGAGTCTACAAGCAGCGGAAAGTAAAGCATGCATCTTGCAAGAATGTAAAGGGAAGGGTTTGGAGGATTCAAATGCAACAGGAGACACGGATGTTTTTGTCGTGGTTCCGATAGGTGGTGCTATCGTACATCCACGTTGATGGAGACTTCAACCCACGGAGGGTAACGGTTGCGCGAGTCCACGGAGGGCTCCACCCACGAAGGGTCCACGAAGAAGCAACCTTGTCTATCCCATCATGGCCATCGCCCATGAAGGACTTGCCTCACTAGCTGTAGATCTTCACGAAGTAGGCGATCTCCTTGCCCTTACAAACTCCTTGGTTCAACTCCACAATCTTTGTCGGAGGCTCCCAAGTGACACCTAGCCAATCTAGGAGACACCACTCTCCAAGAAGTAACAAATGGTGTGTTGATGATGAACTCCTTGCTCTTGTGCTTCAAATGATAGTCTCCCCAACACTCAACTCTCTCTCACAGGATATGGATTTGGTGGAAAGAAGATTTGAGTGGAAAGCAACTTGGGGAAGGCTAGAGATCAAGATTCATATGGTAGGTGTCATGGAATTGTCACGGAAGATGTCCTTAGTATCAGGATTTAGTCGCGAGGCCAACGCATCTATGTGGTAGCTTGAGAGGGGTTGAGCGGGACGAGACACGCGATGTTTTACCCTGGTTCGGCCCCTCACGGTGGAGGTAAAAGCCTACATCCTGCTTCATTGATATTGATGATGATGATCACGGTTACAAGAGTGCTCTATCTCGAGAGCTATTGTCTAAACCTAACTTGTCCAACTTGTGGAACTTGTCAATCTTGTCCCCTTTTGGGGAGCCCTGCCCCTCCTTATATATGTTGAAGGGGCGGTTTACATGACTAGTCCTATTAGGACTAGGATTACTCTATTACAAGTGGAGTCCTAGTCTTGCCTCCTTTGTAAGGGAATATTCCTTGTGCTTTTCTCATAAACTGGCCCACCATTAAACGTGAACCGGCCTTCTGGGTCTTGGGCCTTGTCATCTGTCTGTCCCACACGCCGGATCACCAGTGAGTCATAATGACCAGGTGGGTTGCTTGTAAACCTCCAGGTCAAGGCGGGTCGCCGGTAACTCGCCAAGTGTCAGCGGGGTCTTCAGATAAACCGCCAAGTCCGGCCGGGTTAGCTTCCGGCCGGTTTACACCGCGGGGTATATCCCCGACATTAGCCCCCAAGTTTAGCTTGGATTTATTCATGGTAAACTTATGCTTCAAAATAAACACAAGAACAAACTTGACATGTTATGCTTCGGGTTAAGATTTTTTGTAAACCGGTACCTGATCATCCTTAAGTCCTTGTTATTTCCTCCTTTTGGGAAATCCGGGTCAACAGACCAGCTTCATAATGAATTCGCCGACATTGGCTTGTCATCGAGAAATATTGTGAAGAATAACTCCTTTGACTCAGCTCCGCCGGTTTAAGAAATATGGGTATGAAAATACTTATGTGATATTCAGCCGGTTTGAAGATGTAAAACTTGCCGGTTTAATATTACCAAAATGGCCGGTTTATAAATATTGATGGCGCCGGGTCATAATTGTTGTCGACACCAGGTCATGTAATTGATCTTCCTGATTTGCTCAAAACTGATAAAATGAAGATGTTCCTCCTTTATGTGCATAATACATGTAGCCCCCAAGTCTTAAGAGGAGAACATAGTGATAACTTAAGACTTGCTCCAATAAGTGTTTCAACCTTGAAGAAATCTGATTAATTTATCTGAATCATATAAGCTGAATACTCCATATATGTAGCCCCCAAGTGCCGGGTTGTCATGCTTGCAGCAACCTGGGACTTGTAATTTCCTGATGCTCATAAAAAACTTCAACCAGTGTAGCCCCCAAGGGCCGGGTCATTATGTAAATAATGAGCAGGGACTTTGAAAATATGATCATGTAGACTTTAACATCCACGTGTAGCCTCCAAGGGCCGGCTCAGTAAGATAATATTGAGATGGGACTTTATATATACTTCATTGAGAATAACATTATATTATGTAACTCCCATCATGGGGCTTGAACTCATATTCACAAGGTTGAGAGCTTTGTGCTTTACCAACTGAGCAATGGATCCTTCAATAATAGATGAAAACGTGTGTACCTTGAATTGTTGACAGGAGCAATTGGTAGCCCCCAAGTGTCATGGTGCATGCTTGCAGCGACATGAGACTTGCATGTAATCTCGATTTGAATAATGTAGCCCCCAAGTGTCGGGTTGTAAGCCTGCAGCGACTCGGGACTATTCCTTCCATTGTAGAATAAATCATATCTATTGATAATATGATAGCCATTGCGCTAAAGCGACTTTGAAAACCTTATTCATAATACTAGTTATTGATAACCATAATAAAAATCCAGCCATGTTGGCTATTTGAATAATATACCCAATGATTTATAAGGCCATAATTCCAATGGCGCAATCCAAATATATACTGGCAACTTATAGTCCAAAGCCAGGCCGGTTCAATAAACACCGGTGATTTGTAATTATGCTTTATTCAACCTGTTTCTGCATACAACAAGTGTAAAGTATCCTGGCAGTTTACCGCCGGACGGGTCATAACGCCCAACATATAACCCGGGTTTATAACCAAGGCTTCATTTAAGAATAATCAAATATGAAATATATCATAGCTGTGACATTGAATCACATTGTTGGTTTTACCAACTTTTTGTAGCAAAGGTGATAACCCCAATCTTGAGTACTGATAACTCCTTCCATACTGTGCCGGTTTATGATAAAACCGTGCCGGGTTGTGATAAACACCGTGTTACTCCATAAGAGGATGTTAACAACAAGGATCAAACCATGTAAATAGTCTCCGGATTGACGTGAACTGTGTTCCGTCAATTGATTGGTTGAAAACTTTGTCGGTTTAAAAAAACGCAATAAAAAAGAAAAAAGTATCTTGCAAAGAAAAGTGCGAAGCAAAAGCAATGACAAAACCGTTTGCAAAAAAGGTTTATTTGAGCTGATCAAATGGCGTTACCATGGCCAAACACGACCAAGCTCCCGTTAGGTGTAACTATGGTTCTAGTCAGCCAGGTCCCCAAATGAAACAGTGGCATTTATGCCGACCAAGTGGCATGGCAATGGTTCGGGTTCGACCAAGCCCCCAAGTGATTCTGTGGCCTTAGGCCGATCAAGAGGCATGACTAGTTCAGACATGACCAAGTCCCCAAGTGATCTGGTGGCTCTCGCCTATCAAGAGGTATGGTATTGGTTCGGACACGACCAAACCCCCAAGTGATATAACATGATGCTTTTAAAAAGCTAACTCAAGGGGTAAACCGGAGGCCGCTTTAGAACAACTCCGTGTAACCACACATGATGTAAAAGAATAGAGACCCCGCTCTATGAAGCAGAAGCCCCCATGTGATCAATAATATGTCAGGCCACTAAGGCGGGATACCCATGTTTGAACCGCGCATCATGGTAGCAGGTCCTCTTTGGCAATTTTTAACTTTTTGCAAGAGATAAATTCTTCTTGAACCGGGATCTTGAACCGGATATTGAGAGCTTCAAAGCTTTGTGGGAGATATCTTTCCCTTGAACCAGATTTTAAACCGGAATCTTCATTTTTAGTTGGAAATTTTGTGATGGCCTTTAAACTCGAACTTGCGAGAAGTTAATTCCTTTTTGAACCGGACATTGTTAAACCAGACTTGAGCGCTTCAGAGCTTTGTGGGAGAACAGATTTCCCTTGAGCCGGATTGTAAACCGGATATTTGAGAGCTTCAGTGAGACTGACTTCCCTTGAGCCGGATTTTAAACCGGAATCCTTTTTGATGACCCAGATCTTCTTCATTGAGCCGGGATTTTGTAACTGTCATATACTTTCTAAGCCGGAAATTTTCTGATGGCCTTTAAATTTTCATCAATATAACAGTAGTCTCCGGGACCGGGTTATCTATCTCTCCATCGTCCTGGGTTTCTTAAACCGGCTGAAACTGGCAAGATTTGCTGAGTCATGTCATCGTAGCCCCCGAGTCTCAAAGGTGCCTCGAGGAGTTGGCCTGAGACTCTCCATATTTGACCGTGATATAAACCGGCATAACTTGTATATCATTGATGTTGATAGCACGATGTGAATCCACAGAAGGTTGAGGTGACTGTGGCGGGTTATAAATGATCCCGTATGAGCCGTGTCAGCAACTCGGCCAATGGTTCCTTCCAACTGGCTCCTTCAAGTTTAACCAAACTGTAGTGGCGGCGACTTGTGTGCATGTCCATTGAACCATCCAGTGCAGACGACGGTTGATGATAATTTGCCTCCAAGTTGACGACTTGCTCATACTCAAGAAACAGCTCATGCAAACAGGTGCGGCCTGGTGTGTTGACATAGACCAGACCGCACGGTCGGCAGCGATTTGTGCACGTCCATTGACAATGAGCAGACATGATCCCAACAAGCTGATGTGGACCGGACCGCAAGGGCAATAGCTGGTGTGCGTCCATTCATTATGTGATATGTCTCGGATTATCCCCAGGCGGAATATTATCAATCCGTGGTGTAAACCACATTTGTAATGAATAATAGTCCTGTGTATAAAAATATACAAATCAAAGTAATTTGTCCTTTGATGGAAATAATATGTTTTAATAAAACAAATTTTAGATGGACATCACCTGATTTGCTCGGCCGTCCGATGTTCCATAAATAATGTTTGTAGAAACGGAAACACCCACGGCAGAAGGGTGAGACAAGCCCGGGTTAACGCACGACAAGAGGCCGGGTCAGCGGTGGAACCCTGACCAGGGCTGGTTCGGAAGGCGCCGGTGCGTGGGAGGAGATGGAGTCAGCCCGCCGGGCGCGCGTACTCTGAGGACGGCGGGAGAGGCTCGGCGACTCGGGAGCGGGCCACTCGGAGGCGGCGGTGGTTCTGCCGGCTTACAGCGCGGTGGCTGAGAGGATCCCCCAAGTTTGAGGCGACCAAGTTGAAGGAGTGGGCCACGGCGGATCGATCGAAGACGGGTCCTCGACCACAGAGGCAACAATCGTGAGTTTCCAATCCAGGGCGACTCGGACGGCGGTGACTTGGGTGATGGTGGTAAGCGCAGAGGCGGTTTCGGGGAGGCAGCATGATGCGGGGACGACTCATATCCTTCATCGTTCCCGTACTTCGACGGGTTGCAGCGACGGCTTGGCTTTGGGTAAAAATTTGCTGTAGCTCGGCGATGGCGCCGGATTATCTGTGCGGCAACTCGATGGCGATTCAAGTCAGAGGCCGACGAGGCGGTTTGTAGCAGGGGCTTGACCACGACGGGGACAGAGCACGGCCAGGGGAGACGCGGGCATTGTAGAACAAGGCAAACCCACTATGGCTCGGCGACTTGCGGCTGCGTGTGAAGGCGAGGGCGACTCGGTGACATCACTCGGTGGCGAAGATGCAAAGCAAAGCGGCAGCAGGAGGTAGCCAGTTCGGAGGTGGAAAGCCGTGGCATAAACGGGTCGACTGTGGCCGCCCTATCTGCAGCAGCAGACTCGAGCGGTTTGAGGTCTCCGCAGCAGCGGACTGGATCATTGACGACTTAACACGAGGTAGCCCCGAAGCGTACTGATGGAGGTGGGTCGAACAGTGAGCCGGCGGCAACAGCTCTGAAGCGGGGCCGGGTTGTGGTGATTTGATTAATCCACATCCAAGTCCGCTAAATCACGGAGAATTGCCAAAACCATCTCATGGCAGAGCTGACTCGGAACCCATCTGAGGCCACGGGAACGACCCGGAGTCTTCCCGTAGATGTGACGATCTCGTCGAAAAACTTTATCAGTATATTTGCTTGGAGCAGGTGAACCAGCGGGCAGCTTGCCACGCGTGGAGCAAGCCGGAGGAGGTCAGAGCCGGCAAGGTACTCTAGGTCGCAGCGGCTTAAAGCACAGCCGATTCAAGGCGGGCCCGAAGAGCAATCCTTCTTAAGCGAGCAGGCACACACGAGGCATTAATTTAATCGGATGCGTCCTTCCGCTTTGGCAATTTGAAAACGACTGACTAAATCGTAAGACAGCGGTTGCGGATCGATCTTGACCCTAATTCTTCTTTGCCTTAAATCTCATGGATTTGTAAAATCTGGACCGGTGAACTGGAAGCTGATGGAAACCCTTCCGAGTTGAGTTTTCTTAATCCGAAAAGTTGTAACCTTCTTAATCCCTGGGAAAGATTCCTCCAAGAAACTCAACACCACCGTGCGCATGCCCCACGGTGGGCGCCAACTGTCATGGAATTGTCATGGCAGATGTCCTTAGTGTCAGGACTTAGTCGCGAGGCCAACGCATCTATGTGGTAGCTTGAGAGGGGTTGAGCGGGATGAGACACGCGATGTTTTACCCAGGTTCGGCCCCTCACGGTGGAGGTAAAAGCCTACATCCTGCTTCATTGATATTGATGATGATGATCACGGTTACAAGAGTACTCTATCTTGAGAGCTATTTTCTAAACCTAACTTGTCCAACTTGTGGAACTTGTCAATCTTGTCCCCTTTTGGGGAGCCCTGCCCCTCCTTATATATGTTGAAGGGGCGGTTTACATGACTAGTCCTATTAGGACTAGGATTACTCTATTACAAGTGGAGTCCTAGTCTTGCCTCCTTTGTAAGGGAATATTCCTTGTGCTTTTCACATAAACCGGCCCACCATTAAACGTGAACCGGCCTTCTGGGTCTTGGGCCTTGTCATCTGTCTGTCCCGCACGCCGGATCACCAGTGAGTCATAATGACCAGGTGGGTTGCTTGTAAACCGCCAGGTCAAGGCGGGTCGCCGGTAACTCGCCAAGTGTCAGCGGGGTCTTCAGATAAACCGCCAAGTCCGGCCGGGTTAACTTCCGGCCGGTTTACACCGCGGGGTATATCCCCGACAGTAGGAATGGAATATCTTGGCCTCAACACAAGTGTAGGTAGTTCTCTCTCAGAAAAAGTAAGTTGGAAGTGTAGGTTTGTTCTGATGGCTCTCTCCACGAATGAAGAGTGGGTGGAGGGGTATACATAGCCTCCACACAAAAACTATCCGTTACACACAATTTACCAATCTCGGTGGGACCGAAGTGAAAAACTTGGTCGGACCGATTTAGCAAACCTAGTGACCGTTAGGATTTTCGGTGGGACTGAGATGCAACTCGGTAGGACCGATATGGTTAGGGTTAGGGCATTACGTAGTCTCGGTGTGACCGATTACACAAACTCGGTGGTACCGATTTTGGTAATAAGCTAACCAGAGAGTTGGTCAGATAAACTCGGTGGGACCGATCGCTCATTTCGGTGGGACCGAAATGTTACGAAAGAGAAACAGAGAGTTTACATTGCAATCTCGGTGGGACCGATCGCTCATCTCGGTAGGACCAAAACGTTACGAAGGGAAACAGAGAGATTACAACCCCATCTCGGTGTGATCGAGATCCCTATCGGTGAGACCGATTTGCCTAGGGTTTGTGGCAGTGGCTATGACATTTGAAACTCGGTGGCGCCGGATAGAAAGAATCGGTAGGGCCGAGTTTGACTTTTGGTTTAGGTCATATGTGGATGTGGGAAGGTAGTTGAGGGTTTTGGAGGATATCACTAAGCACTATGAAGCAAGAACCTCATTAAACAACACCTCATCCCTCCTTGATAGTATTGGCTTTTCCTATAGACTCACTTGAGCTTGAGCCAATCTTTTTGTCCTTAATATTTTGAGGGGTCCACTTTCCTCATTCATGCCATGCCATTCATTGAGCTTTTCCTGAAATATTAATCTTGGAATAGCATTAGCTCAATGAGCTATATGTTGTTAGGAATTACCAAAACCACCTAGGGATAGTTGCACTTTCAATCTCCCCCTTTTTTGGTAATTGATGACAACATATAGATCAAAGCTTCGACAAATGATAATAAGAGTGAAAAACATTGTCGCTTTGAGAAGTATGTGAAAAGCAAGAGCTCCCCCTAAATTTGTGCATAGTTTATGATTTGCTTTGGAATGCAAATGCACAGAGAATTAGGCTCATGGGTTAATCTTCCATGTCACATACATCTTGGTGGAGCGCTCAAAATGATAATAATTAAATACATGCACTCATCACCAAGCAAAGTGAATGATCATATAGGGATAAAAAGATAATGTCATCCAACAAGCATTAATGTAGCATATGATCAAACACATGATCATCCAAGTATCACGCAGACAGAAAGTATCTCAAACAAGCAAAGCAAATAAAGTTCAACCACCAAAGGAAGAGAGAATAAAAAGCAACGCTCTCTCTCGAAGCCTATGATCTATACATTTTTCTCCCCCTTTGGCAACAAGTTACTAAAAAGTTCCTAGAAAATGCATAGCACTAAATCGTCTCTCAGGCTTGGTCTTCAAGTGGTGGTGTTTGGATAACTCCAAGAACGAAGGCTTCAGTCGAAGTAGATGGAGCTGATGGAGTAGGTGCTAGAGCTGGTGGCACTGAAGCTGTAGCTGGTGCAGATGACGTGGCTCTGGTGTCTGGAACAGGCACTGCAGCAGACCTCTAAGCACTCTGGCAAATGCATCAGTGGTTGTCTTGCCCTTCCTCTGCTGCATATCATCTTGAAGTTGCTCCACAACAGACTGGATCTCAGTTACCTTCACATCCAAGTCATAGAACTTTTGCTCCATGATTCATTCCAAGCTCTCCTGGTTTTGAGTCAGGGTGGCCAGTCCCTTCTCAATCCTCAGAGTGTATGCAATCAGGTAGCGAAGCTGATCTTGCTTGCTCTTCAGGAGATACTGAGATGCTTCTTCAGTAGTTGGCATCCTTGCAGCCTTTTCAGCTTTTGCCTTCTCCTTCTTGGCTTGTGCGTGCACAGAAGATGGTTCATCCTCATTCATAACCACAGTGTTGCCCTCGAAGTCTGGATAGATAGGCATGTGCTCCTTGTCCACCAGATATGTACCAGTGCCCATCTTGGAGTTGATCTGCTCCTAGATCTGTGGGGCATACCCACAACTCCTCTTCTGATCTGCAGCTGTCCTCTTGATAGTTTCAACTATTAGGCTCATGACTTTGAACTTCTGTGGGACATCAAAGATGTGAAGCAAGTTAATTGCATGGCCTATGATCATCTTGTGATCACCTGATTTTGGCAAGAGAGTGTGCCTGAGGATCCAGTTGATAGTAGGCAAGCCTGACCGAAGGTAATGTACAGATCCAAACTTATGTGTCTCAAGAGCAGCATCTGGGATCTCCTTGTAGATGTGTGCCATGGTGTTGTGATCCTTCTTCTTGTTGGCATAGACATCCAAGTCATCTTCACTCTCTTTTGGGGCATTGATCAACTTCGCCCATTCAACAACCGTGGACTGGTACCTCGTACCTTCAGACATCCAAACAATCCTTCCATCTGGGTAGAAATGAGCTGTGGAGTAGAACTGCATGATGAGCTCATCATTCCATTTTGTGAGCTTCTGAGCCACAAACTCATCGACTCCACAAGCCTTGAAACTGTCATGTACACCTGGATAGTGATCCTCATTCTCCTTGATGTAGTCCCAGTCGACCCATCTCATGTCACACACTATGGGCTTCTTGTCAAGCAACGTTGTCTCATAGAAGTCCTGTTGTTCCTTTGTATGGAACCTGTAGTCCACAACAGTCCTCCTCCTGGTGGCATATGGATCTGACTCTCTCCATAGCCTCAGACCTGAGTCCTTCCTAATCTTCATGTTCTCAGCAACTGGATGAGCGTCATTGTGATCTGGGATTTTTGGCTTCAGCTTCCTCAAGACATGTGACTCATCATCTTCTTCTTCCATTTCAGCTTTAGGCACTGGGGCCTTGTTCTTTTCCTCAGCAGGGATGTTCCTAGTGCTCCTCTTCGGTTTTGGCTTTGGAGCTGGAGCAGCAGCCTTTGGAGCAGTCTTAGGCTTAGATGGAACAGCCCCTGCCCTGATGGCATCACCCATAAGCTTCTGAGCTTTGGGTGCTGGTGCAGCATCTTCTTCCACTTCCTCTTCAGAATCTCTCATGATTGAGGATCTCCCAAGCACTCTAGTAGTGGTCTTTTTGACCCTCTCCTTCCTCTTCTTCCCTTCTGCAGCAGCCTCTTTGGGTTCAGATTCCAAAGGGACATGAGTAGATGCTCTAGCCTTAGACATTGGAATTCTCTTTGCAGGAACCTTTTGCTTCATGCCTGGCTTGGTGGTAGCAGCTGTGCCATATTCCTTCTTTAGGACTTTTCTCTTTGAGGTGGTTTCTTCTTCCTCAGCCACATAGTCCTCATCCTCTGACTCTGAAGTTCTTTTCTTGCTGGCCCTGGTGGCAGCTTTGGGTAAGTTGCTTGGGGTGCTCCTGCTACCATCATCTGAGCTGCTAGAGGGACTAGTGCCCTCATTCAGGTGAACCTGCTCCTCTGACCTGTTCTGGCTGTCACTCTGATCAGACATATTGCAAACACTGACAGCAGACCCTGTGAATAGATATAGATGAGATAGAGTGGATGAGCATCACAAAATGCAGAGGTTTTTGCAAAAGAATGAGTCAAAAACTTAGTTTTTGTTTTCCACAGAAAGCATTTCGGATCAACCGATTTGTAAACTCAGTGATACCGAAGGAGCTGTTGGAACCTAAACTAGTGAACTTGGTCAGACCGAGTCACAGTTCAGTGGCACTGACACTGCTAGGGTTTCACAAAGTCCTGAACTCGGTCACACCGATTTGCAATTCTTGATCAGACTGAAAATTACATGTGCAATGGCCTGAGCCGAATCGGTGGTACCGAGTTCCACAACTCGGTGGGTCCGAGATGGTTTCGGCGGAAACCTAACCCTAAATTCTCAATTCACGACTAAACTACAGAGTGTTTTGACTGGATAAGAATGATCTCAATCGTGGCAAGATACATGGCGAACACAATGTGCTAGGAATCAGATAGGGATAGCACAGTGATCGAGTTCATACCCTAGTTGGGCGATGAACTCACTACGGCGGCAACGGCAGGGTTGATTCCCGTTGACGGCGGCGGAGACCAGCGGCAGGAGGCGGCTGGCGACGAGGAAGACGATCCGGAGACCCTGGAGGCAGAGCGGGCTAAGCGCGGGTCGAGGAGGTTAGGAAAGTTTTCCAAAATTTGACCCGTGGGTATATATAGCCCGACCCTGTCGGTGTGACCGAGTGGAACAACTCGGTGGCACCGAGATGCATAACTGCAAGCAGTTACTGCAACTCGGTGTGACCGAAAAGTTAAAATCGGTTGCACCGAAATTGAAAACCTAGATCGACTTAGTGATCTCGGTATGACCGAAATGGGTGAATCGGTCAGACCGAAACACACAAAGAAGTTTTGGAAGTTTAAGTCTATGACGAATCGGGGACTCCGAGTGCTCCTCACACAGAGTGGTTCGAATCTGACTTGATCAAATTTTGTGATGCAACATGAATAGAGTTTGAGACGAGAAAAGCATAGATAGCTAGAGAAGGTTCTTAGGCATTATTGTCCATCCACTTGGCCACAAGAAAAGGAAACCAATCAATCAAAACAATAAGTGGATATCCTCGAATGAGTAAATTATGCAACCAACATGCTCACACAATAAAATGGCAAATGAAATATGTGGCAAATCATGCACAAACAGTTCTAGCATCTATCAAGCAATTGGCGATGACTAGGTCATCTATATATGAGTATATTGACTTAGGAGTCAAATGAGAACATTTGATCATAGGTCATACTTATCGTTTAAGCATAAGTGGGGTTACCACTTTTACATAAAGCGTTGTTGTGTTCACACCATTAGAGTTGCTTTAACTCAATTGTTAGAGTAAAGCCCCCCCTAGATGTGAGATCCCCCCTAAGAGGGATGAACTAACCTTGGGTTTTGTCGATGATGACTTCATGTAGGTGTTGAAGATGTGGATGCTCTATGTTGATGTAAATCATTTGGAGCTATCCTTAGGAGTGAGTTGCACTTTCAATACCTACACGGGTTAGTCCCACAAGGAACAAACAAGGGTATCCATAGACATAGAGTGATGCACACACAAGATGATGTCTATGAAAGCTTTAGGTTACCTTGTCCCTTGTCTTACCAACAAGAGGGTTTGTGACTCCTTGAACTAGTGCAAGATGTGGAAGTTGATTGCACTTGTTCTTGCCAAAATGATAAGAGTGAAGTATATTGGCGGAGTCACCCTCAAGAACTCTCTAGTTCTTCTTCTTCGGGATCCACACCATCTTGATGGGAATCCTCGGAGTTGTGGTTGTACTTGATGAAGTGGAACTTGATGTAGTCTTGGGAACCCACTTGACCAAGGCCTTAGGAGCTTCTTCAAATGCATCAATTTCCTCTTGAAGCTTGTCCTTCCTTTTTGCTTGTGGTCTTGTGGTGGAAGATCATCTTGAGCTTGTGTCCCTTTGGATGAAGTAGGATCATACTTCTCTCATTGAGGAAGAAACTTCGTCTTGGGGTATTGATCTTCTTCCCACTCAACTCCATTGGCATTGAACTTTCGTTCAAAACCAATACCTTGATTCTTCTGGTGCCTTCCTTGCTTGCGTACAATTTCTTCGAATTGCTTACTCCCGGCAAGGTTCTTGTAAACACCTTTCTCTATAATTCCCTTCAATAAGCTATTTTCTTGCTCAAGTGTAAATTGGCTAAGAGAATCATTAGTGGAATCAACAGAACTACTAGAAGCAACAATATTGGATTTAGCATGATTATTGTTACTACTAGAAGAATAATCCTTCTTGTTCTTGTTACTAGACTTGACTTGAGGCATGTAAGTGGATAAGAGTAAATGCTTGGCAATGTAATAAGAACTTTTCTTATGAAGATCATCATTGATTGCCTTTAAGAACTCATGCTCTTGCTCAAGGTTGAGCTTTTCAAAACATAATTTCTCATGAGACCTTAAAAGTTCTCGATGATCTCCTAAGATATTTTCATGAGCTAACTTAAGAGTGTTTAGTTCTTTAGTTAGAGGCTCAATCTTCTCCTTATCATTGTCATTCATTTCATCATAGTATTTATCACTATAGTTGTCAACAAGTAACTCATCATCATCTAACAAGTCATCTTCATCACTATTGAAATCAACATACTCGGGGTGTGATACCTTTGGACCTTTGGCCATGAACCATCTTCCAATTCCTTCATTTGGTGAATCAAATATGTCGTAGGAGTTGGTTGACACAAGTTCTAGACCGGCAACACCTTCATCTTGAGTATATTCGGAGTCGGAGTGATAGCTTCTCTCAGAGTCATTGTCGGAGTCGGAGCCGGATACCCATTCACCAACATGAGCTTGATGTCTTCATTTTGTGTAGCTCCTTGATGACTTGTCCTTCCTTTCCAAATCCTTGCTTCTCCGAGGGTGTCTTCGTTCATATCGATCATCCCTACTCCTTCTCTCCCTTGATGGTGATTCTTCTCTTCTACTTCTTCTTTTGGGAGAATCTTCTCTTCTCTTGTGGGGAGCCGTACACTCATTGGAGTAGTGTCCGGGTCTTCCACAATTGTAGAAGTTTCGTTCTCGACTAGAAGATCTTTTGTCATTGTAGGACCTTGACTTGGAACTTCTCTCTTTGCTTCTATTCTTTTAGAACTTGTTGAAGTTCTTCACCATTAGGCTTAATTCTTCATTGAAGGTTTGTTTCTCACTTGATGATGTGGGAGCTTCACATGCGGCTTTGTATGCACCACTTGATTTGTTGTGAACTTCCTCCTTATCCTTGAGTGACATCTCATGAGCAACAATTCTTCCAATGACTTCCGTTGGCTTGAGATCTTTGTAATTTGGCATCATTTGGATCAATGCATACGGTATCGTATTTTCCATCCAAGGCTCTTAGGATCTTCTTGATGATGAATTTGTCGGTCATCTCTTCACTTCCTAAGCCGGCAATCTCATTTGTGATAAGAGCAAGCCTAGAGTACATTCACCTTCACCATCCTTCATTTTGAACTTGTCAAGTTGACTTTGAAGCACATCCAACTTGGATTCCTTGACGGAGTCGGTACCTTCATGCATGTCAATCAAAGTATCCCAAATTTCCTTTGCATTCTTAAGATGGCTGATTTTGTTGAATTCTTCGGGGCACAATCCGTTGAAGTGGATATCACAAGCTTTAGCATTATACTGTAGCATCTTCAACTCATCCACGGTAGCTTCACGATTCGGTTCTCTCCCATCAAAGAATTCACCTTGCAAGCCAACACACACAATAGCGCAAACGGCGGGGTTATGTCCAAGAATATGCATTTTCATCTTATGCTTCCAACTAGCAAAATTAGTACCATCAAAGTAAGGACCTCTACAGTGATAATTTCCCTCGCTAGACGCCATACTCTCCTAGGTTGTGAAACCAAGGCTATGACCACCAAAAGCTATGGAAGTCAAAGCAAATGGAGACCAAAGCTCTGATACCACTTGTAGGATCGAAAGTATGTCTAGAGGGGGGGGGGTGATTAGACTACTTGACCAAAAAAAATCTATCCTTTTCCCAATTTTAGTCCTTGGCAGATTTTAGCTATCTTAGCACAAGTCAAGCAATCTTAACACAATTCAAGCAAACATGCAAAGAGTCTACGAGCAGCGGAAAGTAAAGCATGCATCTTGCAAGAATGTAAAGGGAAGGGTTTGGAGGATTCAAACGCAATAGGAGACACAGATGTTTTTGTCATGGTTCTGATAGGTGGTGCTATCGTACATCCACGTTGATGGAGACTTCAACCCACGGAGGGTAACAGTTGCACGAGTCCACGGAGGGCTACACCCATGAAGGGTCCACGAAGAAGCAACCTTGTCTATCCCATCATGGCCATCGCCCACGAAGGACTTGCCTCACTAGCGGTAGATCTTCACGAAGTAGGCGATCTCCTTGCCCTTACAAACTCCTTGGTTCAACTCCACAATCTTTGTCGGAGGCTCCCAAGTGACACCTAGCCAATCTAGGATACACCACTATCCAAGAAGTAACAAATGGTGTGTTGATGATGAACTCCTTGCTCTTGTGCTTCAAATGATAGTCTCCCCAACACTCAACTCTCTCTCACAGGATATGGATTTGGTGGAAAGAAGATTTGAGTGGAAAGAAACTTGGGGAAGGCTAGAGATCAAGATTCATATGGTAGGAATGGAATATCTTGGCCTCAACACAAGCGTAGGTAGTTCTCTCTCAGAAAAAGTAAGTTGGAAGTGTAGGTTTGTTCTGATGGCTCTCTCCATGAATGAAGAGTGGGTTGAGGGGTATATATAGCCTCCACACAAAAACTAACCGTTACACACAATTTACCAATCTCGGTGAGACCGAAGTGAAAAAATCGGTCGGACCGATTTAGCAAACCTAGTGACCGTTAGGATTTTCGGTGGGACTGAGATGCAACTCGGTAGGACCGATATGGTTAGGGTTAGGGCATAACGTAGTCTCGGTGTGACCGATTACACAAACTCGGTGGGACCGATTTTGGTAATAAGCTAATCAGAGAGTTGGTCAGGTAAACTCGGTGGGACCGATCGCTCATTTTGGTGGGACCAAAATGTTACAAAAGAGAAACAGAGAGTTTACATTGCAATCTCGGTGGGACCGATTGCTCATCTCGGTAGGACCGAAACGTTACGAAGGGAAACAGAGAGATTACAACCCCATCTCGGTGTGACCGAGATCCCTATCGGTGAGACCGATTTGCCTAGGGTTTGTGGCAGTGGCTATGACATTTGAAACTCAGTGGCGCTGGATAGAAAGAATCGGTAGGGCCGAGTTTGACTTTTGGTTTAGGTCATATGTGGATGTGGGAAGGTAGTTGAGGGTTTTGGAGCATATCACTAAGCACTATGAAGCAAGAACCTCATTAAACAACTCTTCATCCCTCCTTGATAGTATTGGCTTTTCCTATAGACTCAATGTGATCTTGGATCATTGAAATATAAAATGTAGAGTCTTGAGCTTTGAGCTTGAGCCAATCTTTTTGTCCTTAATATTTTGAGGGGTCCACTTTCTCATCCATGCCATGCCATTCATTGAGCTTTTCCTGAAATATTAATCTTGGAATAGCATTAGCTCAATGAGCTATATGTTGTTAGGAATTACCAAAACCACCTAGGGATAGTTCCACTTTCACCGTTGCAGAGTGAGTGGCTTCACATCTTCTGGTAGTCGAGTGGTTGTTCGCATGGTCGAGTGTCTTCAAGTCTGTCGAGTGGAACATAGCTTTATGGTCGAGTGGATGATGATTTCTCTTTGACTGCTTCTGGTTCTTTTAGAGATGTCCTTGGGGAGGGTATCTTGGACAGATCCATGACCCTACCCTAGGTACATAGCTTCGTTAATCATGACGGTGCTTCAGAGATGGAGATCACAAGCACAAGATGATGATGGCCATATCATATCACTTATATTTATTGCATGTGATGTTTATCCTTTATGCATCTTATTCTGCTTTGTTTGACGGTAGCATTATAAGATGATCTCTCACTAAATTTCAAGATAAAAGTGTTCTCCCTGAGTATGCACCGTTTCCAAAGTTCGTCGTGCCGAGACACCACGTGATGATCGGGTGTCATAAGCTCTATGTCCATCTACAACAGGTGCAAGCCAGTTTTGCACACGCAGAATACTCGGGTTAAACTTGATGAGCCTAGCATATGCAGATATGGCCTCGGAACACTGAGACCGAAAGGTCGAGTGTGAATCATATAGTAGATATGATCAACATAGTGATGTTCACCATTGAAAACTACTCCATTTCACGTGATGATCGGTTATGGTTTAGTTGATATGGATCACGTGATCACTTAGATGATTAGAGGGATGTCTATCTAAGTGGGAGTTCTTAAGTAATATGATTAGTTGAACTTAAATTTATCATGAACTTAGTACCTGATAGTATTTTGCTTATCTATGTTGTTGTAGATAGATGGCCCGTGCTGTTGTTCCATTGAATTTTAATGCGTTCCTTGAGAAAGCAAAGTTGAAAGCTGATGGTAGCAATTACACAGACTGGGTCCGTAACTTGAGGATTATCCTCATTGCTGCACAGAAGAATTACGTCCTGGAAGCACCGCTGGGTGCCAGGCCTGCTGTAGATGTTGCTGACAACGTTAAGAACATTTGGCAGAGTAAAGCTGATGACTACTCGATAGTTCAGTGTGCCATGCTTTACGACTTAGAACCGGGACTTCAACGATGTTTTGAACGTCATGGAGCATATGAGATGTTCCAGGAGTTGAAGTTAATATTTCAAGCAAATGCCCGGATTGAGAGATATGAAGTCTCCAATAAGTTCTATAGTTGCAAGATGGAGGAGAATAGTTCTGCCAGTGAGCATATACTCAAAATGTCTGGGTATCATAATCACTTGACTCAACTGGGAGTTAATCTTCCTGTTGATAGTGTCATTGCCAGAGTTCTTCAATCACTGCCACCAAGCTACAAAAGCGTCATGATGAACTATAATATGCAAGGGATGAATAAGACAATTCCCGAGCTCTTCGCGATGCTAAAGGCCACGGAGGTAGAAATCAAGAAGGAGCATCAAGTGTTGATGGTCAATAAAACCACCAGTTTCAAGAAAATGGCAAAGGGAAGAAGAAGGGGAACTTCTAGAAGAACGGAAAACAAGTTGCTGCTCAGGAGAAGAAACCCAAGTCTGGACCTAAGCCTGACACTGAGTGCTTCTACTGCAAACAGACTGGTCATTGGCAGCAGAACTGCCCCAAGTATTTGGCGGATAAGAAGGATGGCAAGGTGAACAAAGGTATATGTGATATACATGTTATTGATGTGTACCTTACCAGAGCTCGCAGTAGCACCTGAGTATTTGATACTGGTTCTGTTGCTAATATTCGCAACTCAAAACAGGGACTACGGATTAAGCGAAGACTGGCTAAGGACGAGGTGACGATGCGCGTGGGAAATGGTTCCAAAGTCGATGTGATCACCGTCGGCACGCTACCTCTACATCTACCTTCGGGATTAGTTTTAGACCTAAATAACTTTTATTTGGTGCTAGCATTAAGAATGAACATTATATCTGGATCTTGTTTGATGCGAGACGGTTATTCATTTAAATATAAGAATAATGGTTGTTCTATTTATATGAGTAATATCTTTTATGGCCATGCACCCTTAAAGAGTGGTCTATTCTTGTTGAATCTCGATAGTAGTGATACACATATTCATAATGTTGAAGCCAAAAGATGCAGAGTTGATAATGATAGTGCAACTTATTTGTGGCACTGCTGTTTGGGTCATATTGGCATAAAGCGCATGAAGAAACTCCATACTGATGGACTTTTGGAATCACTTGATTATGAATCACTTGGTACTTGCGAACCATGCCTTATGGGCAAGACAACTAAAAAGCTGTTCTCCGGAACTATGGGGCGAGCAACAGATTTGTTGGAAATCATACATACTGATGTATGTGGTCCGATGAATATTGAGGCTCATGACGGGTATCGTTATTTTCTCACCTTTACAGATAATTTAAGCAGATATGGGTATATCTACTTAATGAAACATAAGTCTGAAACATTTGAAAAGTTCAAAGAATTTCAGAGTGAAGTGGAAAATCATCGTAACAAGAAAAGAAAGTTCCTACGATCTGATCGTGGAGGAGAATATTTGAGTTACGAGTTTGGCATACATTTGAAACAATGCGGAATAGTTCCGCAACTCACGCCACCCAGAAAACCACAGCGTAATGGTGTGTCCGAACATCGTAATCGTACTTTACTAGATATGGTGCGATCTATGATGTCTCTTACTGATTTACCGCTATCGTTTTGGGGTTATGCTTTAGAGACGGCTGCATTCATGTTAAATAGGGCATCATCAAAATCCGTTGAGACGACGCCTTATGAACTATGGTTTGGCAAGAAACCAAAGTTGTCGTTTCTTAAAGTTTGGGGTTGCGATGCTTATGTGTAAAAGCTTCAACCTGATAAGCTCGAACCCAAATCAGAGAAATGTGTCTTCATACGATACCCAAAGAAAACTATAGGGTACACCTTCTATCACAGATCCGAAGGCAAGATATTCGTTGCTAAGAATGGATCCTTTCTAGAGAAGGAGTTTCTCTCGAAAGAAGTGAGTGGGAGGAAAGTAGAACTTGATGAGGTAACTGTACCTGCTCCCTTATTGGAAATTAGTTCATCACAGAAACCGGTTCCTGTGACATCTACACCAATTAGTGAGGAAGCTAATGATGATGATCATGAAACTTCAGATCAAGTTACTACTGTTGGGGATATTACTACTGGAGGTAAACCGGCCTTGTGTAGCCGGGTTAACTCCTTGAAGATTAGAATCCCATGAAGATGCAAGGATGATGGCGCTTCACGAAGGCCCAAGGCCCGAAGGCTGGTTAAAGCCTGTAAATGTAAACCGACATAGTCATATAACTTGTATTGTAAGATAGGAAAGATAGAGAGCGAACCGGACACGTTTATGATCCGGCTTCGGGGCTCTGGAAACCGGCGGGCGTCAACCTATGTATATAAAGGGATGACCCGGCAGCGGTTTAGGGATAGACAACAACTCGAGAGCCAGACAAAGCGGATTCGCTCCCTGGCCTTCGAAACCCTAGCAATACCAATCACAACTAGACATAGGCTTTTACCTTCCTTGAAGGGGCCGAACTAGTATAAAACTCCACATGTCCCCTTGTCCGGTTTAACCCCTTTAAGCTAACCCGTAGCGATGGCTCCACGACTAAACCCTTCACAAGGACATCTGCCGTGACAAACCCATGACAGTTGGCTCCCACCGTGGGGCTATCGCACGATGGTTTTGAGTTCTTGAAGGGTAGCTTTGATGGACTTAAGGGATACGCTGTGGGCTGGATGACGAAGATTCATCACGGCAAGCTCTACATCGACAATGCAGGATGGGGTCCCGAGGCCGATTCAATCGAATATGGGTACCGGGTCCCCTTTGGTGGGATTCACGTCTTCATCGGCAAGATCGGCGAACCGGCCCCTGACCGAACATCTGCACCGACATCATCGAAACGGCTCAACGTGCAAGTTCTTCGCCGGTTCAGCCCGTGGCAAAGCATGTTTTCATAGGTGTCATCCATGGAGCGAGATATGAGGATGGGCCGGTGTCCGATGGAGAGACCATGGTCTGTTCTGATGACGAGTCTTCTGGAGAGACCGAATCACTTTACCAGTTGCAGGACGGCCGGATTGATGGAGGATCCGAGGGCGACAGTATTCCGGATTCCCCTGATCTGCCAAACCGGGCTGCCATCTTCATGGCCGGCACACAATCAGCGCCTCATTCATCTGCCGCCGCAGCAATACTCTCCGGTTCAACAACGGCCACACCAACAGGGGCAGGAAGCTCGGCGCCGCCCCCAGCCCAAGGCCTGTCTGATTTGTTCGATGCTTTGGCAATGTTGATAGCTGCGGAGGTGGATGCAGCGGCCAGGGATCAGCACAATGCGGAGATTGCAAAGGTGAAAGATCAGATAGCTCAAGCTAAAGCGTACCTGGTGACAGAGAACGCTAGGATGGCTACAGAATGGGCTGAATTGGAGGCACAGGCATACCGGATTAAGCTGGATCAGAATGCTTCAGAGGAATTCATGAGAAGAAGGTACCGATGGCGTCTCCCATCAGTTTATGAGCCGCAGAATCTCTTCAACACACCAGGAGCAGGAGCTGGTAACCAACCCATACTAAACCGGGCGGAGGAACCGGGGACAGGAGCGCCAGTTCAACCGCGCACGATGGACCCACCTCGCCAGAACAATGTTGTACCACAGTATGTACCAACACCTCCCGGGCATTATTCCAACCCGTTGGACAACATTGTGGCCGCCGCTTCATGCCTGGCAGCCCTCCCAACCGATGGCGAGTCACCAGTTGCGGTTGAAGCACGTTGGGCTAGGGAACTCCTTCAAACAACGCTAAATCAACATCGGGCATATTCACATAGTCGTGAGAGGATTCATTCCACTCCCCGTCCAAGCCGGAGCTATAGCAGACACGTGGAGTATGAACCGGCCGTGTCCAGTAGTGCACGTTGCCGAAATTCACCACGAGGAAACAACCCGGCAGGGGAAGGCGCTAATGCGCAGGATGTTGTGGACCATGGCCGCGCACGTCGGGAGGCCGAGTTAGCAGCTCGACACGGAGCACGACAACATACTCCGGTTCACCCTACCGCTTCAGTAGAGCCAGGGGTGGTGTTCAGTTCCTTTGGGGTGCCGTGTCTCACCCCCGCTTTGCGTAATGTAAGATTGCCCAAGGACTTCAAGGGACCTCGCAAGGTACCAAATTACACCGCCGATTTGCAACCAGAGGCGTGGGTGGAAAGCTATGAGATTTGCAATGGAGATGTTAGATGTGGACAAGGCAGTGTGTGCTAAATATTTCACCATGATGTTGGAAGGAACAACTCGCACTTGGTTGAAGAGCTTACCGACCAACTCTGTCAGATCATGGGCTGAATTGAAGCACCGGTTTATCCAGAACTTCAAAGATACTTGTAAGCAGCCGATGTCAATCATGGATCTGGCCGCTTGTGTCCAAGAGGAAGGGGAGTCCACGACCCATTGGGTCAAACGGGTCTCAGCGATTTTGCATTCATCAGATTGTATCAATGCAGACACCGCAGTGTTAACATTAGAGGGTAATTGCCGTTTCTTACCTCTCAAACAGAAATTGGGAAGGCTCAAACGTCACTGCAATGATATGTCAACGCTCATGGCCGCTTTGGTTAAATACGCGGATTCAGATAATACCAAGGACCCGGATTCAAAGGAGGACAAACCGGGGAAAGGTAAGAAGAATGGCAACGCCAAGGGTCAGCAGCATAATCCGGCAGGCCATGGAAACTGCGGTAAGCGCAAGGCCGACAGCTGCTTGGACTTTGTTGCTAACACCAATGCACAGGAGAATGGCCAGCGCCGGAAGGGCAAGCAGCCCCAGATGGGTGGAGGTTCCGGCCCCAATTTGGAGCGCCTGTTAAATCAGCCCTGTCCAAAGCATGGATCAAAGGAGAAGCCGGCATCGCATCTTTGGAAGGACTGTTATATCATGCGTGATTTCAAGAATTCCAATATGTTCCAGTATGATAACGGCCTGCCCGGCGGTTCAGGAGGAGGTTTCCATGGGCCGGGTTACGGAGGTGGTGGTTCCGGTTTAGGGTTTCAAGGCAACCAAACCGGACACATCAATCAAGGGCACCAAGGCAACCAGGGAGGTTACAACCATCAGGGGAATCAGCAGCAACAGCAGCAGTCGGGTTATCAGAGCAATCCCAAGCAGCTAAATAGCGGGCAATATCATGTCTTCACTACTAGTTTGTGTAAGCGTGATCAGAAGCTTCACAAGAGGGCAGTAAACTCTGTTGAACCGGCAGTACCTAAGTATTTACGCTGGTCTGAGCAACCTATTTTGTGGAGTAGAGAAGATCACCCACCTCGGGTTGATAATCCAGGTCACTTGGCCCTGGTGGTAGCCCCTCAAGTTGGGGGATACAAGTTTACTAAAGTGCTCATGGATGGGGGAAGTAGTATCAACATTTTATATTATGATACATTCCGCTGTATGGGGTTGACAGATAAGAATCTTAAACCGTCAAATACGGTCTTTCATGGTGTGGTGCCTGGTAAGTCTGCATATCCTGTTGGCAAGATAGCCTTAGAGGTAGCTTTTGGATATGACTATGATTCAAGGTCAGAAACATTGACATTTGAGGTGGTAAAGATCAGAAGTCCGTACCACGCCTTGTTTGGGCGGCCGGCTTATGCTAAATTCATGGTGAGGCCATGTTATGTTTATCTACAGCTTAAAATGCCAGGTCATAAGGGGACTATCATAGTACATGGAAGTAGAAAGATTGCTTTGGAGTGTGAGGAAGGTGATGCGGCTTATGCTGAGTCGGTTTGTGCCACGGAAGAGTTGAAATTCTATAAGGAGCAAGTTGATCCGGCAGATATGACCTCTTTGAAAAAGCCGACTACGAAACATGATCCGACGTTGAAGTTCAAATCGGCTACAGATACTAAGATGGTTGACTTTGTTCCTGGTGATTCATCCAAATAGTTCAGCATCAGCACTAACCTGGATCCCAAATAGGAAAGCGCGCTCATCGAGTTCATCCGTGAGAATCGGGACATCTTTGCATGGAAACCTTCTGACATGCTAGGTGTACCGAGGGAACTCGCTGAGCACACACTCAACATTGATCCTAAGTTTAAACCAGTCCGACAGTTCCTCCCCCGCTTCAATGAAGAAAGAGTAAGGCTATCGGTGAAGAGGTAGCCCGTCTGTTGGCCGCAGGGTTTATTGTAGAGGTCTTTCATCCAGAGTGGTTGGCTAATCCGGTGTTGGTTCTTAAGAAAAACGACACTTGGTGTATGTGTGTGGATTACACAGATTTAAACAAGGCTTGCCCTGCAGACCCCTTTGCTCTCCCTCGCATTGATAAGATAATTGATGCTACGGCAGGTTGTGACCGTTTGTGTTTTCTGGCTGCTTACTCTGGTTATCATCAGATCAAAATGGCGGTTAAGGACCAGGAGAAGACAACTTTCATAACTCCCTTTGGAGCCTTCTGCTATGTCTCCATGCCCTTTGGGCTCAAGAGTGCCCAGGCAACCTATCAGCGCTGTGTTCAGAATTGCCTTCATAAACAAATTTGGCGCAATGTTCATGCATATGTGGATGACATTGTGATAAAATCCAGAAAGGAGGAAACATTGATAGATGATCTGAGAGAAACCTTTGACAACCTCCGGGTTTACAAAATTATGCTCAATCCGGAGAAGTGTGTCTTTGGTGTCCCGGTAGGCAAGCTCTTGGGTTTTCTGGTGTCAAACAGAGGCATTGAGGCTAATCCGGAAAAGATTTCAGCAATTACATCTTTGGCTGAACCGGCGTGTATGAATGACGATCAATGTCTGGCCGGCCAGATTACAACCTTGAGCCGGTTTATCAGTCGCCTTGGAGAGAAGGCCATCCCTTTATATCAGATGCTCAAGAAAACAAATTACTTTGTCTGGAGCGAGGCAGCTGATAAGGCGTTCGAGGATCTGAAGAGGCAGTTAGCTGAACCGCCCGTACTTGCAGCACCAATCGATAAAGAGCTGTTATTGCTATATGTGGCTGCTAATGCCCGGGCTGTTAGCGTAGCTATTGTGGTAGAGCGCAAGGAGCTTGGCAAAGAATATCCGGTTCAACGGCCGGTTTATTATATCAGTGAGGTGCTCATTGAGTCAAAGCAGAGGTATCCGCATTGGCCGAAGTTGGCGTATGGAGTGTTTATGGCAAGACGGAAGCTTAAACATTATTTTCAGGGCCATCCCATTACAGTGGTCAGTTCAGCCCCTCTGGGAGATATCATTCAAAACAGAGAAGCAACTGGCCGGATTTCTAAGTGGGCTATTGAGCTTGGACCTCATGGGCTCAAATATATACCCCGCACAGCGATCAAATCCCAGGCACTCGTGGATTTCATCAATGATTGGACAGAGTTACAGGCGCCTGAAGAGAAACCAGATAATACATATTGGACTATTCATTTTGATGGGTCCACACAGTTGGAGGGCTCGGGGGCTGGAGTCATATTAACTTCCCCACGAGGTGACAAGTTTTGTTATGTCCTGCGATTAATGTTCCCTTGTATTAACAATGCAGCTGAATATGAGGCTTTGCTCCACGGTCCCCGGATGGTTAAGGAGATGAACTTAAGCCAGGTTAAGTGCTTCGGCGATTCAGACCTAGTGGCTCAACAGGTGTCTGGCACTTGGGATTCTAAGGACCCACTCATGGCTGCATATCGGCGAGAGGTGGACACAGTGGCTGGTCACTTTAAGGGTTATCAGGTGGATCATATAGATCGGCGGAAGAATGAAGCGGCGGACGCTTTAAGTCGTCTTGGTTCCCAGCGTAAACCGGTTCCGCCAAATGTCTTTCTTGACGTATTGCATAGTCCGTCAGTCAAGGTACCAACCGAAGAAGATTTGGCTGTTCCTGATTCGGAGGCTCAGTTGGTGGCAGCTTTACATGTCATACCGGATTGGACAATCCCATATCTGGCTTACATGAACCGGGGTGAGTTACCCGACGATGAGATGTTGGCTTGACAAGTAATCCGGCGTTCCAAGTCCATGACCATACTCAACGGAGAGTTACATCGCTATAGCCTTTCAGGAGCAATTCAGCGTTGTGTTTCTCCTCAAGAGGGGTGTGAGATTTTGCGATAAATCCATGAAGGGGACTGTGGTCACCACGCCGGTTCAAAGTCTTTGGTTGCTAAAGCTTTTCGCCATGGTTTTTACTGGTTGACAGCACATGCCAATGCGGAGGATTTGGTTAAGAGGTGTGACGGCTGTCAAAAAGTCGCACGTCGTGCTCACGTGCCGGCTCAGGAGCTGAGGATGATTCCAATAACTTGGCCATTTGCGACTTGGGGGCTTGATATGGTTGGACCCTTCAAATGGTCCAAGGATAAAAAGACCCACTTATTAGTGGTAGTTGATAAATTCACCAAGTGGGTGGAAGCAGAGCTAGTCAGCAAGTGTGATGCGGCCACGGCGGTTCAATTCATCAAAAAGGTGATTTTCCGGTTTGGTTTTCCACACAGCATTATAACTGATAATGGCACTAACCTGTCAAAAGGGGAGATGGAAGAATTTTGCCAGCGTGAGCACATCCGTCTTGATCTAGCATCAGTGGCTCACCCCCAGTCTAATGGTCAAGCGGAAAGGGCAAATCAAGAAATTCTATGAGGTATCAAACCCAGGCTTATGGTTCCTTTAAAACGAACACCGGGTTGTTGGGTCGAGGAACTACCTTCTGTGTTATGGAGCACCAATACCACGCCCAATAGGTCTACGAGTTACACACCTTTCTTCATGGTTTATGGAGCAGAGGCAGTTCTTCCTAGTGACATCCGTCACGACTCGCCCCGTGTGACAGCCTATGTTGAAGCTGATAATGAGAAGGCACATCAAGATTCTGTGGACCTGTTGGATAAAGAACGTGATCTTGCAGCAGCACGATCGGCGATTTATCAACAAGATCTCCGACGTTATCACAGCCGCCGGGTTAAAACCAGAACCTTTCAAGAAGGTGATTTGGTGCTCCGGCTCATCCAGGATCAGACTGATATGCACAAGTTATCCCCATCTTGGGAAGGGCCCTTTATGGTCAACAAAAATCAGCACAACGGGTCTTACTACCTCATTGATGTTCGAGAGCACAAAGACTCACGTCAATCGGAGGAGGAGACCAAGCGGCCATGGAACATAGCTCTCCTTCGGCCTTACTATACTTAAAGCCATAGGCTCATCATCTGTACATATTTATGACAGTATTTATATCATATAATAAACCGGAGCCTCCGTTATAAGCGGGGTATCTGTTCTTTTTACATCATGTGTGTGCTTATAAGAGTTTACTGACAAAGCAGAAATTTTTCTTAATTCGGTCTTAGCAGCTGCACGGATATAAAGAAAATCACTAGGGGGCTGGGTCATATTTGAACTACAGCTAGACCTCTTGATCAGTTTTGAAACCACAAAGGGATATCACTAGGGGGCTTGGTTGTTATCACACCATAGCTACACCTCTTGGTAGGCATTTAAGCCACAAAAGAAAAAAAAATATGTGAAGCCAAAGAGAGTGTTGCATAAAGCACATACTCAAACATGGGCACACACTGAGCACAGCTCACAAAGTTACTTGGGGGATCTTTTTTGCAAAGCAACAAAGAGTTCGAAAGGATCCTTGTAATTAGCTATCAAGCCACGACTTGGAAGCCTGGTGTATTCACCTAAAAACCCGGGTTAACCTGCCTTCATCAAGTAAGTCACTCCTGTCCAGGTAATCCTGGTATGACCCACCGAATGTTTGACATGTCAATATTTTATAGATCCTAAACTTGTCAAAGTTAAAACAATGATTGGTTAATTGGAGGCCCATCTTAAAAGGCTTTGTTAAATGGTTTAACCCAGAGGCCTGGCAGCCCATGAAAAGCCTTGATTTGGAGCCTGACAGCTCGTAAAAAAGCCTTGCATATTTTCCTTTTTGAGTTTTATTTGTTGAAGTTCATACGAATCTTTTGATAATCCGACGTCCTTGACCCGGCTTGCTTTTCAACTATAAGTTGTCGGCACATGATCAGTTATAAACCGGTGTTTATTGACCCGGTCTGGTTTGACTAAATCACCAGTGTTATAAAGAAAACCCGGTAGTTATCCCGGTCCGGTTTAATATATAGACTAGCATTACAAAGATGGGGTTATCAACGTTCCGGATTGGTATTAACACCTTTCTCGTATACACTGTTGGTCAACCAATGAGGTATGTTCTGTACATTGCTTTTTGTACAAACACTTGATTATTCATCTAGGTATTATATACTTCTTGGACATCATGACCTGTCTAGCGGTAAACGGCTAGATACTTTTAAGTTGTTGTACCCAGGAACACAGTTCATCATGGGTTATGCATAAATATATCCCAAAAAGTGGCACACGATTGTCACGAAGTATTACGAAACATGCTCGATGGCATGGTAGATAACAGAGTTTTGGCTATCCTATTACAAGAAGCTTTCAAAGCGGCTCCAATGGTATCATTTTTTTTCACAGTAGCCATGTAAACCGGCGACCGGATCAGGACTCTTCATCTGGACGGTTTGATGGTTGAGGGTCAGTTGGTGTGGGAACTTCTTCATCCCTCCCCAGACGCTGGAAATCAACCGTTGGCCAATCGATTCCAGTTAAAGCTTGAAACACTGCTTCTTCATGGATAAGATTGGAGGGGTTAATATCAGGAGCATAAGTGTGCTTACGAATCGGAGGCACAAGTTCTTCAAATTCATGGATGTCGGCCGACTGTCTTTTCCCCTCCGCATCATAAAACGGTTGAAAATGGGACAAATCGGTATCATCGGCCAACTTGCTGGCTGCTGGCCGCATCTGTTTGGTCAGCCGCCGGAGGTCATCATTGTCGAAGTTTGAACCGTCTTCCTTTACACCTGGGTATCCTTTAATGATATCCTCCGCTTCAAGGTCTGGAATCCAGGCTTTGGCTCGAATAAGTGCGGTCAAAGCTCCTACTCTGGCAGCAGCTTTCTTCAACTCGGCAATACCGGCTGGTAACATGGCCAGTTTCTCAAGTGTTTCTTTAATCAAAGTTGGAGCCGGTTTGTTGTAAGTTGTCGTGCAAATAGCCCGCCGAGACCCAGAGTACAACTGTTCAACCAAAGTATATGCCGCTTTGAGTTTCATCTGCATGTCTGTACCAAGATGAGCAATCCGGGTACCTACCAAAGATTTATATTCATATTCTGGTCAGTGATAAGGTTTATTGACTTACGCAAAACACATAAACAGATACTTACCACAGATAGCAGAAGTCATAGCATTGATATGCCGTTTCAAGCCAGCCAGTTCATTTATAATTGGCTTCAGGGCTGCCTCGGCGTCTTCAGCTCTTTTGGTTAAACCGGATTTCTCGGTTTCCCAGTTAGCATGATCTTTGTTGAAAGATTCTTTCAGCTTTTCCATTACGGCCAGGGCCTGGGTCAGCTCCTCTTTGGCTTTTGCAGCCTCGGCTTGTTGTGACTTCACATTCTCTTGCAAGTCAGAATTTCGAGCATCTTTGCTTCTCAGTTCAGCCTGCAACGTTGAAGGTATATTAAAACAAATATCATATATATATATGCGCTAAGTACAAAGCGTATAACAAGTTATGCACTTCATACTTGGGGGCTAATGCCTATTTGCTCTAAAGTACTACATTTTATACAAGTCTCCAGAACAATGCAAGCATTATCCTTGACACTTGGGGGCTAATGTGCATCTATTCTAAAATAGATGTGTGGATTAAAACCCGGATTAACTTGCCAAGTTAAACCGGTCTTTGGGGGCTATGCTGCAGAAAGTTAAATAATTATTAAAGGATGAGTCTTGTCTCTTATTAGAGACCTGCCATTGTAAGGATCAATGATGAGAAACTTAAAGTGTTACAAAGACCCGGTTTATGATTAACATCATAAAACGACCCTTGGGGGCTACTTGGGATAGTATTTCAGCTATAAATCAATAAACAAAGGGAGAGGAATTTACCTCATATTGCTCTTTCATCAAGTTCACCAAACCGGCCTCATAGTCCTGATTTGAATGCAGATGGTTCAAGAAGCCAGAATGAAGCTCTTCAGCGTTAAGATGAGCATAGCTTGATAAATCGCTGCACCATTTGCCTTTTTCCCTAGCAGCTTGCTCTTCTTTGGCACTATGTTGAGCCAAAATAACGGGATGGCCAGGAGAGCTGTGGCCCATTCCAGTAATAATAACATTGTCTCCTTGGCCTTCAGTGTGTTTGGTTGGTGACAATGTAGTTTCAGTATTTCTCACCAGACTAGCCCGGTTGGGCTCTGCCGGTTCAATATCAGGTGCGGCAGGTTCACCGTCTGCTGGTTCATCGGTGTTTTGGCCCTGAAGGGGCGGTTCATCAGAAGTGGCTTTGGGATGAGGGCCCTCCGGTTCATAAGTTTGTTCCGGTTCACCTCTAGGTTCTTCGTCAAAAGTGGACGGGTCTTCGGGCGGATTGGTGACCCGAGCTTTCTTGCTGGGTCTGGCTTTGGCCCTGCAAACAAAAAATAAAGGATTAACATCTTATTCAAGTTTTGTGATACATTGAAGGAAAAGGTTTTACAACTTACCCGGCCACCGTTTTCAGAGGAGAGAGTTGAGTTGCTGTCGACTCGCCAGATGATGAGGGAGGTGTCACCTGATAATTTGAATCGGACGGATTAAGAGGTTGTCTGAAATAACCTGCCTTGGGGTAAGAATGGTCAGAACTAGGAGAGACCTCAGACCGGCGCTTCTGAACCAGGGTATCAGGTAAGCCGGCTGAAGTGACCTGTTGGCCACTGTGCCGGGTTGTCCGGCGAGCTTCATTCTGTTGAGTCTTCAAAATAAATGTTGGATCCAAGTGAGCAAGAGGATGAGAAAAGCTTACTTTCCGGACTGCTTGGCGAATTTTTTGTGTTGGCATAGAGTCTGAACCGGAGGAAAGGGTAATTACCTCTACATCATCAGCTTGACTGCCTTCTACGTCCTCCTGAGGAATATCATTGTTAATGAGATGCATGAAAAGAGAGCCAAGTGAGTCAAGTTCTACCTCAACTTCTGGATCTTCAGTGTCATCATCAAGCTCCATGTTGATCTGTCCAGCCGTTTTCCGTTTTGACGTCCGTTTGACGGCTTTAGTTTTGGGGCGAGATGGTTTGACCGCTTTGTCCCCAGTTGGTTTTACCGTTTTTCTACAGTTTTCCATTTCCAGAAGGGGTCATCACCCTATACATACATACACAGAAGAAGGATTACATGTTGCACAAAGCTAAAATATTAGAAGTGAAAAGGAAGTATAATGCTTACAACAGGCGGTTTGTTCTTGGCATAGAAGGGACTCAAACTGGTTTGGCTACAGGCCAGTTCCGATTCATTCAGAATCTTCTTTACGCCTTCAGTGACTTCTTCCTCAGATAGTTGAAGGTTGCAGTGGCGTTAAGGGTCGTCAACTTCACCAGTATACTCACACATTAAACCGGAACGCTGGCTTAGAGGCAAGATACTCCAAGATATCCAGCAGCGCACGAAATCCACACCTGTTAAACCATTGGCCATAAAGGCCCGGAGTTTGGCGAGTTGAGGGGCATATTTCGCCCTTTCTGCGGAGCATAGGTGTTGCGACATCGGATGGGTGTTGGAAAGCTGGTGTTCGCGAAAGCCTGGAAGGGGATTTTCATTTTCAAGTGAAGTGTCTCTGCAATAAAACCAAGTTTGGTTCCATTCCTTTGGGTGGCTATGCAGTTTGGCATGAGGAAACTCAACTTCTTTCCGCTTTTGAATCGAGACACCACCAAGTTCAGTATTGGCGCCATTTACAAATTTTGTACGCCGGTTTAAGTGAAAGAAGTCCCGGAACAGTTCTGCACTTGGTTCTTCCTGTAAGTACACTTCACAGAAGACCTGGAATTACATAGGTTGGATACTGAGTTGGGCCCAATGTCTTGAGGATGAAGTTGGAAGTTGGCAAGCACATCCCGGTAAAACTTTGACCCTGGCGGTTTGAAGCCACGGCTTATGTGGTCAACAAAGACCACCACTTCGCCCTGCCTTGGGGTCGGAGGATTTTCTGTTCCTGGAACTCGCCATTTAATTTCAGTCTTCTTAGGCAAGGAGCCGATGCTGACCATATCGTTCAACTGATCTTCGGTGACCCTGGAACGAGCCCAGTTGCAAGCAGTGAATTGTTTGGCCATAGCGAAACAAACAAGTTGAAAATAAAAGTCCGGTTTATAAATCACTCATGATGATATACAAGATACAATGGAGTAAGAAACGTACTGATATGCGAAATGGCATAAACCGGAGACCGATGAGATAAGGGATAAAAGGTAATACCAGGACAGGAGTACTCAGACACTGTTAAACCGGAGTATAACTATGAAGGTAAAAGGCTCCTCCGGTTTATTAGAGGGCTAATGGTACAGATTGTTTATACAAAGTTAAACCGCCTATATTGGCATGAGGAGAAACAGATTTCACAGAGACATATGAAAATTTCGGATCTAAGGTAAGACAGAAAAGCAAAAGTATTTTGACCTAAAAAGGGTAAGACCCGAAACAGTTTATAAAAGACTACATAAGCTTTTGCGCATAAGGATCTATGGTGGTAACAGAAGATTAGCCACAGCAAGGGATACGATAAGTGTGAAGCATTCATCTACAGGCCAAGGAAGAACAACAACAAAAACTCCGATGAACTTCAAGAACCGCGAAGAACAGGGAAACCCTAATGGATCTAGAAAGGAAGGGGGAAGGACTTACTACGGCCATGGAAGCAGCGGAGGTGTGCTGCGGAACTCTGGTGCGAACAGGTCGATGCAGCGGCCGATGGTGAAGCAGAGGCGAGGCTTGGCGATGACGGCGGCACACAGGTGCAGAGACGTCGCGAGGAAGAAGGGATGAAAGGACAGCGGAAAGAAAAGAAAGGTGTCCTCTGCCCCTATTTATAAGGTGAGGCGATAAAACGGCAAGTGCGGGAATCGAGGAGCCCAAAAAATGGATAAATTAATAAAGGTGTCGCCTCGGTGGTTGAATATACATTAAAAGAAGGTAATCCTCAAAATCAACGGATAGATGACGTCAGGGCAGTTTATCATCATCATGAAGTATGATGTCACGGCGGTTTACAAGATCAAGGTGAAGATAGGAGGGAGGAATTTTTCTAAGTGTTGAAGATTGACATGAACAAGTTCAAACCAATCTGGAGCCTAATGTTGGGGATATTACTACTGGAGGTAAACCGGCCTTATGTAGCCAGGTTAACTCCTTGAAGATTAGAAGCCCATGAAGATGCAAGGATGATGGCGCTTCACGAAGGCCCAAGGACCGAAGGCTGGTTAAATCATGTAAATGTAAACCGACCTAGTCGTATAACTTGTATTGTAAGATAGGAAAGATAGAGACTGAACTGGACACGTTTATGATCCGGCTTCGGGGCTCTGTAACCTGGCGGGCGTCAACCTATGTATATAAAGGGACGACCCGGCAGCAGTTTAGGGATAGATAACAACTCGAGAGCCAGACAAAGCGGATTTGCTCCCTGGCCTTCGAAACCCTAGCAATACCAATCACAACTAGACGTAGGCTTTTACCTTCCTTGAAGGGGCCGAACTAGTATAAAAACTCCATGTGTCCCCTTGTCTGGTTTAACCCCTTTAAGCTAACCCGTAGGGATGGCTCCACGACTAAGTCCCTTCACAAGGACATCTGCCGTGACAAACCCACGACAACTACCGAACCTCGTAGGTCAACCAGAACAAGATCCGCACCAGAGTGGTACGGTAATCCAGTTCTGGAGGTCATGTTACTTAACCATGATGAACCTACGAACTATGAGGAAGCGATGATGAGCCCAGATTCCGCAAAATGGCTTGAGGCCATGAAATCTGAGATGGAATCCATGTATGAGAACAAAGTGTGGACTTTGGTTGACTTGCCCGATGATCGACAAGCCATCGAGAACAAATGGATCTACAAGAAGAAGACAGACGTTGACGGTAATGTTACCGTCTACAAAGCTCGACTTGTTACAAAAGGTTTTCGACAAGGTCAAGGATTGACTACGATGAGACCTTCTGACCCGTAGCGATGCTTAAGTTTGTCCGAATCATGTTATAAATTGCCACATTTTATGATTATGAAATTTGGCAAATGGATGTAAAGACTGCATTCCTGAATGGATTTCTGGAAGAAGAGTTGTATATGATGCAACCTGAAGGTTTTATCGATCCAAAGGGAGCTAACAAAGTGTGCAAGCTCCAGCGATCCATTTATGGACTGGTGCAAGCCTCTCGGAGTTGGAATAAACGTTTTGATAGTGTGATCAAAGCATATGGTTTTATACAGACTTTTGGAGAAGCCTGTATTTATAGAAAGTGAGTGGGAGCTCTGTAGCATTTCTAATATTATATGTGGATGACATATTGTTGATTGGAAATGATATAAAATTTCTGGATAGCATAAAAGGATACTTGAATAAAAGTTTTTCAATGAAAGACCTCGGTGAAGCTGCTTATATATTGGGCATCAAGATCTATAGAGATAGATCAATACGCTTAATTGGACTTTCACAAAGCACATACCTTGATAAAGTTTTGAATAAGTTCAAAATGGATCAAGCTAAGAAAGGGTTCTTGCCTGTGTTACAAGGTGTGAAGTTGAGTAAGACTCAATGCCCGACCACTACAGAAGATAGAGAGAAAATGAAAAGTGTTCCCTATGCTTCAGCCATAGGCTCTATCATGTATGCAATGCTGTGTACCAGACCTGATGTGTGCCTTGCTATTAGCCTAGCAGGGAGGTACCAAAGTAATCCAGGAGTGGATCACTGAACATCAGTCAAGAACATCCTGAAGTACCTGAAAAGGACCAAGGATACGTTTCTCATTTATGGAGGTGACAAAGAGCTCATTGTAAATGGTTACGTTGATGCAAGCTTTGACACTAATCCGGACAATTCTAAATCGCAAACCGGATACATGTTTATATTAAATGGTGGAGCTGTCAGTTGGAGCAGTTCTAAACAGAGCGTCATGGCGGGATCTACATGTGAAGCGGAGTACATTGCTGCTTCGGAAGCAGCGAATGAAGGAGTCTGGATGAAGGAGTTCATATCCGATCTAGGTGTCATAACTAGTGCATCGGGTCCAATGAAAATCTTTTGTGACAATACTGGTGCAATTGCCTTGGCAAAAGAATCCAGATTTCACAAGAGAACCAAGCACATCAAGAGACGCTTCAACTCCATCCGGGATCAAGTCCAGGTGGGAGACATAGAGATTTGCAAGATACATACGGATCTAAATGTTGCGGACCCATTGACTAAGCCTCTCCCATGAGCAAAACATGATCAGCACCAAGGCTCCATGGGTGTTAAAATCATTACTGTTTAATTTAGATTATTGACTCTAGTGCAAGTGGGAGACTGAAGGAAATATGCCCTAGAGGCAATAATAAAGTTATTATTTATTTCCTTATTTCATGATAAATGTTTATTATTCATGCTAGAATTGTATTAACCGGAAACATAATACATGTGTGAATACATAGACAAACATAGTGTCACTAGTATGCCTCTACTTGACTAGCTCATTGATCAAAGATGGTTAAGTTTCCTAACCATAGACATGAGTTGTTATTTGATCAATGGGATCACATCATTAGGAGAATGATGTGATTGACTTGACCCATTCCGTTAGCTTAGCGCTTGATCGTTTGTTTACTGCTATTGCTTTCTTCATGACTTATACATGTTCTTATGACTGAGATTATGCAACTCCCGAATACCAGAGGAACACTTTGTGTGCTACCAAATTTCACAACGTAACTGGGTGATTATAAAGGTGCTCTACAGGTGTCTCCGATGGTACTTGTTGAGTTGGCATAGATCAAGATTAGGATTTGTCACTCCGATTGTCGGAGAGGTATCTCTGGGCCCTCTCGGTAATACACATCACTATAAGCCTTGCAAGCATGATAACTAATGATTTAGTTATAGGATGATGTATTACGGAATGAGTAAAGAGAATTTCCGGTAACGAGATTGAACTAGGTATTGGGATACCGACGATCGAATCTCGGGCAAGTAACATACCGATGACAAAGAGAATAACGTATAGTGTTGTGCGGTTTGACCGATAAAGATCTTTGTAGAATATGTAGGAACCAATATGAGCATCCAGGTTCCGCTATTGGTTATTGACCAGAGACGTGTCTCGGTCATGTCTACATAGTTCTCGAACCCGTTGGGTCCGCACGCTTAAAGTTCTGTGACGATCGGTTTTATGAGTTTATATGTTTTGATGTATCGAAGGTAGTTCGGAGTCCCGGATTTGATCACGGACATGACGAGGAGTCTCAAAATGGTCGAGACATAAAGATTGATATATTGGAAGCCAACATTTGGAGATCGGAATAGTTCCGGGTGAAATCGGGATTTTACCGGAGTACCGGAGGGGTTACCGGAACCCCCCGGGGACTTGTTGGAAATATGCCCTAGAGGCAATAATAAAATGGTTATTATTGTATTTCCTTGTTCATGATAATTTTCTATTGTTCATGCTATAATTTTATTAACTGGAAACCGTAGTACATGTGTGAATACATAGACCACAACATGTCCCTAGTAAGCCTCTAGTTGACTAGCTCGTTGATCAGAAGATAGTCATGGTTTCCTGACTATGGACATTGGATGTCATTGATAACGGGATCACATCATTAGGAGAATGATGTGATGGACAAGACCCAATCCTAAGCATAGCACAAGATCGTATAGTTCGTCTGCTAAAGCTTTTCTAATGTCAAGTATCATTTCCTTAGACCATGAGATTGTGGAACTCCCGGATACCGTAGGAATGCTTTGTTTGTTCCAAACGTCACAACGTAACTGGGTGTCTATGAAGGCACACTACGGGTATCTCCGAATGTGTCTGTTGAGTTGGCACGAATCGAGACTGGGATTTGTCACTCCGTGTGACGGAGAGGTATCTCTGGGCCCACTTGGTAATGCATCATCATAATGAGCTCAATGTGACTAATGAGTTAGCCACAGGATCATGCGTTACGGCACGAGTAAAGAGACTTGCCGGTAATGAGATTGAACGAGGTATGGGGATGCCAACGATCGAATCTCGGGCAAGTAACATACCGATAGACAAAGGGAATTGTATACGGGATTGATTGAATCCCCGACATCGTGGTTCATCCGATAAGATCATTGTGGAACATGTGGGAGCCAATATGGGTATCCAGATCCCGCTATTGGTTATTGGCCGGAGAGATGTCTCGGTCATGTCTGCATGGTTCCCGAACCCGTAGGGCCTACACACTTAAGGTTCAGTGACGCTAGAGTTGTTATGGGAAATAGTATGTGGTTATCGAAGGTTGTTCGGAGTCCCGGATGAGATCCCGGACATGACGAGGAGTTCCGGAATGGTCCGAAGGTGAAGATCGATATATTGGACAAAGGGTATTGGAGTCCGGAATTGTTCCGGGGGTACCGGGTGACGACTAGTGTGTCCGAAAGTGGTTTCGGAGGCCCCGGCAAGCGTTGGGGGGCATTATGGGCCAAGGGGAAGGGGCACACTAGCCCACTAAGGGGTTGTGCGCCCCTCCCACCCCATCTCACGTAACTTGGAGAGGTGGGGGCGCCTCCCCTAGGGCAGCCACCCCTCCCGGCTTGGGGGGCAAGTTTCCTAGGGGTGGGGGCGCCCAAACCCATCTAGGGTTTTCCCTGTGGCCGCTGCCCCTCCCCTAGGGAACCCTAGGGCGCCTCCTCCACCCCCTTCCCCCTATATATAGTGAGGGAGAGAGAGGGCAGCCGCACCCCTTCCCTGGTGCAGCCCCTCCCTCCTCCAACTCTTCCTGCTCCTCCGTAGAGCTTGGCGAAGCCCTGCAGGAATACCACAAACTCCACCACCACGCCGTCGTGCTGCCGCAGTTCTCCCTCAACTTCTCCTCTCCTCTTGCTGGATCAAGAAGGAGGAGACGTCCCCGGGCTGCACGTGTGTTGAACGCGGAGGCGCCGTCCGTTCGGCGCTAGATCGGATCTTCCGAGATTTGAATCGCCGCGAGTATGATTCCGTCAACCGTGTTCTTGTAACGCTTCCGCTTAGCGATCTTCAAGGGTATGAAGATGCACTCCATCTCTCTCGTTGCTAGCATCTCCTAGATTGATCTTGGTGACACGTAGGAAAATTTTGAATTATTGCTACGTTCCCCAACAGTGGCATCATGAGCTAGGTCTATGCGTAGATTCTATGCACGAGTAGAACACAAAGCAGTTGTGGGCGATGATTTGTTCAATTTTCTTACTGTTACTAGTCTTATCTTGATCCGGCGGCATAGTGGGATGAAGCGGCCCGGACCAACCTTACACGTACGCTTACGTGAGACTGGTTCCACCGACTGACATGCACTTGATGCATAAGGTGGCTGGCGGGTGTCTGTCTCTCCCACTTTAGTCCGATCGGATTCGATGAAAAGGGTCCTTATGAAGGGTAAATAGCAATTGGCATATCACCGTTGTGGTTTTGCGTAGGTAAGAAACGTTCTTGCTAGAAACCCATAGCAGCCACGTAAAACATGCAACAACAATTAGAGGACGTCTAACTTGTTTTTGCAGGGTTTGCTATGTGATGTGATATGGACAAAAGGATGTGATGAATGATATATGTGATGTATGAGATTGATCATGTTCTTGTAATAGGAATCACGACTTGCATGTCGATGAGTATGACAACCGGCAGGAGCCATAGGAGTTGTCTTAATTTATTTATGACCTGTGTGTCAATGAAAACGCCATGTAATTACTTTACTTTATTGCTAACCGTTAGCCATAGTAGTAGAAGTAATAGTTGGCGAGGCAACTTCATGAAGACATGATGATGGAGATCATGATGATGGAGATCATGGTGTCATGCCGGTGACGATGGTGTTCATGCCGCGCCTCGGAGATGGAGATCAAAGGCGCAAGATGATATTGGCCATATCATGTCACTTTATGATTTGCATGTGATGTTTGTCATGTTTTTACATATTATTTGCTTAGAACGACGGTAGCATAAATAAGATTATTCCTCATTAAAATATCAAGAATTGTGTTCCCCCTAACTGTGCACCATTGCTAAGGTCTGTTGTTCCGAAGCACCACGTGATGATCGGGTGTGATAGGTTCTAACGTTCACATACAACGGGTGTAAGCCAGATTTACACACGCAATACACTTAGGTTAACTTTATGAGCCTAGCATGTACAGACATGGCCTCGGAACACGGAAGACCGAAAGGTCGAACATGAGTCGTATAGTGGATACGATCAACATGAAGATGTTCACCGATGATGACTAGTCCGTCTCACGTGATGACCGGACACAGCCTAGTTGACTCGGATCATGTATCACTTAGATGACTAGAGGGATGTCTATCTGAGTGGGAGTTCATTAAATAATTTAATTAGATGAACTTAATTATCATGAACATAGTCCAAAGGTCTTTGCAAATTATCTCGTAGCTTACGCTTTAGTTCTGCTGTTTAAGATATGTTCCTAGAGAAAATTTAGTTGAAAGTTGATAGTAGAAATTATGCGGACTGGGTCCGTAAACTGAGGATTATCCTCATTGCTGAGAAGAAGGCTTATGTCCTTAATGCACCGCTCAGTGTGTTGAACCTCGAGCGTCGTCTGTAGATGTTGGGAAACATCTGACATACATGTTTTGATGACTACGTGATAGTTCAGTGCGTAATGCTAACGGTTTAGAATTGTGGCACCAAAGACGTTTTTGAAACGTCGCAGAACATATGAGATGTTCCAAAGACTGAAATTGGGATTTCAGACTAGTGCCCACGTCAAGAGGTATGAGACCTCTGACAAGTTTCTTAAGTCTGCAAACTAAGGGAGAAAAGCTCAATCGTTGAGCATGTGCTCAGATTGTGTGAGTACTACAATCGCTTGAATCGAGTGGGAGTTAAACTTCCAGATGAGATAGTGATGGTTCTCCATAGTCACTGCCACCAAGCTATTAGAGCTTCGTGATGAACTATAACATATCAGGGATAGACATGATGATCCTTGAGCAACTCGCGATGTTTGACACCGCGAAAGTAGAAATCAAGTAGGAGCATCCATTGTTGATGGTTAAACCACTAGTTTCAAGAAGGGCAAGGGAAAGAAGGGATACTTCATGAAACGGCAAATTAGTTGTTTCTCTAGTGAGGAAACCCAAGGTCGAACCCAAAACCGAGACTAAGTGCTTCTATAATGAGGGGAACGGTCACTGAAGCAGAACTACCCTAGATACTTGGTAGATGAGAAGGCTGGCAAGGTCGACAGAGGTATTTTGAATATACGTTATATTATTGTGTACTTTACTAGTACTCCTAGTAGCACCAGGGTAAAAAAATACCGGTTCGGTTGCTAAGTGTTAGTAACTCGAAATAAAAGGCTGCGGAGACTAGCTAAAGGTGAGATGACGATATGTGTTGGAAGTGTTTCCAAGGTTGATGTGATCAAACGTCACACGCTCCCTCTACCATCGGGATTGGTGTTAAACCTAAATAATTGTTATTTGGTGTTTGCGTTGAGCATAGACATGATTGGATTATGTTTATCGCAATAGGTTATTCATTTAAGGAGAATAATGGTTACTCTGTTTATTTGAATAATACCTTCAATGGTCTTGCACCTAAAATGAATGGTTTATTGAATCTCGATCATAGTGATACACATGTTCATGCCAAAAGATATAAGATAGTAATGATACTACCACATACTTGTGGCACTGCCATTTGAGTCATGTTGGTATAAAACGCATGAAGAAGCTCCATGTTGATGGATCTTTGGACTCACTCGTTTTTGAAAAGATTGAGACATGCGAACCATGTCTATTGGTAGATATGCATGAAGAAACTCCATACAGATGGATCATTTGGACTCACTTGATTTTGAATCACTTGAGACATGCAAATCATACCACATGGGCAAGATGACTGAAAGGCCTCATTTTCAGTAAGATGGAACAAGAAAGAAACTTGTTGGAAGTAATACATTTTGATGTGTGCAGTCCAATGAGTGCTGAGGCACACAGTGGATATCGTTATGTTCTTACTTCACAGATGATTTGAGTAGATGCTGAGTATATTTACTTGATGAAACACAAGTCTAAATTATTGAAAGGTTTAAGTAATTTCAGAGTGAAGTTGAAGATCGTCGTGACAAGATGATAAAATGTCTATGATATGATCATAGAGATGAATATCTGAGTTACGAGTTTGGCACACAATTAAGACATTGTGGAAATTGTTTCACAACTAATACCGCCTGGAACACCATAGTGTGATGGTGTGTCCGAACATCATAACTGCACCCTATTGGATATGGTGCATACCATGATGTATCTTATCGAATTAACACAACCGTTTATGGGTTAGGCATTAGAGACAACCGCATTCACGTTAAATAGGGCACCACGCAATTCTGTTAAGACGACACCGTATGAACTATGGTTTAGAAAAACCTAAGCTGTCGTTTCTTAAAAGTTTGGGGCTGTGACGCTTATGTGAAAAAGTTTCAGACTGACAAGCTCGAACCCAAAGCGGATAAATGCATCTTCATAGAATACCCAAAATAGTTGGGTATACCTCCTATTTCAGATCCGGAAGCAAAAGTGATTGTTTCTAGAAACGGGTCCTTTCTCGAGGAAAAGTTTCTCTCGAAAGAATTGAGTGGGAGGATGATGGAGACTTGATGAGGTTATTGAACCGTCACTTCAACTAGTATGTAGCAGGGCATAGGAAGTTGTTCCTGTGGCACCTACAGCAATTGAAGTGGAAGCTTATGATAGTGATCATGAAACTTCGAATCAAGTCACTACTAAACCTCATAGGTCGACAAGGATGCGTACTAATTTAGAGTGGTACGTAATCCTGTCCTGGAAGTCATGTTGCTAGAAAACAATGAACCTACGAGCTATGGAGAAGCGATGGTGGGCCCGAATTCCGACGAATGGCTTGAGGCCATAAAATCCGAGAGAGGATCCATGTATAAAAACAAAGTATAGACTTTGGAAGAACTACTTGATGGTCGTAAGGCTGTTGGGTGTAGATGGATTTTAAAAGGAAGACGGACAATGATGGTAAGTGTCACCATTAAGAAAGCTCGACTTGTCGTTAAGATGTTTTCCGACAAGTTCAAGGAGTTGACTATGATGAGACTTTCTCACTCGTAGTGATGCTAAGAGTCTGTTGGAATTATGTTAGCAGTTACTGCATTATTTATGAAATCTTGCAGATAGGATGTCAAAACTTTGTTTCCTCGACGATTTTCTTGAGGAAAGGTTGTATGTGATACAACCAGAAGGTTTTGTCAATCCTGAAAGATGCTAAAAAGTATGCAAAGCTCCAGCAATCCTTCTAAGGACTGGAGTAAGCATCTCGGAGTTGGAATGTACGCTTTGATGAGATGATCAAAGACTTTGGGTTTATACAAAGTTTTTGAGAAACTTGTATTTCCAAAGAAGTGAGTGGGAGCACTATAGAATTTTTGATGAGTATATGCTGTGAACATATTGTTGATCAGATATGATGTAGAATTTCTGGAAAGCATACAGGGTTATTTGAAAAGTGTTTTTCAATGGAAAACCTGGATTAAGCTACTTGAACATTGAGCATCAAGATCTATAAGGATAGATAAAAAACTCTTAATAGTACTTTCAAATGAATACATACCGTGACAGTATTTTGAAGGAGTTCAAAATAGATCAGCAAAGAAGCAATTCTTGGCTGTGTTACAGGGTGTGAGTATTGAGTAAGACTCAAGACCTGACCACAGCAGAAGAGAGAGAAAGGACGAAGGTCATCCCCTATGCTTTAGACGTAGGCTCTACAATATGCTATACTGTGTATCGCACCTGAAGTGTGCCTTGCCATGAGTCAGTCAAGGGGTACAAGAGTGATCCAGGAATGGATCACATGACAGTGGTCGAACTTATCCTTAGTAACTAGAGGACTAGGGAATTTTCTCGATTATGGAGGTGGTAAAAGAGTTCGTCGTAAAGGGTTATGTCGATGCAAACTTTGACACTAATCCGGATGACTCTGAGTAGTAAACCGGATTCGTATAGTAGAACAGTTATTTGGAATAGCTCCAAGTAGCGCATGGTAGCTGCATCTACAAGATGACATAGAGATTTGTAAAGCACACATGGATCTGAAAGGTTCAGACCCATTGACTAATAAACCTCTTTTGCAAGCAAGATATGAACAAACCCCATGGGTGTTGGATTCATTACAATCACATAGTGATGTGAACTAGATTATTGACTCTAGTGCAAGTGGGAGACTGTTGGAAATATGCCCTAGAGGCAACAATAAAAAGGTTATTATTGTATTTCCTTGTTCATGATAATTGTCTATTGTTCATGCTATAATTGTATTAACTGGAAACCGCAGTACATGTGTGAATACATAGACCACAACATGTCCCTAGTAAGCCTCTAGTTGACTAGCTCGTTGATCAATAGATGGTTATGGTTTCCTGACCATGGACATTGGATGTCGTTGATAACGGGATCACATCATTAGGAGAATGATGTGATGGACAAGGCCCAATCCTAAGCATAGCACAATGTAACATCCCAAATTTTCAATTTCGAATGTTATACACCAGATCATCATTGCATAACATATTTTATTTTGCATTTTTGTTGATCCGAGAAATTCTACGCAACTCAAGGACCCACGAAGAGAGTTGGGGATTTCGTTATTTTCATATTTGAGTTCTCTCAAATTTTGAGAATAGGATCATTTGATTTTATTTATTTTATCATTAATTATTTCTATTACAAAAATATGAGAGAGGGAATAAAATTACTTTCCAAAAATAAATAAATATTGAGGATTTAATAATAAAATCAAATAAGTTTTTATTTCGGAGTTTTTCGGTGTTTTATTTGAATTTAGGAAAAATGTGCGTTTTTCAAAATTGCATTTAGGTCCCAAATAAATGTTCACCTTGTGCGGCTTGATTTTATAAGCCCGTGAAAATTTATTTCGGAATTTTTGGAGTCCGTTTAGTATTTCTTTTTATTTTTCTTCCAAGCGGAATAATTTAAAAAAACGAACCGACCTAACGGGCCGTGTCCGACTAGGACTCTGGCCCGACTAGGCAATATAAGCCGGCCCAGCCCCCCGGGAGAAACCCTAGCCGCCGCCTCGCCCGCCCTCGAGCCCCGCGCCGCCGCCGCCCGCCCCCACGCGCCACGCCGCCGCCGCCGGACGCCGCCGCCGCCGCCGAGGTTCGCCGCCGCCTCGACTTCCGTGCCAACGTTTTTTTAGAAAAGAAAATCGGTTTTCGTCGGTTCTTTTAGTTTTGGTTTTTTTAAATAGATCGGTTTTTTCGGTTTATTTAAATAGCGAGCATTCGTCCGTTCGTTCGTTCTAGCGAGCGTTCGTCGTCTTTCTTTTTCTCGGATTAAATCCGCGATTCCTGATCCGATTTTTGTTTTAGTATAACTTTACGCTCGTTTATCAGAATCAGGCGATTCAAGCGCCTAGAGATTCGTCTCGAAACCCTCTACCCATTTAACCAACTTAAACAAGGTTTTGCTACTGTAAAATTTTCTCTAGATCCAGATTACTAGAACAAACTTGTTTTCTTTCGCCGTTTGACTTTCGTTGCTTCCTTCGATTTGATTTTTTTGCCAACCGGAGTTCTTAAGATGAACCTTCTGGTTAGATCTCTTATTTGAGTTTTACCCGTGCATTAGATGAGTACTTATTGTATGCTTGTTTGTTTGTTTGCGATAAAGTACCCGGAGTGCGCCGCTTGTTACTTCGAATCGTTAGGTTTCGCGGATCATCAGCAAGGCAAGTAACATTTTGATCATACCTTTTCTACTACCCAGTTTTATTGCATTAGATCAATCCTCACACATTGCATGATTGGGATCTAATTAAATTGTGGGATGGGAAGTAGATGAGGTAGTACCTATTACCCGTTATTATCAAACCTTTGGGAGTTACTTCTACGTTTGCTTATTATGCCATGCTATGCTAGTAGACGTGGATTGGGTGAGTGTTATCCATGACAGATGTGAGATTGTTAATTAATGGTTTATCTAAGGTGGCAACTTAAACACACATCTGGGTGGATTGAGGCACCTGGGTATTCCAGGACTTGCCTGTTTTCTTTTGGACCGCCACCCAGGCTCAAAGGGATCATGAGACTATTCATACTAGAAACTTCCGTGTGCAGCCACAAGCTATTATGGGCTCTAGCATAGTTGACTAAGTCGTGCGAACTCTTACAGTGGTAGACTAGCAGATGTAGGGGATGTAGGTGGTACGGTCTACCCGATTGTAAGGTGCTAGCGCTTCTGAAAGACTATGTCTCGGTCATCCGTCTTCTCAAACACCATGTAGTGCGAGAAACCAAACGGAGGCGATCGAGTCTTATGGGGAAAAGTGCGCAAACCTCTGCAGAGTGTAATAAACTAATCATGGTTAGCCGTGTCCCCGGTTACGGACATCTTGAGTATCTAGTACTTGGATTATCATGTGAATCTCAACATGTTACTCTAAATTAATTTTGTTGGGTTATGTTTAATGATGATGCTTAATTGGGATTAAGAATGTTGTCAACCATTCTCAATGTTTAACAACCACCATGATAGTAATTAAATTTTATTCCTTTGAAGTAGGGAAAAATTGGCTTTACGCAAAACTGTAACCATAGAGCTTTCCACCAGCCAAATATGCATATAGTATAGCTGTTGCATTCCATTACTCTCTATGTGTTACATTGCCAGCATATTCCATGTGCTGACCCGTTTCGGGCTGCAATGTTAATGTTGCATACTTTTCAGACGACGATTAAGGAGTTTTTAGGTCGTGGTTCTATACTCAGTGACGCCGTTGGAGTTGATGGACTCACTTATCTTCCAAGCCTTCCCCTGTTATCGTTATTAGATGGCCTTAAGCCATATTTATTATAATAAGTTCTCTTTTGAGACACTCGATGTAATAAGTGTGTGATTGCTACTCTGCTATAAATCCTCCGAGTACTGTGTGGTGTCAACATTACTGATCCAGGGATGACACCGGAGCACAGAGATCAGACCGTTTGAGGTCTGGTCGCTACAGAGATGGTATCAGAGCACACGCTAACTGTAGGACACGACCACTAAGCTAAAAGACCTAGATCACTATTCACTCTCTTCTCCTCTGACCTCTCATCTTTTATACTCTTTAGGATGGCGGATGCAAGGAACAAGTTCACACAACCGGATGAAGATACACCCTTTGGACGACACTTGAAGGAAGTCACTAGATACCTGAACATAGGAGTACCAAGCTTCACGGGAACCTACAATGCCACTTTACCTGAAGAAGGGCGCTGGATGATTCAAGTTCAAGTTCCAGGAAGGAAGTTCATGCCAGTCACTGAGCCCATAGAGTTTTCTTTTGATGCACCAACTTGGAGTCTAGGAATGAGCATGGAAGCTCACATCGCCATGGGACGCATTGGAGAAGTCTACCGCAAGGATCTCAAGGATACTATCTACCAGATTTGTGGGCGCTGAGATGAGCACTGGGAGATAATCAGCACCAGGAAGGATAGATCAATCGCAGATTTTATCCAGGAGCTAAACCAGCACATTCGACGACAGGAGAATCAGATGTGCGCCGACATGATAGACCTGAAGAAGGCTAATACTAAAATCAAGGAACTGGAGGAAGAACTCAAGGCTACACGTGAAGATTATGAAGAGGAAATTGAAGTATTGGTGGAGAAGAATGACAGCCTAATCAAGAAGGTTGGAATATTTATGGGAGGCCCTACACCAGTGGATGAAGACGAAGAACCCAAGGAGATTCGCCCGGAAGACTACATTATCATCGACGACACCGACTCGGACCTAGACGAAAGCGATGAGGACTATGTTGATGAAGCTGGAGCAGATATCATGGAGTCTGCCACCGAAGAATATTTCTAGTAGACCCCCTCATCAGTAGTAGTAGTCCACCATGTAAATATAGTAGTCCGAGCACTTTCGCGATAGATAGATCGATTGTATGCCCTTGTCTGATTGAATGAAGTGAATTGTTTGCTTTTGCCTCATGTGCATATGGGTAGTGTTTTCTCTTTAGACCCCCTCTATTCTTATATCTCATCTTTTCTAAACCCCTCAGATGCCTCCGAGAAACGACCCCGGATTTGCCTTCCCACCGGAGCTCACCCAGTTGATCCAGCAGCAGAACACATTGATGCAGTTGCTAGTCCAGAATCAGAATCAAGGGAAAAACAACAACAACAACCCACCACCACCACCACCACCTGTTGACCACTTAGCCCGTTTTCTTAGGCTGAATCCGCCGGTGTTTTCCAGTAGCACCGAGACGATAGTAGCAGATGATTGGCTCCGCAAGACAGCTAGGGAATTGACCACAACAGGATGCACAGATGCGGAGAAGGTGAAGTTTTCCGCACATCAGCTAGAAGGACCCGCAGCATCATGGTGGGAGAATTTCACAGCCACTTTCCCAGTTGACACTGTCACATGGGACCAGTTTCAGCAGGCTTTTCGTACTGGACATGTTTCAGCAGGAGCTATGGCCATGAAGAAGCGTGAGTTTTGCAACTTGCACCAAGGAGGACGGACAGTTGGCCAGTATGTGGAGGATTTTAGTAAGTTAGCACGTTATGCACCCGATGACGTCGCTACGGATGCAGCGAAGCATGAGAAGTTTCTGGAAGCACTGAATGATGAGTTGAGCATGCAGTTGATGGTAGCCACCTTCAACAACTACCAGGAGTTGGTAGATCGTGCTCTTATGATTGAAGGGAAGCAGCAGCAAATTGAGAATCGCAAGAGGAAGTATGGACAAGGAAAGTACAATTCAGGAGCTCAGCAGAAGCCACGTTTTACGCCTAGACTGGGAGGACATTTTCAGCATACCCATGGAGGAGGTAGCTCGCACAATCACAATGGCACCAAGAATGGTAATGGCAATGGAGGAAGCAACGACCAGAACCGCACCAACCCGTCAACCCCAGCCAAGAAGGACCTGAGCCAAGTCACTTGCTTTAAGTGTCAGAAGACCGAACATTATGCCAATGAATGTCCTGAAGGCCAAAATGGCAATGGAAGTTCTGGGAAGAAGCCGAACCCTTTCAACGGGGAACAGGTGAACCACGTTAGTGTGGAGGAGGTTGAAGCTCAGCCCGATGCAGTAATAGGTAAGTTTTTGGTTAAGTCATTTACTGCACTCGTTCTTTTTGATACTGGTGCATCGCATTCATACATCTCAAGGGGATTTGTGGATAAGTATAACCTACCAACCCAAGCCCTTAGGTCACCCATGTTAGTAACCTCGCCCGGAGCAGAGTATGTGGCTAGTCTATGGTGTGATCGGTTACCATTAAGGATTGGTAACTATGTTTTTCCCTCAGACCTAATAGTATTGGAATCTCAAGGATTGGATGTGATATTAGGCATGGATTGGTTATCAAAGTATGAAGGGAATATTGAGTGTGCTAGTAAGTCAATTTTGCTTACCAGCCCAGAAGGTAGAAGGATCAAGTATGTATCCCGACATGTGCCAAACAGGACTCAAGTAAATTGCCTAACTGGAGTTGTGCAGGAGGAAGTACCAGTGGTAAGGGATTTCCCTGATGTATTTCCAGAGGAGTTGCCAGGCATGCCACCGGATAGAGATATTGAGTTTTTGATTGAGCTATTGCCAGGCACAGGGCCAATATCAAAGAGACCATATAGGATGCCAGCAAAGGATTTGGTGGAAATTAAGAAGCAAATTAAGGAGTTACTGGATAAGGGATATATTCGCCCAAGTTCTTCACCTTGGGGATCACCAGTACTTCTAGTGGAGAAGAAGGATGGATCGTTAAGGATGGTTGTTGATTATCGAGGATTGAATGAAGTAACGATCAAGAACAAGTACCCACTACCTATGATCAACGATCTGTTTGATCGATTGCAAGGAGCTAAGGTATTTTCCAAGATCGATCTGCGATCAGGATACCACCAGTTGAAGATTCGAGAATAGGATATTCCGAAGACAACTTTTACCACCAGGTATGGGCTGTATGAGTATACCGTTATGTCATTTGGTCTGACTAACGCACCTGCCTATTTTATGAACATGATGAACAAAGTGTTTATGGAGTTTTTGGATAAGTTCGTCGTAGTGTTCATTGATGATATCCTGGTTTATTCGAAGAATGAAGAGGAACATAAGGAGCATTTGCGTTTGGTACTTGGAAAGCTCAGAGAACATCAATTATATGCCAAGTTCAGCAAATGTGAGTTTTGGTTGAAGGAAGTAGGATTCCTCGGACATGTTATATCCGGAGAAGGTATAGCAGTTGATCCCACTAAAGTGGAAACCGTGACCAAGTGGGAAGCCCCAACAACAGTTGGAGAGATCTGGAGTTTTCTTGGACTCGCAGGATACTACCGGAGATTTATTGAGAATTTCTCAAAGATTGCGAAGCCTATGACTGAGTTGTTGAAGAAAGATACCAAGTTCATATGGACAGAGGAATGTGAGGCTAGTTTCCAAGATTTGAAGAAACGTTTGGTTACCTCACCAGTGTTGATTTTGCCAGACCAGACCAAAGATTATGAGGTGTATTGCGACGCTTCACGTCGAGGACTTGGAGCAGTGCTTATGCAGGAAGGGAGAGTTGTTTCATATGCCTCATGACAACTGAAGCCTCATGAGTTGAATTATGCCACGCATGATTTGGAGTTAGCAGCCGTAGTGCATGCATTAAAGACATGGAGACATTTCCTCATTGGAAATCATTGTGAGGTGTACACGGATCATAAGAGTTTGAAGTACATTTTCACACAGAAGGAGTTGAATCTCAGACAAAGAAGATGGTTGGAGCTTATCAAGGATTATGATATGAAATTACATTATCACCCTGGAAAGGCTAATGTAGTAGCTGACGCATTAAGCTGTAAGAGCCATGTCAATACGTTAATGACGGGAGAAATACCCAAGGAGTTAGCAGAAAATCTTCGTGAACTATGTGTGGGAATAGTTCCGAGAGGCTATGTAGCAGCACTAGAGATTCAGTCTACATTGATGGATAAAATTAGATAAGCTCAAAGGACTGACAAGGAGATTGCCGCTATAAAGGAGAAACTGAGCAAAGGAAAAGCTAAAGGATTTCGTGAGGATGAGCACGACACCCTATGGTTTGAAGACCGCGTTTACGTGCCCAATGACCCGGAGATCAGGAAGTTGATTTTTCAAGAGGCACACGATTCACCATATTCGATTCACCCAGGAAATACCAAGATGTATTTGGATTTGAAAGATATTTTCTGGTGGACCGGAATGAAGAAGGATATTGCGGAGTACGTAGCAGTTTGTGATGTATGCCAGAGAGTAAAGGCAGAGCATCAGAAGCCAGCAGGATTGTTACAACCATTACCGATACCCTAATGGAAGTGGGATAAGTTAGGCATGGATTTTATCACGGGATTGCCCAGGACTCGTTCAGGCTATGACTCGATTTGGGTTGTAGTTGATCGATTGACGAAAGTAGCTCATTTCATCCCAGTAAAGACCACTTACACCAGTGCTAAGTTGGCAAAGATATACATGACCAGGATCGTATGTTTGCATGGAGTTCCAAGGAGTATCGTATCAGATAGAGGAACCCAGTTTACCTCAAAGTTCTGGAAGCAGTTGCATGAAACTTTGGGTACCAGGTTAGAATTCAGTACAGCTTTTCATCCATAGACAGATGGACAGACCGAGAGAGTCAATCAGATTTTGGAGGATATGCTGAGAGCTTGTGCTCTAGATTACGGATCTAGTTGGGATGATAATTTGCCATATGCAGAGTTCTCTTACAACAACAGTTATCAAACCAGTTTAAAGATGGCCCCTTTCGAAGCTTTGTACGGAAGGAGGTGCAGGACACCATTGTCGTGGGACGAAGTTGGAGACCGCCAGTTGTTTGGACCTGACTTGATTAAAGAGTCTGAACAGAAGGTGAAGTTTATTCGCGATAGGCTCAAGGTAGCCCAGTCCAGGCAGAAAAGTTATGCAGATTCTAAACGCAAGGAGACAGTTTACGAAGTAGGAGATAGAGCTTATCTTCGAGTATCTCCACTTCAGGGAACAAAGCATTTTGGAGTTAAAGGAAAGTTAGCGCCACGATTTGTAGGACCATATCGAGTTTTGGAGCATATGGGAGAAGTGGCCTACAAGTTGGAATTGACCGAAGGATTGTCAGGAGTTCATGATGTGTTCCACCGTTTCTCAGTTAAAGAGATGTCACGTGGAGATGGCTGATATACCGTTGAGAGACACAGTGCCTTCGGAAACTATTCAGTTGGATAACGATTTGACGTACCAGGAGAAACCAATTAAGATCCTCGAGTTTGCCAGTCGAGTCACTCGCAGCAAGGTTATCAAGTTTTGCAAAGTTCAGTGGAGCCACCACACGGAGGATGAAGCCACCTGGGAACGAGAGGAAGATTTGCTCAAGGACCACCCTCACCTATTTTCTAGCCAACCCGAATCTCGAGGACGAGATTCATCTTAAGGGGGGGTAGGTTTGTAACATCCCAAATTTTCAATTTGGAATGTTATACACTAGATCATCATTGCATAACATATTTTACTTTGCATTTTGGTTGATCCTAGAAATTCTACGCAACTCAAGGACCCATGGAGAGGAGTTGGGGATTTCGTTATTTTCATATTTGAGTTCTCTCAAATTTTGAGAATAGGATCATTTGATTTTATTTATTTTATCATCAATTATCTCTGTTACAAAAATATGAGAGAGGGAATAAAATGACTTTCCCAAAATAAAGAAATATTGAGGATTTAATAATAAAATCAAATAAGTTTTTATTTCGGAGTTTTTCGGTGTTTTATTTTAATTTAGGAAAAATGTGCGTTTTTCAAAATTGCATTTAGGTCCCAAATAAATGTTCACCTTCTGCGGCTTGATTTTAGAAGCCCGTGAAAATTTATTTCGGAATTTTTTGATTCCGTTTAGTATTTATTTTTATTTTCTTCTGAGCGGAATAATTTAAAAAAAACGAACCGACCTAACGGGCCGTGTCCGACTAGGACTCTGGCCCGACTAGGCAATATAAGCCGGTCCAGCCCCCACGGGAGAAACCCTAGCCGCCGCCTCGCCCGCCCTCGAGCCCCGCGCCGCCGCCGCTCGGCCCCACGCGCCGCCGCCGCCGCCACGTGCCGCCGTCGCCGCCGCCGCCGAGGTTCGCCGCCGCCTCGACTTCCGTGCCAACGTTTTTTTTTAGAAAAAAAATCGGTTTTCGTCGGTTTTTTTAGTTTCAGTTTTTTTAAATAGATCGGTTTCTCCGGTTTATTTAAATAGCGAGCGTTCGTCCGTACGTTCGTTCGTTCTAGCGAGCGTTCATCGTCTTTCTTTTTCTCAGATTAAATCCGTGATTTTTCTGATCGCGATTCCTGATCCGATTTTCGTTTTAGTATAACTTTACGCTCGTTTATCGGAATCAGGCGATTCAAGCGCCTAGAGATTCGCCTCGAAACCCTCTACCCGTTTAACCAACTTAAACAAGGTTTTGCTACTGTAAAAATTACTCTAGATCTAGATTACTAGAATGAAGTTGTTTTCTTTTGCCGTTTGACTTTCGTTGCTTCGTTCGATTTGATTTTTTTGCCAACCGGAGTTCTTAAGATGAACCTTCTGGTTAGATCTCTTATTTGAGTTTTACCCGTGCATTAGATGAGTACTTATTGTATGCTTGTTTGTTTGTTTGCGATAGAGTACCCGGAGTGCGCCGCTTGTTACTTCGAATCGTTAGGTTTCGCGGATCATCAGCAAGGAAAGTAACACTTTGATCATACCTTTTCTACTACCCAGTTTTATTGCATTAGATCAATCCTCACACATTGCATGATTAGGATCTAATTAAATTGTGGGATGGGAAGTAGATGAGGTAGTACCTATTACCCGTTATTATCAAACCTTTGGGAGTTACTTCTACGTTTGCTTATTATGCCATGCTATGCTAGTAGACGTGGATTGGGTGAGTGTTATCCATGACAGATGTGAGATTGTTAATTAATGGTTTATCTAAGGTGGCAACTTAAACACACATCTGGGTGGATTGAGGCACCTGGGTATTCCAGGACTTGCCTGTTTTCTTTTGGACCGCCACCCAGGCTCAAAGGGATCATGAGACTATTCATACTAGAAACTTCCGTGTGCAGCCACAAGCTATTATGGGCTCTAGCATAGTTGACTAAGTCGTGCGAACTCTTACAGTGGTAGACTAGCAGATGTAGGGGATGTAGGTGGTACGGTCTACCCGATTGTAAGGTGCTAGCGCTTCTGAAAGACTATGTCTCGGTCATCCGTCTTCTCAAACACCATGTAGTGCGAGAAACCAAACGGAGGCGATCGAGTCTTATGGGGAAAAGTGCGCAAACCTCTGCAGAGTGTAATAAACTAATCATGGTTAGCCGTGTCCCCGGTTACGGACATCTTGAGTATCTAGTACTTGGATTATCATGTGAATCTCAACATGTTACTCTAAATTAATTTTGTTGGGTTATGTTTAATGATGATGCTTAATTGGGATTAAGAATGTTGTCAACCATTCTCAATGTTTAACAACCACCATGATAGTAATTAAATTTTATTCCTTTGAAGTAGGGAAAAATTGGCTTTACGCAAAACTGTAACCATAGAGCTTTCCACCAGCCAAATATGCATATAGTATAGCTGTTGCATTCCATTACTCTCTATGTGTTACATTGCCAGCATATTCCATGTGCTGACCCGTTTTGGGCTGCAACGTTAATGTTGCAGACTTTTCAGACGATGATTAAGGAGTTTTTAGGTCGTGGTTCTATACTCAGTGATGCCGTTGGAGTTGATGGACTCACTTATCTTCCAAGCCTTCCGCTGTTATCGTTATTAGATGGCCTTAAGCCATATTTATTGTAATAAGTTCTCTTTTGAGACACTCGATGTAATAAGTGTGTGATTGCTACTCTGCTATAAATCCTCCGAGTACTGTGTGGTGTCAGCATTACTGATCCAGGGATGACACCGGAGCACAGAGATCAGACCGTTTGAGGTCTGGTCGCTACACACAATATCGTATAGTTCGTTTGCTAAAGCTTTTCTAATGTCAAGTATCATTTCCTTAGACCATGAGATTGTGGAACTCCCAGATACCGTAGGAATGCTTTGTGTGTGCCAAACGTCACAACGTAACTGGGTGGCTATAAAGGCACACTACGAGTATCTCCGAAAGTGTCTGTTGAGTTGGCACGAATCGAGACTGGGATTTGTCACTCCGTGTGACGGAGAGGTATCTCTGGGCCCACTCGGTAATGCATCATCATAATGAGCTCAATGTGACTAATGAGTTAGCCACAAGATCATGCGTTACGACTCGAGTAAAGAGACTTGCCGGTAACGAGATTGAATGAGGTATGGGGATACCGACGATCGAATCTCGGGCAAGTAACATACCGATAGACAAAAGGAATTGTATACGGGATTAATTGAATCCCCGACATCGTGGTTCATCCGATGAGATCATCGTGGAACATGTTGGAGCCAATGTGGGTATCCAGATCCCGCTATTGGTTATTGGCCGGAGAGATGTCTCGGTCATGTCTGCATGGTTCCCGAACCCGTAGGGTCTACACACTTAAGGTTCGGTGACGCTAGAGTTGTTATGGGAAATAGTATGTGGTTACGGAAGGTTGTTCGGAGTCCCGGATGAGATCCCAGACATGACGAGGAGTTCCGGAATGGTCCGAAGGTGAAGATCGATATATTGGACGAAGGGTATTGGAGTCCAGAATTGTTCTGGGGGTACCGGGTGACGACCAGCGTGTCCGAAAGTGGTTTCGGAGGCCCCGACAAGCATTGGGGGGCCTTATGGGCCAAGGGGAAGGGGCACACCAGCCCACTAAGGGGTTGTGCGCCCCTCCCACCCCATCTCACGTAACTTGGAGAGGTGGGGGCGCCTCCCCTAGGGCAGCCACCCCTCCTGGCTTGGGGGGCAAGTTTCCTAGGGGTGGGGGCACCCAAACCCATCTAGGGTTTTCCCTGTGGCCGCCGCCCCTCCCCTAGGGAACCCTAGGGCAGCTCCTCCACCCCCCTTCCCCCTATATATAGTGAGGGAGAGAGAGGGCAGCCGCACCCCTTCCCTGGCGCAGCCCCTCCCTCCTCCAACTCTTCCTTCTCCTCCGTAGAGCTTGGCGAAGCCCTGCAGGAATACCACAAACTCCACCACCACGCCGTCGTGCTGCCGGAGTTCTCCCTCAACTTCTCCTCTCCTCTTGCTGGATCAAGAAGGAGGAGACGTCCCCGGGCTGTACGTGTGTTGAACGCGGAGGCGCCGTCCGTTCGGCGCTAGATCGGATTTTCCGCGATTTGAATCACCACGAGTACGACTCCATCAACCGTGTTCTTGTAACGCTTCCACTTAGAGATCTTCAAGGGTATGAAGATGCACTCCCTCTCTCTCGTTGCTAGCATCTCCTAGATTGATCTTGGTGACACGTAGGAAAATTTTGAATTATTGCTACTTCCCCAATAGGACTAATGGGCCTTGTTGGGCCATAAGGGAAAGAGAGAGGGGCCGGCCTAGGGCAGGCAACGCTTCCCCTTCCCCCTATCCGAACTGTACTAGGAGAAGGGGGGCGGCGCCCCCCTTTCCTTCTCTTTCTCTCCCTGCCTTTCCCCCTCCTAGTAGGAGTAGGAAAGGGAGGAATCCTACTCCTACTAGGAGGAGGATTCCTCCTCCCGGGCGCGTCAACAAGGGCCGGCCGGCCTCCCCCTTGCTCCTTTATATACAGGGACATGGGGGCACCTCTAGACACACAAGTTGATCGCAAAGATCTCTCCCAGTCATGTGCGGTGCCCCCTCCACCATAATCCACCTCGGTCATACTGTAGCGGTGTTTAGGCGAAGCCCTGCAGCAGTAACTTCATCAACATCGTCACCACGCCGTTGTGCTGACGAAACTCTTCCTCGAGCTCTACTGGATCGTGAGTTCGTGGGACGTCACCGAGCTAAACGTGTGCTGAACGCGGAGGTGCCGTACATTCGGTACTGAGGATCGGTCGATCGTGAAGACGTACGACTACATCAACCGCGTTGTCATAACGCTTCCGCTTAACGGTCTACGAGGGTACGTGGACAACACTCTCCCCTCTCGTTGCTATGCATCACCATGATCCTGTGTGTGCGTAGGAATTTTTTTGAAATTACTACGTTCCCCAACAAGATGAGCATCACCATCCGCCAAGCAGCTCACCGGAGATGTCCACCCATGCTACCCGCCGACAACCAACCGCCAGAAACAGCTGGAACCCGGCCAGCACGTCCGCTAAGACCATCGTTGTAGGTTTCTCTTTTTGTTTGTCAGACAGACCTATAGAAGATATGGCAACAAGGTGCGTGTTATTATGATTTCGTCCCCTTCTAACTAGGCTCCTAGCAAGTAGAAGCTCTTGTAATATTATAATCTTGAACAATTATAGGTTTAATTAATTTCAGCAAGAATTGCATCCTCTATTTGTGTGTGCTAACATTAAGCCACATTTGCTTGATCCTTAGAGTTAATGAACACATAAATGAATCTTGAACTTATCGCAACTTTATTCAAGAACCAACTAAGGCAACCATCTCTGACATGACATACTAGGCTACATTGTGAGAACTGCATGTATGCATATGTAGGAAAAGAAATTCATAACTTTCGAGGCATGATGACTAGTAGTATTTGAACGAAGGCCTTGGAGAGACGAGAAGATCCAGAAATCTAACTCATCGATCAATCTGCAACTCCATATGATTCGATTGCAGCTCACACCTGCTAGTTACCAGAAGAGAGTAACTGTTAGTGGATGCATATATAATTAAAATATAGTTATGTTGAGGTTTTCGATAACCTGCAAGCAATTAAGAAGGGAAATTATATGTAGCACAAGGACCGTATTAGGGCCTCTTTCATTTGTAGGATTTTGAAAATGTATGCATAGAAAAAGTATTAAGGTTAGAGTGGTATCCCACTTGAATCCTATAGGATTAGCAATGAGTGTTTGATGCCACAGAAAAAACAAAGGAATTGTAAAAGGAGGTTGGAGTGGATGTTAGATTCCCTATGAAATGTAGCACAAAAGATTTCGTAGGAAAAATTCCTATGCGATCCATTCCTATGAATCAAATGACCAACATAGGAAAAAAATCTGAAGGATACAATCCACCAGAAATATTATAAAATTCCTTTGAATCAAAGGAACCTTTAATATTTTTGATAGCACCTTAATCAGTAGGCTGGCTCATCTACAATCCATCGGTATATTACTAGGGGCTATATTTTTATTCATCACATTATATGAGTTTTCCTTGGAGCGTCGTGTATTATAGTAGTCTTTGCTTTGTTTACTTTTTAGTTTGTCACAATCATTGTTTTATGCACACACCTTTTGAGAGGGACATTTATTCGCGATTTTTTAGAATACTCTATGTGCTTCACTTATATCTTTTGAGCAAGGCGGTTGCTCTAGTGCTTCACTTATATCTTTTAGAGCACGACGGTGGTTATATTGTAAAGAAATAGTTGCACTCTCATGATTCACTTATATCTTTTCGAGAGTCTAATAAATAGTAATGGCGATATGCACATGTTATGAAATTGGTCCTCATATGATAGGTATTCAAGAGGGATATAATAAAAAAATCATGTAGATCACCGAATATGATAAGTTTGATTCCTTGCAGTAGTTTTGCGATATTAAGATGGTAATATGTGGGAGGTACTAGTGAATAATTATGGTTTAGTAAGAATATTGGTGTTAAGGTTTGTGATTCTCGAAGCATGCACATATAGTCTCTAGTTATGCAAATAAGTTGGAGCACGGTTTATTATTGAGTGTCTTCCTTTGCATGAGGGTCGTGGTTTTGTCACGACAGATGTCCTCATTAAAGGACTAAGTCTGGAGGCCATCGCAATTAGGTGGTCACTGCTACTTCTTGAGCTTGTGTTGGCTTTTCCCTCGAAGAGCAAAGGGTGATGCAACAAAGTAGAGATAACTATTTCCCTTAGTTAAGAATCAAGGTATCAATCCAGTAGGAGATAGACGCAAGTCTCCAATCTATGCACCGGCACAAATAATCAAACACTTGCACCAACGTGATAAAGGGGTTGTCAATCCCTGCACGGCCACTAGCCAGGATGAGATCTGATAGAGATAGATATAAAAGCTTATTAAACATATAAAAATAAAAGTACAAAATTGCAGCAAGGTTTTTGGTTTTTTGGTTTATAGATCTAAAAATATATGATGGAAAATAGACCCGGGGGCCATAGGTTTCACTAGAGGCTTCTCTCTTGAAGGAAAATAATACGGTGGGTGAACAAATTACTGTCGAGCAATTGATAGAAAGGCGCAAAGTGATGATGATATCTAATGTAATGATTATGCATATAGGCAACACGTCCGTGTCAAGTAGACCGACTCCTTCCTGCATCTACTACTATTACTCCACACATCGGCCGACTCCTCCTTGCATCTAGAGTATTAAGTTCAAGAGAACAGAGTAACACATTAAGTAAGATGGCATGATGTATAGGGATAAACTCAAGCAATATGATGAAAACCCCATCTTCTTATCTTTGATGGCAACAATACAAATACATGCCTCGCTACCCCTACTTTGTCACTGGGTGAGGATAGCGCAAGGTTGAACCCAAAACTAAGCGGAAGCGTTTGACAATGCGGTTGATGTAGTCGAACTTTCTTCATGATCCAACCGATCGAGTACCGAATGTACGGTACCTCCGTGTTCAGCACACGTTCAGCTCGGTGACGTCCTCCGACTTCTTGATCCCGCAAGACGGCGAGGTAGTGGATGAGTTCCGGCAGCACGACAGCATAGTGATGGTGATGGTGAAGATATCTCCGTAGGGCTTCGCCTAAGCACTACGAAAATATGACCAGGGGTGTAAACGGTGGAGGGAGGCGCCGCACACGGCTAAGACAATGTTGTGTGTTGTGCTAGGCGCCTCCTCCCACATATATATAGGTGGGGTGGAGGGAGCAGCCAGGAGAAGCCCCAAGTAGGCTGAATCCTACTTGGGGTCTTCCTCCAAGTGGTGCCCCCTTTCCTTATTTGGAGTGCGGGAGGAAGGAAGGAGGAGGTGGCGCCCCCCTTCCTTTCTCTCCCGAGGAGGGAAAGGCAGGAGGGGCCACCCCTCCCCTTTCCTTCCCCTAGGGCTAGATAGCCAAGGGAAGGGGCGCACCAGCCCCCTAGTGGGCTGTTCTATCCCCCCTTTGGCCCATAAGGCCCATACACTTGCCGGGGGTGCCCGGAACCCCTTCTGGTGACCCATGAGTACCCGGTGCACTCAGAAACTACTCCGGTGTCCAAATACCATCTTTCTATATATCAATCTTTACCTCTCGACCATTTCGAGACTCCTCGTCATGTCCGTGATCTCATCCGGGACTCCGAACAACATTCGGTCACCAAATGATATAACTCATATAACACTATATCGTCAATGAACGTTAAGCATGCGGACCCTACGGGTTCGAAAACTATGTAGACATGACCGAGACACCTCTTCGGTCAATAACCAATAGCGGAACACTACAAAAAAATACACTTCCATGATGATACGTGTTTGTCACAGTAGGTCGCTTTTTTTGTCATGCATGTACATCCATGACAAATTTATGACAAAATCAAGATAGTCATACCTGTGCTGTCGTAGAAGTGTTCCATGACATTACCAAAATTATAATCACGGAAGTGTCCACTTCCATGATGATAAATCGCGTGTCACAGAAGTGCTTTCGTCAAGGGTGACCGACATGTGGTATCCACCATAACGGAACGCCGTTAAGCTATCAGGTCGGGTTTTGGATCCGATAACCCGTTAACAGCCCCGACCAATGGGGATTTTCCACGTGTAAAATTATCATTGGCTAGAGGAAACACGTGTCGGCTCATCGTCGGGACAGATGTCATCCACTCACTGGACAAAAGGCGCCTATGATACATCGACACGTGGCACGGCCCAACAAGTTTAAATGGGCCGGCCCAACTAAAGGCCCACAAGATTTTGTGGACCATAATGGGCCGGGCCAGCTAAAGGCCCACAATATTTTGTGGACCATAATGGGCTGGCCTAGCTAAAGGCCCACAAGATTTCGCGGGCCATAATGGGCCGGCCCAGGTAAAGGCCCACAAGATTTTCGTGTGCCATAATAGGCCGGCCCAGGTAAAGGCCCACAAAATTCTTGCAGATCATAATGGGCCGGCCCAGCTAAAGGCCCACGATATTTCGCCGACATTAATGGGCCGGTCCAGCTGTAGGCCCACAAGATTTTGAGGACCCTAGTAGGCCGACCCGTTAACTGGCTGCCATGTTTTGTGCCAAATGCCGGCCCATATTTGATCTGGTCTATTAATGGCCTGCCACGCTCCGGGCCTAATAGTGGCCCATATGAGATCCGGCCCGTTAAAAGCCTACCACGTTCTGGGCCAAATTATGGCCCAGATCAGGTCCGGCCCTTTAAGAGGTTTTGGGCCTAATTATGGCCCATATCAGATTCGGCCCGTCAACTGGACACTATGCTTTTGGGCCCACTTGCTAAAGACCCACTTAGTAATTCGGCCTGATATTAGTTCTGGCCTGTTAAGGGCCTGTTTAACATTTCGGCCCTATATTAATTTCAGCCTGTTAAAAGCCTGTCATATAGTTGGGCCTAACTACGGCTCGGTTTGCACCCGGCCTGCTTGCAGCCGATATCTGATTGGGCCAAACAAGGACCGAGACAATTTTTCGGCCTGTTAAAAGCCTGTGATTTGATTCGCACAATCATGGGCTGGGGTTCATTTCGGGCTGCTGCCGGCCCGTGAGCTGATCGGCACGTTTGTAGGATCTAGAACTAGATGTGTCTAGAGGGGGTGATTAGACACTTAATGCTAAAGTTGCAATTTTTAAGCCTTTTCGGTTTAAGTGGAGTTTAGGCACAATTTCAACACACACAATACATATCAAGCAAGCATGCAAAGAGTATATGAGCAGCGGAATGTAAAGCATGCAACTTGCAAGAATGTAAAGGGAAGGGTTTGGAGAATTCAAACGCAATTGGAGACACGGATGTTTTTCCCGTGGTTCGGATAGGTGGTGCTATCCTACATCCACGTTGATGGAGACTTCAACCCACAAAGGGTAACGGTTGCGAGAGTCCACGGAGGGCTCCACCCATAAAGGGTAACGGTTGCTCGAGTCCACACAGGGCTCCACCCACGAAGGGTCCACGAAGAAGCAACCACCCACAAAGGGTCCACGAAGAAGCAACCTTGTCTATCCCACCATGGCCATCGCCCACACAGGACTTGCCTCACTAGCAGTAGATCTTCACGAAGTAGGCGATCTCCTTGCCCTTACAAACTCCTTGGTTCAACTCCACAATCTTGTCGGAGGCTCCCAAGTGACACCTAGCCAATCTAGGAGACACCACTCTCCAAGAAGTAACAAATGGTGTGTAGGTAATGAACTCCTTGCTCTTGTGCTTCAAATGATAGTCTCCCCAACACTCAACTCTCTCTCATAGGATTTGGATTTTGTGGAAAGAATATTTGAGTGGAAAGCAACTTGGGGAAGGCTAGAGATCAAGATTCATATGGTAGGAATGGAATATCTTGGTCTCAACACATGAGTAGGTGGTTCTCTCTCAGAACATACAAGTTGGAATGGTGTATGCGTTCTGATGGCTCTCTCTTCGAATGAAGAGGAGGTGGAGGGGTATATATAGCCTCCACACAAAATCCAACCGTTACACACAGTTTTCCAATCTCGGTGGGACCGAATCAACAAACTCGGTCGGACCGAAAATGTAAACCTAGTGACCGTTAGAGATTTCGGTGGGACTGACTGGATCAACTCGGTGGGACCGATGTGCTAGGGTTAGGGTAAATCCAAAACTCGGTTTGACCGATTACTCAAACTCGGTGGGGCCGATTTGGGTAATAAGTGAAACTGAGATTTGGCCAAGCAAACTCGGTGGAACCGATTGCATATCTCGGTGGGACCGAGAATATTGCAATGGGTAACAGAGAGTTTGCAAGCCCATCTCGGTGAGACCGAGATCCCATCGGTGAGACCGAACTGATTAGGGTTTGGCAGTGGCTTATGACAAGTAAAACTCGGTGGCGCCGGATAGGAAGAATTGGTAGGACCGAGTTTGGCTTAGGGTTTAGGTCATATGTGGAAGTGGGAAAGTAGTTGAGGGTTTTGGAGCATATCACTAAGCACATGAAGCAAGAGGCTCATTAAGCAACACCTCATCCCTCCTTGATAGTATTGGCTTTTCCTAAAGACTCAATGTGATCTTGGATCACTAAAATGTAAAATGAGGAGTCTTGAGCTTGAAGCTTTAGCCAATCCTTTGTCCTTAGCATCTTGAAGGAGTTCCCACAACCTTTAGTCCATGCCACTCCATTGTTGAACTTATCTGAAACATGCTAGATCGAAATGTTAGTCCAACAAGAGATATGTTGTCATCAATTATCAAAACCACCTAGGGAGCACTTGTGCTTTCAATCTCCCCCTTTTTGGTAATTGATGGCAACATACATCAAAGCTTTAGATATAAAGAACAGCAAGTAAAGCTTTGGAAGGACATGTAACAAGCATAGGCTCCCCCTACATGTATGCACTCATGTAAATATGAAATATAGAGGCATGTGAGAGCATAACCATGACAGAGTAGGCAATGTGTTACATGCATCTTGGCCATATGCATCAGAGCAAAAGATTATCAAGGAAAATACCTTCATGCTCATGAGTCCTTCTTGCAAACAGTATGTGCATAAGCAAGAACTCCTCATACTCATGATTTTGATGCATATACTTACCTTGTGGTCTTGAGTTGGCTTAGGATGGAATGAACCTGCACAAACAAGGTTAGATAACACAGGTACATCCACTAGCCAGAGCAAGCAAAAGAAACCACAAGAATACCAAGACTGGGATGACATGTAGAGAGTGAGTACAAGGTACCACATTGAATTCAACATGTCCCCCAGAATAAAGATATGCAATGAATTTGACTGATTTCTTTCCCTTAGGTGTCTTGCTCCCCCTGAATCTTACATGGGATATTGGGAGAAGATAGGGAACAGAAAATCAGAGCTGAAAGATACAAATGTAACTTAATTCAAATGAGTACATATGAACATGTCTTTCCCCCAAAAGGACATGTGGTATCTCTCCTCTTGAACATCAAGCATCTGGGATCCTTGAGACTTTCTCTCCCCCTTGAGCTTTGATGTGATCTCTTTCTCCCCCTTTGACATCAATTTCCAAGAAGGTTTTTCCTGGAATCCGTCGACTAGGTTTGGTCCTTGAGATTCAGCACAAAGCGGAGGATAAAATTGTGATGCTTGTAGAGGACAAGATTCATTGAGTGGAGCTGGATCAGAAGAAATGTAGAACAAGTGGCAATCTTGTTTTTCTGATTGCAAAGTCGGTGGCACCGAGTGGCACATTTCGGTGGTACCGAAAAGATTCGGTTGGACTGAAAATTGCAAGTCGGTGAAGCCGGGTTTACACAGAGAAAAACACTTGTCACCTCAGCTCACTAGACATGTAGGATCTCACAAAGATTTGCAATGAATTTCCTAAAGGATTTGCAAGGAATTAAGTGCAGAAAATGCAGAACAAAAACAAAGAGAAAAGAGAAGAAACTGAAAGATCTAGATGAAGTTTTTTTATTTTGTTTTTGAAAAAGGAGAGAGAAAATAAACATGCATGAGACAAATGCAATAACACAAAGAAAGAACACAAGAGAGCTTCATCTAGAGTTGGGCGGTGACATAGTCACCTATGTTAGAGTATATTGACTTAGGAGTCAAGTGGGAACACTTGATCATAGGTGATACTCATCGTTTAAGCTCAAAATGGGGTTACCATCTTTCGTTTAAGAATATTGATGTATTCATATCTTGTTGAGTTGCTTTGACTCATGTCTTGGAGTAAAGCTTCTCTAAGATGGAATAACATACCTTGGGTGGTGGTGTGGTTCTTGCTCATGTAGTTGAACTTGTGTGGGTGCTCAAGGTTGATGTAGCTCATCAAGAGTTGGGAGCACCACTTGGAGTTTGAGTTCATCTACCTACATGGGTTAGTTCTTGCAAGGAAGAGCACTTGTGTATCCAAAAATGACAATCATGAGGCTTAACATAGAATTTGTCAAGGGATATGTTTGAATGGTTTTGTGCTTCCTTGTCTTCAACCATTATTGTGTAGAGTCTTGGTCTTGTAGAGATTGCTCAAGATGTGAGTGAGTCGCAATCTCATGGAATTAGATTCAACCAAGCACTTACATGGGTTAGACAACATGCAAGGTGCAAATATATCCAAGACATAAGATAGTTATCATAAGAGATATATCATGGATTAGTCATAAGCTCATGTATTGCATGTATCCAATGGAGTTTCTACTCCAAGTTCGAAGCATCAATGATGTTCAATTCTCCTCTCAACCTGCAAAACACTTTCTCATCAAGTGGTTTAGTGAATATATCCGCTAATTGCTTATCGGTGCGAACATGCTTAAGATTGATGTCACCCTTAGCAACATGATCTCGAATGAAATGATGACGAACTTCAATATGCTTAGTTCGATAATGTTGTACAGGATTATGACCAATTTTGATAGCACTTTCATTGTCACAAAGCAGTGGAACATGTTTCACATAAATCCCATAATCTTTAAGAGTTTGGGTCATCCAAAGTAATTGAGCACAACATGAACCAGCGGCAATGTATTCCGCTTCGGCGGTGGATAAGGATACCGAGTTTTGTTTCTTGGAAGACCAAGACACAAGAGATCTACCAAGAAATTGACAAGTACCCAAAGTAGACTTTCTATCAACCTTGTCTCCGGCATAATCCGAGTCAGAATAGCCAACAAGATCAAAAGAAGACCTCTTAGGATACCAAATGCCAAAATTTGGTGTATGGATTAAATATCTCACTATCCTTTTCACAGCCTTAAGATGACAATCTTTAGGAGCAGCTTGATACCGTGCACACATGCACACACTTAGCATAATATCGGGACGTGAAGCACATAGGTATAACAATGAACCAATCATAGAGCGATAAACCTTTTGATCAACCGGTTCACCATCTTTGGTTAAATCATTATGTCCACTAGTAGGCATGGGTGTAGACATACCTTTGCATTCTTGCATATTGAACTTCTTGAATAAGTCCTTGGTGTACTTTGTTTGAGAGACAAATGTACCTTCCTTAGTTTGCTTGATTTGCAACCCGAGAAAGAATTTGAGTTCACTCATCATAGACATCTCAAACTTTTCTGACATTAGCTTTCCAAACTTTTCACTAAAGAGAGGGTTAGTTGAACCAAATATGATATCATCAACATAAATTTGGCATACAAATAGTTCTCCATTAACCCTTTTAGTAAAAAGAGTAGAATCAATTTTACCAATTTCAAAACCACTTGTAGTAAGGAACTTGGTCAAGCATTTATACCATGCTCTAGGAGCTTGTTTAAGACCATAAAGAGCTTTGTGAAGTTTGTAAACATGATTTGGTTTCTTAGGGTTGATAAAGCCGGGAGGTTGTTTGACATAAACTTCCTCCTCTATTTCACCATTTAGAAAAGCACTTTTAATGTCCATTTGGTACAAGGTGATATTATGGTGATTAGCATAGGCAAGTAAGATGCGAATGGACTCAAGTCTAGGAACGGGAGCATACGTCTCACCATAGTCCATACCTTTGACTTGTGTGTACCCTTGGGCGACGAGACGTGCTTTGTTGCGAACCACTTGTCCATCTTCATCTTGCTTGTTGCGAAACACCCATTTGGTACCAATGATGTTGTGGTTGTTGTCGGGCTTCTCGACCAATGTCCAAACTTGGTTTCTCTCAAAATTATGTAGCTCTTCATGCATAGCGTTTATCCAATCCGGATCTTCCAATGCTTCTTCAACCTTCATAGGTTCAATGCTAGAGATGAATGAATAGTTTTCACAAAAGTTAGCTAAACGAGTTTTTGAGCGAGTGATTCTCCCGGTTTGTATATCATTGAGGATTTGCTCGACGGGATGATCTTTGGCAATTCTTGCTCGAGCTCGTGAGAGCTTTTGCTTGGGTCTTCATTGAACATCTTCTTCATCTTGTTCTTCTTCTTGGCCTTCTTCATTGTTGACGTCGTCGTTCTCTTGTCGTGGTGGAGAAGGAGGTTGTTGATGTTCGTCTTGACGTATTTCCTCGTTTTCTTCATCTTGGTGTGTCCCACTTGTGGATGCTTCCGTGTCGATTCTTGGTTCACCTTGTCGTGATGTAGAAGCTTCCACTTGGACGGATGAAGTAGTCTCCTTCACCTCCGTTGGACGAATTTTGCCAATGGACAAGTCTTGAATTGCTTCTGAAGGGTCTTTGTCTCCTACATCAATTGGCAATTGCTTTACTTGCGAGCCATTAGATTCATCAAACTTCACATCTACCGTCTCTTCAACCTTTCAGGTGAAATTGTTGTAGACACGGTAAGTGTGAGAGTTTGAGCCATAACCAAGTAGAAAACCTTCATGAGATTTAGGAGCAAACTTTGAACGACGATGCTTATCAAGAATGTAGCACTTTGAGCCGAATACTCGAAAGTATCCAACTTGGGGTTTGTTACCGGTGAGAAGCTCGTATGCCGTCTTGCCGAGTAGCTTGTGAAGATATAAGCATTTGTTGCTGACAAGCTGTCTCAACCGCTTCTGCCCAGAAGTGCTTTGGCGTCTTGTATTCATCAAGCATCGTTCTTGCCATTTCGATGAGCGTCCGGTTCTTCCTCTCAACAACTCCATTTTGTTGAGGTGTGTACGTAGCCGAGAACTCATGTGAAATCCCTTCTTCATCAAGAAAGGTGTCCACATTTGCGTTCTTGAACTCCGTTCCATTGTCACTTCGAACCTTCTTGATCTTCACATCAAACTGATTTTGGGCCTTCCTAGCGAAGTTTCTGAAGATCTTCTGGACCTGCGACTTGTCATTAAGAAAGAACACCCACGTAAATCTTGAAAAATCATCAACTATAACTAGACCAAAAGAATTTCCACCGAGACTCTTGTAGGCATTGGGACCAAAAAGATCCATGTGAAGTAGCTCGAGTGGCCTCCTTGTGGTCATGATGTTCTTCACGGGATGTCTTCCTCCAACCTGTTTACCTGCTTGACAAGCACTGCAAAGTCTATCCTTATCAAATATGACATCGTTGACTCCAAGGATATGATTTCCTTTAATAAGCTTGTCAAGGTTTCTCATGCCAACATGACCTAGTCGTCTATGCCAGAACCAACCTTTTGAGGATTTAGCAACAAAGCAAGTTTTAGGTTGTGCCTTTTTAGAGAAATCGACAATGTAAAGATCACCTCTATGCATACCCGTAAAGACCATTTTATGATTGTCTCGACGAAATACTTGGCAATCTACCTCAGTAAATAGGACATTCAAACCGAAATCAGCAAGTCTAGATACTGAAAGTAAGTTGTAGCCAAGAGATTCAACGAGCATGACATTTTGAATGGAACTATCATGTGAGATGGCCACCTTACCAAGGCCAACCACTTTACCCTTTGAATTATCACCAAAGGTGACATATTTTCGAGGGCCGTCATTTTCAGCAAGCTCACGAAACATCTCTTCATCTCCGGTCATATGATCAGTACATCCACTATCAAGAACCCATTACTTTCCTCCTGATTCATATCCCCGAAGATTTGCCATAAGACCAAAATGTCTCATTGTATCATCAAGATCGAAGTCACTATCATCATCATCATAATATTCACGTTCATCATGATCTTGTGACTCATCATTTCCTAGAGAGGGTAATTCATTAGATAAATGATCATCAAAGTGGTCACTTTTATGAATTCTTATAGCTTTGAATATGATATCATTAATGATTCCAACATCTCCTTTAGCATGCTTAAGATTGGTAAGTTCAAATAGACAATTACCAAAACTAGGATCACTAGAGTTCATCTTACTCAAGGCAATAGATTTATGGAGAATTTCATCCAAAGTTTTCAAGGCACAATTTTGAGTAGCCAACTAGCAATCAAATTTTTGGGCAATCCTCTAATGATGAGCTCAATAGTTCTAAGATTGGGAATCATGTCAATATCTTCATCTAGGGTAGGATGCAAAGGATCAATATGAGATGCACAAGGGCTAGCAATATACTTGTTCAAATGATATTGATTGAATATTACAAGCATCTCATTTTTCCACTCATGAAAATACTCTCCATCAAGAATAGGCACTCTATGTCTAAGACTCCCTAATGTAGACAAATCCATCTTCCTCCAATGGTGATTAAACCAAGGCAATGGAGACCAAAGCTCTGATACCACTTGTAGGATCTAGAAGTAGATGTGTCTAGAGGGGGGTGATTAGACACTTAATGCTAAAGTTGCAATTTTTAAGCTTTTTCGGTTAAGTGGAGTTTAGGCACAATTTCGACACACATAATACATATCAAGCAAGCATGCAAAGAGTATATGAGCAGCGGAATGTAAAGCATGCAACTTGCAAGAATGTAAAGGGAAGGGTTTGGAGAATTCAAACGCAATTGGAGACATGGATGTTTTTCCCATGGTTCGGATAGGTGGTGCTATCCTACATCCACGTTGATGGAGACTTCAACCCACAAAGGGTAACGGTTGCGAGAGTCCACGGAGGGCTCCACCCACAAAGGGTAACGGTTGCGCGAGTCTACACAGGGCTCCACCCACGAAGGGTCCACGAAGAAGCAACCACCCACAAAGGGTCCACGAAGAAGCAACCTTGTCTATCCCACCATGGCCATCGCCCACACAGGACTTGCCTCACTAGCGGTAGATCTTCTCGAAGTAGGCGATCTCCTTGCCCTTACAAACTCCTTGGTTCAACTCCACAATCTTGTCGGAGGCTCCCAAGTGACACCTAGCCAATCTAGGAGACACCACTCTCCAAGAAGTAACAAATGGTGTGTAGGTAATGAACTCCTTGCTCTTGTGCTTCAAATGATAGTCTCCCCAACACTCAACTCTCTCTCATAGTATTTGGATTTTGTGGAAAGAAGATTTGAGTGGAAAGCAACTTGGGGAAGGCTAGAGATCAAGATTCATATGGTAGGAATGGAATATCTTGGTCTCAACACATGAGTAGGTGGTTCTCTCTCAGAACATACGAGTTGGAATGGTGTATGCGTTCTGATGGCTCTCTCTTCGAATGAAGAGGAGGTGGAGGGGTATATATAGCCTCCACACAAAATCCAACCGTTACACACAGTTTTCCAATCTCGGTGGGACCGAATCAACAAACTCGGTCGGACCGAAAATGTAAACCTAGTGACCGTTAGAGATTTCGGTGGGACTGACTGGATCAACTCGGTGGGACCGATGTGCTAGGGTTAGGGTAAATCCAAAACTCGGTTTGACCGATTACTCAAACTCGGTGGGACCGATTTGGGTAATAAGTGAAACTGAGATTTGGCCAAGCAAACTCGGTGGAACCGATTGCATATCTCGGTGGGACCGAGAATATTGCAATGGGTAACAGAGAGTTTGCAAGCCCATCTCGGTGAGACCGAGATCCCATCGGTGAGACCGAACTGATTAGGGTTTGGCAGTGGCTTATGACAAGTAAAACTCGGTGGCGCCGGATAGGAAGAATCGGTAGGACCGAGTTTGGCTTAGGGTTTAGGTCATATGTGGAAGTGGGAAAGTAGTTGAGGGTTTTGGAGCATATCACTAAGCACATGAAGCAAGAGGCTCATTAAGCAACACCTCATCCCTCCTTGATAGTATTGGCTTTTCCTAAAGACTCAATGTGATCTTGGATCACTAAAATGTAAAATGAGGAGTCTTGAGCTTGAAGCTTTAGCCAATCCTTTGTCCTTAGCATCTTGAAGGAGTTCCCACAACCTTTAGTCCATGCCACTCCATTGTTGAACTTATCTGAAACATGCTAGATCGAAATGTTAGTCCAATAAGAGATATGTTGTCATCAATTATCAAAACCACCTAGGGAGCACTTGTGCTTTCAACGTTTCAGGCCCAACCTACATCATGATTGCATGACAGCCCGATTATGTACCGTAATTTTATGGTTTGGCTGATTTACTGCGAAGACAGGATATATACAGTAAAATAACTGCAGCATCGTGAATAAGAAAAAACATATACTATACAATAAAGAAATTACGGCATATTACATCCACTGGGCATCAAAGTTCGCCACTATGATAATAAAGCACAAGCAGACAGCAGATTACATACACTGGGCATCAAAGATCGCCACCAGTGCAAATAAACACGCTGACAAAATAATATACAAAACCAACAACACTTCAATAGAGTTCAAGAAAGGTTAGCCCTGCTGGGGAGCTGCAGCGCAAGCAGCTGAGCAAGATGATGAGACTGCGCTTGTTCAACACTTATATCTTCCTCACTCTGAAAGATAAACAAGCAGACAGATGATAGGTTTTGCACATAAA